>NC_139049.1:5225551-6425551 GCF_965140915.1 Aythya marila
TTTTTCTTCCCTACTCCTTATGTTCTTCCCCAGGAGTATTTTTTCTCAGCTGAGAGAAAAAGATCTCAAACAGGGTCAAGATAAGGTGCAGGTGAAAATGCATTCACACCTTCAAAAATTACACAGAAAATAAGAAAGTGAAATTATATTCTCAGGCTTACAGCACCTCAGTAGAACCCTGAAAAACATAATTACACAATATTACATAGCAGAGATGATACTTAAAACCATTTTTCCCTAGCTAATTACTAATTACTGTCTCCTCAATTTCTGGATGCCCAGCAAACGCTACCTGGGCTACATGTACAGTCATTCTAGATGCAGCACTGAACTTCATAATGTAATTTTTAATTTTTTTCTGTGAATTGAAGGGCTAGAGGTCTCTTTAATAAAATATTGCTCGTAATCACTTCCTCCTCCCTCCCTATCAATTCCCTTAAAGGAAATTTCTTTGTAAACCTCTTAAATGTTCAGTCATTTGTAATTCTCTCTTTTTGCCTTTAAGAAAGAACTGTTTTCTTCTGCTTACAATATTCCCTTAATTTCCTTACAGCCAGGATTGATTAAACACATAATAACTAAACCTTCTCTCAAAAGGCAATTTGCAATGGCTATGCTGCCATGCATTTCAGATTATATTTTTAAAATAACAGTTTCCTCAAGGGTATTACCTAACCTCTAACACCACTAAACATTTAAAGGTTTGCATTTAAGAACCCAATTTCATATAAAAAAAAAAAAACTCTGTTTATTACAACCCAGCCTTTAAATTTCAGTCAAAACTGCTGAAACTCTGCCTATTACATATATTCCTAACTCTCTGATCCTGAAGTTATTTCATCAGTGGCTTTGATAAAACTATCGTATTGAATAAGCATGAATCTGACCTCCCAAAGCCTTTTTTTTTTTTTTTTTTTTAAAGATTATTCTTAAGCTATTTCAACAGATTCTTTTATTATTTTTTTTCAGGCTTTTCACTGACTACAGATGGAATTCTCATTAATGTCAACTATTCACATACCTTCCATAGATATACTCTGTCACTTATTGCACATTACTCTCACTTCCAATGACAGCCTTTGTTTAATTAGTTTTATTTACATTACACCTGAATGTTCAAACTTATTTTTACATTGAGAAACAGATTTTAAAAGCTGACAAAATAGAAGGAAAATAAATAAATCTCTGTAATGACACAGATGACTAAGTAGCTTATGTCAAGATTTTAAAAATACATATTTTTATTATGTGTAATATTGTAACACATTATGAATGTATTATTGATTTGTTTGGCATTTTCGCAATTTTTGGTGAATTTTAATTACTAGAGCAATTAAGAAGAACCTAGGAAATACTTATAATGAGCTGAAGTCATATGCTCCAGTGTCACCCTGGAGTTTTAAGGCACCTGCCATATGTTCTCTTTAATAATTGCTACTTTTGCCTTCTGAATACAGTAAGAGAATTTACCAGCTTGAAGAAGTTTCTGAGATATATGCACTTGCGACTGGAAAGGTGGAAAGAATGTCAAAATGTTCTCTCAGTCTTAAGCAGTCTGAGTTAATACCTAAGGACAAGGCCTTAAATTGACACATTTCCATGAAAAAGAAGACACCAGATGAAAAATCATCCCTTTAAAAATGTATATGAAAAATTAGGGAAATTACTCTGAGTTTAGCAGTCACTGGGACTGCCAGGTAAAGTCTAAGTTGAACTTCACCTATAATGCATTTCTGTGTATTTTTATTTTCTTTACAGCTATTTTCATTATTAACATTTTCCAAGTCCCATGGTATTCATTCTTTAAACAGTAGTTTGCTATGTTTGTCAACTTCATGTCACAATATATTATATAATATATATATGATATTAAATATCATATACAAATATCATATATATTATGTAATGCAATGCATTATAAAATGAATGAAATTTGTTCCTTTTGTGAGCAGAATCTCTACTAATTTTATATTGATGCTTAAAATCTCAAGCTCTAACAAGCAAACGGAGAAATACAATTTACAAACTAGACCTTAAAAAAAAAACACATTTTATATATGTAAAAATGCTTCAATTAAAAAAAAAAAAAAAAAAGTCAATATCTTGCAAATAAATGGAAGTCTATCATGGTTATTAGGAAAGTAGCTGAGGACTGAAAACTGTTCTATGCAAGTCATATCCAGCATATGAAAGAAATGTATGGTTTTATTTAATTAAATATGTAATTTATTACATGTTCCATCATCAAAAACTGAGGTCTTAGAGAAATTAGTTCAAAAGTAATTGCTAATATAGCATTTTATTTTTACTTAATTTCCTGCTCAATTAATGTAGCAAACAAAGTTTTTAATTGATCATATCTTAATATTTTGGAATTGAAAATAATATCAGTTATTCATTTAGAGCCACAATGAAATATTTCAGCAAAACTACATGCATTTTCTTATGGTCATAGTGGATGAAATCTAGATTGTACCAAAGTAAATGGAAAGTTTGCTATTCACCTTGGTGGAGCTGCAATCTCATGCTAACAGTTAATGAAAACAGACATCAGTCATAAGATATTAAAAAGGATAAGTCAAATTCATGACTAGCTTTTCTCATCAGAGGCCTCATCACAGACTCCTCCAATAAAAAATAATAATAAATAAATAAATAAATAAATAAATAAATAGATAAATAAATAAATAAAGCTTTAAATGATTTTAAATCTTGCTCTTTTTCTGGAGCTTCCCTAAGTAAAGAACATTCAGTGTGCATTAGTAGCATTGGAAAAACAGCAGGCTCAGTTGTCCTTGTTAAGTACAAAACAGGGGTGAGCAACAGATCACCCATGGATCTATATACCTAATCTACATTTTTATGTACACCTATTTATCTTTGTGTCTCTCTGTGCATACATACATGAAGGCAACAACAAAAGAAAAGTTTGTATTTCTTTGTAGAAGGTTTAAAGCTTTCATCAATGAAAATTGCCTTCTGAAAATATTTGAATATTAAATAGGATATGTCCTGCAAAGTACAAGTGCCTCTATCCCACCTAAGCCAAAACTTCACAGAAGCTGCATTTCTAACATCTTCATATTGTGTTGTAAAATATTCTTTTAGCTTGATGTCATGAAAGACAGTCTAATTCCCAAGGCTTTGACACCTGCACTCTTAGCAAACCTTTGCCCAATGTTTTTATTAACTCAATTTAATGGAACCTTTTTTACGGTGACCTTAAGAATTTAATAACTCCTCAATGCAAGGACAATACCACCTGCAGGCTCCTCTGGGATTAAACTGTGGTAGTTCAATATGTCTGCAGGAACACATAAAAGAAAAGCAGGAAAAAAAATAAAAATCCAAGAACTACACAAATCAGTCACTCTTTGCCAAGGCTGGGTATTATGCCAGGTTATGATGCCTGCTCCAGGACATGTGACATAAAACTCTGCATCTGATATATGCTGCAGCCTACTTATTGCTGCTTAATACCATTAATTGGGCTTTGATTATGTCAGATATGCTAGCAATTTTCAATTCCAGAGTGTCTTCGTTTCTGACAGACACTCTGCATATCTTACAGATACGATCAATACGTTATTAGTCAACAACCTGACAAGAGGCACATAAATTAGTCCTTTTCTGTCAACCCAGCAGTTTGTACTCTAGCAAAACCTCACCCTTGCAGTATGCACAAGACTTACCTTAATCCAATTAGGGTAAAAATGAACTTTTTTTTTTTTCCTATGGCACTCTCCATCTATGTTAATTCAAACCTCTGAAGACAGCTGCTCTGTGGAAATAATTTTATGCTTGACCTTTTATGGGCAAGGTTAAAATCAGTATAGATACAGATATATGCAAGGAAAGTCAATGAGTTCTCTCTCTCACTTCTCCTTTAACCTCCACTAGTACCTGTAAAATAATGCCAAAGAACACAGCTGATTTCAAAGTGACAGGGATACATTTATTATAGTTGCATAAAGGACTCTGTCACTTTAGCTTTACACTTAGTACAGCATGTACCTTTGTTTTGCTGAGGGGTAAATTAATAATATGGAGTGACAGCCCTGTCTGTAGTATTGTAGAATTTGACAAGCAAAGGACGTTAACAGCCTACAATATGCAAAACAATTCATTTCTATTCTTTGCGATCGTTATCTGATACAACGACAACTGTTAAGGAAACAAGACTTGATTGGTAACTTATTTCTCCAGTAGAAAATGGAGACCAAAGAAAAGGATTAAAGTGCATTTGAACCTTTTTCTGTGACAACACAGATGGAAGCAGGATCAAAACCCTGTGGTTTTGACTCAATGTATGTTGGGGTGCTTTAAGAAGGTAGTACTTAATGATTTCTTTCTCTTACTTGGGCTTTCTCATGAGAATAAGATTAACCTAACACATGTATAGACCACATCTACCCTTCTTTCACCTACACTTATTTCCTCCTCATCTCCTCTGTCCATACCTAACTTCCCTGGGCTATTTCCACATAGCTAAACCAACCCCACTCTATTCTCTGCCTAGATGGGAAGGAGGGCACTTAGATGGTTGCACCTAGAGCACTGCACTCCTGTTGAAGGGATCCTCTGCTGCTAACTCAGCTACAGCTCTTGACTGAAGCCAGGAACAGGAAGACAGAAAAATGACTGCTGCAAACCACAGAAACAACCTTCTCCAGGGAATGCCTATGGATATTCTGTTTGGGCCACTTTTCTTTATTTTACCATCGCACAGCTAAATGAAACTGAGAGCCTTGGCTTTGCACAGTTCCACACCGCTCCCAGCTGTGTGCAGTACTGCTTGTGTAGGTGCTGTGACGAGGAGCAGATGTGTGACCAGGCTGCCCTGTATGCTCTGGCTCTGTGCAGGTTGGGGGGGGGGGTATTGATACAAAAGGATACTGTATGATAATGGTACCTAACAGCTAAGGACAAAAGACCTGGAACTTTTAATATGTGAAGTGTAACCAGTATTAGCTTCTTTTGCAGTCTGGATTGTGTACGTACATTATCCTAGGAAAGGATAGAAGACCCCCACCAAAAAAATAAAAAAAAAAAAAAAAAAAAAAAAGGTCTGAAATCTTTACAAGGCAAAGAAGATGAAGCAAAGATAGTATTTCTACATCTAGGAAGTGAATGACTTTTAAAGTCATTTATGAGACACTGCAATAGATACTGTAATCATCTTAAAATAAGTCCAACAGATTTCTGAACTGCAACTTTTAGCCTTAGTCACACGGAATTTTAGGATCTAAGCCTTACTTAAATGTTCAGCCATTTTATTCAGACTTTAATCCTCATATTTGTCTCACTTTGTTTATTTATTTAGTCATTGGTATCTAAAACAAGCAGCTACATTAAATCAGGAAATCCTTATTTTCCAGCATAATAAGAAAGGATCTAAGAATTTTCCCAAAGTCTCAAAAGTAAAAATCTCAACTCTGAAAAAGACTGAAGAAATAAGTCAGTAAGCTGAAAGTTTAAACATTTCTGAGGAGTTACAGATGCACAACATATATTACTTATGTGCCATCACAGTATCTTAGTAGATGCGGTTCCAAACCTTTAAAACCTGTCATAGCACGCTTGTGCTGTGAGAAGATAAGTATAGGCATTCTGGGTTTGAGCAGAATACTTCTTCAGCTAGTAAGTATTTAGCCTTTCTTCATTAAAGGTATATCAAAAAGCATAACTATGTCAAATGTTGTCTCAAAGCACCTTCTTTAAATGAAGGTGTGTCAAATTCAGTTCTCAAAATCTACATGGAAATGACTAACATCCCGCTGGCGCTAAGTGTCACACCATGAAGGACAGGAAGAACACAAGAGATGAGATGAAAAGAATTCTCTTTAAAGAAACATTTCCTAAAGGTAAAAATTTCTCTCTCTTTTTACTGTTCTTCTCCCCAATCCCAATAAACTTTTTGTCAATTTCTTCTCAAATATATATATATATATGTATATATATGTTTATATATATATATATATTGTATATATATACATATATACATATACACATATGTATATATACATATATATATATGTATATATATATATTTATGTATATACAATATATATATACATATGTATATATATACATATATATATATAATACATATATATATGTATATATATATATTTATATATATATATATATAAAGGCAAGCTTATTGTCAAAATATAATTCTAATTATGCTGAATGCTGAATGGTTTGGCCATATACAGAAAAAGGTATAAGTTATAAGAAGCAAAATTATTGTTTGAGGATGTTGTCGGTTGCTTTAAAGGTGAAAAAAGGCAGCATAACCAAAAGCTTCGTGTATAACAAAGCCATCAGAAGTACTGCTGAAGGTTTGGTCTAATTAGTGATGGCAGATCAGCTGTATCTTCCTGATTTGCTCAGAGGATTTCAGTTCCCAACACATTTTATAATATTCATGAATATGTCCTTCTTCAACCACAGAAATAAATTACTTTCCAAGATAGTCTGTCACAGGACAAAAAATTATCTGTGTACAGATTTTCACATACAGTTTGATATTCATTGGATTACCATTTGGATTTAAAAAGAGATGCACCTATGTAGCAAACTTATCAGAGCAACTCTCCATCTAGCAAAGCAGCATCAGCCAACAGCCCACAATTCAGAAGGGGATTTTATACTTAATTTCAAATACTTATACCTCCAGGGAGATGTTTCTTCATAACACCTTTTCTTGCTAACTGAATATAAAATGAAAAATACCATAAAAGCAATATCTTTATTTTAAGATACAATATGAACAAGCACATTAAAAGTAAGGGATCTAAACAAACCTAAATGCTATCAAGCTGAATCAAAAGTTTTTTCTCTAATCTGAATCAAAGTCTGAAAGATTGGCAGTCAGTACTGTCTTCAGTATCCTTTCATTCCTTGATCTCATTTGTATACTTGTCTTCCTGGACAAGTACTGTTGTATAAACATGCACATATTTCTATACCTTGCAAATGTGCAGAGGGTAACAGGGGAGAAGGATTCAAAGCATCCTACCTTTTTCCTGTAACTCTAAAAGCACCCATCTCCCTTTTCCTTAGAAACCATTTGCGTACAGTACATTTTTGCAATCTATCTCCCACTCCACAATGTTACCAAACAAGTTTAGAGAGATGGAGGAACTGACAGTAGTGACTACATTCTAGTGATAAATTTGGAAGGGACTACAGCTGCAGCTTCATGGCTTTCTCCACCTTGGGTGTTATATTTTCTAATGAGGACTGATTACACAGCAGCAGCTCGGAAATATACAGGTAAAACTGGAACTGCCATGGACTGTCACAGCACCTAAATAATTTCCTGTATAGCTGAACTTGAATCAGAACTGAACAGAAGAAACAAGTCATTTGACACCCCATTTAAATGCCCAAACATTTTTCACAAATACTTTCCATATGAGTACACTATAACCAGTATATAGAAATTTGTGTTTCATTTCACAAATTCTTTGCACTGTAATAGAAAACTTAATCATACTCTATCCTCCTCCAAACAGGGTGCACATTCAGAGTCAAATTGTGGAATGCAGAGTCAATTTTTTGAATGTGTTGTTTCACATTTATGTGAGACCAGTTTAAATATTCCCCTCTTATATTAAGTATAATCCATCTGACCTGTCTTGTAGGTGGCTGAGATTCTCCTCCTTCCCAGGACAATTTCCTTCATTATCATATGCAAGCTTTGTGAATGGATGGGATGTTTGAGTCTGCCCAGTCTTGAGTCTTTCAATTCTTGAAAGAAAAAAAAATATATATATGTAGAATTTTTATTTCTTTGTGGTGCACTCATAGGAAGAAACGGTTAATTTAGAGGCAATGTTTATCCTTTCTGAAAACTGAAGAAGTCCCTGTCACTTTCCATTCAGTTCAATCACCCCATTCATTACCTTTTTTCCTTCTGCTGCAACACACAGCAAAGGAGTAGCACTTTCCTGAGATGAGAGATTGCCATGCGCTGCCCTTAGTAAGAGGAAAACTGACACATCTTCAGGTAACTGAGGCACCTGAGAGATCCAACAGTGGCTGGGTTTCAACTGGACACTTATGGAGGCTAGATATTGACAACTACATTAAGGTTCCTAATTCACTGAACTGAACTGCTGTAGCTCCTAAAGAACATACAAATATCTGCACGAGATGCAGAAAGTAAAACAAACTCATTCTCCTGAAGCTGCCATATCTGAAGTGAGAGATTTTTACAACTTTTCAGGGGGTAGACAGTATGAACCCTGAAGGTAGCAGAAGAAAGTACTTAATGAGTAAAACATTGGCACAAGACTCTTATTATTGCAGTATAGTTTCCTGTTTATTGTATGAAGAAAGGCTTTGACTGTAATTCTTCATTACGTTCATATGACAGGGGAACTTAATTTCTCAGCACCAAAATACTGTGCTGTTTCACAGCAGGAAAACTCACTGAAATATTTGTTCCGGTGTCGAAGAGAAGTGGTTGTTCGTTTGTTTGTTTTTGGCTTTTGCTTTCTATGTAAGATACCTTCCTCTTTCTATCGTGTTCCTATGCTTAGGTTTAAGAGTGGTTTTTAACTGGCATTTGACATTTTGAGAAACACTATCATGCACTGTGAATCTCAAGTATTTTAACATCAAGATAAAGTTTCAATAACATATAAACTAAAATACCCTGCAAATGAATTGTACCAATCATAGGGAATTAAATACATTGGTGGCAAACAGTAGTAATTAAATATATTTCAGATACTGGCTATTTCTGAACTAATGAATGGAATGACAAGGGAGACCTCTTGGTAATAGATCACCAAATGTATTGCAGCAAATAGTTTCATAGTTGTATTTTTTAAAGCGCTATTTACAATGGTAGAATTATTGCATTTCTTAAAGATTTCAGCAGTCTTAGGTGCCACACAAGGGTTCTTTTTCTATATTTTATTTGAAAACCTTAGGCATTCCAAATCTTAGAAAAGGACAGGCCATGGCTACTCTTTTACACTTGAGAGCTACTAAATGCATCTCTTTGCAGAGGAAAAAGAAGTAAAGCACAACCATGTCTACATCTCCTTGGAGATAGCCTGGCACAATAGACTAGGTCTCAGAAAGGGCAGCTAACATGTTAGTGCAGTCTTCAAAACAGAACAATGATCTATTTACTTATTTATTTTTAATGTTATTGACCTTGCCTTAGGTTTTCATCAAGAATTAAAAAAAAATAAAATAATAAATAAATAAATAAATAAATAAACAAACAATTAAAAACTTAACCTTTTTTCCCTAATGACATCTTGAAGTTTTACTGGAAATTTCTGATTTTGCATTGTGCTCAGTTAAAAAAGAGAAACATGAAGAAATATGTTTAACATTTTATTTCATTTCTGTTCATAGCTTCTATAACAAGGTTACTGGAAGAAGCATTCTAAGCCTATGCCTCTGACATACAATAATGAAGTATTTTGTTTGTACGCTACTTGAACCTGAGAAACTATAGAAGAAAAATCACAGTTCAGCCAACTCATCTCTCCATTCTTATTTGTAGCTTAGTCTGATTAGATGTTCATGAAACTTCTGACTCCTCCAGTAGAAAGGCACCAGATAGGTGTCAAGATTAGGTAGATTTTCCTAAGATCAGCATGCTGACTTTTACAGAGACTGATGTACAAACATGTTCAAGAGGGATGACAGTCTTAATTCCTCTGGTCTTTTACACCATTGCAAAGAAGCACTGTTTGAGCTGTTCTCCTTTATCCTCTTTGCTTCTGTTCTTTAAAAGGAGACTAATAGAAAAAATATATTAAAGAAGAAAGTAAACCAAAAAATTATAAAGGAGGGGGAGGGATAGGAAATAAACAAACAAACCATCAAACAACCACTGGAAACAATAAAAATGAATTATTTAACATGGAAAAGCTTACTTCATTTCTCAACATCTACCTTTAAAATTAAATTAATATTGCCCATCAGTCTGCTAGCCTACTTCGAAAACGCTGACTATTGTGAGTAAAACATTCCAAACTAATTTCACCACCAAGTAGCTCTATTAATAAGCAAAAATGCTTGCACCAGTGAACTTATAGTTGCAATAGACTTAGGAGTCTACAAAGTGAAAATATGCAATTTATTGGTTACTAATCAATATATTTTATCAGTCCATTTTTGTTTATACAATTTCAGGTGTTGTGGTTTAACCCGGCCAGCAGCTAAACACCACACAGCTATTGGCTCACCCTCACCCCTCCCTCTCTGTGATGGGGGAGAGAAACGGGAAAGTGAGGCCTGTGAGTTGAGATAAAGACAATTTATTAAGACAGGAAAATAATAATAACAATAATAATAATAACAATAATGATGATAATAGTACTAGTAGTAATAATGTGTATGAAACAAGTGATGCACAATGCAACTGCTCACCATCCGCTGACCAATGCCCAGCCAGCCCTCCTCCCCCCCTCCGGCTAGCCACCCCTATATATTGTTTAGCATGACACCAGATGGGACGGAATACCCCTTTGGCCAGTTTGGGTCAGCTGTCCTGGGTCTGTCCCCTCCCAGCTCTGCCCCCAGCCTGCCTGCTGGCAGGAGAGAGTGAGAAACTGAAAAGTCCTTGGATTGGTGTAAGCACTGCTTTGTAACAATTTAAACATCAGCATGTTTCAGAAGTCTTCTCATCCTAAGCCAAAACATAGCACCCTGCCAGCTACTAGGAGGGTCACACTGAAAACAACACTCAGACACCAGATAAAATGTGCTCCTTCACATTGTATAAAGAACAAAAAGTCCCAAACCTGCATGCTTATATCTGTCCCCCTTTCTCAGTTTAACTAAATAAAATATTAAGAAGTAAGTAAGTAAAACCTAGAAGCTTTGAAGAAAAAATTAAACAATGTCAAGTAATTTAGCAACAAGCAATTAAACCACCTTTCAGTCTTATTAAGAACCCTAGAGTTTTTTCCCTACAGTATTGGTATTAAAAAATCTTCAGGGAAAGAAAAAAAAAAAAAAAAAAAAAAAAAAAAAAAAAAAGGAGCAAGAACAATCTTTTCCTTTCGGAATTTACAACTGAGAGCATACTCTGTACGTTTCTTCACAATGCACCTGCCAGGTGTCAGAGCCCTAAAAAGGTGATGGGGTCTTGCCTTTCTCAATTTTGAAGTTTTTCTCTAACAAGTCTCAACAAAGGCTCTGGATGCAGCCAGGTCACTGAAAGCGAGCTCCCTCTCTTTCATTCTGGTTTCAAAAGCTATTACCCCTTTAAAATGATAACCTGAAACGTGCTTGGTACATTGCTAAGCTTTGTGCTAGAATATTCTGTAACAAAAAACAGTTTGGTGTTGGTACACTGAGGCAGAGCTTGCATCACAGGACTATTCACATACAGAGACAAGAAACAGTTCTGTAATGGCTCAGGACTCTCATAAATGAGTTTGAACCTGCAAACTGTTGTGGTTCACTTGGGATCTAGTTTTGACCCCAAGCCAAAACTTTAAAATACCTCTTGCTCAATGTGGGTTCAAGTTTCTGCTTATGAATGAGCACTGTCTTAGTCCCTGTCTGTAAAGGGCAGACAAAATCCTGTCCATATTCACCCAGAGTGGGGTAGAAAATAAACACTGGATATTATGAGTTGTTATACAGGAGTCTATGAGTACTGAAAGCCCAAACTGGGTTTGAAGGATGGAGGGATCTACCTCACCTAACTTCTGAGAGCTGTGCTGACCATTTACTAACACTAGACTGGAAAACCATCTACCTGACCTATGTTAAAACTTTAACTCCAAATAACTTGAATCATCTGCAGGGGAAAATATAGCAAAATTTGTTGTGTTGTATGAACCCTATCTTGCTCACCTAAATACAGCTATTTTGGGACCACAGCACTTAGGTATATCAAGACAGTGATGTACAGTTTGAACAGAGGATTCCTCCCACCCCAACCCAGGAATCTGTAACTCTGAATCCCATAGTTATCGGGATTCTTAGAAATGAAAATCAAGTGACAAACTAACAATAAATATTGTAAATTTAAGCCAAAAACAAACAAACAAGCTACTTGGTAAACACTCATTGCAAATAAGTGAAAGAAGATTTAGAATGAGCCAGAATGGGAGATGAAGAAAGAAGTAGCACTGGTCTTCTTGATCTGTACTGAGAATGTAAGCCACAAAAGGGCATAAAACTGGCAAGATCAAATCATTTTTCTCTTTCCCTTGCACTCATTCTTTCCTTTTTAGTGCAGAGGTTTATACTTTATCCTCTACTGAGGCTAACAAAATTTCAATTTCTGGGTTCTTCTAATGAATTTAACATGACATCATCACATCAGAACTCCTGTATTTTCTGCTGTGGCATGCACTTTTCCCAGGAGGTATTCTCAAGGATAGGTCAAAAACACAAGATTTCATCAAGTTCTCTCAGCAGAAATGTCAGCATATTATTACTGACCAAGAAAATTTATAGCTAAATAAATATCTCAAGGGTAATTTCTTGTTCTATTAACCAAGAGAATATTATTTCCAACAAGAAGGCTGATATGACAGAATATAGTTATAGAATTACAAAGTGAATGATATGAAGACTCTGAAAGATGACCCAACTATCAGTATTCTTGACATGCCAGAGAAAACTCCAGAGCTAGCATATGATACATAAACATGTTTAAAAAAAACATTTTTCATATGGTTCATATTCTTATGTACAACAGTAAGCCAATCAGCATTGAATAAAATGAGGAATACATTTATTACTTTAATCTATTCCTTTCTAGGAAGGATACCATATTTTCAATGAAAAAGAAAGACATCTACCCAGTTTGGAGCTTTCTGCAACAAGCTGTGAACAGGAAGATGTCTCTTAGGAAAGAAAAGAAATAAATATTTTATGATAGAAATCATATAATATGTAAGCTTATGTTGCTTCTTTACATGTGTACAGCATGTTAATATACATCTTTCAGAAAAAGAGTTGAATATTGTTGTGCTTATATGACAAGCTTATCATACTGTTTTCCCACTGTTTTACATATTCCATTGATACAAAAGAAAACTAGTATTCCTTTGATCATATTACTTGTCATCCATCTCTTTAACTGAGACCTGTGCAATGACAGCTTGAACATGACAACCCAATTTCTCAGATACTTCTACAAAGACTGCAGGAAAAGAGCAACACAGAAAAAGAGGAATCATTGTGCAAAAGTTTGAACCCAGATTTTAGGCTTCAAATAAGTGGAGAAGTTGGAAGGCATATCTGAAGGACTGCTGAAAGTAGCTTCAAAGTGTGATCAGGTTGCTCAAGGCCTTGCCCAGGCAAGTTTTGCAAATCTCCAAGGATGGAGATTCCACATTCTCTCTGGGCAAGCTGTTCCAGCGTGTGAAATAATTGGTTTCTTGTCTCATACTTCAAAGAAGCATCCTAATTTCCAACTATTTTCCATTATTTATAATTATGTATTTGATTATTTTTTTCCAGCACTAATGAAAAAAGGAAATGTTGCTGATAACTGTAATCATGACATGATAAGAGTAAACTCTTAAGAATAAAGCAGACATCAGAAAACCTGTTTATTAACTTAATTTCAACATCCTGTTGCTGCAGTGCCCTATATCATTCTTTACCATGTTATTTACTTGTAAATGTCAGATATTATGCTGAGTAGAATACAGTTAATGGTTTGACAGATAGAGGCTGGAAAGAAACAGACAGCTGACTGCAAAGATTAAAAGCTACAACAACAACAACAAACTACCATTATCTGAAATTTTATCTGATAAAGACTTCAACATCATAATAATTTGTCTGACTTTGACCTACTTTTATTAGTATCTCTACTAGGAAATACTAATCACAAGAATATGGTCAGTACACAACTTTAAATGTTCCCTTTATGATCACATGCCCAGTATGCTGAATCAGTTTCTATTTTATACTTGGGGTTTTCTTAGAACCTACTTTCCCTTCATGCATTCTTCTTTTCAACTCAGAAAACAGAAGGACACTAAAAAAATGGGACAGTGTTTTAAGACCCTAGAAAAGGGGCACTGCTGAAGGCAGGAGCCTGACAAGGATGCAGTTACTTTGGAAATACAGCAAGTCCCTCATCTCCTGCAGAGCAAAGCATCTTTAAGAGGATGCAGCTATATTTATCTGCTGGTTGCTACAGAGAAGTGTAAGAAAATGGCCTTGTCTTATTCCCTTAGGAGACACTTGCATAGGAAAATCAGTAACTCAGTAGCCCTTAAAATTAAAGGAAGACAGCTAAGTATCATCCTTCATTTTCAGAAAGTGAGAAAATGTCTAATTTTTTTTTTTTTTTTCCTGAGTTGTCCAAAACTATTCACCATTTCCTATATTTTCGTTAGGATTTGCTTCATTTGCTCTTGATTTCATTTTATTTTTGAAATGGTAGGTTTTTCAATGAATTTGTAGGAGAAGGTAAAACAATGTCAGCCTTGATCAGACTACCAAAGCATCTATCCTAATAGCAAATACTTCAGAATGTGTATTCTGATATCCTGCTCCTTTAAGCAATTCCAGATTACATCTTTATGCCATCAGATGCTGCAATGTAACAGTTCCTGATATCCCCTACATTGGAGGTGTTCATCTTTGCTCTTTTCACAGCCATCTCTCATGCTTAGCTGTGTAACTCTCTCTCACCATCATGTCATAGCACTTTTTTTTTTTTCTTTTTACAAGTTCACCTTAGCTTTTAACAGCTTCTGTGTTGAGATTTGTAATAATAATTGACTGCCAAAAACCGCATGAAGATTTTCAGTATTTTCCCTTGTCTCTTCCTCAACAATTTGATATTTGTACTTTATGTATTTGTACTTTAATATTTGTAGTAGGCTTTAGATAATATTTTGACAATAACTCTTTCACATTTGGCCATGGGTCACAACCATTTGCACAGAACTGTTTTTAAACCAGAAAGGGCTTTCCAGAATGGAGGAATGGCTGGAGGGTTGGATTTCCTGTTTTTCTGGACAAGTTCTGTGTTTGGAGTGTTGCAAATCAGTTGTTTCTCCCTCTCCTTGCACTCCTCCATGCCTAAGATGAAATAAGAGTACATATCTTCATTCTCTAGTGATTGTAGAAGAATTGTTGTTTCTGTGTTTGTTAAATGGTTTAGTGCTGTGGCTTTCTTTGGACAGTAAATGAAAAATTATACCTTTAAAGCTAGTAGATACATAAAATGTACCTTGATTTTTCTAACTATAAAACATCAGGTGCAGAATTACCCAAGGGGAGAGTAGCTAAGAAACTGTTGCTTTCTTCCCTTCTCCCTTCTGTGTTAGCTTGCAGAAATTAAAAGCCAAGTAACCACACTGTATGTCTGGAAACTGAAAAAATGTGCAGGTCTGCTTCTAGCCTCCCCAATTACTGTTGAATTTTCAGTCAAGAACCATGACTGATTTTGTAATTCAAACATCATTTTATTTTCTTTAGTTATTATTTAATTATGGTTATTTATTTTTTGCTATTTGCAAGCCATTTTTCAGTAAAATCAAAAGAACAAACTAAACATATTGCAGGTAATCCAGTGCAAAAAGCACAACATCAGTTTAATGAGAACTCTGTTATTCATTTGGCAAATGAGACAGTGGAGTGGCACTGACATATGTAGAACAGGGACTAGTTGGAGATTAAAATACATTGATTCATGAGTAGAAAAGAGCAGCTTAATGCAACTCGCTGATAAAACTGTCACTGATCTTGCTCTCTATCTGGGATTCCAAGAGAAAATGATGGGAAAGCCATTCTGTGCCATTAATGACAACTGAGTAAAATGTGCCAATGAGAGCTAATAATACACCTGCATGACACAGGCCATTAAGCAGCCAGTTACAACAGTCTCGAATAACACAAACAAATGAAAATGACATTTATGGTCAAACCCTTGTCTTATTAAGCTGTTAAATGCTTTTCAAAATAATTAATATGACCTGGAACTGATCGTTCAAAAATTTAAACAACTGCCCTGTCTGCTTTCTCCTAGTTAATAATTATTTCAGCCAGCACTGACAAGATGTGAAACGATGAGAAGCAGAACAGTATGGAAGGAAATGTTTTCTGCAGCAATTCAGAAAATCTGAAAGTCTGCAGAAACAAACAGAAAGGACTTCCACTACCATGAAAAGCTGCTGCCAGAACACTCTTCTAGGTATGTAAATAAACTATGTTTTGATGTTAAAAGCAAAAATGAATAGCACCAGAAACTACAGGAATGAGAAATATAAGCAGCATCCTATTTATCCTTTCTTTCCCAACTGCACAGGAAAGGTGCAAGAATATTTTCTGATCTCCTGAATATGATTTTTAAAAAATTATTATTGGAAATAACAAATATGTCATAGCTGTTCCTTCTGCATACAAGGAACTGTTGCAAGACCTAGCTAAAAGGTTTTGGAGATACCACTCTCATGGTACTGGTCATCTTTCCTGTATCTTTACGAGGAACTGCACTGCATTCAGCTTCAGATCACAAGAAAGGAAAAGACAACACATTCTCAAACAACTCCTTGAAGGCATGTGAAGACTACTTACATATGCAAAACCAAATGAGAGCTGTTTGCACTGAATGTATTATGTCCTCACATATTATGTCTTCTAAAACCTCTCAGATGGAGAGTGTTGACAGGACCACAGACAGACAGCAAACCCTCCTTGAGGTCATGGTCCTCCTTCTGTCTCCTGAAGGCTGCACTGTCAGCATCCTTGGGCCCACACAAAGGAGGACACTGTTCTCATTCCTCTATGAAGTGAAAGATTATCTGCTCCTGGTGGTCTTGTTCCAGAGTTGGGAAAATAAGGTTAGTTACTCTAGCTAGCTAAATATCAGAATCAAGATGGCTAGAGATCAGCATCTAGAGAAAAGAAGGTAAAGCACAGCTGACACCACCATGATGTGGATCTAATAATACTTGGACCAAGGGTGGAGGTGAGGGGCTCACAGTGGGTCACAAACAATTCTTGAGAAACAAAGATAACCAATACTTTCAAAAACAAAGGCAAAACCTTGATTGAAATAAACTATGTTCTCTTGAGCATCTTAAAGATCACTGCAAATACTATGTCTAATCTCTCCCAAAATATGTTTTAGGTTTCTTTTTGCATAACTCTGTTCATACCAATTAATATTCAGAATCTTCTTCCAACAAACAAGATTTATACATAAACCTTATACATACATAAATGTATGGGTAACTAAATGCCCAATTTAAATAGTTCCAACATGGAAGTTTAGTACCATAGTTTTTCAAACATTGTTTTAAAAAAGTTTCTTAGTCATCTTTGTTGTCAGAAATAATGATAAAATGTTTTTATAAGAGAAGCCAAATTATTTATTTGGCTTCTTTATTTCAAGCCAAATCAGTTCAGACACTGTAATGAAATCTTATTCCACTAAGTAAAAGGATAAATTTATGAGCATTTAAAATTCATTTTACTGGTTACTTTTTCATTAGGAAAAAAAGTGTTAAAGTCATAACTACAGATTTCTGCAAAATTTTATTTTCCAAAAAAGAGTCTTATTTTTCATTGAAACCATCTAGGTTGGTGAATATCTTGATTCTAAGACAGAGTCCAGACATTTTGGTTATAGTGCTGCAAATAAAGTGTAACTCCATTCATTTGAATGAAGCTGTACTACAATGAAGCAAGCAAGTAGAGGACAAAGCTTGTGCACATTCCTATAAACAAAGAGATACAATTCAAATCTATTTTACTGTGCAGATTGCTATACAACATAATCTACTACCTTCCCACTTTTCCCATTTACAAGCCTATTAAAGTAATCTGTTAAGTGAGAGGTGGTTTAATTGACTTTTCTTGTTTTCCTCTATTGCAATGTCATCTACTTAGTTTAGTTTGAGTGCATCTTTATCATTCTACTCAAATTCAGTTGCCTTCCTTTTTTTCCCTTGGCTTACAACTTTTTGTTTTTTAATTTTTATTTTATTTTATTTTTTATTTTTTAGCCTTTGTCAGCCTGGTTGGAGAGTCTCTTGGGTAAAGACCAGCTGTTAATATGCACAGCATCTCCCTCTCTGTAATCAGTAGTTCTGAAAGGTTGTTACTAATGTTCTCAGAGGACTACTACAAATCATGAATAAGTAGGAAGCCTCCACCATTTCAGGAAAGCTCTGCAGCTTGGATATTAGATCATCTCTTTTTATTTTCTGCTCTTTGCACATCAATTCATACACTAGTGACAAAATTATATCTTTGTCGTGTATTTGCCCATTGTATCATTTAACCCAAAATGATGATGTTGAACTATCCTCCTATTTGACTCACAGGCCTGCCTTTTTTTCTTGAAGTTGTGCCCAAATCACTACATTCTGCAACAAAAAGTAAAACCATCTCACTTACCTGCTTGTTCCCTTCAGGGACACATGTCATTAAAAACCCTTCTGGTGCAATATACTCTTTCACAATCCCTCCAAGCAGATGTAAAAACAATCTGATACTGTAGCTTTTGCATTGTCTCGGAAATCAGTACCAAGATTCCTAATATTATTTAACGCATCTCTTCATGGGAGCAAACCCCTTTAATGTGCCAAGTATTTTATGAATTATTAATTAGCCCATTATGCTTTTGTCTGCAATGGGAACATAAAACAAGAAAAAAGTACACTGAAATGTGAAACTTCAAGCGGTTCTGCCTGGTAAGCCAAAAGTTAAGAACTGCATTTGTATTTACAATAAAATCTCTCAATCAACCAACATATATGGTTATAGTTTTACCTGAATCATTAAAGAGTATATGAGTATACACATACAAACATACACCTATGAGGGTTCAAAATGGTATGACAGCAATGTGTAGACCAGAGAGCGGACCCAAATGGGAAGAAAATAAAGATGATAGACATATTTGGACACCATAGTGTCTAAAAATCTCTGCACAATGTTGTGAATGGCTTACCACACTGATCTATTAAATCTGTGTTTAATGAAATATAGCACTTATATGAACATTTTCTCATAAGCTTGTATTGGATAAAAGGGTTTGGCTAAATGTCTAATATTGCTGATGGTATTCCCACAACATATTTCACTTCACAGATTTGCAGAGATAATAGCGTGGATAAATTCTAGGTATTTCAGACTTTGGAAAGTACACATTGAGAAGGAAAAGACAGATTATTAAACAGAAAAGGCCAGGAGGGTAACTCAGTTTATAATAGAAATAGTGAGAGTAGGAAATAATTGTGCCATAATTAAAGAAAATAAACCATGTCATCATATTTCTAGGTGGAAAGAGCTGGAAACCAATCACATTTGGCATTAATAGTTCCAGTGCTCCTGTGCAGTATAAATCTAACAAACTAGGAATAAAGGCTATACTTTTAGAAGGAAAACATTTAGATGTTCACACTGAGACTTTGCAAGTCTTCAACCTTCTCATCAGTTTTTAAAATTTAAATAGAGTTTTAATACTCATAAAAACGCATTTATAAGCAGTTTAGTGTTCACCAGATTATATTTGTTTATAAGGTCTACCCATTATGTTTCTATACCACTGAGAAAAATCACCATCCCTGTCCTTGGTGGCAATGAATATAATGTACTGTAAGAACAGAATATATTTTGTACACTTAATAACCTGTCATTATCAGTGAACTGTTCAACCAATTAAAAAGGTCTTTTAAAAACTGTCAGCAACAACAAACACTTGTTCACTCAGCTATGTTCTGGTTCCACTGGAATTCTAAACACAGTTGGAATTGCAAATGTATCAAGAAGGCCAAGACCAACATCACATTTTACTAAATCTAAACACATCGTGAAGTGGATGTTCTTCGTGTGACCAGGTTCTTGGCTTATCTGTTCTGCATCTTGAGACTTTTATTCAGGTTTATTTTGGACAAAACTTCAGCTATCATCAGTGAAATATTAGGAAATGTGAGATTATCTTAGTATTTGGTCCCTCTCAGAATGCAAAAAAAAAAAAAAAAAAAAAAGTAAGCAATTCAGAAAAAAATATTGAGGACTGCATACTTACCAATGACAGATTACAATTTTAAAAATGGTATTGTTGTCTAATGGCTACTGAAATGTGTGGTCTTAATGAGTTTATATAAAGATTTTTTATTCTCATATGCACCGCTATTTAAATATTTCTAAAAGACCCCAAGCAGAATAGTGATCAATATCAATGTAATCATGGTAAACGATACTGTTATTATTTCCTATGCTAGTTTGCTAGTTACACAATGACTGATTCAATTTGATTTGAGGCCTAATAGTCGAACAGTTAAAGAATATTGCCTTATGTCTTTAGCCTAGTGTCACCTATGGCATGAAAAAGCACATTAAAATGTGATTTTAACTTTTTTTTTAAATATAGTAAATATTAATAATTCACTCTCTGTATCACATAGCTCAGTCTGTATTATGTGGATGTCCATAATTGCATCAAAATGAGTTAAGATACATATTTTTATAAGAACTACCAGAAATTTCATCTGCTTATCTCTTGCAGTGTAACAGTCTATTTCAACTTTTCTAACTAATTCCAAACTGAAGAAAAAAAAAACACACATTTAAACTCTGATGTCTCTCACTTTTAGTTACCTATAGAACCACAAGTGCATTTTTCTAGTCCAAGCTCACACAGATGCAAAGCTTCTGTAACAGAGTAAGAGGACACCTTGTGTCTTCAAAAAACAAGGCAGCAAAAAAGTTAAGTACAAATTAAAGATGACCTCATAAATAAAAATTTGGAACAAAAATGGAGTCATTCTTCAGTGCTGAGCTTGGCCACAAATCTCCACTATAATTCTAAAACAATCAATTAAGGTCCGAATTTTATCATTGTCCATTAAAACGTTACCTCACCCCTTATGCAGCCATACTTGAGCCTTAAATAAAATACTTTTGTAGGTGAAAATGCAAAAGAGTGCAACTTGCTCTCTCTTCAACTCAGATAGGAATAAAATAATTACCTGAACAACAGGCTTGCCTGTCTTGCCCATTTAGATGATGGTGAGAAAATCTATTAATATTTGCATGTGCAGTTCTTACTACAACAAAATCCTAATCTCTGTTGAGAGAATGTACAGCCTCTTGAAAAAGATATCAAAATAATAGTGAGGGTTTGTGGTGAAAATTTTTCAGGTACAGAAAATACAACATAAAAAAAGAAAATAAAAATCCCAGCCATCCTGCCTAAACACAACGTTTCCACTTCTAATCAACTCTATTGCCCAGCCCAAGTACAGGATATATAGAGTTTGGAATCAGTGTAAATCAATGATTATATTCAGTAGTTTTCATACAGAAATGTATTTGTTAACAAAGACAATGTTATTTGTAAAGTATTAGGTTGAACTAATTTTACCAAGGTCCCAGTAATCACCGTTTCCTGAACGTAGGCGTAGGCGTACAGGGAACATTTAGGATCCTCTTTATTTGCAGCAGGAAATGAGTACGGAAAATCTTTGAATTTCTAGTGCAACTTTTTACTTAAGCAAACCAAGAGAGCCTCTTTCCTAGAAAGGAGAGATATTTGCTCATACTTACAAATATGTTTACTTCTTTAAATAACTCCCCAAATATTAAAAATTACTCTTAATTTGCAAAATTAAAAGTACATGTCAATATTTCCCAAGCCGATGGTACAGCACTTGGAGATTCATTTCCCCCTATACAGTAAAACGCACATACCAGTATGATGAGAGTCAATACATCTCAAAAAATAATATGAAAGGTACCATTACGTGAAAATGTCCAATAGTGCCATAACTTGAAGAAGTATTTTGTTACAAATCTCTTCCTGACTCATAAACTCTCACTGAGCTGATCACCTGTTGCAGAGGAAATCTCCATGCATTTGAGCTACTGCCTCAAGCTACCACCTTTCTCATCTCATGACTTTCTCGTTCTCATTTCTCATGACTTTCTGAAAGTGCCCAGAAATTATCCAACACAGTTCTCAGTTACATGAGCTACTTTTGTTCTGTAATTCCAGTTATGCCATAGCCTAGCCTACCCACAGTCCCATGAATGATGTCCATTTAAATCTCATTTTATCTGCAGGTTTTGGTCTCCAAACTCCTAATTTAAAGCACTCACTAATCAATTGTAGTTTTGTTGTTAACAAAATTTCACAGTAGGTTTTTATTCCTTTAGCATATGAAAGTGATGTGATCCCAAACTAATAGTTATCTCTGTATGCTTCTCGAACCTGGTGAAGCAGTGGTTGTTGTTATCCAAAAGACAGCATCAGAAGCATGCAAACCTGGCTCAGCAAATTGTTTTTTCATTTGCACATGAAATGTGCTCAGAATCATTCTGTTTTTCTTAGTTCCGCATCAGTAGCTTTCTTTACAGAACGTGCTTGACAGGAACTTTACTTCAGGAATTCTGGTACTTTTAGTGTCTGCATAATTACTTACAGATAAAATTCAACGTTATTATTTTCATGATAATATTTGTTTTTGATATTCTGACAATAAAGCATTTATTTTTAATCTTCATTGAATAGACAGCCAGGCTGGATAGGTTTGAATAGGAGCTTTTTCCTGTTCAACCAACACCCCCCTGCTCCTTCCCCTACCTCCTATAGCACCAAGATATTTTCCTGATAAGGAATTTTAAAACCTTTAGTCTGAAGTCAAAAAAAGGTCTTTAATCATGCTTAAAACACTAAGGAGGAAATTTCTGACATTATTAGTTTCAAAGAAGCCCACAATAGAGAACTAAACAGCTTGCACAGAATGATACGCTGTAAGGAAGACATACCCTGGGCCAAATTAAACATAGAAACAAGGTATTTCTTCTCTTAAGCACCCAACAAGGGAAAACCACCACTTAATGCCATCTAGTCCACTTGCTCTATCTCATGCATTAAAAAAATTCTATATATCTCTGTCCTTACTTAAGGACTACATAGATATTACTTACATATTTTATATATATTTGCACTTATTAGGTCAACATATACCATATATTTAGCAATTTTTGTCATTCCAAAACCATAATCACATGCTGCTGTCAAGTGCAGCTTCTGATCTGTTTTCTCACTACGCAGCCTTTGCACACACACATGGGTCAGAGAACATTAGGGACTGCTCCTGCTTGGCAGGGTTGGGGACAGCATGCAACAAATGCAGAAGAGTCCTAAGCAGGGGACAGCAGGCATGGTTATATTCACATAGATTTTCAAGTAGCTCTGTAAAAATGAAGTAAATGGAGTTTAAAACATTCCCAGCTGCTTCTGTGTAGATGTAGACTTTTTTTTTTTTTTTTTTTTTTTTTAAATGAGATACCAGATTTTCAAAAGAAGTGAGAATGCCAAAATGTTACAGCCAAAACCCCAAAAGATTTCAACTTATAAATCCTGCCACAACACATCAACATTGTTGCCTTGATTGTGTTCATATTCCCCTAGTGGAAGAATCCAGTACTTTTTAAAGGATGCACCCAACTAAAACGAAGCTAAAAAGTGACTGTGAAACAGTAACAAATAAAATTAAATACACTAATTTTCAGATCAGTTTTTGAGCCTTTTACAGGAATGTAAAATTAATCAACCATAGCTAATTCCAGGTTTGTGTTAAGATAAAGATTTTCACTTGTGTTCAGAGCACATATGCTCAGCCACAACCATAAAATCCTCTGAGATCCATAGCTCTGTTCCTCTACATACACGTGGGCAGAATCAGTCTGCTAAAGAGAAGAGTTAGGAATTCAAAAAGTCCTCAAACCACTTTGCTATCCACCAGCCTTTTTATACAAGATGCAATGTCATCAATAATCTACCTGCTATTTCATGTACTGAGAATACTATCAACTTTAATTTGCAATCACTTGAATTCTAAGGTCTTTATTCCATGGAATTCAATGAGAATTGCTTTAACGTGATCTACTATGGATGAAGGCTTATGTAATAACACAAAAAATTGCTGATAAGCAATCATGCTTTAGAAAAAACTGTCTTTATCTACTCCAGTGCCCCAAAACATAACAAAAATTTCATTTTAAAACAACTAATCAAGAGCTGAGACTGGGAATGGACTATTAGGTCCTGAGTAGCAAAGACAGAAAAGAAAGTCCATAAGTAACAGCAGTAATTCCTTAAAAAGAAATAAACAAGAAAACTGTCGCTTTTTTCCTTTCATTAATTTTGATATTTATTGATTTGAAAAGCTGCAAAGATTGGTGAAACTGAGCACATAAATACCTTAATGCCTGCATCTCCATCTCCCACCTGAGTACCACCTTGCAACACCATCATTTTTCCCCAAGTCAAGAGCAGACATTGTGAAATATGACTATATAGAAATTTTGCTTTGATGATTAGATCAAGACCAAAATAAGACTAAAAAATGTTATGAGAATTCACAAAAAGAACAAATGAAAAAAATACCCTGGTATTTCAACATAGGGCCTTATTTTTCCAGACAATTATCTATCCTATATGGATTAATAAACAAGGATTTCATTAGCATGATAAGTAACTTGGGCATAATTTAAAGTGATGACATCAACATATTAAATGATATTTTATATCTCTGTAAAATTTCCCTTTATGAATTCAAGATCCAGGCATATTTTCATTAAGCAGTTTTAGACCTCCAGATTTTTCATCACGCATTACCCACCATGAAACTCTCTTTTCTAGCTAATGAAAACATGTTAGCTTATTGGCTTTCAAGCATAATACGAAGATCATGTTTTTCTTAAGGTATGACTGAAATGTGTGGGAGAAATACATAACTTAGTTTAGCTGGAAACTGCTCATTGGGTTCTAACTTGCTTTTAAGAACTTAACAGTACCCAAAGCTTGCAAAAATCTACAGTATATATCTATGAAAAATCAAACCAAATTTCTGAAGTAGAACTTTTATGAGAATATTATGACTACACTTTCAAACACATAAATAACTCCACCTTCATTGCTCCTTCCATTACTTCAGAATTTAAATTTGCATTTAGAATTTTAAAGTGGACGGAGATGCACACAATATAGAAACCTATACTTGGTGTCTAAGCCAAACTCTAAGAAGAATTTGAATTCTCAGAGTACCAAAGAATTATTTAATTATTTAGGATAATAAAATATATCAGTTAGAAATAACAGAATGTAATTAGTGTAGAAGGGGAAAAGCTGAGTACTATAGGAACTGGATTGAATAGTATTATAATTTATGGAACTGATGGATGAAATCATACTTATTTTTAAAACTAAACCAGAGAGCAGTAAGAATTACAAAACAGAGTAAGTTAAACTCATTCAGCTTTCTGAAGAACTTTAAAACCTAGATTTCTTTTTCTTTTCTTCTTAAGAAAAACTGTACAAACAAAAAGTTACATTGAAATTGTTTCAGTTTGGTCTTTCCAAGTTTTGAAATCTTACATAGAGATTAAAAATAACTTCTGTTCTGAAGGACTTACAAAACTTCCTTTCATCAGAGTAATCAGCCCATAGCATAGTTGTAACTTTTAGTATCTCTGCTTCTGTAGCTTTGAAATGATCTAGAGATAGATCATAAAAGGACTATTGAATACCATTCAAGAACTGTTAAAAGCAAGGCTTCTCTCTACATTTCTCGTCTTTCAGAGAAAACAAGCACTTGGAAAAAAATATCATGGATTTAACCAAGTATTAGGCAACCTTCACACTTTATTGCTTATCAGTTGGAAGTCACCACCTCTCACAAATACATAGTAACTCTTAGTCTAATGCTAATAAGATATGAAATGTGTCAAATTAAAGCTCTTTAGAACATTTTATACAAAGCACATCTGCATATCTCAGATGACCATGTCTCAAATGACTATCAGAAATATCTTGGAGTGAGCTAACCTCACTTTTCTCTATATCCAACCAGATATTCAACAGATATTGTACAGGTCTTTGAAGACAGTACAGGAAATCAGATTATAAAACAAGGAAAAGCTTCCAATGTTCTACTTATTTTCTATACACCCCATACATTATATCTATACATTAAAAAAAGGAAAAAAAAAAAAAATCCCAGGAACATCAGAAAAAAAAAAAAAAAGATAAAAAAAATATCAGATGGCTGCAAGTAATTTTGTTGAATACAAAACAGTCATTGACAACAATAAATGTCTCCCCGAAAACAAAAAGTGGCCAGAAATGTACAGAGAACGTTCAGTTAATTCACCAATTCATGGAAGCCTAGAATATGATAAATGAACACCTATTTGAGAATGATACAGCAATAAACTGTGGGGAAAAAAAAAAAAAAAAGGAAAAGAAAAAAATAAAAAATTGTATTTCTATTCTTGTGGCACTTTTTCTTCAAAAACCATATATGATTTGTTTCTACTTTTTCAGTTTACAGACAGATGTCAAATATTTTTTAACTTTTATTGGTCTTCATCGAAAATGACTGAGTTTAAATAAAGGTCAACTACAAAAAAAAAAAAAAAAAAAAATCAATGAAGTGAAAACAAGCATTTGGCACCCAAGGAATAACAAGAAGAAACAATGAGTGAAAAAATTTGAAAAATTAGCATCTCACTATATTTATTTTGATTTCTAATCAATTTACTAACAATATTAAGGAATATTAATACAACTTACAGAGAAACATTATTCAGTGTAGGTTTCAGAGAGATGAATAGACTGATTTTACAAAACCATCTTTCCAAAAGAAATGAAAAATATTCCTAATTTGCACTTTAGAACCACTATTCATATGGACCTTTAACAATCCTTCATGAAACACAAATGACATTTTTATGTAAGGATAAGAGAGCATATTTTTTAAATTAATTTCTAAAGTTACTATATAATACTATTATAAAAGTAAATTTAATATGCTTGAGTACTTGGAGAGAAAAAAAACATTTGGGTTTTAGGCTGTTAGTAAGCCTCTTGCTCCAGCAGCTCTTATTTGCAAGTCCCACATGAATCAAAACAATCAGATTTCTAAAAAAGTGATTGGACCACACTTCCTGAAACTTGACTTACTGTTCTGTGCATCTCCTACACCTTTGATAAACTCTGGAAAGAGCTTTTACAAATTGATAATTTCAATTTAATGCCAGCCTAAGAACTGTCACACTAAATTTACATTACATTTGTGGCCATGCTATTGCAGCTGTAGCATACCAAACATCAATGTTGCAAACACTGCAGGATCAAGTTCCTTCAGGACTATTTCAGTCAGAAAATACTATGCCTCTCCAAATCCATCACATTTGCAAGCATAATTTTCTTATCTTTCTCAGTTTGAACCAGACTTAATGTTGACACCAACACACCTTTTCAAAATTAATACTGTTAGTTCTAATTGTGCTGCCACAGGATCAGTCTCAGCTTACTATTTCTAAGTGTCCATCTTACCGCTATACAACATCCAATACATATATACTCTACAGTACAAATGTATTATTTTTGCACCGTGACTTCAGGTAAGACAGAGTTGATAAGCACCAGATATAATAAAAGATTCTGATAAAACAAGGGATTAAATTTCCATATGTAGCTAGAATCCAGGCCCTGAACATGGTGTCAAGGCTCCCAGCGGAGACTGATGGAAGGGTATGGCAGTATTCACTTTTAACTGCTGATCTACCTTACCATTGTGTATGGTTGGATAACCACCAAATAAAGACTGTGTGACTGGGTGAGCTGAACCATCCCACCTCTGAAGTATGAGGTAATACCCCTCAACGTTAGCTCTGCAAGCCTAGGTTTCCTCAAAAAAAAAAAAAAAAAAGAGAGTTCGTTTTGAAAGATGGAAGGAAGAACCATTTCAGGTGACGGTAGAACTAGTAAGTTAAACACCCACAGAAGAAATAGCAGAATCAGGAATCACTTCCTCTGTTTTTCTAAGATAGAGATATTCTCCCATTTTCTAGTATATTTGCATGAGTGTGACTCAAAGTTATTCTACCGAACCCAAAACCAAGATGACAAGTCAATATAAAATCATATTCATATACTGAAATACATTCAATCTGACATGCGGGATTAGTTTGTTCTTGCAGTTTTGCTTGGGTGATTATAGAAAAATAGGAGAAAGACTCAATACATCTATGCCTTTTTTCTCCACAGATCCTCTGCCATAGCAAGTGTGAAAAATATCTATTGAATCTCTCCTGCATTAGCCACAAAACATATTGAATCTCCTTTTCAGGTGAGTGCTCCTAAAGGACCACATCCAAATGGAGCACATTATAGTCAGTTCCTTAATATTGCATCAGAGTTAAGCCTGGTTTTAAGGGATGCTACATTTGATTTCTCACTGGAACAGGTTCTCACGCTCAGACTGTTCGACTGGACAATTTCTCTGTCATCATCAACGTGTCCTCCCTAAAGCCAATGTCAACCTTTCTCTCCAACCCAGTACAAGACTGCTGTGGCCCAGTAGGTATGACTTTTTCTGTTGCCAGTGGAAGGCCATAGGCTTACTTTGTCCTAGCAGAGCAGGGCCCCAGGAGCTGTCTGGGCTGGCATTGGCTGGAGCTGCTCAGTGCTGGTTCTGTGGTTTCACCTGGCAGGGCTCAGCTGGCCACGGTGCAAGCACGCTGCTGGCACTTGCAGGAGCTGCCCTGGCAGCCACAGTAAAGCTGTTTACATAGCTGGCAATTGCAAACTGTATTGATAACCAATTTGGGTTATCAATATTTGGGTTACCAATATTTGGGAATATGGAATTAAATTGTCACTTGAATGACTGACCTATGATTTTACCTTTAATTGAGTACACCCTAATTTCCTTCATGTGAACTTAAAATACAGCTTACTTCCAAATGGCTCAGAAGCCCTGTTCTGTTAATTAAGAGCTACAGACCAACACAATGTATTAAGTGAGGACTGGACAATTAGCTTTACATTATTATAGGAATGGAACTGTGTTAAATGAGCAAGAACAGTATGTACTTTGTGGTGCCTTGACACAGCAATCTATTTCAGTGATCCTGGTGTAATATTGCTTGCAGAGAATTTACTGTAGATTTATGTTGGTGTTAATTAAGATCAGAATTTGGACTTTAAGGTTTAATCTACCTTGTTTTGTATACATATTTCATTATAACTGAGCAAAAAACTATTATTCAAATATTTCTATTATATAGCAGTGATTAAAATGCTTGGAGTTTAGTTACAGATTTTAGTATGTTGCATTCTGCTGAAAGTATTAAATGATGATTTTATATTTTATTCATGCTCACACTTGAGAAAAACTGCATGTCCAAAAAAGAGAAGGAACATTTAGAGAGGGGCAATTTCTCACTCTAATTTAGCTTGGGTACTTGGTTTCATTTCCCTGAGCCTGATCCTATGCCTGCTAACACAAACTGATCATCCTTGAAAGTAGAACTAATGAGATCTTTTCTATGTTTAAAAATGTTACGCGAATATTTCACTTTTTTTTTTTTCCTTCCCCTTAGAAAAATCAAATTGTTGTCATGACTGCTAAGTGAATTGAAGCTTACATAACAAAATAAAGTTTTAGCTACCTAAGATTTAGTGTTTTAAAAGCAATTTTGGCACGTTAGAATTTGAATTAGTGAAATGCAATACCTAGTTTTTAAAATCATATCTTATTAATGTTGTTGTAGAATTTTTCTACTACCACTAAAAGAAAGATCTTTCTGGTATAGGATAAATTCAAATTCACTTGTCCATCAATCTGAAAAATCCAGAATATTCATGAAAGTAGCTTATCATCTGAGAAAGTATAGGCATGGCATGTTTCACTTCAAACTACTTCAAGGTTCTATTAAGTATTCCTGACTTAAAATATAGTGACTTAAATAAAGATAAGGATAGCATAAACAATTCTATCCATTTGCAGCCTCTAAGAAATGTAGTTGTTACTTTCTGGACAGCTCGTTAGCTGGTTTTTGATTGTAACTACAGAGTACGTCACAAAAATCAGGACCTTGGTCCTACCCACATCTAATATCACAGTCTGGGTAGACTGCTCAGAGGCACACTGCAACTCAGTATTCCTAGCAGGTAGCAGCTCCCAGATTCTCACTTGTCGAGAAAGAAAGAAGAAAGGACAACTACTACCCAAGAATAAACTAAACATCACTGTTGGCAACACACACAAACCAGCAGATTTTGAAAAATTATGAGATCCAGCATCTTCAAACTCTATCTTTCCTAAAGATGCATTGCTGCCTTGAATGTGCACTTACTACATGTATTGTCTCTTCCCACAATATTGCCTTAGTACAGAGCACTTCTCTACTTCTCTGGGACCATCGCCTCTGCTGGAGATGCCCTGCCACACACTGCCAAACAGCAGGAGCTTCTTCTCAGCTGGGGGGTGACTGAGGGAATTGTTAGTGCTTGGGAAAGTGCCTCCAATTCTTTTGGTCCGTACTCTGTTCTCTTCACTGTACTCTGTTCTCTTCAGACTATTCTATACCATGAAATGCTGAGCAGCATAAAAAGCATCCTTAACAGTACATAATCATTCTTGCAGTGTTGTATTGCTGAACTGAGCAGAGTCCAAACAGTCTGTGCACATTAGTCAAGCAATGTTGCTGAAAATAGAAAAAAGGGATTTTATTTCTTCTTAGAAAAAATATCCGTGGACAGCTCAGAAAGTTAACACGCAGTACAGATACAGTTAGAAATGACACCACCACAAGTATTCACGTTTGCCTGTACAGGGAAAACGTTTAAACTAAACTCATTCAGTTGTAAACGTGGAAACTGTCTTTTCTGTCAGGATACTAGTAGAGCTAAGTATATATTATTTCCAAAAGCTCCAAGTACAAATAAGGTCCCTTGACTTAGAAAGATCCTTTTTTACATGGTGTGGCAGACAAAGGTCCTGCCTCTTTTGCAAGTCACACCCTTGCAGGTATTGCAGTGAACAGTCATTGCCCATTCATTACCTGGCCATTAGCATGACCCATCAGAAAGACTTGGTACCTATGAACCATCTCTTAATCTTAATTAAGAATCATTTCTTAATTTTCCTTAATGTGTCTCCTGCAGTCAGCAATCAGCCCCAAAATAGACAATTTTCTCTCAATTCCTTTTTCTAGCATGACAGTGTTGCTGTTAATTCCCCATTTCTCTCTCAATCTGCCTTCCAGAACTCCCTGCTGCTTTCCCTCATAAGCCCATACATTTTTCATCAACAGCTGACTCACATGCTTGTTTTCTCAGTCTCTGGACCACACAGGTCAGCCTCAGTTCAACTCTGACACCTTCTGTTCTGGACAAAATCATTACAGTTCTCAGGTAACTTTGACATAAGTGTGCATATCCTTGCGCACCCAATAGCAAATGAAAAGGATCAAAATGCCCCTCCTCATTCCTAATGATACAATGGTCAATGTATTTTCCAATCTTCTAATTAGTGCTACTGAGGTTTCAGAAACATGTAGCAGCACAGTCAGTCTAAGGAGTAATTTTTTCTGTGTCATCCCTGCCACAGCACACTATTTCTTTGTGCCAGTCCAATGATCTGTGCTCCACACTGCAAAACTGGAGACTTAAAGGGTGTTCAAAAGCCCCTTTTTTTCTGTCCAGTGTTTTTTGTGTGGTTGGTTGGTTGTTGTTCAATATCAAAAACATAGCTGTTCCTTGCCCCTGTTCTCAGTATGGTTCCACAGCCAATGGGGTATCACAGAGATGCAAACACACAGACAGAAACAGGGGAGGGACAGAAACGAAGCTGCTCAGTTCCATGTTGCTGCCCAATGTTTCCAGCTACAGCCCAGGGCATGAGCAGCATGCAGCCAACCTTGACTATAGGAACAAGACATTATACTTCAGACACACAGAAGATTAAAAAAAAGCCAACTGGATATTGGCTTATACATTTTAGGGTACTTCTGATGTTTTAAAGTATACCAGGTAGTAAAAGGCCTACCAAGGTCAAGCCTGCAGAACAGCAACTTCCCGCCATACATCCCTAACACTCAATTACGGTCCTCCCTCACCAGCTGAGGACTTCCACAACCTAGGAAACTCTTGGGGCAATGGATCAGTTTTGAGACCCTACTCACGCATTAACAGACAAGGTTACATAGCAGAATATGAAATTAAAGTCCATCTGCACATCTCTATCAAAGCCAAGAGGACTCCTGTGTCACAAGTTATTATTTAAATGCCTCATCTCTAATGGGTGAAGCACTGTGAACATGATTTCCCCTTTAAAATCAGGCTTGTTTTGCATATTAACTGAAGTGGTAAATATCAAGTAGAAAACCAAAAACTAACAAAACGATAATGGACTCAAAACTTACAACTACTGTCAATAAATGGGGGTGGGGGGGGGGGGGGGGGAAGGAGGAAAGGGGGAGAGACAGTTTTTGGTAGTGGTATTGGTTTTTTGCTTTATTTTGTTTTTCCCAAGGAAATGAAAAGGAAAATTAAATCTAGGCAAATGTGTCCAGCTTTCAACAACAACAAAAATATATTGTTCCCTCTTCTGTTACTGTGTATTAAGGATATGTATGACTTTATGGAATTACTCCAGCAAGCTGTGAATGATGATGCATGAAATGAAAAATCTCAGTCCAGTGCACAGAAAGAATACAGAAAACAGTAGGCTGTCAACAATACACCTTGTAGAGCTGGATGGTTATACACCACATCTTTGTTGAATGCAACTATTTTGAATTCAGTGACAAGGCATATGTAAATAGAGGGGCACCTCCAGGTACCTCCTGGACAAATAGATTCCAATTCTGCAAGACAGCACTGAATAATTAATGCAAAGCTTTTTTTTTTTTTTTTTTTTTTTTTTTTTTAAATCTAATTGAGTAATTGAGTAATATTTTCTGTTTCAGTTGCAGGCAGTTCTACATACAGTCAATTGGAATCTTTCCAAAATGATGTATGACGTTTTTTCCATTATAATATTGATCAGAACAAAATGTCTATTTATCACCTGTATTCCACATGTCTCTATTTCACTCATCTATTTGATTGGAAGAACAGGAAAATCCCAGATGGAGACAAATGAATCAACTCTCTTTGCAAACATCCAGCCACTGACTACAGTCTCTGACATGATACAAAGACCGATCTTGTATAAAAATTCAGTTCATAAAGAAGATTAAAATAGAATACGTTACAGACAAATTAAAAATAAATAAATAAATCTTTGGATGAACTATGGGAACAGAAGCTTCAAATCCCAAGAAGTTACCACACATTCACTCCTGCAAGTCAAATTTTCAAAAAAATTATATATGACTAAACATTTGCAAAAAACAAGACAGGTTATTTTGCATGCATTCAATTAAACCAAAAAGACAAACAAAGAGAAATCCACCAATGCCTACAGAAGATGACAGACTGCAAAGCAAAGACACCAAGCAAGGCACAACAGATTTTTCTTTCCTTTGATTTCTTTGATGTATAATGTATTCTAGAGTTACAGCTGATTCCCTGCTACCATGGGAATTCAGGCCTTCAGTACAGCTGATCTTTATGTAAGCTACTGAGAAGGATAACATGAAGACTCTGTATATCCATGCTATAGGTACATCTGAGAGTGCTGGAGTTTGAATCTCCATGTGTTTACATGCAGGTTTTGAGCAACCTTTTCCTACACACAAAAAGCTCAGACTGGTTTTCCTTTAGAAGGAAAACCATCTCTCTTGTATGCGAGCACTCAGAAATAAGACAGTCTTCCATAAGTCTTGAAACAATATAAGCTAAGTACAATCATAGACACTACGAAGGTGCAATGCACACAACCATTACTACAGATCCAGCTATCTTGCATACAGGAGCATAAAGCTAATCAGTAGCACATTCAGCGGACAAATCTCTGCTGGTAACATGTAACAAGACACAGATAAATAGCACTGCTTGAAATGCCAGGCAGATCATTTTCTCTAAAACAAATGTTTCCCATCATTTCCATGCAGTATGCAAAAAACATTTGAACTAGTTTCATAAAATAATTAATTAATTAATTAAGTTCTTAGCCTACATTAGAAGAAGAGCACAGACAAGAGTAATGAAAAAGGGGTCTAACTTCTAAATTTTATTATTATTATTATTATTATGTGTAATAAACAGTTTTTGAAATTGTCACACCATTTTTGCTGTGCTTGCAGATCAGATAATGTATCACCACTCAGGTAATTTGCTAGCAAGGTTCAGAGACAAGACTCAGTTTCTACTAGTCTGGTTTGAACTTTGTGTGAAAAAAAAAAAAAAAAAAAAAAAAAACAGAAAAAAAAGAAAAAAACAGAACAAAAAAAATGAGCAACAACAAAAAACATCTAGTTATCAGTCACAGGCCCCATTTAAGACAAAACCTAGATGAAAAACAAGCCCAAAGTCACTGAAAAGCCACATATTTAATCAAATAAATTCTGGGCTGGAATCTAAGAATATTGTTAAGCAAAATTTTTGTTACCTAAAATGCATCAATATGTTACTCGTAAATAAATCTTGCTATATAAAATCTGTTTCCATTAAAAATATTTATATAGTATTTTAATAATGCCCCTTTCTTTCTTGGTTGAGATTGATGAGGCAGTACTGTCTGATGGTTATGAATATTACTTTGCATCTCCCTTCAGGCTGCTTTGATATTATCCACTAGTCTGTTTTGACAGACCTGTTGAAGATGCTAGAATAGGACCTGAAGTTGAAACACCTGATGCATTCTATTTTTTTTCCTTCAAAAAGCTGCTTTTGCTAAAAGTCTTATCAAAAGAAAGAGATGGATACCACCTACGAAGTTCTCTAGTCACTTAGATTTCAATTAAGTATCATATTACTAAACACATACAAGATAAGTACAGGAGAGAAATACATGGTTTCCTACTTTCTCATTCACACTACTGGGACTTAAAGAGACATATCTAGGGCCAAAGTGAGCAAGACCTGAAGTACATGCTTAAAACATTTTGTGCACTTCGTAGAATGACCTTTTATAAAAATGTAGAAATACAAGTGACAACAGACTACTGCTCTTTCCATCAACTCCTCTGCCCTTGAGAGAGGATTATGTTTGATTTCAGCTTAGCATTGAGAAAGTAAAAGGGTAAGTCTTGGATACCCATTCAATGTGTAATTAGTATTATAAAATATAATTGAAGCAGGGTAACTGAAGCATTAAAAAACTGCTAGCAAAGATTTATTTATTTATTTTTTAATCACTTCACCAAAAAGTAACTGTAATTCATAATTTTGGCCTTATTTGATACTTATTTCTGCATAAGGATTCAGATGTGTTCTCTGAAAGCACTCTCTCTGAAGAAGTTATACTTAATTGCTTTATTTCGCAAACTAGCATTGCCTGCTGCCACTGACACAGACTGGGCTAGACTGATCATTTATCCAAGCCATGTAGCACAGAAAGTAAAACCAAGCTGCAAAACCATACCAAGCTGAATGGCCAATCCTGCCTACAATTTTATTAAAATATCATGAGGAGAGTTGCAGGAATCTCCTCCCTTCAATACTGAGAAGTCTTTAAGTTCAGCAAAGGCATGCAATTCTCCTGAGTAAAGTTTACAGAAAAAAAGCAAACGTGGTACATGGAGGCTAGGATTTTCCTCTAGCATGCTGTAGTCCAGCAAAAAATCAATCCACAACTTCAACTTTGATCTGTTTTAGTTGAATCTTCCAACTTTCTAATCCATCATAGAAAAGTATTAGTTGTGCTTTTGTTTGTTTGTTTGTTTTTTATTAGTTTAATGTGGTTCAAATTATATGAATAAGTTTTCAACAGTGAGCTTTTAGAGAGTTTTAGTGTTAGTAACTTTAACTGCAATTTGTGAAATTTCAGAGTTAATGACAGAAAGCTATTTTTCACCTTAACAGAATCCTCAGGATTTTTTTTTTTTTTTATCAATTAATATAGCTTTTTAGTATGTTATATTCAACATATAAAATTGGGGAAAAAAAAAACTGTTTACTGTCTAACAGTCTTGCAAGAGAATACAATTTTAGTAAACCTAAACATTAAAATGGAAAATGGTGTGAGGCAGTAAAATTTTACAATTTTTCAAGAAAGAAAAGGTACCAAGTAGCAAGTTTAGAAATACCACATATGACAAGTTTTAATTTAATACAGCGTTAATATTGCAATAGAAATGTGCCACCAAAATAAATAAATAAATAAATAAATAAATAAATAAAGATTTTAATGAACAAGTAAATATAGGTAAAATATGTCTAGCAATGAGAAATCAGCAAAGCTGATTTCAAGTACTCTCCCAGATCAAGATGTTAGCCCATTACTAAACTGAACAGTGTGCTACCTTTCATAATGCCCCTCCTCCTGCACAGCCTGGCATGTATAAACATTTTTTTCTAAGAAGCTTTGTTTCTAAAAGATGCATGGATAGCTGAGATTTCTGACATTTTTGATTGTTAATACATAGGTAATCACTATGAAAAAACCCTAAAGACATCAAAGAATTTAGAGCAGCAAAGACCTAGTAGACTTGCCTTTCCAAAGAGAAATCCTGGGCATGGTAAAGACAGCATGACAAGCATCCAGAAGACCTGAATTTCATCCTTTTTTGCAATACTGAGCATCCAAAGCATGATATTGTTTATTTTCAAGAGTAAATCATCACTACAATCAATTTAAGAAAAACATAGGTTTTTATTATTATTATTATTTCAGAAAACTTATCTTTGGACCTTTTCCAGACTTTTACTCAGCCACCAGTCTTGTTACAGTTGTGGATCAAGTCTTCTGAGACCTAAGTATTACTGTAGTGCAACTAAAACTGTCACCTATGAATACCATATCATCAAAATATGTAGGAACTGTTTAGAATAACTCTGCAATACCTAACAAGTGATGCAAATTCTTTTTCAGCATAAAAGAATTCAGAATACAACAGCAGCTCTCCGAAGTTAAGATGTTAAACAGAAGTGGAGTGCAGAAAATATTCAGGAAATATTTATCACTATCTCTAAGGTAAAGAGAATAGAACAGTAAAACTAAGTCATAAGAACAGGTCACAGCCAATAGATTGAGAAGAATTTTACAAGAGGAAAGATCAAGCTGTTGTTTAGTAAACACAGAGTAACCAACAAGGGAAATATATTAAATTTGAAATGTCACCATTTTTAGTGTCTGAATCACCTCCCAACCCCACAAATACAATCTTCTCAAAAAGGCTAAATAAATTAGAAATCTGAACTAATAAAATCTTCTATGGTATCCTGATGTATTCATTTATTTTTACCTAACTGAAATTTTTGAACCACAGTTTACCATAGATAAATTGAATGATGCTGAACATCACAGGATATTCAGAGATGATTATTCAAGTTCCTAAGGGATGCTTTTTAACTTCTAAGGCAGATTTCATATAGATTTCTTAAATTGTAGACAGTTTAGAAGCGCACCAACTGATCATATTTCCCAGACCACTACAAATTTCATATTTGAACTACATGTAACTAGCTTCAATACAAAGTCTTATTTTGTATTATTGACATTTGATGTGCATAAGCATCAAGAAAATGCCCAGTTTAACATAGTTTCCTTTTTAGATATTTATTCTTCCATGTCTCAGCAAGCTGTACATCCACTGTTGGCTCTCTTATAGCAGTGGCTGGATTACACCCTGCAGGTTTATTATCTCCATCTATCATTTGTTCTCCCAGGAAACATAATACTATTTTGTCATACTGATACAAGAAAGAATCATACCTCTGTGTTAGTTTACAACATGTCTTTGAAGGCAACACCACATTAACAAGACAACAACACTCAGCACATGTACAGCTGTAAATGAGAAAAACAACTGTTAGTGTGCAGCCTTTTTCCTACAGAAAGGGATCTTTCAGCTTTTAACTTCCCACTCAGCAGAGATAATAAGACCTGAAAATAACTCTACTAAAGCTATCTACAAAAACAGTTCCTGACCAGCTTCAGGAGTCATTTTAGTACAAGAAAGGATAAATTATTTGAAAGAGAACTAGTCTGCCTCATTCCAAAACAATGCATAAGAAATAAAAAGTTGTATATAAATGGCTGTATATACATTGAAATGCATAAATTTCTCTATAAGTTCCCTTTTGCCCAATTTGAAATTTCATATGTTACACAAAAAGATTGACAAAAATATAATAAAAATAAAAAACGTAAGTTGCTTATTTTGGAAATAAAGTTTGAATAAGAAGAAAATCTTGCACCAAACCTCAGTAGATGAGATGAGTAGCCTCAGGTGATATGGCTATCTGTTATTAGTTAGGCCAACGGCATCCTGGCTTGCATCAGAAACAGTGTGACCAGCAGGGCTAGGGAGGTGATCGTCCCCCTGTACTCGGCTCTGGTGAGGCCGCACCTCGAGTACTGTTTTCAGTTTTGGGCCCCTCGCTACAAGAAGGACATCGAGGTGCTTGAGCGGGTGCAGAGAAGGGCGACGAAGCTGGTGAGGGGCCTGGAGAACAAGTCCTACGAGGAGCGGCTGAGGGAGCTGGGCTTGTTCAGCCTGGAGAAAAGGAGGCTCAGGGGTGACCTTATTGCTCTCCACAGATACCTTAAAGGAGGCTGTAGTGAGGTGGGGCTTGGCCTGTTCTCCCACGTACCTGGTGACAGGACGAGGGGGAATGGGCTTAAGTTGCGCCAGGGGAGTTTTAGGTTGGATGTTAGGAAGAACTTCTTTACCGAAAGGGTTGTTAGGCATTGGAACGGGCTGCCCAGGGAAGTGGTGGAGTCACCATCCCTGGACGTCTTTAAAAGACGTTTAGATGTAGAGCTTAGGGATATGGTTTAGTGGGGACTGTTAGCATTAGGTCAGAGGTTGGACTCAATGATCTTGAGGTCTCTTCCAACCTAGAAAATTCTGTGATTCTGTGATTAACCTTACAGTGTATATTGTTGCATAACATAATGTATACACACACACAGAACGATTAAACTCTATGCACATCCCTATATATTTAAACTTTTAACCCAATATTTCATTAAGCATAGAAGACAGTGAGAATGATCTTTCCAAAGTCTGAGAAAAACAAAGGTAAAGGTTGTCCAAACACTATCGCTGAACTTTCAGCCCCAGGCTTGGATACGTCCATGGATTTCACTGAGGAATTGGTCAGCTACACACTCCACTACCACACACAGAAGAGGGCAAAGCAGCACAGAATTTCCCTTGTTCTCATCCAGACAAGAAAGATTTGATAACTGATGGAAAAATTACACACAATCAACCACAACACAGAAGTTTTACAGTCAGAAGGGCAGGTTTATGCTGTATTCATAAAAGATTTGGCATGCCCTGGCTCCAGCTCAAGTTATGCAAATCCTGGAAGATGGATCTGCAGAGGTTTTTTGCATTCACTGGAATTCAAGTTTGTGTGATTCCAAGCTCTGCTCACTGAGCTCTGCTTTCTGCTTGTTGGAACTGGCTGAGTGGTTCATAGCAATTTCTTCACAGGAACGGTTACTTAGTTTCCTTGGGTACTTGGAATTTATACATAAATTTATACCATAGGCACACATATTATATACCACATGCATGCATGCAAAGGCAAAACTGTGAGCATTTAACATTGTCAATATTTACAGGAAACCACACAATTCACAGGAAGCTATATTTATTTATTTATTTTGCTACCGATAAAAAAGATATGCCAAATTTTGTGTTCCTAGAATTGATCTTAGAATTACTGCTGTGAACATACAGAAATTTAAAATACCAGAATTTTCTCAACCATGTGACTGAAAAACAGATTTCCGTCAACAGTTGAACTTGATTTTTATATTGATTTCAACTACAAAACATGACATAATTTTCACGCTGCTTTAGCTAACATATGTATTCACACTTATGGTCAATTAAGTGAGACTGTTAGTCCACGCAAACCAGCTGTGACTGAGCTGCACCATGTCCAAAACCTTCCCAACATACTGGCAACAGGGTAACTTGTAAATCGCAAGCCCAAGAGCCCTTGCAATAGGTGGCAAAATTTGCTCTCTTGGTAGCCTGATGTGCTAATTCCAATTTCAGACAAGTCTGGGGAGAAAATCATTGAGTAGCATCCATGTTGCAAATATTCCCTCCAGCAAGAAGTTGGTGTTACTGTCTGTGATGAAAACACAGGTGAAGACATAGGGATGAGTAAAGCTGAGAACAAAGAGACAGAAAAGTTTTTGTCTAAAAGTTTTTTTTTAAACAGGACTATTAACTTTACTATGTCTGATGCTTGGATCTTCCTTTTTCTCTTCCCTTAACAAACAATAAAAATGCACTTCCTTAGAAGAACATGCTCTCACTGGAGCTAGAGTATATTTTGTCCGTTTTGGGCCTTGGCTAAGGAGCACAAGTTTGTGAGCTGACATCTTAACAGTGCAACTCCACACTAAATAAACTGCTTGTCAAAAGAATGCTGAAAATTAATGCAGCAGGTAACCAACAGACTTGGGAATGCTTCAGCTGGAGATTAAATATGCCAGTTGCAACTCCCTGTGAGCCACTGGCAGAATGTTTGAGCCCTGCAAAATTTTGAAGTCAGCAGGAAACAGGAATCCACCTAGCACATACACAGCACATTACCCTGACTATTAGCACAACAGTAGGTATAAAAAGAACAACAAAACACAAAATCTGTCTCAGTGTCCCTCCAGCAGGCTGACTACTACATTAGGTTACTACCCATTTTGGCATAGTGCTTGTACAAAAGAGACTTGCTCTATAGCTCCCAGGGCCACAGAAATGTATTTGTTTTGAAGAAATGGCTGAAAACAAAGATCCTTAGAATCTTTTGATAGTTCTAGTGTTGGCTTTTTGCTGTTGTAGGTTTTTTTTTTTTTTTTTTTTTTTTTCCCCTTCCAGAGCATTTTAGAGTGATTGTGTTCCTGAAAAATTTTTGAGATTTGCAAATTGTTAGGGAAAAAACAAATCTTCAACTTACACAACATTTTTAGTTCCATAACAATAGTTCCAACAATAATATGGAACTATATGTTCCATAACATTTGAGCATAGCAACTTAATTAAGAAACTAATCTTGCTTCAGTCATTCAGCTATGTACTAAAACTGGAATGGCAGATCATCTAAGTAGGAATGAATAGCTGGAGAAAAAAAATAAATCAGAAAATGAGACATTTTATATATAAAAGACATCCCAAGCAACAGTGGCAATTCTCTGTAGAACATGGTGACTGTTGGCAATTTCACCTAGAATGGTTCTTTGAACATCAGTCCACAATGTGGACTTAATATAGTTTTTATTCTAGTTAATGTGTTTCATTTTTTTCCTCCTTAATTCTTCTGTAGGTATGTTTCCAACTGACTTTTAGATAGAATCTGACTGCCTCAATAGAGAGTGTTTTCTCACTTACACAGCTCTTCATTTCTGCCATATTTTTAGCTTTCCTGTAAAGATTATGTTTGCAAATCCTTTATACTGCACACTGAACAACTTTTGAAAGGAAAATGGTGAAATGGAAATATATTTAATACAGATGCAAATTTAACAAGGTATTTTAGGTAAAGAAGAATTTATTTTATTTTATTTTATTTTTTTTTAAGGAATACTCAATTGACAATTTTTCTTTGGGAATACAGGGAAAACAGCAAAAGGCTGTCCTGGCAAACATTTCAAATTACATCATAGTTAGGGCAAGAAGAGTTCTTCAAGAATCCAGGAAGGTTCTTTACCCTTTGATTATGGAACCTCATTATGCTATAGTGGAAGAATGAATTTATATTAAGAGTCTGTAATAGTCTGAGAGCCATGGAATTTAGTTCAGTTAACGATGGCCTTTATAAAGACAGAAAATCAAGTTCCACTAAATAAAGAGTCTGGAATTGTGATCCAAGGTGGAAAACAATATGGTCTTACAACAAGATTTGCATGTAAATCTCATTATAAAACCCACTAGTATTAATTATCTTTTTTGTTGTTGCTGTTAATTTTAACATAAATACTGCAAACACAGTCTTCAACAATTTACTGGAGTCAAGATAGGATGCAATTTTCACTTGTAAACATTCTCAGCTATTAATTCTGTTCATTTTTATTTGTTTGGATAGAAATGCTACCTCAAACTGATTTTAACAGAGTTTAAGTCAAAATGTATTTAAAAAAAAAAAAATACAGAAAATTTGTGTATTTGTCTATATTTAAATAAATAAATAAATAAATAAATAAAATTACATTTTATCATTATTTTGAATAAATATTAATCAAAGGCAGGATATTTGGTGGAGAAATTCTGCTTTATCATTTAACAACTCTTTGCAGATCTTGGCAGCTATATTCACTGTATATTTTGTTTTCAATGGACCAATATTTGAGTTTCATTGACATAGCTGAAAAGGTCTTTCCTTTATTTCCCTTTAAACTGTCAATGTAGTCCACACACTTGATCTGAAAAAAGTCTCTATTTTACCCTGAGCAAGATGCTGCTGGGACAGAATACGTAGACAGGAAGGCAGGAAGTTTTGAAAAGGTTTTCCTTTTCAAAGGAAGACTATCAAACACATACAGAAATGACATTACACCAAAAGACACTAAAAATTGTTTTCAACTAGTATCAGTTTGTTTAAACACGTCACCAGAATGCAGGTTTAAAGTTATACTTATGTAGTACAAGTGCTCACAAGAAACATTTTCAATTCCTTGTATTTCTGGCTAAGTTACATGTCACATCCATTTACAAAACATAAGTCTTCCATCTTGTCACACAAAGCAGGACAGAATGACCTTTTAAAATCAACTTTCTCAAAACAAAAAGAACATAGCAGTGACCTTGCATTATTTAACCTATTTTGCCATTCACTGGATAAAAATTAGCACTCCAGGGTATCAATTCTGAGAGTCTAAAGTGCTAATGCTTGCCATTGACAATCAAGAAGAAGGAACTCCTTATACTCTACCTTCATTAGGAAATGCTAACAGATCTTCTGTTTCTGAAATAAGACATTAATTCCTGCAGAGGTACATACTGTATTTCACAAAATAGCCTCACAAGGATGCATAGTACATAATACAAATAAGGTCCGTCAACTTAAAACAAAATTCATTCACGGTAAATTTTTGTGTGTCTGATCACTAGGGAGCGTGCATTTTTTTTTTTTTTCCTTTTACTACATAAAAGGATGAGGGAACTTTGACCTGCTGCTATACAAATCATTCCATGTTTCCTAAAGCATCCAGACATCACAGCAAGAGTAAAGAAATTTCATATAGTATCCAAAGATTAAGCATGAGAGGGATTTTCAAAACCAAAGCTTTCTAATGCATGTTCTGTTTTCCAGTTTCACAACTGTGAGCCTGTGCAGCCGAAAAGAGCAAAACTGGAGCACTACATCACAAAAATGCATCCTGCTCTCCAACAGCCACTGAAAACACAAATGTTATACATTCTTTGAAAGAGACTACCTGCTAGCTGTGGGAGAAGGGAGGGGAAAAAAAAAAAAAAAAAAAAAAAAAGAGTTTAAGCAAATATGTAACAATTTCACATCTTTGAGATTTCAATTATTCCCTTCAGGTTGAATGAAACCATTGAACAGATCCAGAAGCTATCAGGAAGCAACAGAGACATGCACCACATCACAACTGCAAACCCCTACTCTCCCTCAGAAACAAAGCCAAAACCCAATATGCAAAGCTTATCCTACTCAGAACTTTCTAAACAAAAGGAAGTGCATCAGAGAGACCATAGGGTTCACTACAGGCCCACATCCATTTTCATACGCATGTGGCTCAGCAGCTGTGCTTACTGCTAAGTGACCATAACCCTGTGATATTCTAGTTGCAGGCATACATTTAATGACTGATACTAATACGGTATACAACAGTATTACCTTTAAATGGCCTTTTTCTTTTTTTTTTTTTTTCTGTAACAAGGTGACTCCATTCTTTCTCATGACACTATCAATTAATACATTTCAAGTGAAGTTACACATTTTAATGTATCATTGATTTGATATAAGCTGAAATACAATCCACATCTCATGTATCAAAAAATGACATATAAGAATAGTAACAGTAACATACAATAAGCAATTAATGGATATTCATTGGATATTAACTATTTTCAGCTGAGAATAGACTCACCCGTCCTCTAAAAGAATACTAGGAGGAGGTGCTCCTCCTAGTTAATAAACTTTATATTAACTGAAAAATACTAGCAGCTAAGTAATTCATATTACCAACTTGATGGCATCACTTTAAGCAGACAAACTAATATTCCAACTACCTCTAAGCACAGCAGTACCAATCAACAGTAGTAACAACAGCTATTCAGGTTTCCACAGTGTTTGTATCACTGAGGAGTATTATCACCTTTTCCCATTATTCTTGGGAATAGCAACTATGAGGGCCAAACTCCAAAACAGATTAATATGCAGAGATATTAATCAACAGCAGTAACGGTGTAAATCATGTCAACTTCCTGCTTAATTGATTTTTTTTTAATTTCTTACATAACATATCTATGTATGAAAAGTGGAAGGAAGAAAATGTAGAAGCTCAAAGGAAAACGAAGAGTAAGGTAATTAAACATAAAAGGAAAAGCAATTGCCATGCTTACTTTTAAAAGTGCTTGTTTCTTGTTTGTTTCTTTGTTTGTTTTTACTTTTTTCCCTTATACTTTAGAAAATTATTCTAAAGTGCCTGAATTCAATCCAAAAAAAAAAAAAAAAACAACTTATATTTCAATAAATTTGATGATTGGGGATTTAAAATTCATTAGTTTAAATAATGAATTGGAAAGATTATTTTTTTTCTCTACCATTGACATAGATGTCATGGCATAAACACTGGCATCCATTCTTATCATGCCATAAATGCATGTTGTCCTCAATAAGAATAAGCTACATTTATAATTTCATTTTCTGTTGGGGCTTTTTATTTATTTATTTATTTATTTTTAAAATCTGTTTTTAACTAATTGGTACCTGTTTCTATTCTAGAAAGTCCATAAGACTTTGGTTTGGTTCAAGGCAATGAAACAAAGAATCAAGAAACACAGCAGGTGGCATTATTTTAATTAAACCCTAAGATGTGGATTTAGGTCAGGAAATAAATGTTTCAGTTAATCTTAGAGTGATACCAATTAAGTTTGCTGGTATTCTACATTTTCAGTATGATTAATCCACACTATATCAGGTGGCAGAGTAAATTGCAATAAAAGCAATGTCAGAATTAAAAGTACAAATTAGAATGCTTCTTGCTAATCTATTTACTTGAATACAAAATCAAATCATCTCTAAGACCACCAGAAAAAAATGCACATACAACAATAACTACAACTCCAGTTTTAATGATGTCACTTTTTCTTCTAACTAATAATAATAATAATAAATACATTTAATTGGCTTAAATACAAGCATCTCTAAATGAATTAAAAACCTCACAGCAGTCAAAATTTTGTAAAATTGTTCAAAAGTCCATGGAAAAAAAAGTTAAATAGAATACTAAGTAGGATAAGATGTAATGAAGCCTGTTGATTTTTTTGACCTAGAACAATGCAATTTGCTCTTTCACTAAATATGTAGATTCCCTAAGGAACTGAGTGTCTGGTCAATGAGAATGATTTGATCAACTACTATAGAAAACTATGAGCTGCACTCACAGTTGTTTCACTTCCCAAATTCCATTTCATGGAACATATGTTACATTTTAATGGAACACTTGGCAGAAATCTTTCAAGAGTATCCCATAATAGAATCATAGAATATCCCAAGTTGGAAGGGATCCACGAAGATCATTGAGTCCAAATCCTGGCTCCACACAGGACCACCCAAAAATTCAGACCATGTGGCTGACAGCACTGTCCAAATGCTTCTTGAACTCCGTCAGGCTTGGAACCATAACTTTCCCTGGGGAGCCTGTTCCAGTGCCCAGACACCCTCTTGGTGAAGAAACTTTTTCTGACATCCAGTCTGAACTTCCCCTGATACAGCTTCATGCCATTCCCTTAGGTCCTGCAGAAACAAGTGTTCTCTTTTTGCATCTCTGAAATACCTATTCAGCAGTGCTGTAAAATACTAAACAGCAAATGGGTTTCCTTTTAGTAAATGGTCATTCAGAGTTTACTCTGGTCTTTTGCATATGTGGTCTTCAAAGTTCCCTTGAACTGCAGAACAAAGAAAAACCTTATCAGTGGTGGGGTGCTTTCATGCTAAGGTGATGCCCCTGATCCTATAAGCAAGAACATCCACTCCCCACAAACCTCATTGCATGAGAAGAGATAGTTTTTTCCAGAAAGTTAACAAATAAGAATAAAATCCACTTTCCATCCATTAATATCATTCACAGCTGCCTTGCATTACTAAATTAATGTTTACACAGAATCAAAATCTGTTGTGATTAAATAACCTTGGCATTCATGCTCTACTTTAAGCTAGAAATATTTCCATTGGGTAACAAAAGCACTGGCACAGTGTGTAAAGAAAACTGAAATGGGGGCGGGATGGGGGAATTGGGAAGAAACAAACTTTAAGTAATAGTTTCAACATCATCTTTTAACAGAATGGATTTTGAAACAAAAAAAAGGGTGACTTTTAGGTTGTCTTAGTGTTACTGTGACTACTTTCACAATATCAGGTGGACGCTTTCTAGGGATGCAAAAAAACCTCCTTGACCTTTAGCAAAATTTTAAATTCCCCAGACATGATCACTCTGTAGTGTTATATGGTTCACATGAAACTTAAGCAGATATAACTGAAAAGGCAGAATTTTATCTGCTGAATTTAATTTGAGCCTCTAGTACTATAAACAGGAAAAAATCCTGATCCAGTATTATTTAATATGAGTAAATCTCAGGTTTATTTAGACATACTTAGGAGGCTTAGCATTGTTATTAGTAGTCTAAAAACTAATTTCCAATACCAATTTACTTTAACACCCAGGAGCCTTGCAGTCTGCAGTGCATTTATTCCTGAAGCTAACTCTCATTAAGGTTACTGCCCCTTTGAAAGCACACACTCAAAGAGAGTTAAAAATGCACACACACATGATCCCCTTCACAATATATCATCTTCAACAAATTGAAAAACTCTGGAACGAGTTTTGCAAGAGAAAAGAATTAAAAAGTGGTTCAAACTGGAAAACAAGATCTAACACAGTATGATTTTGCCAGATATGGATCACACTTGGCTAACCTGATAGCTTTTCTTCAATAGATTTTCAATACAACATAAGTGAAGTACAAAGAAAAGCTTATCTAACAGGATTTCAGATCAGCATTACAGATGGTGTCACATTAGAGGTAGTAGTAAAGACAGAAAATGAGGATTAGCAGCAGAATTTAAAACATGTAAGAAATTAAGGACTATGAAGGAGATAGAAAATGACAGCAGTGAAAGGGAACACTCCAAGTGACAGGGACTTCAGAACTCTTCGAGGATTATTCTTGTGAAGTATTTTATTTAGTACTCTCATCAATGATGTGGACATAAATAGGAGCAAGCAAATGACATAGTACCTTTAATAAAGAGGAAGATGAAGTTATCAGTCAGAGAGATGGAAATCTTTAAGACAGCAGTAGAAGCAGCAAAATTCAGTAGTATAAAAGGCAGGTCATTAATCTGGCTAACTTGGAATTCACATATGGAAAGCATGTGAAGAAATGATGTATAGGAAAGAAAAGTTGATATTGAAGGACTGTGACTTATCAAAGTGGTATAGCTGCAAGAGAACCTGATATGACCTTAAGATACGTCAAGCAAGAAAAATTAAATAATTGTAAAAGGCATTCTCTGAATCCATATTCATCATGTTCATTAACTGTCTTGAGGAAAGAGTTGTTTAAACTAGAATTGGTAAAGAAAAGGACTGAGAGATTGAACAGGAAAACAAAAGAGCTGACAAGATTTTGTTTTGTTTTTCCTTTGGGGATGGAGAGGGTAAGCAGGGGGACTGGGTGTTTTTTAAACCAATCTAGAAGTACTACAACTAGAGCCGAAGGACACGCTATTCTAAAGAGTTTTGATGCCAAAGGTCTGTGTTGACAAAATAAATAAATAAACACAGGTATGAGCTGTCTATGAGTAAATTTAGGCTAGGAATAAGAAAAATCCTAACCATTAGAACAAAGATGTCTTCCATATTTTTCCTGACTGCTTTGAACATGAAGCTCATTAAATTAATGAAAGGAATTACGTGAGATGAAATTTGCAGGATTAGGGGACTAACCTTGATGACATAAAAGGTTCCTTCCAGTTCCATATATCTATCACCTTATAACACATCAGGAGAAACTAATAACCCCTTTCTACTCCTAGAAACCAGAAACGGCATATATAATGGATTTACATTTAAAACCTGTCTTCTGCAATAGAGGTCAATCATTCTGAGGTCCAAAACAATGACCTCAGGGGAAAAACTTGCAATGACACATATGTAAAACACTGTTCAGACACAACCCTTTTGAATCAGTTGCATATTTTCAGCGTATCAGTTCCTCATTATTTTGAGACTATTTGTAGACAACTATCTATGTCAAGAAATAGTCATGGCAAATGCAAAATATAACTTTTCCTGATGAGTGGCTGACCTAAAACTACATTGTCTTTAACATTCCTTGTTCACAACTCATTATCTACAATATATTCCAAAATGTCAAGTAAATGCAGTAAAAACAATGAATTAGTGATCTCACCCTACACAAAGGAAGATGCTGGAGATAGATTAGCAACAGTGTGTATACATATTATCACTTAGCAGTAATCCCTGGAGTATAAATTAATGCTTTTAAAATGGATATGTCCCCTGTTTGTTTAAGGGGAAAATAGACACCAAAAAGAAATTCTCTTCTCCCATTCTCGTTCCTTACCACTTCATTCTTTAACTCTTAGCCTTCTCTTCTGCTATTTACTCCTCCTGTTTTTTGTAGCTCCCTTTTTTTTCTAGCCCATTCCACTTTGCTTTTATGCTTGTTGGACAGCATGAGGAAGCCCTTAGCCCCCTGAAAGCTCTTCCCCTTATCTAGACCCACTGTAGTATTCTGCTGTTACCATATATGCAAACACATATATGCGTCACTTCAGTCACTAATAAGTTGCCCTCTCTCAGTTTTGTGACGAATGCAGACCTTACAGCTCTCTGCAATGTAACAGTTTCCATCAGAATTTCTAAAAACATTATACGCAGGCCCACTTTCTCTCACCATCATGAAGTCCCAGTTCTTTCTTAACAAACATTTGGCCTTTCAGCTGATGGACTTCAGGGATACATTGTGATGCTTATGTCTATGACAATTTTTCTTCAAAAATGTAGAGGGAGAAAGTGTCAACAACCTCTTAATGATCAGCATAGCCACTTATCCTTTGTATTGAATGAAATAGGATGGAAAGGGAAAGAGAATTTGAGAAAGTCTGCACTTACTTCCACTGCCTCATTCTTTGTATCATTGCCAGGAAAAAAAAAAAGCAGGGGTTTTGTCTCTCTTACTCTATTCTGGATCAAGACACAAAACTCCTCATTTACCCAGGTCACCTATTCTGAAGTGTTACCACAGATCTTTGCCTTCCAACTCTTCTGAGGCCCTTTGAAGAATCCCTCTCTGCAATACAGAGTTCTCCTAAAGTATGTGTGGCTGGTAAGGCCTGCTTTATACAGGAGATAAAATGAATTAAAATTCTGAGGGCTGCTATGCCACTTGCATTTGTTTCAGCCTGTGCTCATGCTATGCTCCAAATAAACTGATAAAAGCAAAAGAGCAGGTACATTCTGTACTGTTATTCTGTCAAAACTGCATTAGAGATGAGAAATAAATCTCAAGGTGCATTACGTTGTTAAGCAGGAAAAAAAAAAAATCATCTCTTTCTAAAGTCCAGTTACTCTCTCATTTCTAAAGCTGTCTCATATTGTAGAATTGCCCTATTTTTAAGTCACAAGTGCAAGAAACTTTAGTTTTGAGTTGGAAAGAGATGAGCATTACACACAGTGTAGTATCCCATGACTTGCAGGGGATTTGGACTTTAGGAGTTTATGAAATCTGACCAGCAGTCTGTTAAAGCATATCAACAAAACAAGACAACAATCAAGAAAAAGAAAACACAACATTCTTATTCCATATAAGAACGAGTCTACTACAGGAAGGCTCATTTGGAAGTATGTCAGGGAATCTTCGTACTACCTCTGTTCTTCAGAACAGAACAGCTAGAAAGTAGCAAGAAAATGACAGGCAGACCATGAAGACACAGTCAACCAAGGATCTGGGATCTGACATTTTTCAGAAGCACATACAGTTTTAAAATACATTATCAACATACTGCTAGTGCACAGTATACCACTTTAGCAAGGAAGAACAGGTACTTAGAGATCAAGAAGCCACCTCTTTAATGCAGATCTGTACATTGCATTCATCAGATGAAGCCAATGTGCCTTGTAGAGGGCAAAGAACTACCACCACCTTTGTGTTGTTGTAAACAGCTTGTATACAAAACACACCCCAAGCTATGTCTTTCAGAGGAGTGAAAGGGAGGCAGAAGTGCTTTTTCACCTTCCCCCCTCCTCCCCCAGTTCTCCATTTTCACTTCTCTTGGTCTCACATGTTTTCTAGCATCTCTTGCATCCTACAGATTTCACCCACACATCCATCGGTATTACTGTGTTACAGGACACGTTTCAATTGTGGTCAATTACATCAGTATAAGATCATCATAATGAAGATTATGCTTCATTACCTCAGCAGTTCCTGGCAGGCTCTATTCCTAACTTCAGCTAGTACAAAAAGCACAGGGATCTTATTTCAGAAACATCAACGGCAGGAATACCACTGGCAGCATATGATAGAGAGAGGAAAAGCACAAAATCCACCTATGTAGCTTTGCATTTCAGCCCTCATTGATGCTCATATTCCAGATACACATCAAAATCCTAACTGATTTTAAGCAGTATCTTAACTACTAAAACTGATTTAGTAAACAAAAAACTTAAAATCATTTACTGTGATTTAAATTGCTAAAACGGCTTCTATTGGCTTTTCAAGAGCCTTTGATATAAAAGCTCCAAGAGAAATGAAAAGTGCTGCACCTCTAATTTGGAAATTTTGCATCTCTTGGGCTGCCAGGCACTACCCTCAATTTCAACTGCTGGCAATAAACAGCTTCAACGTGAGGGCTATTAAGAGACAATCATTCAGAATAAGTCTCATGGGTGACGGAGACTTTGTTGCCAAGATTCACTTTATAACTGAACAGACATATATGGAGAAAATACAACTCAACCGCATGGAATAATAAGACGTAAATAAAATCATCGATAACAAAACCAAGTGTTCTGTTTTACGTGTGTGTGAATTTATTGTAAGTCATGACTTTTGCAAGTAACCTATTAGAGACTTTATTATAACACGAAGACATGTTACTGAACCTAAAAATCATTCCTAAACAGTTTTAAATCCTACTCTCACATTGTTTTAACATGAAAATCACAGAATCATAGAATAGAAGGGGTCTTTCCACCACCACTTCCCATCCCCAATCTTTTTGTTCCTGTTTCTTGTCTAAAAATCCAAAGAAATTTTATAACATAAAAATTAAACTGATGTAGTAATAATCTAATAATAATCTAATCTTTTTATCTAATAATCTAATAATCTAATGCTTTTTATCTTGTACATATGCAGAAATACTAGAAGTTGAACACTTTTAAGCCATCCCCCCTACTTCCCTCAGTACTCCCACAACAACTCTTTAAAACTGTGCTGCTGATTTTCAGAGTAATGCTGTGGCTCTTTCATGGAATAGCCTGAGGCTGCAAATGCTCCAAGTCCTCAAACATTATCCTTCAAAGTTTTTAGAAGTTTCTCAATTCTTTGTTTAGCCATCACAGGGATTCTCACACACAAGTTTCACATAACCAAGTATTTAAAAGAATTAACAATCCATCTGCATTTATAAATAATTCATTACTGAAAAAAACAACATCTATCATGCTGATTATATTTCATTGTTAGGCTAGAGGTGTGCATTCTGTTAGTGGGCATTGAAGGCCAGTTTCTCAATGAGTGCACAAACATTACTTGATTGACTTCAATAAAGACATTTAACACTGAATTTATCCCCATTTCAGTACAACTGTAGGCAAAACCAATTAAAAATAAAATAAAATAGGAGGGTTCCACCTGATTAAGTTCTTGCACTTTCATTTGAATGCCTCAAGATGAATAAGAAATGTAATAGAAATTTAGAAAAAGTCAGGAAACATGCTTTTGAATCTAAGCTTTACTGGCTATTGAGAGCAAATCAGATATCATCAGTATTCTAACAATGGCTATCTGTCTGTACAAACAAAATTTTATTTGGATAGAGTAGTTCTTATTTCTCTAAATTCACAGCAAAAATATAACGTTTGACGTTCAGAAAGAATTAATTATATGGCAAATCAACTGCTGATGAGAACAACACTTTTCAAAATAAATGTTTGATTTTCAGAGTGTTCATGCTCTGAAAACAATTAGGGAACAGACATTAAATACTTAGATTTATAAATCAGCTATGAAATAAAAGGCTGATTTGTAGCTGGACAAAGAAAAAAAAAAAATACCAAAAAGGGCCTCACATGCAGAATTAACTGAGCAAATAGAAAAGCTGCATTTTTTTTTAGTTAGTTAGTTAGTTAGTTAGTTTTTCCTTCTATTGCATATTCTGTTTCCGAATTATGTATGGGTCATTGTGCCACTGTGGTGGACTGATTCTGGTGTCTCGTGGTCTGCACCAACAGAAAATTCCCCAGCTTCAATAAGTTTAAAGCCAGAATACCATTACTGATGCACGTTTGGAGAAGGACCTGTAATACTGAAGATTAACAAGCACTTCTGTTGTTGTTTCTACATTTCTACATTTCTTAGCAGAAGAATTAAACTAAAAATATGGATCCATTTTACTATAGCCATTCAGAACTCTCTGGTATCATTAAAACCCTAAAGAATTATATCAGTTCCAGGCTCCTGCTCCAAAAAGCTGCCAAGAACAAAGAACAACTGTGACAGACATAAATATGGTTTTCCCCCTACAAGGGGATGAGGATAAAATGTTTTTAATCGGGTGCATCCCATTTTCTTAAAATGGTGTGAAGACACACAATAGAAGAATGAAAAGATCTCAAAATTCCTCCCCTTGTGCTTTGAATGCAGCCAGACGTAACTGGCCAGAGACAGCAGCTGAAGGACAGACTTGTGCAGAACTCTGTGACACAGTCTAGGCGCTCTGCCTGAAACATCTGATTCTGGTCCTGAAGGAGATCCACTGAGCATCCATAGCACTTGCAGTAACTGGTTGTCTCTAGTCCTAAGTGGCCTGTCTGTAAACTTACCCATGGAATGTATGTTTGCAATTGCCTCTTTATTCTACAACCACCACCTTTTCATGGAAGGTAACTTTCCTCAATGAAAGTCCTACTCAGCAAAATTAATGACATGAGAAATATGTCTCATTAGAGAAATGCTGTATCCACTGAACAATAAACAGGACAGATTTTTATCTCAATTATTCTGGAATAATTCAGCAATAATTTCACTGACTTTCATGGTATTAGTGTCATTCATTAGTTTCTCATGGATGTACTCCAGCATAAACAGGATCCGAATCAGGGTCATTCCAGTTTATGACATGCCTTGTACAAGGCTGACGTAACAATGTTTATTCAATTTCTGTGACTTGAAACTCTGAATTTTAAGATACCTATATACCTACTACAGTACTGCTCAGATTTGTAGGACTGGGAAAGAAATTTATTTTTCAAAGATGTTCATCTTGAGCAGAAATAATGCTTTAGTTTTCACTATAGTTAAGCTTTCAGTTGTGATTAAGTAGACCAGCATGAAAACTAAATGGAAATTTGAGGAATTTTACTTACTTGAGTTTAATAGCTTAATAATTTAAGATCACATAATTATTTTCATATTAAAAAACAAACAACAGCAACAACAACCAGCCAATCTTTTGGATTAGACTACCTTCCCTTTTAAAAATTAAGGAAAAAGCACTCTAACTTGTGATTGCATTAATGTATTACTCCACCACATAGAATAACATGAGCTTTTCAGACCAAAGATGACATTAAGAAAGCAAAATTATCAAGCCACGTCAGTGATTTATCTCAATTTCTAAATATTTGGGCCCTCTGTCATTCTTCTGTGCTTGCAGCTGAACATAAAGACTACATTTTTTTTTTCTTTTTCTGCTTTACTATTTTGGAGAAAACCTATTTATATTACTAAGTGTTTGGATAGTCACTGTGATTGTCATTATATGATAGAGTCCAGGAGTTATGCAATAATCATAGCATTGATTCAAGAAAAACTAACACTGAATGAAAGAAAACATTCCTAGTACCATGGGATAAAAGAAAAATTTGAAAATATTGTGAGGGGTAGAGCTTATACAAACAAGTTGAAGAAATATACACGTATAAAATTACAGATATACATGTACTTAAAGAAATCACTGGGGGGGAGGAGAGTCTGTAGAGATGGACATATAGAAATGTGCATCTAAATTCATAACATAACTTATTTGAATTGGTAAGAGCAGGCACCTGAATGCTAGCATCATACCTATCAACCATCAGTGTATTGTAAGTAGCAAACAAAATTGTTGAGCATAAACTTTTCCAATTAAGAGCTTAAGATCTAGCAGCGCCATATTTACAGACATGAACCAGAAGAGGAAGTTCTTGAATAAAGAAAAATTAATGTCATGTTCGATTTAGTATTGGTAGTTGAACATTTTTAATAAGAAAACCTGTCTATTTAGCAGTGGTATTTAATAGCTATTTTTTTCTAAAATCTTTATTCAGATCTCAGTATCATAACTACTGCTAATAATAATTTCAATGGGTCTAATAATTATTTTGTCTATTACTATCTAATAATTAAAGAGCAAAAAGTAATTTAAAGCATGCAGTTTTAACAGAGCTTGACACATACAGCTGAACACTGTGAAATGAAATAAAATAGCCTTCATCTATACAAAACCTCAGACTCAACTCTCCCTAGATCTTCCAATAAGATATTCATCCAGGGGATTAAATAATTTTATGAAGTAATTTTATGACCCCAATTTTGGACTGTTTTCCATAACCTTTTACTGTTACCATCCCTGTACTTCACTTTCCTCGTGGATTGAACAGCTGTTTAGAATTTAGATACATCAAGTTTTGATGAGAACAATTCGTCTTAATTTCTGGTCAATTACACCCAGTGAAAGTCATGATCTCCAACATTTGCATATACTGAAGAGGCAATATGAAAGTAATCAGAAGACGACATAGGGAAAGCTCATCTATTCTATAAACATGGTACTAAAAGATAGGTAAATTACAGATTTCCATGTGCCATCCACTCTGGCCTTTATCACCATGTGCTCAGAAGGCATTTGCAAACTGTCCCATGGGAGGAACCGTAGGCACATAATATTGGCCAAATACAGGTCAAGCAGGAGACAGTCTTTAAGCAAGTTCCTCAACTACCTCCATTACCAGGATCTTCTCCCAGTAAAAGCCCTGGGGCAAAGCAGTTTGCATGCATAGGTCAAACCTTTCTCAAGTGTTTGAAGTGAGTGTGGCTTCTACTCTGCATACAGCCTCTTGTCTTGCAAGAGTCCATCACAGCTAAGTGCTGCATGATACAGAAACAAAAGTTCATGCTGCTGATCTAAGTCATTGCCACAGTAAGGATATATTTTTCTAATAACAGCAAAGGAAAAAGAAAAAGCACACTACACTTGAATAACCTCTATTTGTAGGCATTGTCATGGTTTTAATTAAACCACAATCACCCATTAGCAGTAGCACGGAGTACTTACTCAACACACACCATGCAGCAGTTTTAACCAGTCTTCCTGGCCCATCAACTTACAGTTCACAAATCCTGATCTTTTGCCGTATATTTCTGCTTGTCTACTTGTATGTCTGGAAGCTATTTCTTGATCTTTCTAACTGACCAGTAACAAAGCTGTGGCTTGATTTGTTGTCGTAGATGCTATATTTAAAGAAAATTCTCGTACCCTTATTACTGAAGATAAGAAAATGGGAAACAGTCCTTCTGAGAGCCTCTGTCAGGTTTCATACTCATCACAAGCCAGCTGGTGCTTAAAATTAATTACAATTGGTTACCTTGGCAACACTAAATCATGCTTGAAAGTTTCAATATCATTTATCCTTACAAGTTTCCACAGCAATTTCAGTTGTAAGAGTAAAAGACTGGGGACCAAAGTTCAGCAAAAAAAAAAATAAAAATAAATCTGAACTGCCACTACATCAGCACCCCTTTCTCTCTCTCTACCTTGCATAAAAGCATTCATAGCTTGTTGCATTGTCCTTTAAAAACATTTGAACTTTGGATATCTACCCTTAAAAGGCTATTCAGCAAATGCCTGCTGTTCCCATTAGACACCTACTGTTCAAGTCATAGATTCTTAGATCTCTGCTAAATTGATATTGATTTTATATGTTCAATTAAAAGCATACGATAACTGGGTTGAAAGGAAAGACAGAGGAGCTTGTATGTTATTTTTAAGTAAGGTAGAAAACAACAAAGCTACTTTCAAATACATCAGTCTCTTCTGAACAGTCAAAATTTCCCCAATGATTTAGGATAAAAAAGCATCAGGAGAACATTAAGTCTTACTCAGTTCCTTACATTTGGAATAGAACCTTCATTTTCCCAGTAAGATGGGCTTTTCAGTATATAGATTTTCCTGAAGAGTGGGGGCTGGCAGGTTATAAGCTCTGTACCTAAGTGCTTGGGCATACTTTGATAACATTCCTTTTCCTACGTTAGTAGCTTTGAATGATTTTTAAGTTAAAGTTGGTACTTCCCCTGCAACTGCCAAATTTGTAGCTTTTCTACTTGCTAATCTGCTGTATGACCCAACACAAATGCATATTCTCATTTCATAATCCACACCGCAAATAACCTACCCAGATACCCTCACAATAATGAGATCCAATATCCAGACGGATGCAGGCACTGACACTCCAGAAAACAGAGAGAATTTCACTAAGTTCTTCCCCTAGCAATTTTAGTCTAGAGTGAGGATAGAAGAAAGTAAATTGACAACTTCTGATCTGAAGAATACAATGATTTCCATCAGGAAAAACACCAGCATAAAGTAGCATAAAATAATGTCTATTTAGAAGGTGAAGGATGCGGTGTAGTTAACCCTACCCTCAATAGATGTATGCATAAAGGCAGAGTTTTGGAATCTATCACAAAAGCAAGTAAAAGGCATTTCTTGTAAGCTGATATTTAAAACATGTCCCCTCTTTCATTATAAGATGTGAAAAATATGCTCTTTTGCATTTTTTCAGATCCACAGAAAACTGGAACCATAGAGACCAACTGAAACCATAAAGACCAATGAAATCTGTATTAGACCAAAAAAGTAGACATAGCACACTAAGTTCCTCTTTCTTTTTAACATATTACATAGAATTTTTCAGGTATTTCTTTCACAACTAATATCATGATACTTAAAATTAAACTATTTGAATAGTCAAAAAAAAAAAAAATTATGTGTTGCAGTGTAGGTGCAGGCTAACTGAACACTGACCTTTCCCTGCTCCTACAGTGCTGCTTTCACTGGCACAAAACATAGAGAGGAGTAGGCTGATCAACACCAAGTTGTGAGAGCATGTCAAATACAGGGATAGAAAGGCCTCTATTGTCCGGCAGGCAGAGAAAGAGATAGAACTATAGGGCATATAATTAACACACAACATTCCCCCTGAACATGGATGAAAACACAGGAGCACCGGCAGGTGAAGTAGATGCACCTTTACTTGAAGTTATTAATTCATACAGCAGCATGTAACTGCTTCATTAACTCCACAGATCTGGGGCTGAGATGCATAGCCTTGCTTTGCCCTTTGGATGCTACTGCATTCCAATGCTGTCTTTCATTACAATTATTATTAATTAAGGACTAATCAACAAGAATAATGACTAAAGAACCGAATCACTATCATAATACACAATACTTATGATAGTGAAAGTTTCTGGGGTAGTCACGGTCTATCAGAGTCTGTGGAGCTTTTTTAGCTCAGTTCAAATGGAAGCCTTTAGCTAAAAATTATTTAAAGCTCACTTCCTCATTTCACTTTGCCCCCACACATCTTTCCTTGGCTACACACAGCTTTCAAGAAGCATTTTGAATTTTACCCTATGATACTTGCACCACTGCATTGCTCACAAATAGAAAGAAAGAAACAGTGTTTAAAACCTGACCAATTTTTCATCTGGTTCTTATGTATCATATAATCTACCAGCTATACTATTTCAGTTAGAGATTTCTTTAGATGAGAACCACCAACCAAGTTGACATGTCCACTAAGGTGGATGACATCTTTAAATTTCTCTCTGCTAACAAATTATTAAAATTGCAGTTTGGGCTCAGATCTTCTGTGTGACAGACTAGTATAGTACCTCCACTGTTTTACCTGGCTCTCTGTTTATTTGTTCTTAATCTTAGGCTGCATGTATGGGTATCTGCCCTCTGTGCACATTGCTCATCAGAAAACTCCAGTTGCTATGGTGATTGCTTAAGAAAAAAAAAAAAAAAGATGAATTGTGAAGGAGATGAATAAATGACCAATATCTAAAATGGGAAAATGGTACTTAAGTTTCAAGTTCTGATGGGACTGTTTGTGAAGGACTATATTCTCATTTATGAAAAAGGCAGATCTTTTCTTCTATTAATTTTTCCAGATTAGTACCTATGGTGGAAGGGATTATAAAAAAGGGTCAAGGTGAAACAGTGGGGAAAAAAAAAAAATCTAATATTAATTCTGTACTTACCTAAGCATGTTTTTTTGTTCCAGGATCTATCAAAGTGGGACAAAATTACTCTCATAGCATAAAGCAATATAAATCACAAGGAAATTAAATAATATGCCCAAGGCCAAAAAGGGTCATTGCTTCCTGATACCTGAACTCAATCACTCTACATTACTGTTTCAGATAAAGATTTAATATATTAAACTCCTTAACTTGACAAAAAGGTGCATGTACACAGACACACTTCAGTATATTAGGTAATGAATATTTATACACTCACACAATTTACAAAGGAAGTACAGAATCAAAATCCAATACCTGATCAAAGCCAGTATTTAAGGCTTTACAATCCCCCAGTTTTAAGCTTAAATTGTCACAGAGATGTTTCCCTCAGTGAAACTAAAGAATACAATGTGCATTGGAATACTTAGATTACCTAGATAGTGCTTCATCAACTGCCATATCTCTCTGTAACTCCATCTGCCTTACTACTGCCTAGGAGGTAGATGACTGCAATCCTCTGATAGCCTCTTAGGAAGAATTTAGAGTCCCACAGTGTTCAAAATAAATTAGTGAAACTTCAGAACATCAAGTTTCTACTCCATGAAAGAGGAAAAAGAAGCTGAAGTTGGGACTAAGCCCCAGGTCACCAACATAAAAGGCAGCATCAGCAACCCCTCAGGGAATCCTGTGCCTTCAAAGAGTTTCCAACAGTTAAAACAATCACTTAAAATCTAGCTGGCTTGCTGCAAGTTGAATAATTAATATGTTATTAAAATCAACCACAGAAATAGATACCAAGAGCAGCACCTACTTCTAATATTCTATTATTGTTTTACACAAACATTCACTGTTACTACACGAACTTAGAGGCACTGTGGTTAGATAACTATGGTTATCATTAGATGTGTATGACGTTAGTTCAATGAATTATGTGAGGACAACAGACACATTTGAAGACAGCTCCACGGGCACGTATAGGAATCTAATGCCTAAGTAAAACTTCATTACTGGCATCATAGCTGTCTAGTTTTGTTTAGCAGAGGAGGTAACTGCCTCTCACTCTAGCACCTTATGCCTGTCATAGCTTTAATTTTGGTGGATTTAATCAACATACTAATATTCTTTTCATTTTAAGAGGTTCATCCACTGAGATGCATCAATGCTGGCATGTGATAAACACTCCACTAACTGAAAATTGTACCAAAAGTTCAAAACACTTGTATGCTTCAAAACAGTTGGATTTTTTAGTACAAATTTATTCCTTATTCACAAATTTATAGGAGAGTGTTTGCTTTTCAGCAGAAGGGAAACTTGCAATAGCTTTCACTATACCATTCTGTTTCCATAATTAGTGTTGGGTTCTTGGTCTCTCTAGATACATAGACTTTGTTCTGATTCCCAATTGAAAGAACAGGTTGTAAGCTATATATTATGTAAATTATCTGAAAAGTAGCCATCATCTTCTCATTACTATAAGGATAACACAGTATGAATTTAACCAGGGCATTCATACAAAATTATGCTATTCATGAAAATATTCAAACACAAAAATGGTCTCACATACTAAGAAACACCATGGAGATACCTCTTTCAGCTACCCAAAGGGCAATCTAAACTAATGAAATGGAAGAGTCTAATCTGAAAAATATTTAGACAAAGTTTCTGGTGAACTGTGCAATTAATGTCACTGTCCTCATTATTTAATTTTAAAACCTAACAAAAAAGTATGGGTTAGGTTAACTACTTTATCTGAGCGGAAGAAATAACTCTTATTTTCTTTCTCTGGTTTCAAAAGGCAGAAACAGGGCAGCAGTGCAGGCAGAAAAAAGAAAAACTACTTGGCAAGAGACAGGTGATAGTAAAGCCCATTACAATTCAGAGAACAAAAACTGCTTCAGCTACATTTTAAGTAGATACCTTCAGGTACCTTGTGTAATTTATGGATAGCTGCAGGTCTAGAAGCATCTATGACAGCTGCAGAATTCCATTCCTCTAATGAAGTTAACTAAAGGTATTTAAAAATGTCATTTCTTAATCTAAAACTGAATAAAAGCCATAATTTCTCTTATGGGTATTTACACATTTGAGATGAAGTGACTGCACAATAGGAATCCTAAAAGTAATTACTTCCCATACATTTATATTCTAGCTGAAAGAGCTAGTACCTGCTGGTTTCCTTTCCTATAGAGAATTACTTGAAGGTTTTTGCATTCTCTCCTAGGGGTGAAATACAATAGGAATCTACAGAGAACATCAATTTTCTTCACTTTTGTAATGTTTACAACTTCCCTGTAGTATTTATCAAGAAATATACAACTCCCCATAGTTAGAGCTGTGCAGGCTAACAGTAGGCATTCATGGGGTTGATGGAACTATTGATCATACAAACATTAAAATTATGTCTCCTGTAGTAAACGCCAATAAAACAGAGGTACATTAATCAGGAAATCAATATGCTTGTCAATAGAAAGGCTAACTTTGACAATGTAATGCAGCAGGCAGACCTACTGATGGTGGACCAAAACACAAGTAACCCAGGTAGTGACCTTTCTGTTTGACTTCTAGCTGTGATGAAATACTGAATGAATAACCGGAACATACAGAATGAAAGGAAGGAGTAAAGAAGTTGGCTGTTTAAATCATTCTGTAGAAACAAACTAAATTTTTGCTACAGTGACCTTTAGTTGTTTACTTTAAAGCAAACAAACAAAACAACCTCAACAAACCATCAACCTGCTCTCCCCAAATAATAATAATTAAAAACACCCTAAAAAAAAAAAAAAAAAGTAATAGTAAAAACCAACAATGAAACTCCAGCCTTCGGGTTTATGGTTTTTATTATGTCTAACAGACAGTAACAGTAGAATAAACTTCTAAAATTATTTGATGCTTTGAGGAAAAAACAAATCATTTGTATCATTTGCCCTTTAAAACTTTATTATTATCCTTTTATGAAACAGGTTTATTATTCATGCCTTCAAAGACTCTTTTAGGTAGAAGCTGTACTTCAGGTGTGATCTGTCTATTAGATTTGTAATAAAGAAACACATTTTCCTGGATAAGAACAGCATATTATTTTGTCATCTTCTTTGTATGGGTTAACTGAAATTACCTATTTGAATCCCTGAGGACAAAGTTAGACCTTAACAGATGCTACAGCTTATCTGAGCCCTCCACCCTGAATAGTTCAGACTCAGCACTAGGCTGCAAGCTTTGGAACAATTCAGTCATTTTTTTTTTGTTTTGTTTGTTTTTGTTTTTCCATTTGTTAAAGGACACCAACTTACTGACCAAACACTTAAAAATATATGTGAAAAGCACAATTCTAAATGAGTTAATTGAGAAAGTTATTTTCTGAGTTATACCTAAATACTTTATATATTATTTGATGAAAATACACATTAATTTGTATTCATTATTTAATATGTGTTAAAAATACATATTAAACAGAAAGAAAAAAAGACAATAGGCAGCAGGTGATGTTGCAAATGTAACTATAAAATAAATAACATGCAAAAACAATTTTACATGGTTTAAAGGTGGCTTTTTTTTTTTTTTTTAGAATTTCAGAATATTTGTTTGGGAGGATAGTTGTGACTTTGTGACTTACAGGAAATATTTTGAAACACTGTAACTCTCTATGACATAAGAAAAACAATTCCACCTTACAACAAAATATTTGTGATAAATACAGAGATACAGACCTTTCTTGTTTTAAGCAGCTGCTCTGGCTATCTCCTAGATCTGTTTTATATGTAAATCATATAACCATTTTCACAAAATGAGCAGTCATAAAAGATTTCTGACATTCTGTAACTCTCATTTCACTTCCATATCTCAACTAATATGTTATATACCAATATGCTTTTCAAGCATGCATTACTAGTCCTCATGCCAAAACAGAAAAAGCTATTCTTGGAGCCAGACACAATATTTTCAGTCTCATGAAATTTACTCCAAAAACAAAGATGACAAAAATCTCTCTCTCCATCACCATCTTGAGAATAAAAAGCTGTGGATTCATTTTAGGATTACTTTTATATGTATGTTGAAATAAAAATTGATCCGACACTAACCAAAATATACAGGAATTCTACAACATAAACCTGCATGTTGTTAATAACTGATATATGGTGGTGAAGTAAGTAATAGTGCAACATCTCTAAATGTTGTACTCCTAAAATAACTTGTGAAATGAAGTTAATTTTCTCTTTTCCTCAATTACAAAAACAAACAAACAAAAAAACACATTGTTTTGTCTCTTTGTCAATGACAAAAATGACAACTTTCATTTTCTTTCTTTGCCTATCTTTTTTTTGTTGTTGTTGTTTGTTTGGTTGGTTGTTTTTTTTAACTGTTACTGCTCTGGTGCTAAACATTAACAAGGCCATACCTGGCACAAGCCTAAGCAGTTATTTTTAGGGCAATTTTGTTTGAGTATTTATGAGCTTACATAAAACATCCTTAAGTATCAGAATTCTGATGCTTGTACCTTGTGATGCTCCAGGTTCTTTTAGAGCGAAATCTTGAAACGCAATCCTCCTCAAATAATTCCAAAGTCAAATGCTTGATTCAGACATAAACAATGACTTTGTAAAAGAAAAAGTTTGGAACATTTGCTCATCTAGGTGCACACAGACATCATCACCTCGTAGCCTGATCTCATTCGTTGTTTATGCTGGTTATTATACCAGTGTTGCTGGAATAGAAAAACATTCCATGGCACTAGAAACAGATATTTTAACTAAGATTAATGTCATCCACTGTGATAACCTCTCTCCTATTTTATTTACATTTTTGTGCTGGTATGTGGGATCATGAAGCCAAGCAGTTTCTATCCACTCCAGTGTTTTATTGTTAGACAAGCTCCTCCACTTTTACTTTTGGTCAACTCCCTTCATTTTCAAAATAATTCCACTCAAGCCTGAAAAAATGTTATTTTTTGTTGAAGATATTTATGGAGCAGCAGTCACCATGCAGGATAAGTGCTATAAATTTATTTTTATACTTACCACATTATTTCCCTCTCAGACACATATACTGACCCAGTTACAGTGCAAAATTAATATGTACTTCATAACTGAATACAGTTCTAGTTTTGAAAACCAAGTTAGAGAAAATTATGTTGGAGAACTAAGGTTATAATTTTTTTTTTCCCATGACAGGTAATTATAAGGACATTTATCACTCACCTCTCACCATAGAAAAATTGCAACACAATCTAGTTCAGCAAGAAGACAACTAGAATATAACCAGTTTATCAGAGCTTCAATATGTTTGGGGTATGATAGCAGCAGACTCTAAAATCTGCTGGCAAACAGGAAAACTTTGAAGAAGCTTGCCTTCATCCGAGTCTCTCACAGTGTCCTTACAGCTTCCTATAAGCACTTTTTCTTTAGAAAAATTTGTGTTCACTAAAACTGCTAGTCACAGAAGTGACTATATAACATGCATGAAGCCATAATGATCATAAGCTTTTGCCGCATGAGCTTAACTAAAACTCATTTCTTTGATTTGGCTATCCAAAATCATCTGCATCACTCTTCATATGAGAACTACAGAGAAAAACGTAGAACTTCAAATTGAATCTATGACTGTGAAGTTTAACTGATGAGATTGTTTTATAAATTAACTAGGGTTACCACAGTTGATTCCCTCTTAAAAGTTGCATACAAAAATATTAGGTATGCCTTTGTTACTAACAATAGTGCATAATTGTACATCATAAGAAAAATAAATCACTCAGAACAACATGCCAGCAAATTTGAGATCAATGTCAAAATACATACAAAAATGCAAAAGTGACATCCTCCCAGTGTAACTGCATATTTAGGAAAGTTTGCCAAGAACATGAATTGCATGGAAACACATCAGATAGTAGAAAATTAATCTAAATAACAGAAAATGGTCAGGGAGGTCAGTTTTCCAGGGCTAAAAAATGAAAATACCTGAGGTAATTTGGGAAGGAGACAATTGTCTTATGTGAAGTTGTGAAGACAACAGATATTTATAAGGGGATGAGGAAACACTTTAGATTACAGGTTCTGGAAAGCATGTATGGCTAAGAAAAGAAAGCCATGTAACTACACAGTTTGAATATCAATTTTTGTTTTCATTTTGTGCTACTCAAGCAAGTTCACAAAGAGGAAGAGGAGAAACAGTATTTCATCCCAGGGCAGCAAAACATAAATTTCCTTCTTGTCCCAGTTATGATCTTCCCTTCTTTCACTTCTTAGTTTTAACTAGCCATTAAAAAATCTGACAAACTGATTTAATGATAACATGCATAAATTAATATAACATATTACTGAAATTGGATTGTGATGTATCAATAAAAATGTCTTTATATATAATTTACCTGGTATTTTTGTTTTTTTGAGCATTTGCTCAGAATAGGAGACAACAAACATTGCCATTTATAGCTATGCTTCCTTTAAAGGAGCACCACAAAATATATTTGCTCAAAAAACAGAACTCTTTGAAAATTAGAACTGTAAAGTAACTAGGATTTTTCCACATTCAAATCTGAAGTTATCTATAAGCTTCTGATTCAGACGTAGTTTTGCACCAACATAATCACATAAACTAGAAAACGCTTGAAAATGAATGTTAACTTCCAGCTGTTTCTGACTTCTCATTCAAAAAGGTGTCAGCTTTCCAGTCATAATACCAGCTGCAAAGCAGTAGCAATTTGTAAATACTATCCAAAGAGAAACAGAAATGTTTTGGAGAAATTCAGAAGTCCCCTACAACCAATTAGACTTTGTCATATCACACGTTCACTGACAGATCTAGTAATTACCTGTAGAGCATCTAAAGACTGAAGAATGAAATCTTAAATGTCAAGATTGTTACTTTTATTTATTTCTTCACATAACTGTAAACCTATCAGTGTACACCACAAAAACATTCAAGCTGCTTTAATAACTAGCTGTCAACTGTAGTTACTGTGTCTCCCCTATCAGTAATAACAGAAAGATCTGGGGCATTCCATTAGAATTCACACATATTTTATTTTTTTTTTCCTTTTGGTGACAATTAGAATTGATTCATGAAAAAGAGTCAGCTTTTTTTTTCTGTTTTTGTTTCATATTTTTTGTTTGTTTTTCATTTGTTGTTGTTGTTGTTTTTGTTTTTACTTGAATGTAATTGATATTTTAGGCTGAAATTTACAAGTGTTTGCCTTCTCACAGTACTCACATGAAAACGTGTGTCCTGAACAGGAAAAATATTATGTAAATATATCAAAATATTATCCCTATTTTTAACTCCACTAGAGGACAGAGGCTTTACTAGAAAGTGAGTCATTTAGAGGCTAACTTAAAACTTAGAGATGACAGTGAAACATACACGGATCTTAACTGAGATAGGAGATCTGCTATGCTCAGCACTGTAGAAATACATAGAAAAGACCTGCTGGATAAGGGAGGGAAATTATCTCTGATTTTCATTTTATGTCTATATACATAAAAAAAATAATAAATAAAGGAAATGTCATGGGACACAAAGACCATCAGGCTGGCAGAGACCAATACTAATCAGGGTATTTTTCCAACAGCAGTGCAAGATTCCTAGGGCCTTGGAAATGAATGGAATAAATAAATAAATAAATAAATAAATAAATAAATAAATAAATAAATAAATAAATAAATAAATAAATAAATAAATAAATCCTTTCATGGCACATACGAATCATCAGTTTCTTCAGGATATTGGATTGATTAAACTGTTTGAATGGATTGTCTTATTTATTTCAGCACACATTCTTTAAAGAAAGAATTTCATCATCATAAAAAATGTTTTTTTTTGAGTTATCTTGGCTAAAGCTATTTTGCACTAAAACTAATCTTTTCCAAAATGTCTCAAATTCCTTATATAACAGATAAGAGCTGAGCTCAACAACTCACACCTCTTCATAAACTGAACTCTTATTTCCAGAAATATGGATTGAAGGCAAATGCAAGGCCTATGCATGATCATTCCAGTTTTATTTGCTGCCCTGAACCTTTAAACTTCCACTAAATATCTTTAAGAGAAGTGAGAAAACTAGAAATGAGAGAAATCGTATTCTCTAGTGATGAAAGAAAACATAACACCAAGATGTTGTTAAAAAAGAAAAAAAAAGAAAAGAAAAAAAAAAGAAAAAAAAAGAACATATATTGGCTCAAACTGACTCTGAAGTGAATGGAATTCAATCAATCTCATCTACTGAAAATAAACACTCTTTGGCTGATTAGAGAGCAAAGCAGTTATCTGCAAATGACTGCCTTAATTTATGCTGAATTTTGCCTCATTGCCATTCTGCACTTTATCTGTATCCTGAGAGGAAAAAAGAAAACAAAAGTGGTGAATAGAAGATAAATGAGATCAGAAAGAAGAAAAGGTGTCATTTATTTGCAATACAGAGAAGATTTTCTCTTCAGCTTTTTTTTTTTTTTTTTTTTTTTTTTTTTTTTTTTTGAGTTTATTTTTCAGGAGGATTAGCTGAAATAAAGCTGCTGAAATACAACTGGTCAAAGAGGGCTTATTTGGTTAAAAGCTTGAAAATCCTCTATGATAACCAGTCAGTTTCATAACTAGTATATATTTTCATCAAGGCAGTAACTAAAAATCAAATTTCTGTTCAAATTGCATTCCTTCAATAACCAGGAACAAGTCCTACTCTTTTTGTACACTAATGACTTGGCACTGACACGTTTTACCATTTTTATTAGTAAAGTACAACCTTATTAGTTGTACTTTAGTAAATTAGTAAAAACACTTTGGACACAAGTTCCTGTAAGTTCAGCTTCAAATTAACTGAACATTCAGATGTGAAATTCAGATTTAATTCCCTGGGTACCTGGTCTTCAATGATATTTACCCAAATACTACCTGACCATTTTTTCTCCTACAGCTACATTCACCTGATGATTCAAACAGAGAAACTAGATGAATCTGTGAATATTTCTGCAGAGATTAGGTTCATGAATGCTTGCACTTTCACATCAAAATATATTGCCATATTTTATGAACAATGAAAAACTGTGAATAATGTACAATGGCCATTTATTTTAAATGGTCACAGAATTTGATAACATTTAAAATATTATGTAGTCCCTTGTGATTCCTGTAGTCATATTGATATGCTAAATTAAATACACTAAGTACACTTAAAAAAAAAAAAAAAAAAAAAAAAAAAAGGTTCTTTTAAAAGAAGAAAAAAATAAAGAAATCCGTAAGTGTGTCATTAAACTACCATATCTATTAAGACAAGGTGTAAAAATGATAGGTTGGGATGGGTTGATAGGTTCATGAGACAGATGAAGTCTGTTTTTAAAAGAGGTAAAGGATCTTATCTATATTTTAAAGCAAAAATAGCATCAATTACATACATACATTTCAGAAAGATCCCCATACAATGTAAATTAAACATAAATCATAAAAAGTCTATTGGTATCACCTAAAATCAGAAAAACACATATTGACAAATAATATATTCCAATATTGTGTGTGTATTTATATATATTCAAAGCTGTTCTGTTTGTTCAAATATAAGAATAAAGTATTGTGGAACCCTATGAAGAAAAATGGATATAAGAAATGAATTTCAGCAATCACTACCATTTTGCTCTGCAGACAGTAAGGTGAAATGAAACTGAGAATTCCTGTAAACTGTGCTAAAAACAGCTTTCTCTGGGTGTTTTTCCAAAAGTATAATTCTCATCATTACAAAAATGTATCTAATGTATCTAATGCAGATATGGTAAACCTCCCAGTCAAACACAGGAAGTTGCTTATTAGAGAGTCAACAAAAATGGGTATTTAGGCCAGGCAGAGTACTCTTACTAAGAAACAAATGAAGTTACAGAAAAGAGTTCATGAACAGCTTTTCCAAGCAAATTAAAATAAGTTACACTCAGGATCAAAGACTCAGTTTGCAAAGGTATCTTTTTTTTTTTTTTTTTTCTCCTCGTTACTTTCTATGACCAGTATCTGGTCATATATTTTATGATAGGTAGGAAGATAAATCCAAATTTCATCTATGATTTTGTATGAAATCAGAGGGAAAATATTAAAAGAATCAATACTTCTTATCACTGAGATGGAAATATGGCAGTACGAGATGGAAATATAGCAGTACCTGGTTTCTGAGTTTTCCCAGAAGAATGGCAGTCAGAACAACACAGTAATCCCCATGAACCCTGGCTTTAAATCTATTAATCTCTATTCTATAGAGATTATTTTTGAAGTCAAACCTATAGGTCAACCTATATCCTACTAAAGACACCATACCCTTGATAAAAATTTGCAGATTAGATAACTGATGGGCAACTTCACTCTTGTTTCTCAGAAAACTACTGTATGGTTCTTCTGATAACTTTTTTTTTTTTTTATCATACATCTATTATTTATTAACAAACCAGTGATAAACACATGCATTTGGAATTAGTCAATGTTCTCTTCCATTTTAGTGCCAGACAAATGAAAGCACAGATCTCACTTTCTAATGAGAGGACAAAGGACTGTTAGTTACTGTGCATGTTTTCTGTAAAAAGGTCACTGGCACCCCATTTTCGTAAGCTGTGTTTATCTTCCAGTTATCACATTCCTGAAAAACACACGAGGTATTGACAAAGTGCCTTACTTCTGACATCCTGCAGAATTGTTCCAGAAGCCTTTTTACACATACAGTCTATAAGTCACAATCTAAAGCTTATTCTTTCCTTATTAATTCTTCCAGACTTTTTTGATAAAAAAATGACTAAACTTGTATATCACACTTTTAAGCACAGAGACAAACAGATGTTGGCCAGCTTTATATTGTATCTTCTAGCAGTACTTTGTAGGACAGCGTTAGTAAGAGTTTTGCATCTGTTAACCTTGTTCTCACCAACAAAGAGGACCTGGTGGGGAATATGAAACTCAAGGGCAGCCTTGGCAACAGAGATCATGAAATGGTGGAATTCAAGATCCTTAGTGCAGTGAAGAGGGTGCACCAGGAAGCTCACTTTCCTGGACTTCAGGAGAGCAGACTTTGGCCTCTTCAGGTATCTGCTTCGTAGAGTACAATGGGATAAAGCCATGGAAGGAAGAGGAGTCCAAGAAAGCTGGTTAGTACTCAAGGATCACCTCCTCCAAGCTCAAGAGAGATGCATCCCAGCAGAGAGGAAACCAGGCAAAAATGTGATGAGTCCTAAATGGATGAACAGGGAGTCCATGGACACACTCAGACACAAAAAGGAAGCCTACAGAGGATGGAAGCAAGGACAGGTAGCCTGAAAGGAATACAGAGAAATTGTCTGAGCTTCCAGAGATCAGGTTAGAAAGGCTAAGGCCCCCACGGTTGATACACTGGAGGGAAGGAAAACCACCCACAAGGACCTTGACAGGCTTGAAATTTGGGCCCATGCAAACCTCAAGAAGTTAAACAAGGCCAAGTGCAAGGTCCTTTCTCTGGACTGGGGCAATCCCAAGCACAAATACAGATAATTTGGGGTGGGATCAACTTACTTGATCATTTCTGTGATAACATGCTTGCAAAAAAGCTACCCACTGATTCATTTATCAATGAAAGACCTACTTTTCTGAGTATTTTTTGGTGATACAAATATCAAATTAGCAACACTGTTGCAGATTTAATGTTGCTGTTGCCAACAATTTTATAACTGAATTTTAAAAGGGCAATTACTCCACAGCTGTTGATTGATACTAAACTAACACAATCTTTGTGCAGTTTAAATACCACAAGTGCTGCACCTGTTTCCAATTGAATTATTAATGGCACTGTCTATTACAGTTATCTTTCTATTTGTGTTAGTACAACTTAAGAACGGAATTGTTTCTTAACTGTATATTTGTCTTTCACTTTTTAACTTTTGTTTCATCTTTTAAATTGCATTATTCTAATTTTTTTTACTTCATATGTAATTAATTCAAAGAATTACAATAAAAGACACTCTTGCTTGTGTATGCTATTTGCGTTCCTTCTCCAACATGTACCTTCTCAACACTTAACAGGCCCTCTACACTCAGAAACAGGTTATTAGCAACAGACACCTCTAAAAAAACAGATCCTGTTAAAGTGCAGTAGTTTTTTGTTGGTGGTGATGGTGCTTTTTTATTGTTGTTGTTGTTTGTTTTTTTGTTCCACTGCATACCACAGAATTATACACCAGGACAGATTGGACAGAACATAGTTGGCTTGAATTATAACTACAAATACTAAAATCAACATTAAAGAATTAGCTCAGATTATTAGAACAGACACAGAGTATAACAGGAGAGCAACCAAATGCTTCCTGTCTACTACTGTAAGATACAACTGCACAGTAAATGGTATTTTGTTTTCCTTTCAAGTCTGCACTTCTCATTATCAGAAAAGACATAGGATAGGGAAGGCAGTGATTTAAGATGGTAAGACTGCTATGGTGGGTTTGCATAACCATGACTTATTTACTCTTCTGTTCTTTTTAAGATTCCAATTATCATTGTTTTATAGATACCAAAAAGATCACATAGATGCTGTGGGATTATTATTATTATTTTTTTTTTTTAAGGGGAAAGGGAAAAGGAAAAGGAACAGGAAAATAGAAGGAAAAAGGAACAGGAACAAGCCTCATCACTCCCCAGCAATATAAAATTGAAAAATAATAATAATCAGTGGAAAAAGACTTCAATGGATTGTGAAATTCCTGTCACAGAAAATGGAAAGCCTCAAGTAAGAATAGCCATCAAGGTAGAAATTCTTTAACAGCTTGTGTTAGTTTCTAGTTTATAGAAATATATTAAAAAGATGTCTCATTTCTGATGCATTTCGTTCAGATTACTACTTCAGTGCAAAATGATATTGCCATAGTCTTAACAATTATAGATGTTTCAGCATTATCAAAGCAGCAATGTTATACTTATTAACTTACGTAGAATTTAATGAAATTAAGGCACTCTGTAAGTTTGATTAAATAATGGTAGTATAACTAATTAAATATATTTTGGTCTATTAACAAGTGACTCAAATCATTACATTAATTTCTGGTAATATTCCAAAATGTTACCTAATCGAGCCTGTAGGTACAACTAATTTGTTCAAACAAATAGCATTGTACATTCCCCCCATTTAACTTAATATGTTAATTAAGTTGTTCTTATTATCTTAATCTTCAACTATGAAAATGGATATGTCAATCTCCCAGTTGTTCAAGTAAAATCCCTATAATCTTGTGACTTTGCCTCTTAATAACTAGGTATATTTAAAACCTCCAGAGTAGCCAAGTTAATTCCGCTGTATAATAGTCACTGTTGTAAAATTTGACTTTTACTGCATTCCAATTCTCAGAACCAATTAGCACACTTTATGACTCCATTTGGAACAACTCCAAGTTTACAACCATATCACTATACTTCATTATTACTTTATTTAAACAGTCTGACTTAGACCCTTGCTACTGTAAGGTGGTCTGCTATCAAGTTCTGGAAATATAACATATATTAAACAGATGTCAACACTACAGATTTTTAATTAGCTGCTCTCACTTTGTAACATTTACTTAAGCTCTTGAGTACTGGAACCATTTAGTGCCAGTGAGGTATGATGTCCTTCAAATTGGACAAGAGGGGCAAACTGGTCATGGGAATGAAAACAATAAAAGGTCACAGTCAAGTCTGAATGTGGAATAGCTACAAGACACTTCAGGTAATAGCTTGACAGTGTAAATGTGGCACACAATAGAAAAGTCTAAGAAAGTCCTCTAGGGTTTGCTCTTGGTTTTCAAGCACTCAGAAACACTGAGATTTTGGTAAGTACCTTGATCTTGTGACTTGCAATCTGCTATTGCAGCAAATAAATAAATAAATAGAATGCATTTATCAAGGTCCAAGGAAATAGTCAGAGGAGCAGATTAAACATGCAGTGGAAGAGTACTGCATGTCACCTACCTTTTTCCCTTCAACACATCATTGTTTTTCATAGTGTTTCTTCACACGAATGCTAAAGAGAAGAGAAAGACAGGTAATTCAGAGGCTAAGATGTGTTGCCATTTATTTAGAGGATACTTTACCACAAAACTATTTGCTGCTCTGGTTTAGCTAACAGCCAGAAACCCTGTGGGATGGGTATCCACCTGACAACTCTGAACTCCCAGAAAGCTTTCCTGACTACTTCATGGATCTCTTCCTACTTTCAACTTTCTGAAAGGGTATAGTTCAATGTTACTGCTAAAACAACTCGGGGACTCAGCAAGATGTGTCTGATAAACAGCTAACTCAACATTGTTCTTTCTATGTTTTGGCTTTGGTAGTGCAAAAAAAGCTCTCAAGTATAGTTTCTGTTGCAATATTTAAGACTAGTTTATTATAATTTCTAGGAAATGAAGTCCTAAATTTGCCCCTTATAAAAAAATAATTAAATAAATATTTCTCTTCAGCTATCAACATGAAAGATATTAAATATTGCATCAAGAAGTTGAAACGAAACATTCCATTTTTTCCCCATGTTTTTCTCTACCAAGTGTGCAACTCAGTTGCATTTTGAGGAGAAAATACACTGACATCCAGAAAGGATCCAAAGGTACAACAATCACACTTCTCTAATGGAAAAACTTATGGGTACTAAGGGAAATTAAGCTAGATATTTTTGTGCAGTGAGATAAAAGTTCAGATAATGAATGAGAAAGGTAGTAGAAGCCTGATTCCTGACCCATTGTTAAGAAAGCCAAGAAGAAAACATTTGTGAGCTGGGGATTATACTGTCAAAATTATATATTTTATTTATAAATAGAGTGGGTGTTATTTTCTGTTGACTGTCAAAAATGGCTATATGTGTTTGGGGGAGGGAATTCATTTTTTGTTTGTTTCTTTTTGTTGTTGTTGTTGTTCTTTTTGATTTCACTATGAAGGACCTTATTTCCAGACACTATTAGAATCTACAGAAAATACCGAACGTATCTTCCATCTCCACAGAGTCCTTGTTAACAACAATCCCTGATTTTGTTTCATGATTTCTTCTTTCCTTAGTAAAACAAAAGTAACAGCAACAATAACAGGCTATTATTTAACTTCCAGCAGTCTAACTATCATCTAGATTAAGGAGGAATGAGTTGTCACCTTACTGATCCAAAATCCCATGAGATAGGAAAAAACATTGGTCTGCAAAGCAGGAACATCCCACATAAACTAAGATCCCCTTTCTTCCTGCAATCTCATACTATGAAGTGGCCAAAAATGGAAAGGACCCTATTAAAGAGTCTTCAACCTTTTGAAGACCAAGTGCTGTAGGCAGCATGTAAGCTTAACAAAAGTCCCAACTCCTTATGACAGCCACGTGTTCTTTAAGGCACCATTCAGTCCCAGAGTTAGCAGGGTATCATGCTGTATCCTTCTGCAGGATACAGAAAGATACATGCTGTATCAGGGTGTGCAGCACCTGAATGAGAATCTGTCTACTCTGACCACTAAACAAGAGCTTTCTTATAGAAAGGTCAGAACTGAAGAGAGGACAGGCAACAACATCACTGAAAAGAGGCTATATCCTGGTGGCCTCATAAAAGCAAGTGCCAGGATGAAAACAGCTGCCTCCTCTAAGGTGATTAGTTCCTTTTCCTGAAGAGGAAGAAAACTGTAGCTGAGAAGATAAATGAACTCAAAACAGGCAAATTTCACCTGCATAAGGGTCTGTGAAGTTCATAACTCCCATGTGGATTTTCAAATGACCTCTGCCCTCGCTCTTTTTTTTTTTTTCCACACAAAAAATGAAGACCATGTAAATTCTGCTTCAAGTTTCATTTTGAAAGGCCTGCACAGTCTTACTGAACGTATTTCAAAGAACTAATACAACACTGCTAAGCTTTTAAACACATCATGATCCTCAAAATCTAAAACTTCACTCTTATTTTTAATCTATTTTCTAAAGTAAATAAATCTAACATGAATGTGCCAGGTTTTTGCACGCTTCTTTTTGCCTCTTACTTCCTCCTAACAAGTAAATTTCCAACTGAGGAATACATTTTCATCAAACCTGAATATTACTGAGGTTTTCAAGATAATATATATATATATCAAAAAATCAAAAAGTTTTCAAAGCTTCCTTCTTACCTTTGACACACACTTTAAATGCATCAGTTCCAAACTAACTTTGTACCTTGGGAGTTTAATGCATTAGAAGTCCAAATTCATAGATCTGCGCTTATGCAACTTTAAATATGTATGTTTTAATATGTATGCATGTTATTTGTATATGTATGTATTTTATTTGTCATACATCAGATTTATCTATATCTGTAACAAAACAAAAAAAGAACAAAACAAAACAACAAAAAAAAGATAGTACACTGCATCTTTTCTGCCAGGAAAATTGGAAAGTGTATGAAGGTGAAAAAAAATCAGACCAACTGAGATTTTTTGGCTGAAAAGAACGTAATGTAAAATTGGCAAGACACCCAGGAGGAAAGCTTTGGGAAGATTCAGGAAGTTGGCCAGCAGAGGAAAGTATGTGTACTTCCTAGAGATGGTAAAAGGGTCATCTCCCTTTCATATAGCATATAAAGTGGGTATAAAAAAGATCAAACGGTAAAAAGCAATTAACCCCTTGGCACTGGGAACTGGGATTTCCTGACACCAACTGCTAATGCTGGCCTTAAGGGGTTATAGGATCAAATAATAATAAGCCAAGTCCTGAAATAAAAGCTATCATTTTAGGCAGCGAGGGAAGGCATTTTAGGCAGCGAGAGAAGTACATTCTGGGCTGCCAGGCTAGTACGGTACAAGGGGAAGGGCACAGAGGAGAAATACTCTGAAAGATAAATGGTAAAAACAGTTTTCCAGATTTGGACCCAAACAGATTTCTTTCAACCTATCTTTTCTTCTTTCTAACTTTAATGCACTGTTTTGCTCTATATCTGTCATGTGTGACTTCAGCTCCTCTCTGATACAGAGAGAAATTTACCTTCCATTTTCTGAGCAAGTTCTCTCTCATTTTGTAATCAATTTCTGAATGGTTTCCAAACTAGCTGTACATGGTTTACTTAATTGCCTTAAACATTATGCTTCTCTTACTTTCCGTCCATACAGAAGGTAAAAGAAAGGAAAAGAAAAAAGGTAAGTGACAACACAGTTCCTTAACATCAACAGAAACACTGGTTAACCTATCTCAGAATTGACACAACTGGAAAAGCCATAAACCTAAGCTTATGGTAGAGGGGTTCTTTCTTTGTTTTCAAAAAGGCCATTTGTTCTAGGACATCTCAGAATCTACACTTATGCATTCATAGTCTATTGTTTACTTATTTGCTAATTTATAGCTCTAAATGGCTAGAAAATAATATAAAATTTGTATAGAGTAATTACTGGTTTTTCATATTGGATAATAATTTATAATATTATATATTATTATATAATTATATATCTTACTATACTATAAGTTACTATAGTTATATAGTAATATAACTATATAACTATATTTATATAACTATATAACTATATTTATATAACTATAGTAATATATATAAGATATATAGTTACGGTAAGATATATTATTATAGTTATATATATTATATATATAGTTATAGTTATAGTTATCTTATTTCTATAAGATATATAGTTACTATATATCTTCATGTTATAGTATATAACATATAATAACTCTTTATGAATACAGGATAAAACTGATAGTTTTTCTGTAGTTCAAACTAAATACCTAGAATCTGTCATATAAATGCTCATTTTATCACGTACCTTCAACTGGTGTAAATATTTCTAGCCCTTTATGAAATTAATGAAACTTCATTAATTTCCAGTACTTGAAAATCCAACATGGTTAGATTCAAAAACATTTATCAGCATAAATTCATCTCTTACCACATTGAAAACATAAGGAGAAAACCTTTCATACAAACCTCTGATTTTTATTTTTTTTTCAGACTAGTTTAGGTAACTATAGGACATACGATCAATTTAAATCTGAGATATAATCTGCCTAGAAACAGCATGACAAACTTAGCATGTCTGTTCATATGTCACTCTATTGGTGATAAGATGATAAAAAGGGCTCTGGTTTGGCATTATGTATTGCAGCAATGAACTTATGCTTACAATGAGGTTCGCATGTGCAGACCATAACAATTTATTATAATTGGATATCTGAACCTTGACAAGAGTTAATAATAGGATCACCCAAACAGCCTTGTCCCCACCAGTGTTCCTTAAGGTCAAAAAGGATTTCAGCAGACCCATCTCTTCTCAATAGTTAACATGTATCACCATAGAATACTTTGCAGCTAGAAGTGCCTGAAGGTGGCTGCAGTGGGATTCCTGTGATATACACGTAACATTCTTATATTTACTATAGCTTCATTCCTTCCTATTCTACTCATCCATGCGTTACTCCACCTCTCCAAAATTTAAGGATTACAGCATTGTTCTCCTTTCAAAGCACACAGAGAAGAAGACAAGCCCTGGATAAGGAAAATTCATGCTAATGACATCCTCCAGACCCTCATTACATCTTGCAGTGACTACATACCTTACCTTTCGTAAAGGAACATATAAAATAAATAATAGGAAGAAAATCAGGGCTGAGCTGGGGAATTCTGTTCCTCTGTATATGACGACATAAATTATGCTTAACATAATTCCTGGCAGATGTTTGCATAGCCTGCTTTAAATAATCTCTTCCTAGGACAGGTGTTCCACCACAAAACAGTCTACTGTTTTGTCCTGACCTAGCTTCTACACTGAAATACTCCTTACAGCAATCTGAAAGCAGTTCCTAGTTTTTTGATCCACCCTGAATATGAAGAAAAAAAAATATTTCCTTCCTCTTTCAGAAACTTTTTGCCTGTTGTGAAGTATTTATCATAATGCCCATTCTCATCTTTACAAACTCCTCATCCCTAGACCTAACAAATCCACATCCCTTATCTTCTTAGACATACTTCTTAAATGTATGGACATCTTAGGATTTCCCTTGGATCTCCTTCTATGCCATCCACGTTTTTCTTGAAAGTATATACTATATGAGGAATATATACATTCCTCACATTCGATTTATGATTAATTATAACTTGAAGATCTTATTAAAGAAAATGTTCTTACTAGATATCATTCAAATATCATTCTCCACCTCATGTTCATGCAACTGACCATTTGCAAGTATAACAAATATCATATTTATATCACATAACTCCCTCAAGTCAACAAATATATTTGGGAATTCTAGCCTACTGAGTGACTATAGTCCTTCCCAATCTCATATTATCTGCATATGGAATACAACAAAGAAACTGCTTATCATATTAAGAATATTCAATCAGACCAGACTTAAAAGCACAACATCTAGAAGACCTGCATGGAAGGAGTATTAATCTCATTGTTTTCCCCACTCAGGTTAAGTTATCCAAATACTCGGTGTTCAAATAACAATGAATCGTTTTTAACTTAATACGATTTGTTGAAACCGATACTCTGTCACTGCAAAACAGCAGTTCTTTATCTAACTTATGTTGCAGACGTAGCTAGCCACATTTTTTTTTTTTTTTTTCTTTTATCCTTATTGAAAGTTAACATGCAATCTTTTATCCCACTGAGGATAACCTGTGCCAAGAACTCGTAGAGGCTCATTTAGCAATTTTGCTTTTGATATCAGAGGTAATTAGCTAGATATGTCAGAGAAAATCTCCTACCTGACATTTGAGGACATGCAGAAAATTATGAGAAACAAGCTTGGAATTTTAAAAAATATATTAGCAGAAGAAGCACCAGCATCAAACAAGGAAGCTAACTTGAGGTATCAATACAGCATTTTAAAGTAAATACTTAGAAGAGTCAATCTGCAGAATCAAGACAAGCAAACAAATCCCTGATCCTATCTTGAAATTGATTTGCCAAATGAACAGATACTATTTCATTCCAGTGCATAGAAGAAATAGGACTAGTAATGGATTTTGAAAGCAGTAGGTAACATTTTCATGAACTGAAGAAGTTCCACTTTGAGAGAAGTGAATTCTCTCAGTTATTCCCATTTATAACCTATTTTATGACTTGATTGCTACTCTAATTAAAAATCTTTGTAATTCCAAACTAATTTTACACTTTGGGAATTCAGAGTTCTGTTTTTTTTTGTTTGTTTGTTTGTTTTTTCTTCTGCAAGCACTGTTCTTCAATTTACTTAGTTCTTTTCCCTCCTTAATATATTTACATAAAGTAATCACATCCCTTCTTAACCTTTGCCCTTCAGAACTAAATAAGTCAAGCTCGCTTATTCCCTGCCCTTTCCCCCATACAGTCTGAAGCTACTCTATTTCCAATTAATCTTTCTTGGACATGATTGACCAGAATAGTTAACAGTAGTCCAGATTAGTTCTCACAAAGGCCTTTATCAACAAGATGGATACTTCAGGTAAAGATATGTAGTGGCTCTCTAACATATTGATCCTGAAATGGATCCCTGGGGAACAACACTTGTCCCCAGTTTCCTCTCCCAAAGGAAGTACTGAACTAGCATTTTACATTCCTTTGAAGTACTTTAAGAAAAAGTTCTCTCAATGCAACATGATATCCAATTCATTACTGTACTCCAGAAAGTTGTGTGTTTTTTTTTTCCCCCCATACTTCCATAATGAACTCTAAAACAAATTGTTTGATAAAAACAGAAACAAAACAACAACAAAAAAAGTGCTTCATAAAATATTAAAGAGTATCAGGATTATTATCAGGATTCTGCCACTCTTCACAGTATTTGTTCTCCAAACCATATTTGAGAAGTTAAGAGAGTAGAAACACCTGACTTCCAAGGGCCAGAGACCATAGTGTTCCTTTCAAAAAAATATCAAGTTAAGCCATATAGAATCATAGAATGGTTTGGTTTGGAAGGGACCATAAATATTTTCCAGCCTCCTGCAGGAAGGGACTCCTCTGTCCCATCCTCCTCTGGCAGGGACACTAATAAGCTCTACTTTTGGGCTGCCTCCAATTAACCCTTCTGTTCTGAATTCCACACCTTCCAAGGAAGCAAGGGAAGATGACAAAAGGAGAAGATCATGCAGTAAAGGATCATATAAAACTTAAAATATGTAAAGACTGATTTTACAAATCTGTAGGATTTATCTGAAGCTCCTCCAATGCTTCTTTATGAAAGACCATGTGGAACTAAAACTAATTTCTTTAATATTTATGTTTTTCAGTTGTATTATGTAACCACACTGATACGTAATACAAAACATCTTTTCAGCGAATATTTTAGTCTCTGACTACTTTGCAGTAGTTAATTATATCAACAAAACCCTGATCCCATTAATTAAAAAGCAGGTATGTGTTCTTCAACTATTCCCTTAGGAGTACACTGTGACAAGCATGATATTGATTTTAAACTCTATGGACATAAAGTTCCTGACCATACGTACAAAGTGAACATAAAGCTGCATAAATCATTCCTGACATGAAGTATTTTGGAAGCAAGTTTGTCAGGATGATCATTTTTGCTGTTTTCATTTTTTTGAACCAACGGATTTGTACTTGAAAACTGTAGCTTCGGTGCCAGCAGTAGCCACTAAACATTTATCAATAAAAAGACAAGCTGGGACAAACTTTTTCCTCCAAATATTGTTCTCTGTATCATTGCTTTTCTCTCATTTGATTACCCTTAGGAGTTTAGTCATTATAACAGTTATTGTATTCACATTCCAACAGCCATTTCCTTCTCTTCCTTCAGAATTATCACAACAGCTATTGGAGCATTCATGTTATCATTGAGCAAGCAAGCTTTCCTCCCTTTAGAAGTTACTACTTCAAAGTCAAAGCTGCCTGGCATTAGCAGCAGACTAATAACATGTATGAAACTCATTACATCTCAGCTAAGGGGCAACAATTTCCACCTGTATGGTGGTGACTGCATAAAAGGGTTGATCCAAATTCTCAGTTCAGCATGTACCTGTGGTTGCAGAAAATATTTTTTAAAAACGGAACGGGGTACAGACATGATTGTCTTTCCACGCTTGGTCTTTTATTGACTTTTTCTCCTTTTAAAAATTCTTACAGAAATAGAGGATTGTCCTGCTGGAGTTCTCATAGTCTGCTATACCCAGGATCCCCCCTTACTTTCAGCTTCACTCCCCACAACACCTGAAATTATTCATATCCAATCATTCTTTTCTTTAGCATATTTAATATATACATCATATGCTAAAGTGATTCCTACTGTGTATATTAAAACATATATTCCAAGAAACATGATGAATTGAGAAAAAAAAATAAAATAAATTCAGTCACACACAAATTCAATGGCATGATGACTGAGTTGTTCCTGTCATTTAGACTGCAAGGCTATTTTTTCTTGATAAATTACTTTTCCTTTAAATTTTCTCTGCTTTGGAAATGATTTCTGCAAACTATCAGAGAGCACTGATTCTACCAGATTAGGAGATTTGTAATCCGAATTACTTCTACCATAGTTAGAAACAAGGCCTTCTCAAAAGAATGTTTCAAACAGAAGTGCTCTGAACTATCCTTTAAAGGAGGGCCTTCTTCCTTCCCCAACAAATATGGCCATAGATACTTAAGACAGGTACTCCAAATGGAAGATATATATGCCATCAACTGATACTTCTGAAAGACGTTTTCTTCATAATTTACAGCTAAAAATAAGTGGGGTAAAACCTCATGACAAGGTTAAGCAACAGCAGTCCACAAATGGTTATGAGATCTTGGCTGGGCAGAAAAATAAATAAATAAATAAAATAAAGTTTGAAAAGATAAACACAGAAAAGCAACAGCTAAGCTAAGTCGGAGCTTGCTTTCTTACAACCTGGCTTAAAAATAATAATAATAATAATTCCTAATAACTGATTTGTTATTGCTAGTTAACAAACAAGATGGACTGAGAAAGACTTAGGAAGGTCCCAGCTTTAGAAACAAAGACCATTCCTCAACCAGTGAAAGTACTTCAATCAGTGAAACCACTGCAAATCACTCTGTTGGTTTTGTTTTGGTTTTGGTTTGTTTGTTTTTTACATATAGTGTATGCAATTTTTTCATCAGTGGTAAGTTCTATATTCTGAAATATTTCTCTTTCCCTGCCAAAAGAACTTAATTCCCTGTCTTTTAGCAGTCTACAGCTCCTTCATCAGCTCAGGGTTGTGGATAATTGGAAGTCAAGCTATCCTTGCAAAATATTTGTCACGTGTAATATGAAATATGTAATCATAAAATAAGGAAAATATATTACCAGTTTCTAATGTGAGGTTGTTGGATTACCAGTTCTTAAATGTTATGGTAGAATGTATAAATCTAATTGAACAATATAATTTGGCAGAGATCAATTGGGAAATATTGCATGAATATACATTACATTATTCTATTTTTTTTTTTCCAAAATATGTTGAAATTTCTATAGAGAATTCAGAAGAGAGCGTCTATAAGCATCTGTTTCAAAATGTATTCTGTTTATATACATATTCTGTAAAGAGGATTTCACCCCCCTATAGTTATCTCAATGCAAAATGACAATTACAATTATACAGAAATTACAGCAGGATACTGTCTGAAAACCAGCCAAATGCTTGTTTAAAACTGTTCAAATGCTTTGTAACTAAGGTATCTTTCAGCTGGGGCTTTTTCAATCACACAGAACAATGGCTCATATAAATGTAAAACAGGTGTGAGAAACAGGCAGCATGGTTTCACCAGTCTAACGTTATTAACCATCTGACCCAATATTGGCAGGATGCATCTCAGAAACATCACCACTCTCTCTGAAAGAGTACAAGGACCAGAGAATGTATTGTGAAAGATAAAGAAACAAAACAGAAGGTATATAATACAGTCCTCCATGCTCCTAGGGAAAGAAATCTATTGCACTAAATCTTTTAAAGCTTTTTTCCCCCACATTTTAAACAGCCTGCTTTTTTTTTTTTTAAAAAAAAAAAAAAAAAAGGAAAAAAAAAAAGCTGTTTGAAAAGCTTTACAGTTTCTACAGAGAGGCTTCCTACAGACCTTTCAGTAGGCAAACAGTACTTTTAAGTGTCAAATTTTTATTCTTTTCAACTTGTAGATAAAATCCAGGTCTGATGGAGAACACCCCCTGCATGCACTAGGTTTGCAAAGGAAGTTAAGATAAATTTATCTCACTGATAGCATCATAAGTTAGTAATGGACAGGAAAATATATGTCATTCAATCTTATCACAATAAAACAAAGCCTGCAGATCGAGGACAGCATCAGACAGAAATATACTTTAGGGATGATCATTAACACAAATTAGTTCAATAATACAGTACTCATGCAAGCTTCTTATACATGAAAAAAGACTTATGCAGATACTTATAAAGTCAATGGGATTAGACACTTCATTAACATCCCCAATAAGGATATTTTCTTCAGTTAATATCTAATGTACCAAGATTTCATTTCTGACCTGAATGAAATCAATGAGTTCACTTGTAAGTACAGAACTTTTCATTGTGATGTGGGTTTTTTTGACTACTTCCATTCATGTTAGTGGAAACTTCGTAGATGTGAAGATACAGTAACGGACATCTGGCATCTAAATACATGCGACCATTACAGCAGCACGTACAGCTAAACACATTGGACACTGTATTCTGTGTGCCAGATTGCACTTACAAAAATCCTGATGATGGTCTTTGACAGTGTGATATTACAAGATGTATTGAAAACATTTACTCTTTTCAATTCCTTCTGCCAACGCAGTGTGGGTCCCACAGGCTAAATGAAAATGAACACCTGACCATTAAGAAAAGTGTAGGAGTTATCACAACCCACAGGCAAAAATCACATGGAACTCTTTTCTGCAGCCTACTATGAATCTGAACCGGAACTAAGGCAAGGGTTGAACAAAATATTTTAAATCTGTGGGCCTTATGTTTGTGTAAACTTAACTTAAACAACATACAATTTTTTTCTTCTTTTTCAACTATGAGTTAGGCTGTACTGAAATTTGAACTTACAGGAAGAGGTTCTTAAGCCTTACTATCCCATTATAGGATGAAATGCACCAACAGCTGTCTTCTGTGCAATTAATATTGTGCATTTCATAGGAGCACATCTTGAAGCCTGTTGATTTTGCAAAAAATAATATACAATTGACATTCAAACTTTAACTTACATTCAGTTCCACAGAACTTCCCTCTGTGTCTCCACCTTACAAGCTATCTTTCACTGAAAAATTATCAGTTTCCTTTACTGTTCCCCATAAGAATGAGGAAACAGCTTGAGAGAGTATCATTTTGTAATATACCCATATTTGCAGCTGGAGAAAGCAAACAAACAAACAAAAAAAAAAAACCACACACACACACAATGAAAATTATTGCATGAAGTATTTGGGGAGAAGCAGTAACCTGATCCCTGCCACTGACACACGTTTTATTTAACACAATTGTGAGGCAGAGCAGGAAATCACAGAAGGTGACAGATTAAGAGGTTTTTAATTGGTTTAAAATTCAATAATATTTTCCTAAGAAACCAAAAATAGATTTCATCTGCTAGTCCCAGTGGCAATTATCCAAATTTGAAATCAAAGATTATTAACATATGAAAATACATTATATCAATGAATAACTATGCTGTTTAAAATATTATTTCCAGCCTGTATTTCCACCTTATCTAAAGTAAGTTACCAACTATCTGATTAATCTTTAAGACACAATTCTAGTTTTAGCTCTAAGAAAGACATTTCTGAAGACATTTTCTTAAGGTAAGTATGAAGTATGACATTAATCTAACGACATGGAATTATTATAGGCATGCTGGAAATTAAAGTCAATTTCCAAATGTATCAAAAATGCATGCAGGTTAAAACTTGCACAAAGCTCAACTTGGCTCAGAATCAGTTACTCAACTGATCTGGGAATATGAAATAAATCTCTGGTCAATTAACAGAATCCTTACCTGTAAAATCCAGATATAAGCAACATCTTCCAAACTGAATATTAAATGCAAACACTCCTAACTGTCTTAAAACATAGGTATCACTTTTATAGAAACCTTTAGTTGTGTAAGATCTTACAGAATCAAGAACGGCCAAGGTTGGAAGGGACCTCTGGAGATCATCTAGTCCAACCCCCTGCCAAGCAGAGTCACCTTGAGCACGTTGCGCAGGATTGCATCCAGGAGAGTTTTGGATACCTCTAGAGAAGGACATTCCATAGCCTTCCTGGGTAACCTGTTCTAGTGCTCTGTTACCTGCTCAGTAAAGACTTTTTTCCTCATATTTTGATGGAACTTCCCATGTTTCAGTTTGTGCCTGTTACTTCTCATCCTATTGCTGGGCACCAACAAAAAGAGTTTGTCCCTATGGTCTTGACACTCTTACCTAGGATTTTTATGTACATTGATAAGATCCCCTCTCAGCCTTCTCTTCTCTAGGCTAAACAGGCCCAGATCTCTCAGCCCTTCCTCAAAAGACATATGCTTCAGTCCCCTAGTCATCTTCATAACCCTCTGCTGGACTCTTTCCAGGAGCTCCGTGTCTCTCTTGGTGGTGTCTCTCTTGGATGTCTTTCTTAATATTCTTGTTATTTAGAGTCATTGAGAATGAATCCTGCACATTAAAGTGGAAAGTATCATCAAATAATTTATTTTGATCCATAATAAGCATATATAACAAAGAATTAGGAGGGTGATGGGAATTATCCTTCACACTACAATTTGTTTTTGTTATTCTGTCTCTAGCCTGGATCAGTTTGGGGAATTCTTAAATCTTGTAAATAGAAGTTAATTATCTATGTAGTAGTAAATTTATTCTGCTTTCATGGAGAATCATGAAATCAGCAGCTGTCACTACATGAAAATTTCATTACTATGCAGCAAACCATCCTATAAGGTCCCCACTAGCTGAAGTTCACTCAGCCTTTAGAATGAGCGATCTGTCTTGTTTGGAAACTTGTATGAACAGACTTCAGACCTTGCTGAATGAAGTGTCTTTCAAATTTAGAAAATCAAATGCAACAACAACAAAACACTCATAGATTTTAAATCTCATCTTTCCAGAATGTTCTCATCTATATGATACCATGAGAGAACAAAGTGACTGACAATCTTAAAAAAAAAAAAAAAAAAAAAAAAACACACAACAGCAAAAACACCAGAAATATGATCAGTGCCCACGTGTGCGCAGTCTTGTATGTTAACAAAATGTTCTGTATCTGTATAGGTATAACATATTCAACAGCATATTAAAAGGAAAAAATCTCAAAATGAGTACTTTGTTGGGTCTGTATTTATTATAATAGTTATTAAGCATATCAATGGATGCTAAAATTAAGCTTTACATACCCAGAAAAATAAGTGACTTTTCCATCCATTTCACTATGAATAAATGTAGGCACATGTCCACACATACACAGTTCCATGTAAAATGGTGAATGGTATGATGTGTATTGAATTAAGAGATGTAAGTTTCCAATTCCCCATCCTGTACTTAAATATACTGTTTTCTTTACTGGGAAGCCACTTTCAAAATTGAATATAGAATCCTTGAATAGTGCTTGCTTTCATGCAGCTCTTCAAACCTTCTATCTCAATGGCAAGTGAACCACTCTGAGAAAGTATTTTCAGTAAGTGGTATCAAGTGGGCCAAAATAACCATTGACCCAGAAAAGAAGAAAATGTTTTCATTTCAAGAAAACAAGGAAACAGTCACTTCAAACGACATAATTTATATTCTCCAATAGTCTTAGAGTGAATAGGATTCAGCTCATCTGTAAAACCCTCACACCATTATAATTTAGGGTATGAAACAGCTTCATTGTCAAATGAAGAATCTGCAATACCAGAGCAGCACTGTATTTGCAGCTTTCATACAACAGTCAAGAGTTTTCTGAAATGCTCTCAGGAACATAACCTCCACAAAAATTCTCAAGGTAAAGACATTGCTTATACTCTTTGTAGAGATCACAACAACATGGAAACACTTCCAGAAAGCGAATGATAGAAATTAAAAAACAATGTATTTAAGAATATTTTTATAATTCTGTAGTATAAGAGATTATCCCATTTAGTACAATTTAAAAGACTTAGGTAGGACAGAAAATCAAGGCCTGGTGAATAATTTACATTCTACATTACTAAAATAAAATAAAAAATGTAATGGCTCAAAACAAGCAAACAAACAAAAAATCCAACACTCTCCCTTACCACTAATCAGCAGAACTGAAAAGCCATTATACACAAATGGAAGGAGCCATCATCTTCCTGGTGACAAGTGTGCTATTAATTTTTTATTTATATTTTTTTTTTTATAAATTCGCCCCACCCCTCATTTTATATTTCATAAATCTATATTAGAGACCACAAGTACTTACTGACAGATAATCTTGTAACTTAATCCTTCCTCCACTCCTCAGAGGAGTATTGAACATATTGCTGTGTAAGCATGTTAACAACATGCTAGCATCAAAAGTCTTGTAATTTCCAACCTAGGTATGAATGTTTGAAAGTAAATTTCTTCACCATTATACTGCAAACTAGACTTCTTCCTAAACACACAAACAGACACAAAAACCCTTTACTCCTTCGTACCTCTTACTACTAATCTATTTACAGAAAGCAATCATATTAGCATGCAAACACTTCTTCCATTCTAAATAAGTCAGATGTTCAGCTTTTCTCATAAAATCCCTTTCCTTTAATTTGCTGAACTTCTACCTGCTTCGCCTGCCCACTTATTTCAATTGGAACAAGTCTTCTTGAACACAGATAATCAGACTGTACAGAACATCCCAGCAAAGGTCTCACAGTCATTGCACAATTAAATAAATACATCTCACACTTTACTAAAATTGACCAGTGTGACAGAAACACATACTTGCATTGCTGGTTTTTTGGTTTATTTTGCGTGTGTGTGTGTGTGTTTGTTTGTTTTCTTCCTGAGTAATCACAAACATCTTTGCTTAACAGTGGTTGAGATTTCACAGTACTACTTTGGCATGGAAGGCAACCCAGTCAAGTCAGGGAATATGCATGCCATATTTCACAGCCAGACACCTGGATGGAATAAAAAATGCATCAGTAATGCCGTGTCAACTGCACGCTATAAATGAGAAGTATATAGGATGATTGGTACAAAGAATATTCGATCTGCAGGGATATACAGAAAAGAAAATCTTGAATGCATACACAGGTAATAAAAAATGCTCAGACCAAAGCAAGGCTTTGAATTCTTCACACTAGCATGTGCTGCAACCTGTGAGCATCTGGACCATGCACAGAATACTCTGGGTAAGCAGATATAAATATTTCCTACCAAATTTTTTGTCTTTTGTTACAACAACATTCTGAAATCTTCAGGTACAATCTAAAGGAGCTTCCAACAGGAGAAAATTATTTTAAAATCCTAGAATACTTCACCACACCATTTGTTTTTAAAGAATAATTCCATGATGTTTCTTTTAGTTTAGTTGGATGCTAGAAAAACTGTATATTTGGTTACAGAGTGAGGCACTTAGTTTCAATGAGGGAAATTATATACAGGTGGTTTTATTATTATTATTATTATTATTATTTTCTTAGAAAGACAAAATACAGTCTAAACCAATTCTGGAATAAAAGACAATACAAGAACATTAAATGTATTAAATTTTTATTGGCATTCACAACATATCCATCTCACATGGGCATGCACTCTACATTTTGTATTCTTTCTCCATTTGTGTTTACTCTACGTATCTATTATATGTAGTCAAGGCTTATCAGCCTATATAGTTGAGGCACATTTGTAACTGCTGTCGTATTGATATCTGAAGAAATGGCACCATTACTACCTGGGATATGTTTAGCAAGAAGCAATACTAAATGAGTAGTACTGAGATTCTCATTGCTATTCTGGTATGAGAAATGATTGCTTCAATATACTGGCCAGCTCTCAACTGGAAAAAAGAAAAAATGATGGCATAGACAAAGTGTTTCAGAAAAAGATGTATGATGTCTGTGAGCAGCACTGTGTGCTGAGAGTGAATGACATATGAAAGGAAATATTTAAAACATATACACAGGACTGGAGCAATCCAATTTAACAACTTAAAATACATCACAAAATACATTCACTCCCTCTATTCACAAAACAGCCACACTGCTTTAAGTTGTGTTATCTCAGCATTATTACAGCTGTATTGTGGTTAAACCACAGAACCAGCACAAGCTGTAAAATGGAGTAACATCATTAAAGTATAGCAAATACTTATTTGTGCAACACCACAGGATGCAGCTTTTCAGCATGCATTCTCCTGGCATTTAAGAGCACCAGTTGTTTTATGCTGGAACTGTCTGAGAAAACTGAAGAGAATTCACTGTCAAATTCTCCACAAATTAGACAGTGATTTCAACTTTCCATCCAACTCTCAATATTATTTTAATACTAAAACAGTTATATCTCACACACACAGTCTTCTGGAAGTAAAGCACTGAGGGCAGACAGAAGATGAGTAACCATATTGTAGGATATTTCTTATGACAAGCGTTTTGGGTCTCAGACCATTTCTGTTCCATGCTTCTACAGCAGATAGAGTAATGAGATGCTAATTACCAGGGCTCCTACATGTTCTGTGGAAAGCATAGGATGCAGATCACATAACACTGCTAAGGTACGTGGGTACTTCCAGTGTTCTAAATATTGTGCCATTTTTCCAAGTGAGAACAGAACTGTAATCTTCCCAAATGAGCTCCATCTTAAGAATGCTAAATCTTAATTTAGAAGAAATTAAGAAATGACAGTTAAATATTCTGTGTAGATAAACAGCACTCTATAACATTACTGTGAAACACTTTAGTTATCAAAACATTATCTGCTGCAATATTCAATTCAAAATAGAAAAGCAAAACAAATTGAAGGTTGAAAACATGCTTTCATGTGAAAATAGCTGAAACATTCCTGCAGAACATTCAGCTTTTGAGCAAATTATTTTCTAGTGAGAAAACTATTTCATCCAATACAAAAGAGATCAGTATTTATTATAGAGAAATAGATCCATGAATATAGGTGCACACACACACAAGCACTTTTAAACTTGTTTTTGCCTTAGCTCAAAAGAAATGATCCTTAAACATTTTCAGCAGTCGAGACCCAGATCTCGAGCCAGATAGATCACTGAATCTCCACAGTTCTAATGGTGCACTATACACAAAAACCTTATTACCTAAATAAACTACCTTTTCAACAGATAATACCAAGATTTAACTCTGAATACCTACGTAGCCCCTACCAAAACCAATAACATAGCATTTTTTAACCGAGAAAAAAGTATGGATCTTGAAAACTTTGACACATGATACTGTGCTGAAGGAAAAATCCATCCCTGGACAGAGAGCTAACATAAGGCCAATATATTGCCTAAGTCTTCACATAGTGATGATGCACAGATGCCATGTATAACGCCAAATGAGGCGTGGTACATATGAAAAAATATAAAACGGTAAATAAGGTACTAATTCATCTTCCCTGGGGTCATTATATCAACCTGCTTAGTAAAGCATGCCCTTTGTCTCACTGAAATCTGATTCCTTCTTCATGAAACTATTTTGTAGCGACATAGAAGCTGTATATTATGTACATTGTAGCTACGTATTAGATAACTAAAATGTGGATTAATTTTCATTTCCTTTACCTCATGTTCTGGAGGACCATCTTAGATTGAGAACATCCAGAGGAGGGCAATAAAACTGGTGAAAGGGCTGAAAGGCATGCCCTATGAAGAGAGGCTGAGGAAACCAGGGTTGTCCAGTCCGGAGGAGGAGGCTGAAAGGTGACCCAATTGCTCTCTGCAGTGTTCTGTGGAGAGGAAGCCCAGAGGGAGGTGCCAGACTCTGCTCCCTGGGAACTAACGACAGGACATGAGGGAAGAGTACAAAGCTGTGCTGGGGAGGTTTGGACTGGGCATGAGGAAAAGCTTCTGTACTGTGTGGGTGGTCAAACACTGGAACAAGCTTCTTAGAGAGAGAGGTGTTTGATACTCCATGCCTGTCGGTGCTCAAGAGTGTATTTGGATTGCTCTCAATAACATGCTTTGACTGTTGGTTAACCCCTGAAGAGGTGACACAGTTGGACTCGATCTCTGAAGGTCCCTTCCAGCTGAACTATCTCTATTCTTTTCATTTTTTTCAGTATTTTCTGTTTTATTAAAGAGGTGCATTCCACAGAATACATTTGCTTCCCAGCTAGAGTTCACATTTGTAACTATATACATACAGAACTAAAGCTGCAACTTAAGAACTTAAGCTGCAACTTTCTAGCGTTAAGTATACAGATATTTACCCATATCATCATAACTTTGTTACTTTTTCTCCATCCGTGTTCTTCATCATTAGTTTCACCAAATTACTTGTAATTTGTAATATATGGATCTAGTAATTCAGTCATAGTTATCTCCAGGGCTGACAAAAAACAAATTTTCAAATAATACTTTAAATATTCCATAACATATGGATTTGAAAATACTACCTTAAAAAACAACCAACCAACCAACCAACCAACAACAACAACAAAAAAAAACGACAGCGAAACAGTGCTTTTACCTTATCTACCACATTTCCTGCATACTATACAGCCCAAGAATACTGAGACGACTTTCCTGCTACCATTCTTTACAGTAGGCTTCCTTCCTAGGTCACTCTATTAGATATATATATCTATACATATAGATATATGTGTGTGTGTGTGTATAAATATTGATAAGACACACATAAACAGTATGACAAATTCTTTTATCTAAATGACCTAAATGAGTGTTGCTTCTGTAAATGACTTTGAAAAATGTGCCTCAGACATGCACATTCACTGTCAAAAAAACTTTAAATTTGCATTATTTTCACAGTATGGATCACAATTTTTTGATGTAACAATTTCATATGAATTAATGCCATAACTTTGCCATTACTGGACATGCAAAACAATTGTGATTGCTATTGTCTGATATCAAAATATTCAATTATCATAGAATCATAGTATATCTGGAGTTAGAAGGGATCCATAAGGATCATCAAGTCCAACTCCTGGTACTGCCCAAAAGTTTAGACCACGTGACTAAGTGCATAGCCCAATTACTTTTTAAATTCAGACAGGCTTGGTGCAGTGACTACATCCCTGGGGAGCCTGTTCCAAGGCTTCCTAAAGCTTATTGCTTTCCACTTCACAAACTACTCTGGACTTATTCAGAGTGCAAAATAAGGGATTTACACTCATTTTACAACTGTGTAAACTGAGTAGCCCACAGCAACACCACTGAACTGGCTAAATATATCTATTTAGAAAAAGAAATATTGATCAGACTTAAGGAATACACAGGAATGTTTATAACTTGTACAGTTGTAAATTATTATATTTCTGTTATTTATCTACACTGGAATGACTTCGATTTTCCCTTTTATTTATGTTTTGAATTATGCACATTAGATATTTCATGCAACTAGTGAAAGATCACATGAACAATATTCAAACAATTGCTACTAGTAAGGAACATTATTCTCAAGAATATGAGTGTATTATCTGCTTTGCATCATATAAAAAAAAAAAAAGATGAAAGCTGCACAGAAAAATGGAACAGCTATCTCAGAAAAAGTTATTGTAATAGAGTATATATGATTTTTCTGTTTTATGATTGTTAGATTTTTTTGTTTAACCTGCTGTTGTTCTCATACAAAAATTATTTACACATTATCCTAATCCATCTGAAGTTACTTTATATAAACTACATATGTTCTAAAACATTCAGTTCTTACTCAATTGAAAGAAAACATCAAAAATCATATTTAGTTTTAGAAGGAAAATACAGTAGTAGTGTGGGGTTACAATTAAGCTCTATTCAGCCCCAAGAAGGTAATTATTATCATTTTAATTAAGTTACTTAATTTATTATTTATTTTAGCTTCATTGCTGAAGTCCAACAGCCCTATCAATTTGTAGTGTTGCACTGATTAAAAAAAATTACTAAAAAGTACATATATATATATATATATTCATTATATAACTACAAAAAAAAACTAAGAATGAGCAATTCCAAAAGGTAAATTCTATGTAAAATTAAAGCTGTCATCACCAATTTGATTAAAGTAATAACATATCTGAGGTAAGAGTTACAGAATTTCCCAGTAATCTATCTTGTAATAATATCTGCCTTTTAAATCACCTATTAACTTTCAAAAAGTTTTCATATTGATGTTTTTGGGAATGGAGCTTGGCATATATTCCTCATAAAACCTCAGTTATTGCTAATTTCATGGTGAAGAAACAGGCAACATTTTGTTATATATAAAAACAAACTTGTATATCTTCATTTTTGTAATTTTGCACACAAAAATAAATTTGACACAGTTTCAGAAATAAAAATATATATTTTTTCCTTAAATTTGAAATTTAAATATTCCTTTTGAAATTTCCTTGCAGACTGGGTGTCCTGTGGTTAAACCACAACACTGGGACAAAATAAAAATGATAATAATAATAATAATAAAACAAGCCTTAAAATCCTTATGGAATAAACACATTTGATCCACACTCAAATAGTTATTTACAATAATTTTACTATTGAAGTTGGATCCACTTTGGCAAGTAGAAGAACATTACTTTTCCACATAATACAAATATCTCTCACTATCTATTTCAGTTTCTCTGAAGTGTGGAAAAAATCCTCTTTCAATATATTCAATACACAGACAGAAGGAAAAAAAAAAAAAAAAAAGGATTCTGTGATTAAGATGGGAATCATACGAATTGAATAGATCTATAACAGGATTGCTAAAGAATATTAAGCAGGCTAAGGTATAAACTACATCTGAGCAGACTCATTTCAGGAACCAAAGGAACGGATTGGTACTACAAAACAAGATGAGAAAGAAAGAGTAGAAATCAGAGACTCATTCTGTTGTACTGAAAATCTTGTTATGGGCAAAAGGAAACACAGCATATACACACACTCTAAGTTCTGTCTATATTTGTAGATAGCCACCTACATGTACACATATATGTATGGAAAAACATATTTTAGTCTAATGATAATTTTAGATCTAATTAAAACACATAAATCAGTCCTTGCTTGAAATGGTAACAATAATGCTACTCTACACTGACTGTAATGTAATCCAGAAAAGGCTCAGCAATACAGTTACAATTATTATGGGGTGTGGGGAACAAGAAATAAAGGCAAGCCCAGGTAGCACCAATGCTCCCTTTATCCTTTTATGCAAAGCATGACTTCAGCATAACCTGTTGAGGAAATCAAGAATTCCAGCTTTGTACTCACAGCTTTTCCAACTTACAACTCACACTGTATTTTTCACCATTATGTTTGCTCTTACATGCTGCATTAGTGTTAATATGGCATAGACCTATCTCAAATTTAAGGATGACAGTCAATATATTTTGGAATACTCATTCATAATGTAACATAAACCTTGAAACTGACTCTCTTTCTTCACAAGTCAGAACATATACACAACAAGTGAAAGCACATTGAGAAGTGTTTTTCTTTTGTTTTGTTTTTTGTTTTGGTTGTTTGTTTGTTTGTTTTAATAATATTATTGTTATTGTTTTATTAAAATACCAATACGGTATTCCAAATAACTGAAATGAACTGTACTGAATATATCTAATCTAAGGCTCTTGGAGGCTTAAATCTAAATTTATAAAAACAAGTTATTTGGCTGTGTGGTTTTAAAATATTATTTCCAATAGACATCCATAATATATATTCAAACTAAAGCTTTGCAACAGATATCATCTGTATTTCCAGTTTAGACAACTCGCTTACAAGGAACTAAAAACCAGAATCTGTAGCTACTAGCAAGCATTTATTCTTCTTCAATAATAAATGAAAGGAAAATACTAATCAACACAATTTGGGAATGTGATGTAGATAAAGCTTAACATAGCAGAGAGAGAGTTAATTTGGAAAGCACAACTTGCACATAATCTATCTTTTGGTCAAATGTGCCTCCCTCAGAAGTTCTTAAAAACACTTGTTTGTTGTTATTTTTTTAAAGCTTTGTATCACTATATGTAACATTATAAATTACATTACCTAGCTGTGGAAATGATGTATAGAAAAAAAATATTGTAATTATGTCTGCTTTTAGTGTTGATAAAGAAATAAAGGGAAGAAGTTGTGGACAAAACAACTCTAAATGGAGGATATGACATACAATAGCCATAAGGGATTTTTATGCCTGTTGTGGTTTGACCTTGGCAAAGCAGCAAGAAATATTTATTTTAAAAAAAAACTAAATCCTATCAAAGAAATAAGAAGGTTCTTGCGCATTGTCCAAAGAAATTTTCCTCAGTAGGGTGACAGAAAGATTTGTGTAAGTAGGAATTCTAAGGTGAAATCAATGGTCACTGTAAGTTTTTAAACTTCAGTGAGACTTTTATCACATGTATGTCTCACAGCTGTATTTTTAGTAAGGTATTTTCTTTGTTTTGGCCTTCAGAATTTAAACAAACATAGAGGTAGTCCTATCAAGTGTAGTGGGAGGGCGTGCAAAGGACATAACTAGGGCATAAAAGAGTATCACTGTACTCTGGTACCAGAATTCAAAGCTGCCATTTATAGATTTTTTGTCTCTTGCTTGTGTTATTATGGACATACCATTGGCATGTATCTTAAATAACATAATGATGGAAGTCAACACTAACTCAAACTTGGGTTTGCATGTAAAAGTCATGCCAAGCACAAATGAAAGCTGATCCTGTGCCCATGTACACAGTATGACATAATGTGAATGAGAGTTCTCTTCAAACTTTGAAGACTGAGGGGCTGGACAAAAATACCTACCTAGACCACTCTTGTCCCATTTTCTCCAGGCCCTCATTCCTATTTTTCAGCCATGCTTAAAAGTTCCCAGGAAAAAAAAAATAATAAAAAAAAAAAAAATATATATATATATATATATATATGTTTTTAACTTACACCAAAAAGACACCCCTAATTTATTTCAACCATTTAAATATTTATTTTCTTTATAATTTCTTCTAAAATATCTAGTTAATGAACTTGTGAATGATCTTTCAGGATCACTTTTTATTTCATGAGCAAAAAGAAAATCAAGTCTGTTTTTTCAGTTTCCTGTTCTCTTGACTAGTTACATGTCCTCTTTGAACATGTCAGAGCATTCATTCACTTTTTTCCACTTTTGTCTGGAACTGCTGACAGCACTTACAATAAAAAATGTTATTATTAATACGTTGAGATGTACCTATGATTTGCATGTGGATGATATAAAAGGAAGAGGGAGATTAGACCAGAATCATAATATTGCTTGTGGAAATTCCATCTCAAGGAGTCATCCTGTAATTCATCTTCCTCCCATCTCATATATGTATTATTTGAAAAATACTGTTAGCTTAATTTATGAGTAATATACACCATGGTTTCTTCTGTAAATCATTTTGATAGAATTTATTCACAGAAATGCTACTTTACTCCAAATGAGTCAAGTGGGTTTGTTTATTATTATTATTTTTAAGAGATTAAATTACTGAAGAAAAATAATACAAATCAAAGCAAATAAACTATTACATTTTAAGTCAGATATACAGATTAATGTACAAGTTTAATATAACATATTTGGAAAAATGTTTGCAACATAAGGGTCTGTAGGGACCCACAAAATCTTTAGTCAAGCTGTCAAGTCTAATCCAATATCTACTATTTACATACAACTCCTGTTCAGATTAACTGCCGTCCATATTTGTCCATATTTGGGTACAAATTTTGCTTTCGAGTTATCTATAACCTAGATTGATATCTGTCTGTAGGGAAAATACAGATGCTTTATAGTTTTTCTTAAGTCAGGAGCTATTGACCTTTATACAGCCCACAGCATATGAATTCAGAATTTTCATTGCATATATTTTCCTCACACTCTAACACTCTAACAATAGTTCACTAAAAATGACTTGAGTTTACCCTCTTCATATTCTGTCCACATCTCTTCCATCTTTGACTAACACAGATTTATAAAACAACATAAAAATATTGGCTTGATTTTAAAAGAAGATATATACCCCCATTGAAGAAAATATTCCAGGAAATATATTTAGTTTCTGGTGTTTCTTTGTTTGTTACCTTTTTTTATTATTATTATTTATTTTCATTTTCTATACTTGTTTAGGTAACATCTACTTCATTTTTAGGAGCAGGATTTGAAAACAGAATTAACTAAATACTTTTTTTTTATGTGCTCAATACTTTCTGTAGAAAAAGGTGCATCTCAAAAGACCTAATTCATCAAATAGATTTTAAAATCCAATCAAATCAAGCACTAAGCATGTGTGACTCATTAGGGCCATATAGCAGTATATGAAATGCTTAGAAATGAAGGAAAAGATGAGGGCAGTGACAGGACGATATTATTCTTGTACATATATGTATATAATACAGAAAACAAAATGCTTTATGAAATGTTTCCAAATAGCACCCTATGTAGATTAGCCAAACTGACTGATAAAACAAAAACAACCCAAAAGGCTGTTTTTTCAGAAGTGATTTTTTTTTCTTTCAGATTGGAAGAAAATGTGTTTTAAATGCTCTTCAAAACAAACTTATGCTATTATGACTTAGGGGAAAAAAAGTCCGCCTAAGAGAAAAAGAAAATGGGGTAGTCAGGTGTAAAAATGATACTGTAAATAGTGTTTTAAAAAGCAGTATTCTTTGTTCTCTTCTATAGGTTACCATAAAACTCACTAAGATCAATGGCAGTTCTTCAGAGGGGCCTAGGATGTTTCCAGGTGATGGCAATTTACGCAGCTTGATAAAGGTAACTGCTGGGAACAATTCCTGGAACCATTCAGATGCAACATATTATCTACAAAAGATGAGGCTTTAATATACAGTAAAGGATTAATATCAGTATCTTACAACATAGTGCAAATAGGAATATTAATGCCAATGTAAATGCAGTTTCTGACATTTGGAAAACAACTGCTTGACACTTGAACCCCCGGGTCAGTTTTATAATTTTTAAGAGGTGTCCAGAGCTGATACGCGGTTTATTACAATGTATTTGCTATTGTGAAGCAAAGATTAAAAGAATTTTTGCAGAAAGTACAGTTAAATTAAACATCAAAATACTCTTGTGCTGCAGAATTCAAATGGGTCATATGTGAATTACCTGATTTAAAACAAAATCACACAGTAAAGATCTATAATTTGCAAGGAAGGACATTACGACCAGCAATCAGGTATATTCTGCAAGAGCAGCCATTGACCTTTGGGCTCTTCCATCACTCACCAGATGGGCTGGGGCTCCACATTGGTGCGATAGCACTGGAATTGGGCTAGTAGTGAAGAAAAGGTCAGAGTGATTACAGGAAGATATATGCGTGATTGACCCATATTAGCAGAAAGCACTCGTAACAAAGAGAATAACGCTCTTCAGCACCCAGCAGGAGCACAAGAAAAAAAAATAAATCAGTTTTTTCAGTGGTTTCTCTTTTTATCCTTTTTCTCTAAAGGCTACACAAAACAATCACATTTGAAATTAGATGACTTTTAATTATAATAGTTTGTTTTACCGACATAGATATACTCTCTCACTTGGCTGAATATTTTTAGAACTTTTCATTCATTATTTTATTACTATTGTTCCCTTAAGATTGTCATATTGAATTCTAGTCTCTGAAGTAATGAATATTGTAATTAAATCTTGGTTAAAGGTAGTTCACGGCCAAATGCTGCTCATTTCTTCCAAGCATCTGGTTGCCAATTCAACTTCTAGTTTGCTGGCTTTGATGATTCTCTGACCCTGATAAAGGAACTTTTTAATAGAGCTCTTAGCAGCTATTTACATGAGAATATAAGTGGAGAATAGAACTAAAAAAAAGCCAGTAAGATATTAAAGTTCTCATGGCTTTTACCACAGAGCCATTTTATTTCACACATCATACTTTCTTCTCCTTCAGAATAATCACAAGGGTACAGAAGTGAAAACAGGTGGAGTTAACTAAAAAGAATCTGTTTATTGCCCCCAAAGAGACCACAAATTACATTAAAAGTTAGATTGTGTCCTTCCTAATCCCATGGAACTCAGTGGCAGCTCTATGCAAAGCATAAGTGAACCCTACCTACTATATATTCATGAAGTTAGAATGTGAATACCTAAATTTAGTGGCAACTTTTTATGGAGATGCTGAGGAACAATAACCTTATTGTATTTATATTGTAACCTGAACTTATGTCACACTATGATTAACTCTTTCAGGTGCCATGCCGTTTAATTCTTTGTTTTATATCTTGAACAAAAACACATCAGAATAACAGAACTAGAAGGGACATGGATTGTTCTGTAACACAGGGGTGCAAGGGGGCAAGAGCAGAACTCTAGGCAGACACAGGCCTGTGTTGTAGGTGAGCGTGGAGAACCTCTGACGTCAAGTAAATGGAGCATGTGACTAGAGGATTTTGAGATGAATGAATGAAGAGAGGAGCTGCAGAAAAAGAGGATATAATGAGGTTCATAAGAAATGAAAAAGCAGATGAGATAGACTTACTGTGTTGGGGGACACAGGCTAAGCAAACGGGCCAGGGTAACTGTCCTCGTATCAAATGTAGTTCTTTCCAAAGCCTGGACAGAACTCATAGTTTCATCTTTCGCCTGTCAGAAAAGCTCCACAGAAAATTAGACAAAGACTTGAATATCCCACCCTATTTTTGCAAGGAGCCTAATCAGAGGGACACAGTATTATCTACTTTTCTACTGTGGCAGACCGTGTTTTGGAACATACCACAAAACCAGCACGTGCACTCTCAGAAAACTGCTCTGACCTCAACTAGAAGTCGCATTGCACTACACATGTTCAAAAAATGATTGCACCTTGCACATGCATGTACACAATGGAACCATAACAGAGAAAGAGGCAGAACAGGTTCTCCGGCCTCCAGATGACATATGTAGTCATTATTATCTCCTGGCTGTACTCTTTCAACTTCGGTAGCAGACTAAGAGCCAGCTGTGTAACTCTGGCACCAACAGTACCTCCCAAATCATGAGGTGGGGGTAATTTCTGCAAATTAGATATTAATTGTCTATTCATCTTCTAAATACATATATTTGGGACGTGTAGAAGAACTGAGTACTTACAGCTTCCAGTAAAATAAGTGAAAGAACTAATCGTTGAGGCTGGAGACAATGACACAACAAACTCTAAGCAGGTCCTAACTGTCTTAAATGTAACAGTCAGCATTATTGGATACTTCTGACTTTTGTAGCTCCTGATTTATAAGGTATGGATATCGCCAGCTTTTTGAATGAAAGAGGGACTGGAGAAATGCATCAAAATTAACCCAGAACTTCATCTTTCTATCGATGAACACTTCAAAAATTAATTCTGTCCTGACAGTAAAGCTTGAGTAAATAAACTCAGAGCGCATATAGATCAATAAGACAGAAGCTAATCAGTGTCGTGTTTTAAGTGGGCAACTCTTTGGACTAAGCAAAACAGCAACATAAGGAAAAAAGTAGTATCAAACCATAGCCTGACAGGTGAGGTTGTAAACTCTCCCTAACTGAAAATATCTAAGAAAAGGCTAGGCCATTTTATTTATTTATTTATTAAGAATACGCAGTAAAGTTGATTTAATTTTGGGGGCCAAGGCAGAAATTAGAGGTGATATTCCTATGATTTTATTACTCAAGACTGTACATACAAGTATGTTGAAATATACAATCAGTCTTCTGTCTTTTGCTACCTTCTGAGTGATCAACATCATTAGAAAAAATGTATGTCCCACATTTATTCTTTAATTGAAAAGCATCATTATTTAGGAAACAGAAACTAGTAAGTTGACAGTCACCCTGCTTAGACACAGACAAATATAGATGAATATTTTGAAAATACTGTTGCCCCCAAGCAATTCTAAAATGCAACCTGCATATTTAGGTAGAATATTTGCTGTCTTACCAACAAGAAAATAGTATGTAAGCAAGCATGCACAGAGCAAAGTCTCCCAAGGTTAAGCAAAACATTTGCAAACAATAAGGCTTTACATGTTTCAATAAATGCAACTGTAAACTTTTAGAATAAAACATTATGTAGTCCTGCCAAAATCTCAGATAAAAATACTACAGACATTAATCTTCATATTAAAAATACCTTTCAAGTAACAATAAGAATACGAACAATACCCTCTCCTGTTTTCCCAGACTATACACTGATTTTTCTTTCACTGGCCACTTATTCATGCCTTGCAAAGAATGACATGGCACTGTAATATTACCAATGTAAGGCTTATCTTTCTCTGATGAAAGCATATCTCCAAAGGTGAACAAATCAACAGGTTAAATCTGTTTTCCAGCTAAAAGTATATATATATTTCCATCCTTTCATAAACAGCAAAACTTTGCAACAACCTAAAACAAGCATTAAACAAGTAATGGAAAACAAGGCCTTTCACCTGCATGTTCCTTCCTACTGCTAAGAGTACTTACAGAAAACAGAGCCTGAAACCAACAAATACATACCTGGAACTTAAATACAACTTTCCTGTACAATGAAAGACTTACAATCTACACTGTTCCTTACAAGTAAAGCTACTCCAAAATGAAATGGAATTGCCTCCTATGCACTGATGTTTGCAGTGCTGTCAGAAAGGATCTGAGGTTTTTGTTTGGTTTTGCTTTATGTGAATCAGCCCTTTGAAATGCATTTTTTAAAGGTGTATGTTCTGCTTAACACAAGTGTTGTGTAAATACAAACAAAACAGATGGACTTCACTCATTCTTTTCTCAGCATCAACTTCGCTAATCTCGTCTCCATAGGACTTCTGAATTGTCTTTGGAACAATGATATGGAGAAGTATGAGTTATATAAATTATACCATTAAAAACAAACAAACAAACAAAAAGCAGTTGTTAGAGAAGATATTCAACTAGGAGCTTTGTGTTTCAAGCAAATTAAGGTGCAGAAGCTGTGGTTTCCAGCCTTGGAGATGTTACTCCAAGGTGTCAATGGGACACTTGCTACAAGCCCACAGATACTTACTTACATAACAGGATTAGCTAAATAGCAAATCAAGCTGTGTGCATCTGGCATGTGGCACTGTCTCCTAATGGCACTGTACCAATACTTCTGTTGTGTTTTATTACAGGCAGAGATATCTGTGCTGTGTATAGATGTGATACCTTTTCAATACTTCCATGGTACTTCTTTTCTCTTACAAGCATATTGATCTTTGTAATAACTTCAGTATTTTGCTAAGGACTAGAGAGAATAAAAGACTAAAAGTAGACCTCTACTGAGATATAAATAGCCAGTATTAGTTAGCTGTTTTCTTTCAAATAAATGCTATGGAAAAGTCTATAGCAGCTGATGGCTCGTAGCAGTTTGTGGCAAAGGTCAGAACTAACTATAGGCAATGAAATACATACAAATTTTTGAAGAGAGATTTACTGCCTGGATAGAATAAAGGAAGAAGTTTGTAGGACCTTAATTAATATGCACAACTAATGCAAGGAATCATTTCATTTCTACATTTTACTTATTTGTCTTGTTGAGATTATAAATTAAAATTTTATGTTGCCTAACATGTCCAAACATTTTAAATAAAAGATCTTGAGTCTCAGTAAAGTAAGCAAATACTACCCTTACAGGCTTAATATATATCCACTACTAAATGAACAAACCTTGGATTGCTCAGATTTATTGTATTTTGGTCACAGAGTAGGTACATCACCAACTTCTAGGGTAAATGTCATACGGTCATGAGAAAACTCATGAGAAAGAAAATTAATCCACTGTAGGTACAAATAATTATAAACCCAGACTCCTACCTTTTTTTTTTTTTTTCTTTTCCAAACTCCAGAAGGGGTAGAAGTTGAGTTTTCACCCTAATTTTGCATTCATGCACTTACACTTTCAGATTAAACAGTCTACTAAGAGATCAGAATATGAAGATGAAAGATTCCCTTTATTTCATTCAAGATTTTCTTTTTGAACTCTTTCCAATAGAACCCAAATGATTTTCATATCTTCTTGACAGAAGTATGACTGCCTTACATACCATATATGAACGTATAACAGTATAAAGGAGAATTTCTTTTGATAGCAAGGATGAAATTAAATTGGAACATTAAAACTACGCAAAAATATGGAAGTTGGGTGAACTGTTGACTTTTGAGTCCATGCCACAATTCAAAACATCTAGCCTTAGCCCAACTTACAGTGATAAGGTAAATATATATCACACATATTATAAGGACCTGAAGCAGTTATGTTTTCAAAGAACATTAAGAAAAATATGGTCCCTCCTGATACTAATGTTGGCTGTCTTTTATAAAGAATAATGAGAACAAATTCTATCCTGTCCTAGACCAAGTGAATATTCAATTATCTTGACAACTGAACAACAATATAATTATGAAATCAGGCAACCTGTAAAAGCTCACAGCCCCTTCCATGCAATAAATAAAACAAATGATTTTTAGTTCAGTGCATAAAATGCTCTTAACAGACTCATAAGAAAGTGACCTCATAAGCCAAATAATCATAAAAATGACACAAAAAAAAATCTTACTATATCTCTGATTTTTTTTTTAATGTTACTTTTAACAGTTGAATACAATCTATTCAATTGGTTCTATGTTAGGGAGGGGAAGTTTCTTTTATCTTATTGTTTAATATGTAAAATATAAAATGTCCAGTGTACAGAATGTTTCAGCAATTTGTGTCAATAGAGGGCTTGAACAGTAAACCTTGAATCTCTGATATCTGTGGGGGTTTCAGAATAACTGCTAACTATTGTGACTATTGCACGGGACACTACGCAAGTCTCTGATATCTGGCTAAGAGATTAAGGAAAAGGGGAAAGCTGAAGGATGACTAAAAGACAAAGCTTGCATGGGATGCTGCACAAGTCCCTGACATCTGGCCAAGATGGACAAAGGAGAAGGACAAGGAAAAAGCCTGGGAAGAAGACTACGAGCCTTCAGCATGAGAGACCCCCAGAGGGACCACTGGAGACTGACACGCATGTGTCAGTGGGAGGGTTCGGATTCCGGGAACTAGTTATAATAACCCTGCCTTTTCTAGAAGTAGTAATGAATATGTATTAGCCTAGGAGCATAAAAACCAGCCACCTGATGTAACAAGTGTGTGTATTGGAGGAGCCCAGACTCCCCACGCACTCAGCGCTGTTTACTTGCCTTTTATTGACCCCATAAATAAATCTTATAAAGCTATAAAACAACAAAATAAGTAAATAAATAAATAAATAAATAATAATAAAACTTGCCTTTTATTGACCCCATAAATAAATCTTGTAAAGCTAAATTGACTGGGAATTTATAACATCAGGAATGCTTAGAATGACATCCTGACTGTTTTTCTGTTTTTTCTAATGTTCTTACACATTGTCTCTCACAAGACTAAATTCAATACAAAGTTTGGTCGCTTCTCTCCCTCATTGATAATTAGACTCCGCTTACCTATTCAGAGCTTCAAAATACTTTTTTTTGTCCTCCCTTAGTATTTTATATAGCAGAATTATTGCAAATAGCAATGTAAATGCAAAAATCTGAAAAAGATTTGACACATTCAAAAACAAAACAGCAGTGTAAAGGTAATTTAGAAAAAAGTCTATTTGAAATGACAGCAGGTGTTGTCATTTGATCTACAAGCCTCTTGTAGACCAATATGACCTAAACCAAATATACCCTAAGTTCCCTAGACATCTGAGGGATATTTCCTAGGTGTTTACAAAAACAGAAGTTTCTCCAAATTTTTTTTTTAAGTGCTGGAACCCAGGCTCCACCACTGCCTTAAAATGCATTAAAGTATCAACCTTTTTTTCCTAATGATACAGTATTCTGTTATACTCCCTTCCTGCCTTCACCAAAATAAGGAAATAAAAGGGATGTGGATATATCCATTAGACAAGAAATCAGACCAAAAAGGAAAGCATGAAAAAGAAATTGAATACACAGCTAATTCAAGTCTTTGAGTTTTTGGTGGTGGGACAGGTGAGTTGCTGGAAGATAGTCACACTGGGTAGAAGCCTGAAGAATTTTATGCATTGTGCCCAAGGAAGCACATACCCATAAAACATTGTACCTATGGAAAATTTTCTTGAATCAGAAAATGCTGAATTAACTGATTCTCTGAGAAGTAAACATTTCCACCTGGCTGAAACAATAGGCAAGGGAAACCTTAAACAAAAATGATCACACTCAGTTTCAATTCCCACTTTGTTTCATACCTCAGGATTGCTTGACCAACATACTTTATGCTTCTATCCTGTGTTTTTTGTCTTTGTTGGTGGTGGTGGCGTTTTTTTTTTATTCTAGATCTTCATACTGAGGAACAGCAATGTGTCTTTCCTTTTTCTCCTGTAGGAAAAAAAGTAGAGGAATTAAAATTTATTTCCAAGCCTTTCTTTTATTTTCTTTGGTTTTATTATTTACAAACAAGTTTGATTATAGATAAGTTTGAATCCTTTCTTCACACAAGATTTTTTTTTTTATTTTTAATAAGAGTTGAAGTTTTTTATGCAAACATGTTTACAAATGTATGTTTCATTATATTCTTCCACTGAGAAAAGGTATATTCAAGTAAACAAGAAAGTTTATACATTTTCTGTTACAGGAGACATGTACAGAACAAGAAAAAATATATAACTTGTCAAACTGGAATTTGGCTACTATTTTTCCCAAAAACATATGTGCAATGGGAAGAGGAGGACATACTACATTTACAAGTGGTCAATTTTAGTTTGGCAATTCACATAAGCCATGCTCCTTTTAAAAAGGATGGTGAAAACATCATATTTTCTAAGATTTAAAAATGCAAAAGTATATCTTCCATGAGATCATTCTTATTTGGATTTTGAAACCTGTACATGTACGTATGTATGTAAAATTTTTGAATTTCTTCTTCCATGGAAGTAGTAGGGAAATCACATTGGGGAGTTTGATTCATATTTCAATTTGCTGCCAGCCTTTGCAGAATGATACAATGCCTTATTCTGTGAACTCCATCTTCATTATAATATCACACTTGGGAGTCAAATGTTTTAATCATTACTGAGAATGTAGCAATTCAAGTGGTCATAATGAGATTAATAAAGCAAGAAGGTCCTTCAGATAGAACCTTATGTCATGTTAGACCTTATTAGAAGAAGAAAGTATTAAGCCAATACGTAATATATTCTGGAGGGATCATCAATAACTGTCATATGGTTGTTCATTAACTGTGATTCACTCCTTTGAAAAACTTATTTTTCTCCTAGAAAAACAGAGCCCAGTTTTAGGATGCTGTAAATTCATACTACCCTACAGCAAATTCCAGGATGACAAGAATTTCAGGAAGGTTCCTGTAATTAAGGTGTTTGGTTCTGGGCAGGGAGGGTGAATGAAGTTGGGCACTCTTGACCTAATGGTCGATATGCCTTGTAAGTCTGCAAACAGGTAACGTATTCCTCTGCTAACACTGATTCCTGAAGCTATAAGCCCAGCTTTCTCTTCTGCTGAGAAGAATGATATCTTTACATTAATTAATCCTCTAGAAAATATTTTCTATGTGTCAGGGTCTTGTTTAGCATATTTATCACACAATCACAAGCCCAGGAGTAAAAATATGCTTCAGTCTGACAAATTCATGGCAATACACTTAAATTTAACGTTGCCGCTAGTATTTAAATTGCAGCTGAGCAAATCTGTTAACAAACCAACCTCTCTCCTATCCCACATTCTGACTAACTCCATGATCTGTAACAATTTGTACCTTTGCAGTTAGAGAGCAGCAGGTGGTGCCACGGGTCTGGGCACAAATACCTGACTGACATTGGGCATGGCGAGGGCCACCCACTCCCTCAGCACATCAAGGCCAGAGGAGGTGGCCAGCCCTGGCCATGAGCCCAGTGCAGGAGGCAATACCACGGAGATAAGGCAGGTCCAATACCAAGACAGGAATTCAAACTGCAGGCCAGGCTTGGGCTACGGTGCAGTGAGTGCTGGTCCGGCCCCAGGCCTGGCTGAGCTGGAGAGCATTGCATGTCTGGCACACCTCAGGCAGGTGCTCGGTGCAAACATGGCTGCTGGCCGTGAGGCAGAGGGAGCGGGGAGCGCCCAGGTGGGACCATCATGGCTATTAAGGCCTCTTAGTGCTCGCAGGGCTCTGAGGTGATATCCTAAAGAAAAATAAAGAGGAGAGGAGAGAGTTGGAAGAAAACTCGTACATAATAATGAAGTTTATGAAGGGAGACTGAAATGAAACTCTCAATTTAATCTTATCACTCCAAGTCAACACTATGACAGAACTTTCCAGAACAACACCTGCCAGCCAGAGAGGTACCAAATTACAAGGTAATTTAGAAAAACACACCTAGTTGGAAAAGACTAATTTTTAAGCATGTGTTTTTAAATAACACCCTGAAAATTATTTTTTTCATAAATATGACTACAGTCTTTGTCATATTTGAACACAAATCCATTTAGCAGCACAACAGTTATTAGACTCCCCTAATCAGTTATTTGATTCCCCTAATAGCACAAACCCAAAAACATCCATGTATTCTTCAAACAGTAAATCAATTCTTGCTTTGACCTTGTGAATCACTTAGTTTTCTTTTGAGTCTAAATTTTGATGCTCAATGAAAAGTAGTACATTTCCACTGTCAGCTGTCACCATCACCTTTTAAATGGTTAAAAGTTGTATGCAACATATTTCTTTAAGAAGGACACCAAGGGGTAAATATGGCCAGTTCTTAACAAGATTAGTCAGAAACTGTACAGAAGTGTCTGTCCACAGTAGAGCAGAATAGCAATTAAATGTATAATGTGTACCTTGCATGTCATTAAAGTCTCAGGCACTTCTGTTAAGAGCATTCTGTAAGCTCTAAGAACCCCTATGTGCATATTTAACTCATCTGGGAATTGTATATCTAAGTAATACTTAAAGTTAATCCCCTGTAAGCCAGAATGGCAAAACATTCAATTTCAAGACCTAGGTAAAGTTTTTAATGTACACACAGGCTAAAGAATGACTTGTGTTACTCTCTGCTGTGCTAACAGAACCTTTCCCCTTCCAAACATGCAAGGTAAGTATGTTCACCCTGCTAGTCTAGGCTGCTAGTGTTTCCTGTAAATTTAAGCCAGTATTTAGAGAAGAATGAAAAATGAATGAATTATACCAAGGGGTATCTGCAATACTGGACTGTTAGAACTAGAGCTTCTGCAGAACTGCCTAAAGAGGACATGAAAGGGCAGGGAAGGATAGGAGATCCCTTCCCTGTGAAGACAAGTCTTGGCTACAATTTAGGTTTGTCTTTTTGTAGTTTAGTCTTTCTGCTTCCTTTTTACTGAGCTGAGGACTGGCATGCATCAACTCCCTGGGTGTGATGCACCAAGAACCCAGGGGCTGCCAGTCTTTTCCAAGGCATGGCGCTTGCAGAGCTGAAGCTACAGACAGGGAGGCCATGGGCACAATGCTGCTGGACACATAGAAATCAGCCCCAAACAGCTCAGGCCCACACCAGCCCAGACAGTTCCCAGGGCCTTGCTCTGCCAGGGCAATGCAAAGCCGTCCACTAACAATGGCAGAAAAGCTGTGCTGCTAATTTCCTTTTTAATATTCAATAAACCACAGAATATTACTTAGGAGTGCAACAAAGATATTGCAAAATCTACTATACTCAAGGACCCTGGATTGGAAATGGGCAACACTATCTTCCCAGCATGCTCACTTTTACCTGTCTTGTCTTGCCTCATGACAACCTGCAGAGGTCTACACGTGGCTCACATTTCTTTATCAACATGTACGGCCCTTACCTCACCTGGCAAGTGATTGATTTTTACAGCCAATGCAATTTTCACAATCAACAAAAATACTATTTCTACTAGTAGAAACTACTACAGGTTATGAAGTTAATAGAAAAATTCCTGCAGCTGTTGCAAACCACAGTGTTACTGCTAAGGGTGCAGAACATTTTACAGGATTAATTTCTGAGTTTCAAAGTTAGTTCTATCAGGACAAGGATAGAGTTACTTACATTGTGAGAGCAGTACATATTGATCTATTTAAAAAACACTTTTTTCCCCTTTCTTTCTGATACTATTTGCATCTTCCGCTCATTTCTCAGAATTATCCCTGCTTATTGGACTCATTCTGCTAGTTCTAATAAAGGCATGGCTGGTACAGCTACCTGATCTACATTTGCTTTAACTAAGCAGTTAATGTCTGTATATGTGAGATCCTGTGTGTTCAGACACTGCAACACTTTTGGCTGCACATTTCGACATCTTTCTCCTTGATCTACTCCTCCACATTTTATTTTGATAGTGACCCAAGTAGCAATGAGCATTAAAGGTTTTGCTTTAAAAGCTCCTAATGTTTTATTAACAGGATCATAAGGGCTTGTATCTTTATACTCTTCTGAGAAGTTATTGTCATCTGGGTCAAAGCATCCACCGTGAGGCTCAGCCCCTTGATAGGAGGGTGCTTTAGAAAGGGCTGTGATCATGCCTTGCTTTACTCCTGTTGCTATTTTGAACCCTTCAACTTCACCCTTACAAACTCAATTGTCTGCATCTTCTCTTTCTAGGTATTTCCTGCATCAATCTTGGATTCTCATTACTTTACATAAAAGCCTGCCTAAATTAAGAAAGAAAGAAAAAAATAAAAAAATATTAAAGGTGATGAGAGAGAGTTTCCCCAGAGGCTTCCCCAAATACCAAGGCCAAACCAATGCAGGTTTTAACTCCTCTACAGAGCAGTAGATGGATTTTAAACCTTCAAGTGTTATTGGTCCCTCTAAAAATTTGAACTTGTAAGAAGTTAGAGGGGATGGACATGTGTTATGATTTACCCAGCTGGGCAGGCTAGCTCCACCACAACCACTCTCTCACTCCCCTTCCTCAAAGGGAAAGAGGGAGAAAATACAATGAAAAGGGCTCAAGGGTTGAGATAAGGACAAGGAGATCACTCAATAATTATAGTCACAGGCAAAACAGACTCAGCATAGAGAGATAAATGAAATTTATTTCCTGCTACTAAGAAGCTAGAGCAGTGAGAAACAAACAAAGAAATGAAACAAAAAAAAAAAAAAAAAAAAAAAAAACTAGAAACACCTTCTCTCCTCATTCACCCACTTCTACATACTCCCCTTGTGCACTGCACTTTGACTTTGAAGGTGCTTTTCTGTAAGCTAAACTGAAAAGGGACCAAAAGCAATGCATGCTGTACAACTGCAGTCACCTAAATATATGTAGAATTAAAAAAAATAATAATAATAAAATGACTCATGATGCTCTGGGTATGAGTACAGAACTCCTTTCCTACTTTGTTTGTCATGATCTTGTTTAAGTCACTAAAATAAAATGAACAAAGTGTGATGCACTTAACTAACAACTTACATATGTTACTCTTGCAAAATTTTCATGCTATTATTCTGACAAGCAAAAGAAAATTAGATCAAAAGCAGAAATACATTTTAAAAGATTCACCCGATATACGATTCTGTAAATACCATTAATTTGCTATTCGAGTAAGCATTTAGACTTACACAAGTATAGTAAAAAAAATAAAAAAATAAATAAAATGTTTTTCATATCCTATTTCTTGGGTTGAAATAACAATATTTTAACAGTTCTACATTCAGTTTTGAATATGGAAAATATCTGTAGTGAACAAAATATGTTGAACAAAGTTGTCTATTGATTCTTTCATATGCAAAAAATGAGTATTATTAAGGAAAAACTGCTTCTAGCATATGCAATTATTGCATACCTACCGTAACATGAATACATTCAGGTTTTATCAACAAGGGTAAATTAATAAAATTTGATGCTTATACTTCAACTTCTGCAATATTAACAGCAACAAAATTTAAAAGGACTTTAAAACATGTTAAATTTGGAGTTTGAGCGCATAAGGAAAACTGTACGCTTAAATTTACCCCGTTCTACCAACAGAGTTTATTGGCTCTAGTAATATTGCCAGTAAAGCACATGCTTATGAACTTTTATTAACTTTTATGAACCAGAACTTTATCTTCTGCTTAATCATTAGTACATGATTAGTAACATGTCAACATACTACATTTAAGTATTTCTAAGAACCTACATTGCACCTTAAATCACATAAAAATTATCTTGATACTGTAGCATATTTAGTATTATTCTGATCTTTGAAACAATAATATTCTGTTAAATTTTAAACATTATAGCTGAAACAAGCAAAAACAAACAATTGCCACTTATCTGTATATTATCACCAGGCAAAGTATGATTAGAGGTGCCTCTGAACCAAAGTTTCAGTCAGGTTTCTGACAAAGTAAATTTCGTGATGCTAACTTCGCAGGGTAATAATATATCGTCTTTATAGGAGTTTTATCTGTCTTCGATTAAAAAGTGATTGACAGCCTATCTGGAGTTAGAAATATTTTCAGTATTAAACTTCCCTGTTTTCAATAAAAAATAACTATAGGTTGATAAGTTTCCCTGAACAGTTTTTCGAATAGCATTTTTTTTTCCTCATATTCAAAAAACTACTGAATTCAACTTCTTCATTTTATTCATTCTAGTGAGCCAGATTCTCAGCAGATGTTAAGATAGTCTGGACCAGTTCAAATGAAGGCAAAAATCAGGTAGCAAATCTCTGAATCAAGTATATGTAAAATTCTGGACCAGCACAGCCAATTCAGGATTCATGTTTTAGAGTCTAGGTTGTTCTAGAAATGTAAATGCTCCTGTGATCCAAAGTCAATAAGCTGAGTCGAAATAATTACAAAACAAGCTACGATCAAAAACCTAGCTCTGATGCATGTCTACATCACATGATGGGAAAAAAAAAAAAAAAAAAAAAAAAAAGGGGTTAGCTGAGCTGCTGTCAGTCACAACACACATGCATCAACATGCCAAAATGCCCATTCTAATATAGCTGCACTGTTCTAGGATCTAGGTTTGTCTCCAAATATAGTGTCTGTGCTGTGCCATTTATGCCATTTACAGACCTATGCTTGTATGATATTTTGTCCCACAGCCAGAGCAGAGGTTTGGTGATTGCCGCAAGCAGTTATGACACAACAAAAGTCAGTGTCATATTAATTTTTATAAGTCCTATTATGGAATGCAAGCAATTACTAGTTTCCAGGCATTGTTATTAACTGGTATTGATTTGGAATTACAGCCTTTTATTTTTTTTTATCCCCTATTTAAACATCAGCCAAGAAACACTGATTTTGAAAAAACACCTGAGTCAGAATAACAGACAGTTCTATATAAAGACATTTGATTCTCCTTTTTGATTTTTCCCCTTTTCATATTTCCTCTCTTATATGAAATTCATCTATCAAAAAAATAAAACCAAACCCACCACCTATAAATTTCTTCAATGATCTGCATTTCCCACAGGCAGTTCTGACACTTTTCTAGGCAACACCATACCTTAACACATAATTTTCACTAGAATATCATTCACATCAGTATAACAAAGAGGTTGTTTTTAGATTAATTTTTCCCTGAATCATATGTCATAATCAGGGAAAATAATTTTTAAAAAAGATATTAGGAGGACTTAAAAGTTTCCTTTTTGTACCTATGAGAAATATTTCTTCCAAGGTTTCCTGTTATATTTTATTACATAAATTACTTTATTATAATATGTTTTATTTAAAAATATTGTATTTATATTATTATAACATAATTTATAATATATTTTAAGAAGTATTAAATAACTTTTATCAGTAGAGGTTTCAGATTTGGACACAAATTCTACAGGGAATTTCAACTGTCTTCCTAAATCCTTTTTTTTTTTTTTTTTTTTTCTTTTCTACCTACTGAATCTGTACCTATTCAATCTGAATTAGTTTACCCAGATATAGCCCACTGAACTAGTGAATCCAGTGAGGGTTGCAAGACTCTTCGGTTACCTCTGAAAACTAATTTTCAGCTGAGTTACACCTAGATGGGATTTTATTTCAGTAAAAGGTCAGCTCTTGGACTTCAGCAGACAAAGAGGCACTTGGGAAGTAAAAGCATTGTCAAAGTCCACCTTAAATTAGATGCTTCAATACAAACTGGTATGGAAATCTGGATTTGTTTCAGAGACGAGTGATTAAGTTTGTGTTCATAGAAATTACAATGAACATACACAGTCCAGAAGCCATCTGCTGGGAGAATCTCATAAAAGATTAAAAAATTGAGTACACTGGAAAAAATCCTATGGGAATATCTTGCACAATTGGAAGCATACATTCACAAGTGCACACAGCAACATACAAAAATGGAAAAAAAAAAAAAAAAAAAAAAAAAAAAGCAAGGTACAATCTCATAAATCTTTTTTTTTTTTTTTTTTAAATGCATTTGTCAACTTGCATTGTTCTGTTTTGCAAAGAACCAATACTTCAATACTTTTACTTATCAGATGAACTGATTGGTTTGTTTTTGTAATAAGTTGAAAGCAGAAGACTAAGCCCAAAGCAAATCTTAGTAATCATCTAGGATTCCTCTTTATCAAGGTGTGTAAATCTGTCCCATTTCACTGGCCAAATTAATTTCAGCACCACCATTCCTGAAATAGTGTTTTGTCAGCACTTTATTCTAATCGGCTTATGCTTAAAATATTTTATCAGAACTGGACAAATCTAAGATGTATGCAAAATAAACAACCATAAAGAAACCAACGTGTTCCAGAAATGGTCAAGTAAATTGAATATTTGCAAGAGAAAAAAAAAAATAGTTTACAAACTGAAATAATTGTTTTGCATTCACAACAATGCTTAACTTGAGAAAACACAGGCACTTTTGTACAAACTGGTTTACAGTAGCCCTCCATATATTTCACACAGAATACCTTTTATGAAACTTTACTTTCATTATTGCTTCTACTCCAAATGGAGAAGAATAACTATTTGAATTATTTTGAGTAATTATGCTTCTGACTTACGTATACTTCCTTCAAGACAGAAGATCATCTTGTTTCGTCAAAAGTGTTTATAAGTAACATAGTCAAACAGACCATAAAAATAATGAAATTCTGCTAAACTTTGCATGCTGCTGACTGGCTAAATAATACTCTTCCTTTTGTTATTTCAGAAGAATAGCTTCTTCTTATACAGGGTCATTAGATAAAAAAAAATCTTAAATTCCCCAAAACCCTTCTTCACAAGTTTGTGAACTACAGAATACAGTTTACTTTGTCTGAAAAATACACATTTTGAATGATGGATGACATCAAGGAGCTTTTCAAAGTATCTTTCAGAGACTATGTCAGTCTGTAGAAATGGAAGTAGACCAAATTGTTTATTATACGTTCTAGTCAGGCTATAAGGTCAAGCTTTCTCTTGTTAATTGCTGTAGGATGGTTACTAAGCAAGTCGGTTAAGAGTTCTGACCTCTGAAATAAATTTCCAAGGCTTATTCTTACTCTGTATTAGGCATGAGAGACAATTTTAATTAAAAACAAACAAACAGAAAAGCAACAAAACCAGAGATTGAATAGCCTCAAGATCTTCAGCACACGCTGAGCCAAAAAGCTGACCTAGGGTTCTAGCACCTACACTACCTTGCTTCAAAGTAGTTGATATACCTGCACAAGCTTCCCACAGATAGCAAAGCAGGCATGCGCCAATAAAATCAATCCTACATGTCCATAACAAAAGAAAATATGAGAGCATGAATACTGTCTGTTGAATCACATTTCAACTATGGTTAAAAAATAATAAGGTTCAAGACTTTGCTCTAATCTCTATTAATTTCCAATAGAATTTTTTGTGCTTTTCCAACTAATCCAGCCTTTATTAGAGATCTTTCCCTGGGCCACCCTTTTGCTAAAGGAGCTGTTTGAAATCTGTTGCTGCAGAACCTACAGGCAATGTGCTGTGCTGCTAAGTGTACCATACCACTTCCCTGTAAAAACGCCTCATAGTAGCGCACCCTTTTTTTGGGGAATACTTCTGTCCTCAGGCCTGGCCAGTTTCTTACTGTCTTTCTAATCTTGTATCATTTTGATGCTGCTCCTTGAAGTACTTCAAGAACAAGATGATTTTTCATCAGAAGAGCCAGATTAAAAACAGTGAGGTTCTTTTCATAAGAGCATTTGTATTTAGCAATACTACGGGATTTGCTCATATACTCTATATTCCAGCCAGTGAGGCATTTTGATCCAAAAACTCAAAATGTCTAGGTTCACTCCTGACTGTATTTTGAAACACAGAACAAGTGGAAAGTAACATATAACAAGAGCATACAAACATAATGAACCCTTAAAAAAAAAAATTAAAAAAATCAACCATATTAGAGCTTTGTAGTTTGGCATGACAGGTAAGTATTTCTTTTCTTCAAAGATCCCAGTAAATCACAACAATGGTGCTGATGGCATGGTATAATTGTCTCAGATATGCTGCAGTGAGTATTATTTATGGTTGTTTATAAAATATGCTGTCAGACTGGCAGGCTGCCTAGGGCCTTAGCATTATTTATGGATTCTCCTGTTATCACATGCCCCTTGGTGCATCAAATTAAAAAAAAAAAAAAAAAAAAAAAAAAAGTTTAAACTCTATGGTCTTGAAACAACATATATATATATGTTATATATATATATATATATATTATTTTTATAATTATAATTATTATTTTTATAATTATTTATAATATATATGTATATTATTTTTTGTTTCCAGAAAACAAGATTTATTATATTACATGTCTCTTATTCTTATGCTATTCTGTGAATGCCTATTATGGGAAATATTTGAAGTTTTACCAAACCATCCCCCAATTTCTCCCTCAAAGCCCAAATCATGCACTGAAGGATGACACACCTTTTTTTTTTTTTTTTTTATGCCATTAGAATTACACTTAAGTCAGAAATCTGGACTTTTGTTTGGAGCTTTCACAGATGCCTATGGAAATACATCAGGCTGTTCCTACACAGTTTTAAAAAATATGGTCTTAAATACCCAAATCCCATAAGAAAACATCTACCTAAAATATTTTGAGGCGTAATTTTTTTCTTCTGTAAAGCAAATATCCTGTTTGCTAAATATATCTAAGAATCTTGTAAGAGAAAACTTTCACCAAGCAGAATTTTCAAGTTCATTAAACACCAACCACACATTAGCTTCTTAAATCATGTTCTTCAAATGCTATCCTTTAGCAACAGAACATGGACTGTAGATGACGTGCAAGGTAGAGCAGTTTGGTTTGAGGTGCTAGGTAGTAGACACAAACATCCAAGAGATTGGCAATAGACAGCATAGATTATTACTTCTTAAATGTTCTGACCCTAAGAGAACTACAGTAATGCCAGCCTCTTCAATCAAAATCCAAGTGGTAAAGCAAGCAAGCTGATTTCAAACACTTTTGAGGCTTTGTAGATTCTACATATTACTTAACAAGGTGCAATGTGTCAACAGGCAGGTATAATAAATTAAAGAAAAAAAAAAGAAAAAAAAAAAAAAGAAAAAGAATACAGTTACTTTATTTATTGTGATCCAAGCAGATAGGTACAGGGATCCAGATGGTTATACCTTTAGTCACCAAGTATTTCAACATGATATGAAATATGAAACTACATGAAATGACAATGTAATTTTCTAATTTTTGTCACATAAGTGTTTATTCTGAAAAAATAAAAAATAGAGTACAAGTCATATTCACATCTAACCCTCAGGATCCTAAAAATAAACACATCTAAAAAGGAGGTTTCTCATCCAAAAGCACCTGTCCTTCTCTTAGCAAATCAAACTAAATCACAAGCAGCAGTTGCTCAAGTTTGTTTTTGAACTTCTTCCTAGTTCATGAAAGAAATGAAGATTAATTAAGCCTGCAATAATGATTCCAGTGTGCTAGATCCCTTTAGCGATTGATGATTCCTTTTTATAATACCCGTCCTTACCTAAGACTGTTACTTGCAATCTTTTGATAATTTTCAGACAGCCAGAGCTTCAGGAATAGTTTCAAAACTCCCAGACAATTCCAAGTTTCTCTTTTATGTGCAGTATTTGAGGAGGGAGCTCACAGGTAAGATGCTTAATTTTCTTACACCATTGAATCCAGTTGGAGTCATATCTTCCTATATACATGCCTTGTATCTTAACATTAACTAAACTGCTTCAATACATTGTCCTGCCAAAATTATTAAGGAGCAACTGACAGATGTCAGACAGCATCTGACAGATGAAAGATTACCTTCACAAATTTATTCATGGGAAAAAATAAAGATTTTAAATCCAAAAGTTTTCATAGAAAAGAAAACTGAAATGATTTTTTTTTTGTTTGTTTTTTTTTTTTAAATGAAAAGAATCAATACGATTGCATGAAAAGCATGTACATTATTTAAATATGAACTAAAAAAAAAAAAAAAAGTTTCAATGCTTTAATTTCATTCTTTATTTGCAGTTTGAAATTTCTCAGTTTAGCTGGACAACTGAATTAGATAGCTGCAATGTGATCTTACTGAAAGATCTTGGCCTTTGGAAGTTTACCAAGAGTTTTTCCCGAAATGTAATGAACTGCTTGCTGAGTTTCTGCACTTGGATTTAATTTTACTATTTCTAGCTGTTTTTTTTCCAAATACTACACAGTGAACATACATATGCTTTAACTGGTTCCTATCATAAAATTAACTGGTCCCAGCATTCTCAAGTTGAGCTAACAAGATAGGCAACTATGTACAGGGCATACAACTACTTTCCAGAAACTTTGCTGTCTTCAGATTTTCTAGTTTACATCATAAAGGATCAAATATTCCCACGATGTTAGACAGAAATTAAAAGCATAGGTTTTGCTACAGAACAAAACACCTGTAACTTCAATGAGTAATGAGTAATTTCTAGTTGAAATTGAAAAGAGCTCATCACCTCAAGTTTCTGTCCCTGTTGATATAGAAGTTGCAGATATATTGAGCATACAAGTCTCTGCAGAACAAGATGTTTCCTCATAATGGGACTGTACAAATGAATTTCCCCCAAAAGAGAATCTAGATTAAGCAAGTTGTTAACTATATGAAATTGATTAAGTTTTTGTTACAGACTGCAACAAAACCATGACATACATTATTAAGGAATCTCCGTATCAGTCACATTAAACCCAGTGTTTTTGCAACTTGGACTGCCAGATGCCTCTTTGCATCATTTCTTGATGATCACCAAAAGGTATGTGGAGAGGAAGGGAGGGGAGGGCAACCACCAAACAATACAACCTGGGAATGGCAAATCCTTAGGAGTAACCCTGAGTAGTTCATTACTGCTTGTAGGAACAGTAGGAGATCATAAATTCTAACAACCCATCAGATCTCCTTAACACCATTCCCTTTAACAGCCTTCTAGGAGAACTGACATTTAGAATGATTGAGTTAGATCAAAAGACTCAAAAATCACTCAACACACATCACTTAAGCTCAAGCCACCAAAATCAGATGCTGACACCAGTAGTCATCTAAAAATTCAGATCCAAAGTGTGCCGGTCTATACATGAAATGCAAAAAATAGGATACTGACAAAGGTACAAGCATTTCTGACTTTTCTTTAAACACAGACTATATATTTACAGAATACAAAAAGAAGAAGCAAGCATACTTTAATCCTACCATTTATTTACTGAAGGGTCATACTGCATGAGGTCCAGTTTTGAAAAGACAGACTTTTAAAGATGCATTCACTTCATTCACTGTTCTTTGAAGCCTCTGCTCTCATAACAAGAGCAATGAGAAAGTCCAGTAAAATGTTACTTTTGCATTCTGCACAGTGGTCTTTGCAAGGCTTTTCTAGAGAGATTGAAAAACCAAGAAATTCCAGCCTAAGAGTTAAAGGCTTGTATGGAGGTCAAGGTGGAGAATTGACAGCAGACAAAAGTAAAATTCAGTATTTTTATATGAATAGGAATCTATGATCTTGAATTTAAAAAGAAAAATTTCCACATGAGGAGCAAAAGAAGAAAGAAAAAAGAAATCAAATTCTCAAATTTCAAAATCTTTGAAAAAGATTTGCCTTTGGGATGGCAAAAATGATTTATTCATTTCAGAAATCAAATCCTCCATTCACTAAACTATTAGGAAGTAGGGTAGAGTTGAATTCAAAGGAGAAGTCTATACAGCATATCTCATCCATCTTCACTGTGATTAGTGAAGAGGCTAGAGCTAGCTACAGCAGTGTTAGCTAAGCCCATGCAGAAAGAAGACACAGCAGTGGGAAAAAAGCAAACAACCAGTTCTACTGTTGGTTTTGTGATTCAATCAAGAACATGCAGTACTTTGCAATCAATCTGAACATTAAGGAATTTTATAGTCTCACCCAGATGAGAGATTCTTTTTATGGACTAAAAAAAAATAAAAATAAAATAAAATAAAATAAAAAAATCATGCCATTCTAGCTTGTTGAGTAAGATTCAGAAATTGTCCAGTGTCTTTGCCTAACCCCCCGTCCTCTCTATGCACTGATTGTACACCATCTAGTAATCATGTGGGTTTTTTGCTCCTGGCTTGCTTTCAAGTGCAACGACAGATGCCATGAGCTTCCTATTAGCACAATACAGACAGTAGCAGCACTTGTAAATCAAAATGATGGATTACTCCAGGAAATGAACCGATTCTGATTGCAGCATTGGGCTACATAGAATGGTGAAGACTCTTGCATGCTTATGGGAGCATATCCCAGTGTCTTCATTCTTCCTTTGAAAAAGAAGTGCATATATAAACACAAACCCACACTACATTTTATATACACACACACACACACATATGGGCATTATATATTTGGGAAGCATGACAATGAATTAGATGTTTTTTATTAGTACTTTGCACTGTTATTCCATGCACTGTTCTAACTGCAGCAGGTTTCTGCCTTTGTATATAGCTGTAAAAGTGTTGGTTTAAGTTAGTTTAATCCACAGGCAATGAAATATGCCATGGTATATTTATTATTATATGAAATACACATCAAAGTGCAAAATAAGCACTTTACGGGCAAAACAGTGATTCTTATCCATATTCTGTTGAAGTATGGTTTACGTACACAATTTTAAAGCAGCCAAAATTACAGAATCCTTCAGAAAGGGGTATCTTATTTCTCAGTAATGGTTTAATCAGTGTTGACTTTCAGAGATACAAGGTCATGCAGCAATTGTGAATTGTTTTTAAGTGCCAAGAAACCTACAGAAAAAAATATCTTTGCAGCACTTTAGCAAATACAGCTTGAACGTGTATTCTGTTTAGAAAGCTGTATCCTTTTTTTTTTTTCTGATTTCCTTCTAAACTTCCTAATTTGAAGTTAAAATAGATATATACATAAGTATCTTCCAAACTTCTCATGCCAGATTTTCTTTTCCCTTAAAAAAAATATGCAGGGATGATGGTGATACAGTGTGTAAATAAGTAACATAAAGCAAGGAAAGTAAAAATAGAACTACCTGAAAGTTGGTGTTTTCCATTTTCTCTCACAAAGCACATGAATAGCATCGTCAGACTGGAGTAAATATCAGGTTAATACAGAGTACAGGAGGTATTTAACTGGATTAATCAATGACACTGTATTTTAGCTAGAACAAAGGAATAGTTTAACAGCCTGATGAAAAAGGTAAAAAAATGCCCAATGAAGTCAATGGCTTTTAGATGACCATCTCAAATGAAGAAATCAAACAAAGAAGAAAAAATAGTTTCATCTTTTTTTCATAACAATTCACTTAGACTTCAAAACAGCACATCAGAGAATGACAAACCACAGGAAAGATTTTCATCACCTACCTTAGATTTTTGTCATCTAACTCATGATTATGTTAGACAATATGGTCAGTGAAGACACACCCATGACAGTGAGAACTGAAGAGCAATATGGGAAGTACATATCCCTGTCTCTGGCAAAGAGGAAGAATCTGGGACAAGTCTTTATTATCTCTTTTGATAATAGTAGGATTTTGCAAGAGCTGTTTTCACAGAAAGTGTTCTTATTTTCTTCACAGGTTTTGGCAAGCACCTGCTTCTCACTCTGCCTTTTTTGAGACTAGACATGCTCTGAAATCTATAGTTATAGCAACACAACACAAGAATAACATAGTATACCACAGATAAGAAGTGCCACCAGATATTCCTGCTTACAAGGACAGAAGATGCAGTACTTGAGCCTAGAATGTATATCAAAATTGAATTTGACCAGAGTCTCACCTGAGATAAACAAACTTAAAAGGCTTTAAAAGACAATGCTGTCTTTCATTAATCATAAAAGGACCATGTAAGTGTTAAATTAACTGTAAAATAATGTTTTTATATTTTCTTCAATACCATGTCAATTTCACATGAGATTGGAAACAGTAAGAAATCATACACAACTATGTGAGGTCCAACTGCTCTCTTCCTCCCCCTCCCCAATATTATGAAGAAATGAAACTAATAAAAAACAAGGCCTAATTTCCCAACGTATACATCCTGCATTGTTTCTTTCACTTGTAAATGAAATGATGCAGACTGAACCACTTAACAGAATGGAAAGGTACTGATGCCAAGCTACACTGTACATTAGTATGGGTGGTAGAAAGAGCCTATTGAGTTGCAAAAGAGAATCTTCTGTTTCTTCTGAGGAAAGGTTATACTATATTAAAAGCATGACTTTTGTGATTAATGCTGTAGCTTCCATAGAAAACCATGGATCCACTCATCTTCAGTGCATCTTAAAATGCTTTTATACTGGTATCTCCTACAATGCAGATTTCTTTAAGATCAAAACAAAATATAGCATCATTTAAATCAGATCCCACTGTATACAAGATGGAGCCTTACACTGAAGGTGGCACAAACTGCTTCTAAACTATCCAAACTTACTGACTATATTATAAACCCCTTAATAAAGTGCAGGATTTACAGAAACTCATCCTGCATGGTTCCTTCACTTCAGAAACACATTCCTTGAATGCCAACTTAAAGAGGCCTTTTTTTAAAAAGTTTCAACAGCAACTGATTTCGGAAAAATTAACCTGGAAAGTGAGCCAGGTGTATTTTCTCCATAGTAGTAGATCCAGTTTGTCACTGACTCATGCTTTCCACTATATTTACATGTAAAGAAACTGCATGTACTGCATATCACTAAACCAGAAAAAAGATAAGGAGCTCCAAAATTGTCCAATCATAAGCACAGTTACTAAGTACCAAAACATGGTGGTTTGAGCCCTACTTTATAGCTGTTCTGCCTGTCAATTAGACGACAAAGAAAGACTTAAATGGGAACCCCGTGTGGTTCACAAAGATGGCTATCAACTGCAAGTCAAGTTCCAAAATGTTTTTTTTTGTTTGTTTGATTCGTTGGGATTTTTTTTATCTATTAAAACTTGCTGGCCCACAGATTTCAAAGGATGAAATAGAAAACCTTTTCACCTTTAACAATGAAATTTCCTGTCACACTAAGAACAGTTATCAAAAATAGATATTGTTGGAAGCAGCCAGTATTTTCCATCATGAAACCACATTAGAGTAAACTTTACCATCAAAAAGGGAATAATTGAGATTTCAGCATTATACAATGAAAACACTTTTGGGTGAAAAGAGTGCAATTTTGAGCCTAATAGTCTGATTCTTTTTACTTCCAATAGCAGATTTTTCTTCATACTAAACAAGCAAAAATATTAGCTACTTACAATGAGTCAGTCTTTTATACCTTGTACCAATGCCATGTAACTAATTAGAAAAATCAGCTGTAATATATCTTAAAAACAGAAGCTGTTACTTCCTCTATTTTGAAGATATCTCCTTCAAATAATATATTTATCTGTCTCTTCATGTTTATAAAATGGTGTGTAAATACAGTTTTCCAAATGAAAAATTTTGGTCCTATTTTTAAAGATATGCAAACTTTGATTGGTTAGAAATTGATCGGTTTAGAAACATTATATGAATCCTCCTAACCTGACACAGCACTCCAGTGCACTTGTATTATCAGTTCACTGATTCCCAAAATACATGGGCCATAATATAAACACACTAACAAGCTGCTGAAGACTGAAGTGCCACAAACTCCTGTAAGTTTTCTTCAGGTTTTTGATAATAAACATAGAAAGAATTTTATCAAGGGAAGATGACATATGAGATGCTTTAAACCCAGTTAAAACTTCTGTTGTAGAAATCAAGCCTTCTTGATGTAGGAGAGTTTTATCAGTTCTATTGACATAGTCTTATAGGAATGCCTACCTAGAAATTACATTACAGCACAAGGAAAGGTTTGTTTACTTACATTTAATGGTACCCAAGAGAAAAATTTCACAAGGAAAAATCCACTCTCTAGAAGACTCCAGTTGTTATCATGGCAGATTATAACATTCTAGCTGTAACTACCAGCTAGAAAGAAAAAAAATATATATCTTACTGATAGAGAAAACCTTACTCTATTGACAAATCTGGGAGGTTTGATGTTACACAAGATACTTTTTAAACTGTCTTGGAGGTGAATTTCAGACTGTTTCTTTCCTTACAGACAGTGAGGACAGATGGCTTAAATATGCATCATTTCAATGGGTTATTGAAAAAAGTGAAAATTTATTCAAAGGAGCCAGATTTGTGTCTTCCTTTTCCTGTAAAATATAAGTGAGAGGAATGGAAATATGCTCAATAGATAATTTGAGTTAGATTTAATTGCAAACTGGAATATTCCAGAAAGAAAACAGCTCTGAGAATTCCTATAGGATCTGCATGCCATTTTACTTTTCATAAATCTCAGATAAGCACCAAAAGAAAATCTTAACTCATGAGATATGGCCACACTTGAGGGTGGGGTCGAATGGGGGGTGTAGAAGGAAGGGAACATTTAAAGAAAGGTTCTAGAATTTCTCCAATCTTCAGAAAGACTAAAAAGCAGTTGAATTGCTAACAAACTTCAGAGTCAGCTGAATGTTCATCCACATGACAGCTCCCACGACAATGAACTTGATCCAGCTAAATCCATGGTAACACCCAAGGAAACTTATTTGCTTTTCTCCCAAAAGGACAGATGTTATGATAAAGACAGACTGCTTGTATAAATATGCCCCTGCAAAGATTCATCTTCCTCATTATGATAGCACTAGATGCTCCTTGCTTCACACTGGTCTTGTGTCTGGAGAAAGAGAGGACAATGTCACCAATAGTCATCCATTCTGTTTGGACAACAGAGAGCTTCTGCAAACTAAGCACTTTTCGTACCCCAGAGACAAGAAGAACAATAGTATACAACATTTTCCCAAGGAAACATTTTCCAAAAGGAGCACAGAATGGAATAAACCTTTTACCTCTCCTACTCCTTCAGGTGACTAGCTATTCTGAAAGAATACAAAAAGGTACAAACAGAAGTTCATTGGACTTTATTAACTGTATACTGTAACATCATTGTTATATTTTGCAGATTTCCTCTACTGTAAATAGTAGAATATTCTTTCAAGTTGTTTCCAACCTCTAGCATGGTCTTTTGCACAGCATAGGTCCCACCATTAACTTCTGTGGTATATCATCTTCTGAAAAATAATAATGCAATTTTAATTCTAAAATCACCAGTGGTAGGAAAAAAAAAAATAATAAATTAAAAACAAACAAACAAAAAAAAAAAACACAGTGCATTGACTAGCAATTTCTGTGATGGCTAATCACCCTCCTTAAAAACACTAAATGCCAAGCTTTTTTTATCTTTGTGTGTGCCCAGCTGCTAAGATTTGGATATATTTTCTTTGGGAATACTTACATATTCTTGAAATTGATTCTTACTCTTTCTTCTGACACACACAGTGGAATAACTTTCACCATGAGGCATGTTTTCCATCAGTGTCATGGCTTTATGAACCTATCTCAATTTATTGGCATCTTTTTGGAGTTCTTGACTCCAAAACTGGACACATTATTAGACTATAAAAGTGACAAATGCAGTGAAAATAATATCTCTAATTTAAATTTTCTGTTTCAACACCTGAAAATCATATTATCTTTTCACCATAACATAACCCAGGCAGTATATGTTCAGCTGACTACGGATTGGCACCAGTATAATTTTATATTTATTATTCATCATTGCCTCATTGCCCCACATACCTCTGTCACTGCATCATCACTTCTACTGTTTTATCATGTTTTCTTCCTGGTCACTGGAAACATGTTCCAAACAACAGTCTAAAAAAAACTACTTCTAACCCAAGTAGTAGTAAAGCTACTAACTTGCTTATGAATTCACTTTGCAATTTAAGGTGCACAGTATGACTCAGCATCTTCCTGCCTTCTCAACCATAATCTTAAAAAGTGTTTATAGGAATCTATCACAAACATGAATGGCTCTATCAGCCAATCTAAATCACATTAAAAATTAGATCTGCCAAGCTGGCTTGATATATCTTCCATAACACCTTGTTGGGAGTCATTAATTATATTTCCCTCTTTCAGTTCTTTATTATTAAAGATTTTTCTCAATCATTTGAGTATTTTGCATGGTCTGGAGTAAAAACTCTGAAACTGAATCATTGTCATTTACTTTTGATCTCTTAAAATATTTTTTTCATTATTTTTTTTTCTGAAAAAAAAAAAAAAGCAAACAAAGCCAACTTTTAAGGTCTTCAAAAAGACTCTTTAGAAATAAATCTTTGAAAATTAGGCGTTATTTTTGAATGCCTTTCCATTTTTCCTGTTGTCATGTTCATCTAGATATTTGCCATAAAATGCTTTTATGTATCCTTTTTACACATATTTTCATTCCATGTATTGTTAACTGCATCATCAGACAATCATAAGTGCAATAAAGATCATACATCCTCAGCTGACTTTTAGCAATTGTGCACATCTATTGCATTTAAATATAATAGATTAGTTTCACTTTTTCAAGTGCATTAATTTGATGCAATGACATTAATTGACTGTAGCCATTTAACCAGTCTTCCAGCCATAAATATTTTCATTATGTTCTTTTATTTCCCATCTGGCTTTCTGCAATTCTTAACTGTTACTTTGTGTTTTCTCCATCTATTTCTGTAGTTTTCCTTTTGCTAAGGTTAATTTTGTATATGTTATAGAGTTGCACCTAACTTCTCTCTAAAATAGAACTGCTTGTTATCATAACTAAGAGGGGGTTCTTCTGTCTTTAATGATATCATGCTTTTCTATATCAATCACTGAATATCTTACACAACTCCCATTTTTTAAACTTATTTCCTTCATTTAATTTTGTCTTTTAATTAATTTGATCACATTTCTTTTAAGCGAGCAGAATCGCATCAAACTCCTAGAGAGCTGTGACTGAATCTTCATTTTCAGTATGGATGAAGTTCAAATTAACATTTTTTGATTAACAATATTCAGCATGCAATTGAGTCAGGAATTGCCTTCTAGGATTTCAAAATTACTTTCAAATGATTTGAATGTAGGTTCTAGCAGGGAAACAATATAAAAATTTCCATGATCTTCACAGTGAAGTACATTTCTCTCTTTCTACATATAAACAAGCTTTTACAGAACTGTCATTCTGTTCTTGAATCTGATCATTATAAAGCAGACACCCACTGTTACCATTTTGCGCTTTAGCTCTTGCAAGGTTTATCCATTATCACTGGAAGCCTCCCAAGCTATTAGTAATTCAAATGGCTAAAACTGTATTTTGCGTAAGGCATCGTTCTTTTCCCCCTCTGCCACTTAAGTCTTCCACAATATGCTAGATATTGTACCTAGAGTCAAGCCACAGGCCTTCAGTGTTACCATAGTGGTATTATATTTGTTAGTTTTTCGCTTCAGTTACTGAGCAACTTTTACAATATCTTCTAAATATAGCCTTGCATGACAATGACATAATAGCTTTACATTACCATGAAACTATGTTTAATTCACAACTTCATGGCCCTCACCGCTCACTTTATACTTGTTTATAAGAAAAAAAAAAAATACAAAACAAACAAAAAACCACGTCAGAATCATTGGGATGGGCTTGAAAATTCTTCTACTTTGTGAGCCTACTGCAACATTGCTTTCTATATCTTTCTATTTTGCTAAAAGTATGCAGCCCTCCTACTGAGTTTTAATTTACATCCCTTGTCCTTCTGCCCCCAGAAAGTATTTCCCAGACCACTGATAAAGTCACCTCTTCTGAATGCATGATTAGACTGGAGATGAGCTTAACTATATCGGACATAATTTTTCTTTGAATAAGCTTTGATTTTATGCAACTGAGTATCTTTACTCTTGGGAATAATTTCTTTGTTAGACTTTTATGCATATTTGTTTACTATAAGGATTTGATTCAGTCTTAGGCTTTTTTCCCTTGAACAATTTTGCATACTATAGTTTGGAACCTTCTTGTGTCAGTGGGAATACTTTTTGGAATATAATTTTTTAGGTGCTTAAAAAAAAAGAAAAAAATCAGAGCATCTTCTCCCAACACACCTACAGCTTTTCCAACTTTTCCAAGCTATTCCTCTCCAAAGAGCTTCCAGATGTCATTTTCCAAAGATGCTAGTAACATACAGAAATTAAAATAAATAAATAAATAAATAAATATCACACATCACTATTGATTACACAGGTAATTATGGATGAATGTGTAGTAAAGCTTTCCAATAGCTTTCTGTCAGTCACTTTCAAGCACAACTTTCTCATTATGTGTTTGCTGAAACTATATGATGGAATTCTGCTGGTGACATTTGAATGATAGTGACTTTGATTTCAAAGGAAATGTTTCAGGTTCATTTCATTACCTTAGAAAAGTAAAAGCAAATTTGCCTTATAAAAAGCAATTACTTCTTAGCTGACCAGTGCAAAATAGCAATATAAAAAAAGATTTCTCATTCCACTATTCAAATCCTAAACTAGCAAACTAGTGTTTGATTTTACTTTAAACCAATTTTACCTTGTTTGAATTGCAAAACCATTTAATCTTCATAAAGTAGGTTATTATAATGGAGATCATATTTTATTGGTACAGTACACCAGCTCGGTACAAACTTTTTTTTTTTTTTTTTTTTTTTTTTTTTTTTAAAGGAAGGAGTGCTTCAAATTGGAAGAATACCTGGCTGCCCTCTTTAGGTATGTAACTGTTCAAAACTTTTTACAAATACCTACAATAAAAATATTCAAGCTAAAACAAAAAATACATATATTTATGCTGTATACATCATATGCAAAACAACACATCAGATGTTATGTAAAATACAAGATCTTACTTGGTTAACTGTTCTCTTTCCACAACAATTTTTGTAAGAATATCCATAATAAATGGGACACAAATATTTGACTTTTGTTTTTCTTGATTGGTTTCTACAATGAAATGTATAAATTCTTCTTTTGTTCCCAGACTTGCTTGCCATATTTCACAAATATTTATATGGCAATGGAGCTATAACATTTAAAGCAGGTTCAAGGTAAAATGCTAAAACTACAACCATTTCAGTTAAATATATTATGATTCATTTTCTTATATTCTATGTTTAAACACAAATGGAGAATATTGTACTTTCTAGTACTTATGAGTTGTTTTTATCAAGGCAATTAGTGAATTTTCTGGGAGTTGTCAACATGAATTTACTGACCATCATCATAGTATAGTATTCCACGGCAACTTCTATTTTAAAGTCACTTTGGAAAATAAATAGATCGATATGCAATTATAAGCATCAGCAACAGGCGTATCATTCAGCAAGAGTCTAAGCAATTATTTAGAGTAATGGAAAGAAAAATCACAAGAACTTGCCTTATTTTCTGATCATATTTTTAAAAGTGACTAAAATAAAATCCCTACTTATCTCTGTAATACAGCATGTCTAGATGTATAAATTATAGGTAAGAAACACAATTCCAGAGCTTTTTAAGGTCCTCTGATCTAAATAACCTAAAATCAAAATGCATAAAGTGAAAACAAAATGAAGTGGAGAAACCGTGAAATCAATGTTAATGTAAAGTAGAAATCCAAGTAAAAGCTTTAGAAATGCAGTAACAAGAGATATCTTGAGCTAAAAGCAGAACACTTATTCTCTGCATTTTAATGTGAGATGTATACAGATGCACGTTAGCAACTGGAAGAATCTTTACAATGATTTTAAAATGTAGTTCCAACATACATGCTACCTTTAAAAGTAACGCAGAATATTTAGCTTTGACTTTTGAAAGAAACGGGCATTTAAATTAAGCAAACATTCCATTGTTAAAGACTGTACAAAGTTCGAGATTAAGCACTTGCGGAAAAGGTTAAGAAGAGTCCATATTTAAGTGCAAAGAATGAAAATATTTGAGAGCGCCCTCTGAACCGACTAAAGCCTCAGTCTCCTGTACACATCAGGCCATATTAGGGTTAAGATGATGATCTGATGACAGATATGGTTAGGTGTTATCTTAAACTTAAAAAAAATGATGCAATTCATCGTTGCTACTAGGCTGCAGTAATTTCCTGGCCATAAAAAAATGTTCTTATTAAGTAAAGTTCAGATTATTTTAACATAACCCAATTTATCTTTTCCCTTGCATATATATGCAAACTTAAACCATTTGGGGACAAACAGAACTACTTACTTTAGAAGGCAAATAGATCTTTTTTTTTTTCCTCAGTAGAAGGAGAAAACAAATAAGTATGTTTTTACTGTTTTGTTCCTCATGAGACCCAAATTCAATTTTTTTTTTTTATTTTTTAACTCTAAAGAAAGTCATATTTCCGAATAAAGTTCTATCTATTTGAAAAAAAAAAAAAAAAAAAAGAGAGAGAGAGAGAGATGACAACATTGATGACACCAGTTCCCTTAAGTTACAATATTAATTGTTTCCAGACAAGATTTTTCTCTATACGTATTAGAGAATTTTTATCTAACATACACAAATCCTTCATGAATTGTAATTGAAGTCCTTTGCAATTGAATTCTCTGAAGTAATAGAGCAAGAATGATAAAATTCATCCAGATTTGTCTGGATCCAAGAGCAAGCAAGCAGACTGTGCTGATCATCACATAACATGTGAATCACTAACTCCAAGCAAGCCTGAGTTTGAGGAGGAAGAAATTGTCAATGCTATGGACTTCTAGTAAAGGACTTACTTACTTCTAATAAAGGACTTCTGAAAAATTACCATAGCTCACGTACATAACATTACCACAAAAATTACCTTTAATTGACAAAAGGTGTGCAACTCACTTTTATGTACTATATCCTAAACTTAGTTGAAATAGAAAATTTGAATTTTAGGCTAGAAAGTGAAAGGAAAAACATATATCACCAATAGTTTGTAAACAAAGACTATTTGAATGTTTGAATGTCAGTTAATAAATTGGCATTTCAATATACAGATCAGGGGAGATACAAGTGTTTTGTTTATTTCCAGACACACTGTACAAAGTCCTCTGTAAGAGAAAAATCTCATAACTTTTATGTATCAACAGAAAATAAAATCTGTAAAACAGTAAAGGACTTCATATGTCAACCTACTAACAGGAGTTTGGTAAACTAACATTGGTCCAAAATGTTGTTTGAAATACAAATACCTTCACAGTAAAATTTGGTTAGGTTTGCATATATGAGCACAAGACACATAGCTCCAAGTATCACTCTTGTGTGGAGAAGGATACAAACACCTGACCAAGTTTAAACCCAAAGATTCTGATGATGATAAATTCTTTCATGTATTACCAAAAGCATGTCTTTGCAACAGTGCATCTGGAATTCATCCTCAATTAGACCACAGTTTCCTTAGCTCTGAAATGGAGAAAAAAAAAAAAAAAAAAAAAAGAGCTGTTTTTCATAATGTTTAAACATACACTAAATCAAAATGGGTACAGAGATTCCAGGAATCTCAGCATTGTAATGTAGCCACACAATTAAATCAGCACCACAGCAGATGTAATAACCTGCTGCAGCTTGAGTAGAATCAGATGGATGCTCATTAAAATTTAGAGTTGAAAGTTCAAAGAAAGAACTTGGAGAAGTCAAGCTGTCCTCAGGTCTGAAACACTTTTTGATGAGACGTAGAGGTGATCAAGTCAAATTCAATCAAAGGAAAAATGAATAATCAAATTAAAAAGGGAAAAGGAAAAGAAAATCACATCAGAAAGGTAAAGATTAAGGTAAAGCATGCCATGAAGATTTTTTATTATTATTATTTAATTTATTTCTTCTGAAAAGGAGTTAGATTGACATCAGCAGAAACAAAAGCCTTTTCTCCCCAGAGCAAGCTTAGTATAGTCAGTGCCAGAAAGCAAAAACTTGTCACAGAGCAGCTACACAGCTAAACCTGAACCTAGCAGGGTAACCTTCCCACAGAGATAAAAGACAAATTCATTTTCTGTGTTCATCCTCACCTTGTTCTCTCCTGCAAGAACATCAGTTAGCATAATAGCAGATAATGATTGTTGTGGACTAGTTTATAGATATCTGTACTGCAGAAGAAAAAAGTCCAGCAGCGTACTTAGACAAGTCATTCAACAATCAAACCACATCTAGCACCTCACAAGGAAAAAAAAAAAATAAATAAAATAAAAAAGTGTCATATTACCAAACAGCAAGAGAACTGTGGATCCAGCCAGCAACTAAAATCCACTAAATCCTACACACATATTTTCCAATGATACCACCTGCCAACTTCAGCCTTGCACCCAAATTAAGAAAAATCTGAATTATCATGTCCTTTAATGGCACAAAGAACTTGTCTCCTCTGCAATGTAGAAATACCTCCAAATTAAAACCCCTCTGACCAGTGACTTTACCATGCAGAGACCTCAACTTTCTCAGCGCTCCTGAACCCCCAGACCTGCACACTCATTTTGCCAAGAGTCAGCACAGGCACTGCTGGTTCTTCTCCTGATGATTTCAGAGGGTAGTGATCAGTGGCACAGAGTTGGAGGCCTGTAACTAGCGGTGTTCTCCAGGGGTCGGTACTAGGTCCAGTCTTGTTCAACGTCTTCATCAATAACCTGGACAAAGAGTCCACCCACAGCAAGTTTGCTGATGATACAAAGCTGGGAGAAGTGACTGACACACCAGAAGGCTGTGCTGCCATTTAGCAAAACCTGGACAGGCTGGAGAGTTGGGCAGAGAGGAACCTGATGATGTTCAGTTGTCCTGGTGGGCAACAGGTTGGCCATGAGCCAGAAGTGTGCTCTTGTGGCCAAGAAGGTCAATGGGATATTGGGGTGCATTAAACAGAGTGTGGCCAGCAAGTCAAGGGTCGTGATCTTCCCCCTCTACTCTGCCCTGGTGAGGTCACATCTGGAATACTGTGTCCAGTTCTGGGGTCCCCAGTTCAAAAAAGATAGAGATCTTCTAGAGAGAGTTCAGAGGAGTGCCACAAAGATGATTAAGGGCTTGTAGCTTCTCCTGCATGAGGAAAGGCTGAGAGACCTGTGTCTATCCAGCCTGGAGAAGACTGAGGGGTGATCTGATCAATGTTTATAAACATTGAAGTGCAGGAGGTAAATGGACGGGGTGAGGTGCAATGGCCCAAAACCGGAACACAGGAAGTTCCACACAAGGACGCGTAAGAACTTCTTTACAGTGACCATCAACACCTCCCTAGATGCTTTCTTGCTCAACCCATTGTAGGAAACCTGGAAAGGGGAAGGAGGCGGGGGGGGTTCGATTTGATGATCTCCAGAGGTCCTTTCCAACTCCTACAATTCTGTGATTTCTGTGATTCTGGACAGATTTTATGTATATTCGCACACTGACACATAGGGGGAAACCACTTCATGAAACCCAGTCTTGTATCTGTAATCACCCTTCCTTTACTAAGGACAAAAAAAAAATAAAAATCTGAAGCGTAATGTCAAAACCTGTGGCACCAAGGCTCAGAAACATGAAGAGGTGTTTTCATTGTTGTCTGAAACAAAACACAAGATCAACCGCACACAACCAACCTGCTCCTACAATGCCAGCAAAATGGTGCAACTCACTTCTGTGAAACTCTCTCCCACTCAGTGTGTTGAATAATACTTGTGCCAAGTATTACACTGGAGCACCCACTGTCAGTGTAATAGTCTTCCCCAGCAATCATTTGGTAGCGTTATGCTGCTTCATGTGGTCATCCTCCCCAGTGACCTACTGGGAAAATGAAAATGTTTTTTTTTTTTTTTTTTCTCCTTTGTTCCCTATATTTATATGGAATCTTAATGAAATTAGAGAAGAATTTATGCTTCAGGTGCCATGGCTCTATGTAGCAGCTACATGCACTGTTAGTGCTTAGACTGTTCCAGCTAATAGCAGTCAGACAGAAGAGCACTGTTTGCTGTTTGTTAGCAGTCATACTGCAGCTGGCAGAAGCATGAGAATTGCTAAGACCCTTGCACATTCTGAATGATGGAAGCAGGGTTTAAAATCAAATTGCCACTTGTCAGAAAAACCAAAGACTTTGATATGTATTGTATAAACATACAGAGCCTAACTCCAATGTCAGAGAACAGCTTTAACCTCTTACATAATAAGCTCTTTAGTATTTTGCAACATCAAACTCATAGTTACCAAAATATGGTAGATTACTGAGTTATTGGCAGACATCACACACTTATAATTTGTCCTTCCAGCCCAGAAGATTAAAATATTAATTACACAAACTACATTATTCCTCAACTATACCCCAGGAAACAGATCATTCAAAATAAGAAGGGACAAACAGGATTAGACTCACAATGAGGATAAAACATTTTTTACATTCTATAAAAGAAACTGAAGGAACTACCAGAGAGGTGGAGCTTTCTAAAGTAATGGTTGCTCAAAGTATCTACACTGCCAAAGAAAAACCTCTCTAAAATGGACTGGCTCCATGAACAGGCTATGTTTGGACATAGTTAACTCTGATAATCCTCTTCTGAGGAAGCACATGTGAAACCCTAGGCAGCAGAACTCTTCCAAGCAGCTGAAAGCATGAGCAATTCAGACTGTCAGCAGTGGTATTATTCACATTACAGCAGTGGTATGATTACACATTTGTACATGAGATGTACAAATATGTAAACTGAATTTATTGTAATCGATTTTAATCACAGACTGAAATAAGCACAGATAGACAAAACAACCCTTTTCCTCTCCTTCAGTTCTTAATTACAGCTGGAAAATCCACATGCATACACCTAAGACATTGTTTTGCCTCATTCCAATGGCACAACCATGCTTTTCTTGCTCCTGACAGGAGCGGACATGCCCAACAACCTTTACACCTATGCTTTGGCACTGGGGTGGAGGGCACAGGCAGACTTGTTTCTGCAATTGGAGCTGAGCTATTGAGTGGTTACTGCCATATCCACTGAGACACAGTGACTTGACTATTCACAAGAATAAAGTTCCTGGTTTCAACTATCACCTAAGATACTTTAATGAACCCCATTTTACTTTTTTATCTGATATGGACTATGAGGTTTGCCACGGTCCAATGAAGGATTACTGTTTTTCAGCTGAAAAACGACCAGCAACAACTCAGACACCTTTCTACTCAATTGCAAGAGCAGATTTGACAGTACTCATTCTGCAATCATTGCTTCATATATTAGGATTTCCCCAGGAATCCACTTTGTCTGATAAATAAGATCAAAGGTGCTCACTTACTGAAAAATAAAATAAAATTAAAAAAAGTATTTTATTCTATTCATGGTATTCAGTGTGATGTCACAGGTCTCTAAAGTAAATCCAAAAGCCTGCTTTGAATACCTCATTTTTCATTACTACAGAAGCTTTTTTTTTTTTTCCATGAAGCTTTCTCTTGAAATTCAGTACATTTAAACAAACACAGCCACCAACAGATTTACCATCATAATGCAAAGTAGTAGTATCTCCAATGGAGAACTGAGGCACAGAGAGCACACATCCAACCTGTTACCAGAGTGACGGCAATGTGACAAAGGCATCCAAGGAATTTAAGCAAGCCAAATGACAGCTATGAATTCACTCTGCGCCATTTATCCTGTTTTGGATAAATAGTCTCAGTTACATAGGTGTGCACTGCATTTTAGTTGTCCTTGTAATTCATTATTCCCTCAAATGTAAAGCGTATAAAGTCACTCAGGAATTCTGCTTTGAAGACGTTGCTTTTTCTGAATATTTAGCATTGTGTAGCATATTGTGACTGATTTAACTGATAATGATATAACACCACAATATGTGGTGTTTCTACAAAATAGGTCCCTGAGTCCATTCAGAAATTTTATGACCTACCCCCCGCTTGTAGAAGCCCTATGAGTAGGGACACAAAAACAAGTTGCTGAAAGAGAACCTAATAAGGAAGTCCTAATTCACAAGCACTTGGCTACCTAATTGTATGTATTGTCTTTAGCAGATTTCTATTAGCAGGCTAAATTATTCATGCATCTCTGTATGACAGAGCAGAGGTTTCTCCAAGGTGAATTTGACTGCAGTGGCTTGCCTTTTCACTCTACACCTTCTGCAACAAATAGAGATACTATCCTACAGCAATTCCCCTTCACCAGCGTAAAGCACTTATGTCCTTATCACATATCCTCCTAATAAACAGGAAAATATATATCTGGAGGGGTTGAAATTACGTGACCCTCTAAGTTATAGAGGGCATACCATAATATCAATACACAAATAAAAAGAACTGAGGATTTCCATACTCCATATTCATTTAGCTGTGATGTTACTTGGTGTACACAAGGACCGTTTGTGTGTACACACACACCCAATAATGCACGTCACTGAAAAGATCTACCCAAGCCATATATCTGCATAGTAAAGACCTCTTTTGAGGGAACTATCACTGGCCTCCTACTAGAATTCCTATAAATTGTAACTTCCACATACACCTTTTAACATCTGTATAAGGTATATAGCAGTTTTTTGAAAGTTGTTACTGCTGTGAAATACACAGTGTTGAAATAGTACATAGTATAGCACAAAAGGGGGAAAAGAAGTGTGGTTTCAATCCATGTTTCTTTACACAACTCAGTAGCTCCTGAATACGTGTTAGTTTGCAAGGCATCCAACGCAACAAAAATACACACAGAGAGAATCCACGTGGAACGATGTCCCAGACAAGCTCTGATGTAAAGATGTTCTTTCAAATCATATAATACTTTTTTTTTTAAACATATGTTTTTCTCAGTTTCTTTTAGAAGCCAAGTCCAGAATATAAAAAACATTCAGGTCATTCAAGTTGATAAGGGAATGTTTCTTATATTATGATAAAATGAAAGTAATGACTAGCTGTATCAGCTTCAGTATGTACTCTTGAAAATTGGTTGTATTGATTACAGAGAAAAACTTCCTTCAACCATCTGCATTTCCTTGTATTGCATAAGAAAACACGTTTGGCACATATTTGGGATTCATAACTGCATTTATTATAGCCTTGCATTTTATTATGCACTTGATTTGTAAAACTCTCAAAATTATGGAAAACACCCTGATGTATTCTCCAGTTTTGAAAAGATGCAGATTACACATATATGCAGACTACTGCTACAGTTGATTTTATTTTTATAATGACAATACAGTGATAAAAGTCAAATTATCTCCCATTCTTGTATGCTTTCTTATTTCTAAAATCATTTTATCCCAGGGTTTTCTGAGTAATGGTTTAAAAAGACTCTTTAAATATTAAACATACCAAAATATTGATGGATTAAATGAGACTTAGTTTCATAATCATAATGCACAGTGCTTAGTGCACAATGTTTTCTTTGACTGTGCTTAGTACCGGCTTTCAAGAGGAAACCTTGCATTTTAAAATAGACTCAGTTTCATTACCATAGATGTTTTCTCCTTTTGAAAACATTCATTCACTCAGATACATTTATTATTATTTTTTTTTTAATTTCCCAGATAGTAAACCCCTGGTGGGATAATCTCATACAATCCATATGAAGAATGCAGTTCTACAGATCAACTAATCCTGCCATTATTTGATTTGATTTAAGAACAACTTAATTGAAACAACATAAAGTTGTGAGGAGTGTTTTTTATGCACATCCTAGTTAATGTAAATGACAGTTTAAAGTAATGAAAATTTTGTATGACCAATCAATTAACCCATTCTCATATTAAGTAAATTCCTGTGTATGAGTTTTTTGTTTGTTTGTTTTTAATATACACACACAGAGTGCACTCTACTTGGTCACAGATAATAATAGTTTTGTATCTGAGGAAGCAAACTGTTTACAAGTTTTTTGTTGCAAGCACTGTAATACACACATACACAGAGTATAAAGAGTGCTGTTAAAAAAATAAAAACATGCCACAATCCAGGTGAAGTATCTGAGGTAATGGAAATATGTTTAAGTGGGTTTAAATTTCAGTATGTTCATCCAAGAATGTTTAGGTTTATAAATAATAGAAATAATGACACTGCAGTGATTCATCTAAAAAAAAAAAAAAAAAAAGTATGAACATAAAAAGTATGAACATCAAGACTTCATTGCCTCAGTAATTAAAGCAAGTCTAGCATTTAGCTAGCATTAAAGGGACTAAAGACAGAGAAATTAATAGGTTATTGAAATATATTCAAAATAATGAAAAAAGTCTAATTCAGAGGTGGTCCTGTATTCTAAACATACAAATATCTTATTGAATCTACTTCATGCTTTCCTTCTTCTGAACAAAATGTGGGCGAAAAAGACATTTTCTACCCACATAAAGAACAGATTTTAGTGCTAGGCTTTATGCGGTCAAAGCTCTAAAATTCTCCTTGTGGGCTAGAAGATATTTTCTTGCAGAAAGCATGCCTTGCGGTGAAAAGAGACAAGTCTTGAGTATTTCCTAATGAGGTTTTTCTTAAATGCTTCAAGGTTGAAGAAATTGCACACCTATTTCACTATTTCAAAAAGAGTAGAAAACCTGTACTTGTAAAGGAGGGGAACTCTATGCCCTGAAATATCTTCCAGTCAAAAATCTGGTCACTGTTAGCTCCTCTGAAAAAGGATGAATCACTTCACTAACAAAAGAATAACAAAATCCATCACAATTCACTTATTTTTGAACAGTCTTGTTGATAGTTTCTGAAAACACTCATACAACTAATTTTTTCTTCATGAATGTCTACAGAATGAGAATTGCAGAGTTCTATTTACAAATACTCATGACTAAAAATACTTGCATAGCCTACTCGGGAAGGAAATAGAAACAAGATCCCAACAAGGTATCCAAGCAACTACAGCTAACAATGGACAACAAATAGAATTCTTCCTTGAATAGCTGGAAATAAAATTCCAGAGTTAAAATTTTGTAACGCTGAACTGAGATGTTCCACTTGCAAAGCAAACAAAACCAGTACTATGCTCTGTGTATTGCAAGGACTAACACAATCCACTAACTTGTTTTCAGCAAATTATCCTCTCTTTCCTAACTAGTGGTTTGTTTATTTATTTTTATTTGTTTTAATATATTTGCGAATGTCATGGTAATATGGGTAAGTTGTTTAGCAAGTTAGAGGATTTGCTTGCTGCTCCTGAGATTATTGAGTTTTTGTTCTTGAGACAGTGATTAATCATTCTAATATGCCACAAGTCAGTGCATTCCATACATGGAAATTATGAATCTCACCTCCATATATATAGTAGCTGATTTTTTGCACAACAGGTATGTTGTTAGATGCTTAATATCATTTCCATGAGAATGTTTCCTTAACATTCTTAAAGCAGTTTGCCATACATTTTAGTTTGCTTATTCCTACATCTTCTAGATCAAACCCTGTTACTGATGTAAATCAACATAATTTGTACTCAAATGTGAACACAAATTATTGTACATATTGTATATGTTTCAAATATACTGTATCTCACTCTAATTATAGAAGTAAAACTGTTGTGATTCCTTAATCCTGTCCCTAAATTTTGTAGCCGGCATATTACACAGTAGTAAGCCTTGATAGACCTCCATTAAATCTAACATGCACCCTATCTTTGGATGCTCCCACTATATTGAAAGAAACACACAGACAAGATGGCCCTACTGACATCTGGCTGACACATCTGATTGCTCGTGGGCTGAAGAAATTGTGCAGATTGAACAGAAACAGCATTTGGCACTGAATCTGCCAGGCCATCTCACATGGAGTATGACTCATACAGACTGTTTCTTGGACAGTAAATATACAAGTTTAAGAAGGGCGCCAGAAAAGTAAATACTATTTTGGACTGGTTTCTTTTATTTGACCCCTGATTATTATTGCTCTCTTCCCAACAGTAGAAAGCCACATTAGAAATTATTGGTTGATTCTTGCTCAAACCAGAGCAACTGAAGACTGAGCAAATTAAGTGCCTCCCAGGTCTCCTTTTTGATGACAATATAAGATCTTTTACAGAGAAATAACTGGTAAAACATGAATAATAGCATACATTTCTGGCTGACAGGTGACAGTAATGTTTTGTCAGTTTTAACTTTAGAGTGAGAGTTGCAAATGTCAGTTACTCCTTAAATTCCATGAAAGTAGGAAAGAAATAAAATATTGTAATATTCTTAGTGTTTTAACCTAATAAAGCATCACCATTTGTGATGTTGATCTGTGTAGATTTTCCAATTCACACATTCAGAATGGGTTAATTTTTCAAATCACACTGTACTCATTATGAAAAGATAAAAGAAATTCCTAAAAAATATAATTCAGATCTGTGCTCAAAAAGATCTGTTTCACCTTTTGAAAAACTGCAAGTTGCTTTGGCAAGACCTACTAGCCTTGTTGCAAAAATAAAATAGTGCTTACTGGTTCAGAATTAGTTCTTACATACGCTATGTTACTTTTGCTTCTTTGAAACAAAACGTTTGTTTATACTTTGTCTTCATTATCTACTAGTTATGTCTATTAAAATCAGAGCTAAGCAATAGCAAGAGAATAGTTGTTCCTTATTGGAATAACTGAGGATACCATCTCATCAACAATATACTGCTCATACCAAGGAAATAATTCTTTTTATTTAGGTACCATGACATTTAAAACAACTGGATTCTAATTTTGCTATCTAGATTAAGAATAAGACTAGTTTCTATTTAATATATACATTAGATCATGAAAATGTATTGTTTTTAAAGTTCCATATATTCTTTAACTGAAATCATAATCCATCGTCTGTGACATCACAGCTAGTTACTGTGGAGATGCTGACAGTGCTGCAAATAGAGGATTATTACTCCAGGTGAGGAAAAAATTGTGGGAATAGATAAACCATAATAAGGGATAAAAATCCTTTTATTAGAGAAACAGCTGCAGAAAAAAAAAAAAAAAGAAAGAAAGAAAAAAAAAAGTAGAAAATATGCTACAGGTGGTAGATACAGACATATTTTTTTTTTAATCAGACTTTTCTACAAGGCTCTTTCAAACAAAAGAGCATATATGGGTTGTGTTAAAACAATGAGGTCTAGGGTTAGTACAGTAGGGTCAAAACATTCACTGCCTGGAAATAATAAAAAAAATCCTTCAGTTCATTATGCAGTGTTTTGATATTGCATAGCAAGAAATCACTTTTCAAGATCAAAGTCAAATTTATTAGATTTAAGGTGATGTTTAGCACTGAGGGAAAAAAAATGTAATCATATCCAATTCAGACTAAATCAGGAGTTTGTCTAAAAATACACTTGGACAGATTTTTCTGTTAAATTATCCTTCTCGTTTATTTCTCTATCTTCATTCACCATTTCATATAACTAAGTGTATATAATCACAAAGGAAATCTAAAAAGGTCTAATTTTAATCTTGCTCTGTTAGAGTTAATTCCCAGAAAACCTCAAAAAAACAAACAAACAAAAAAACAACAACAACAAAAAAAACTTTTTAATGTCTTTGGGTGGAGCAGAGTTCACCTACTCATGGCTATATAGTCCAATACACCAACCTAGGGAGATTTTAAAGGTGTTAGTTTATGTTCACTGTCAGTTCTGAGTGGATAATTATTACACAGAAGAACCTGAAGTTGCCCAAGTGCAATGAAACAGATAAACAAATAAGGTAACTGCATCCATATAATGTACCATTTCCCCTGGGGATAGGGAGTGATTGATTGATTGATTAATTGAAGTTATTAACCCAGAATATCCACCCTTTGCCTTGTCACATCTCATTTACAATCTAGTTGTTGTTATCAGCAGAGTCATTTCATATAAATTCTTGTTTAAGATGCATGTTTTTGTTGCAGATCTGAGGATAAAAGCTAGAAGATAAAGCACAGCAGCAGAATCCTAAGCTAAACAAATGGAAGAAATTTTAGATGTTAGCAATAACAAACTAAAAGGATGATCATTGCTATTGAAATCAGTGGCAACAGAGTCAAATTGCTACTTTTTGGGAGCGTTATAACTCAAAGATAGATCAAACTATATTTCTTCATGTTTTGTGTAGCAACATATTACACATCTTGCATCCTCAATAAAAAGATGTTATCTCCCTTCAACGTGATCAGAAGAAATCTTTACGTCTTTTTCCCTTTTGGAAGGTATTAGGCTGAAAAGACTGGTACCAAAACTATATTAAGGAGAAGCTGAAAAATGAACTAACCTCAGTTCTTATTTTATTTCTCCAGCTGCCATTTTCCCCAATTTCTTCTTTTTCCTTGGTTTTTTTTTTTTTGTTTTTTTGTTTTTTTGTTTTTTGTTTTAAAAAAAGTTTTCTCCATGAAGCCCAGAAGCAAAAATCTTTTTCAGCAAAAAATGGTACCATACATAAATAATTATGAGAGATAATTGCTCACATAAAACCTTCCTTCAGGTCTATGGCTGTGCTCTTTACTGATCTGTATGCTTTTGTGTTCACACATACTCTTAGCACGCAGATAAACATGTTTTTTGTTGAGGACAAGAGTATGTTCTTCACACAGATCACCCTAAGTTACAGAAACTCTGGATAAAAGCAGTGAGAAAAACTTCCTTGAATTGTTAAGATTATTCAGGACTTGATTGCTACTAGTGAACACTACAGACTCCCAGCTTGGATCCTGACACTCCACAATGAAACCAGCCTATTACAGCTTCACCAGCAGAGTACAGTAGCCTTCAATAAGAAAGAAAATACTGTATTTTTTTTTTTTTTTTCCCCATTTAATCTCAAAAAAATAAAAGCAAACACAATATGTTTCAGACTGTTTTCCGTAGGCTTCAAGCAATACTATGAGCAATGTGCCTCTAGAGAGATTAGGATGCTTATACTAATTGTGTTTAACATTTTTTAACGTTTTATAGATAAGCCAAGGGGTAACTGAATCATCTTATGCCATTATGGTATTTATGGTATATTCCCCAAAGTATAAACATTTCAGTTTGGTAAGTTCTTACTTGTATTGCCTCAGGCACCAACGGGTTTATCTTTTCCATAGTTAAAATTGTTACTTCTCAGGATCATGGAATGCTCACGTTGCCTTTCAAGAAACTAAAATCAATATGCTTTTGCAAGGTAACTGGTCTAGGGCAAAGAATGTCTGCATATTTGTTTGAGAGCAGAGGGAGTGAAAGTAGCTTTCCATAGTGCCTGAACTGGGGTCAAACGCCAGGTTAGCAAGGCAGGGGGTGATGGGTGCTGAGCTGTGTTCAGCTATAAGTTCAATTCACCTTTGCAAACAGAAATACATTAGGGGTACAGAGCTCCACAAAGGAACATAATACTAACCAAGAAAAAAAGATTAAAATGGAATTAAACAAAGAAGACAACAAATGCTTTCTTTAGGGCTTGCTTTAGAAAAAATAAATATTGTCCAGGCACAGTTATAAGACGGAAACAAGGCCAGGAACCCACTCACTCTTTGTCTGTCATTTAAAGGGGCCCTCCTATTTGGAGAATCAAATTAGAAAGACTGGAAGTTTAGAACTGCTAAAACAATAAGGCCCATTGCTATATTAACATGTCAAACAATTTATATTCAAAGCCCTTTTGCTTGATTTTACAAACCAGAGAAGAGATTTGGTACTGAGCACACAAAAGGGCAGATGATTAGCGTCTATAATGGGTAACAGCTCCTCTTTGATTTGTTTCCTCAGGAGACATTATAGCTGGAAGAGAACAAGAAATAGAAATGGTATCACAGATGGGGAACTATATCTCTCAGAGTCACTGGTCCAGGCTGATTTGGAGTAGATTATTTTGTTATATTGAGCCTTTGGCCAGAATTCAGATCCTGACCAAAACAGCATATCCAACATCCCACCTCTTAGCGACTGCTGGAAAAAGACACAGTAATGGAAATAAAATGACCGAATAAAATTTTGACAAGAACAATGGAGAAGTTAAATATCTGGGTATGAAGATAATAGCTAGGGAATGTTTAATCTGTACATTAAGGGCAAATGCTTAAGTTAACAGTGAGAAACTAGAACTTAGTTTCGTGACAGAAATCTGAAGCAAATTGCACTTCTTGTAAAAATTGAACCAGAAGTAAACTGATTTTTTGTTTTGTTTTCCCCACTTGACTATTGATGCAAAAAGAAAATGAATATGAAGAGTTTTGTGTCCAGTATGAAGCTGGAGAGTCTGTTATGAAATTTTGGTAGGGTCCTTAACTCATTCCTGGTTCAACTGACACCTTATCAACTGACAGAGGAACAACCAGCCAACAGCAGAGCTGAGCAGTTAGGCTCAAGCCTGGGCTGCTGCCAGTACTTCACATTGCCTTCAAGATGTAGTCGAGCATTACTGCACACTGCCTTACTGTAGAAGCAGCACACACACATTCAGGGCATGCTTTGGGATCTTGAATATTCTTTAAGGTCACACTGTATCAGTGTTCTGAAGGAACTTCTAGAAAAATGAGCCATGCATACAAAGGGATGCCTAACCAAACAATCCACCTGTAAATAACTCACATCAGTCTGGTCAAAACAAAGCTGATACATGTGCATCTGTGTTTTTTTTTGTTGTTGTTGTTTGTTTGTTTGTTTTTTGTTTTTGTTTTGTTTTATTATTATTATTTATTAAACAAAACCAAAACCCACTACTTGAAAAGACAAAACAATCAACGTAAGCTTCATTTGAACTCTAGCCACTGTTACCTGGTGAGGAAAGTTGAGAAGTTACTTAGACTTGTTTCTTTACCCTTGTAGGTACATTCTCAAAATGACATTGAAATATGACAGGTATGCCGAAGGTCCTCCAGGAGCTTACAAAGAAAATTAGAAACCTAACCTGTTTTACTCCATTTGGATTTTGTGTAGAAATCTAACATGCACTCAAATGCCTCTAAAACTGCCTTCAAGTCAGTACAGGTCCAGGTAGTGTGAAAGTCACATTTTCTTGATGCAAGCTAACAAATAGGTAAGAAAAAACACGTATAACAAATAAAAATGTTACTTCTACTTGGAGCATCAACTTGCTCTTCAGCAAGTTGCCTCTGAAATTGGTTGTCTTTTGCTGTCCGTTGTGTCTTGTAATAACTGAAGGATGTACTGTTTACTGCACATCTTTCATCCAAACTAAATGGATTTCAATTTGATTCCAAAGCTTATGATGTAATATTTTCTTTTTGAAAAGACCTCCTGCTATTTTATGGTTTTGTGTCTCCTGTCCACATTTGAAATAAGTTTTCATGAGCATTTCAAGGCTGTAGATAATGGGTATACGCAAAAGAGTTGCAGTAATGATATGTTTGGCTTGTGGAGTTTTGCAAAGTATTGTGGGAATCCATGGGATGAAATGTGGATTCACCTTGTCATGCATTGTTGTGAAGATGGATCATGACTGGGTTCCTTCCATTCTATTGATGTTATATTTTTACTGTCTGGAACAAAAAGTTACATTTGTGAAATCTTAACACTTTACAGGCAGAATAAGTACTAATACAGTGATTATGATTCCTACGAACAGGTAGGAATGGCTGCAGAAAGACACTAGGTTTCTCACCGAAAAAGACATGTTTGGCTGGGTTGGCAGAGCATGATGGAAAAAAAATCCCACTCCTACATCCCTCTCAAAGCCTCCCACTCCCTTTTTACCTTGTCTCTACCACTTGTTATGGACAACAATAACAGTAAATAAGTTTCCATAAGTAACTTTCCTTCTGGCCTGAATTATAGAAAACCTGGTGATCCTTAAGACACAACTACAACCAGTATTACCCACCTACAAGTTTCTGCAAAAATTGGGGGCAGAAGGGAACACAGCTAGAAAATATGGAATGGAGCAATGCCCTAATTTACCAATATGACATAGAGCTACAGAAAGTTCTAGATACACTATTCAGAATCGTTTTGTTAAGGAACAAATGCAGGAAAGTTTCAGATCTCTTCCTCATATACATAGCTCTCCTCTTTGAAAAGCACTTTTCCTACATTAACATATATTTAAATGCAACTGGACACACTGCTATCAAATACATGGTGTACATTTCAAACAAATGGCACAGCCAGAGCATACATAGCTAACCAACACAACTATATTTAGAAAGAATTTGGTAAGCTACTGCTTTCTTTTAACAATCTATTTTTACTTGCATGGTCCATGGCTTCTAAAATATTAATAAAAGACCCAACTGATATTAAAATAGAACATTATTAGTTTTCTAAAACTTTCATTGTCAACAATAGTGGTTTGTCTTTTTTCCCCTAACTTTTTACCTAATCTCATCATTTAAGTAAATGCTTAATTATATATGCTAGTATTTTTTTCCATTGAAATGCATACAGTTCAATATGATTTTTGTTTGCAAGGGCTGCCTGGAAATAACCTCTTGTTGTTGTTGTTATTTTTTGTTTGTTTTGGGGGAAAAGATGGTCATTGTTAACCATTCATGAGAGTACAGCAGTTACTACCTATAAGACATTTTGTTCTCAGTAAACCAAAATAACTATCTTCAGATGCATCACAGATAAACTACTACTGGTAGTCTATTTAAGTCTGACTTTAAAAAGGAACAGGAAAAGGAAAAAAAACTTCAAAATCATGGCAGATTGCACTTTTATGGTACTTATAAGATGATCTTATCCTCACTGCAATATAGTCATTACATGGATTAGGTTTGAAATGGGGCAGCAAGGTCTGTTTCAGAACTGCATTATCTAAAGTACTATAAAGTATTTTTCTCCTTTCACAACTGGTGACAAAAACTTTTCAAATTATTTCTTCTCTACATATGCATCTAGATAATGTGTCATTTATCTGCTTTTTCTGAATATTCCAAGGAGATGGCTAATGCAGTTTATTATATGCTGGTTTATTCTACCTTGAATGTTTTAATAAACACAGTATAAACCAGATCTGTGTGGGACACATTAACATCTAATTACACAGTAGCCCAGTAAGTAGAGAGAAGCAGGAATTAAGATGTAAGCAGCTGTGGTCTATATATTAACAGTGTTACTAAAATACAAATCAGAGCTATCATACACAGGTTCAAATTGTATCACTGATAGAAAAAAAAAAAAAAAAAAGTAAACAACTCAATGAGACAAATTATTCTAAATAGCATATGACAGAGCATTGATTTTTAAACTGTTTATATTATTTTTAAACTGTTTAATAATACCTAAGAATATGGATATTTACAGAATTTTAACAGAATTAAATTTTTAGTTATGTATAGTAAAAACGTGGGACAAAACACAAACCACTTAAATTTCCCAGTGTCCAGTGAATGATCAGGTTCATGGTATAACCTACCAGTCCTGGCCATTTCATATTCTATAATGTTGAGAGAAAAAATGAATCTGAGACATTGGAATAGATACAGCACCTCAGTCAGGTCTCAAAAACTGTAAGACAGGCATTTCAGCACACAGGTTCTAAACGTACCCTTTCACATTCCAGTTTTGATATGCCTTAAACTCTGGAAATGTGGAAATACAAAACAAAGCTCTTCGTGGTAAGGCTAAGATCTTCATCAGGTGGAAGGATGAACAATAAAGCGAAACAATTCAGCACTTGCAGAATTTGGTTTCTGATTTCTTTTTGAATTAAACTCTACAGTATTCTGGTGGGTTACTAGAGCCCCACTACTCATTTGTGATCATAATTTAGAGAAACACAGACTGCTAAAATGATATTTCTACTTAAGAAGAGAATTGCTGATTTGAAGAAGCATGATCAGAAAGAGATTTACATCTAAACAATGTATTTTGCTCCCTCTTCATAAAAACACACTTGAAAAAAAATATGTAATATATAGTTGGGATGTGAGTGATTTTTCATGAGAAAAAAGTACTTATAGACAGAATTCATAAACTTTGGGAGTTGATGTTTGTTTTTCAGGATGCCCACTTGAAACCATGCTTAAGCTCTTAAAAATCAAATATCATCAGATGGCCTCTGAGTCATGACATGCAGTGTGATAACACAGAATATCACAGAATATGTGCAATTATGTTAAAAATAAATAAATAAATAAAGCCTGCACCATTATTAAAAAAAAAAAAAAAAAAAAAGGCAAATTGCCTGAAAAAGGAAGCCAAAACCAGAATGGATTGAGAAACCAGAACTTTTTCCATACAACATCTGCTCAAGTGATTTTAATACTTCTTCTACAGATAAATACTTCATTTTTCACTATAATCAATTCAACACTTTGCAGGAACACTGAAATATTTCTAAATAATTGCTGAAACAGATTTGATGGTAAAGGGAAGAGTGAAGGAGACGAACAATTAAAATAGAGTCTTTTAGAGGGAGTCAGGCACAGCTAATCAAGCAGTAAGATGATGATACATTCACTTTCTATTGCATATCATCCACATGACTGTAATATTTTCACATGAACCAAGGCACTCTTTCACTCTAATAGATTGTTTATTTTCTGGCTGTTTGTAAAAGAAAATATCCATCCCCTTCAGCCTCTTCAAATTGTTTCAGGGCAATTAAGTTCCTGAAAACCCAGAAACAAGACAAGAATTTAACGCATTAAGAGAGACTGAATAAGCACTGATTTTACTCATGGCTGATATCAATAAGTCTTCAGGAGCTTGAAAATACCAGCCTGTATTTAAAACCTTGTTCTCACACAGACATGAATTAAAGCAAAATTTGCAACAGAAACTCTCAACACAATCTATGATTTGCTGATAAACTGGCCAATTTTATTTTGAAACAGAGACAAGTGTTTTCAGAGCTGAGTCTTCTGCACCACAGGTATGCAGAGGGTGCAAAAGAATCAAGGGAGTCTGTTCTTTCATATTCTAAACTCAGTTTTGTAGCTTAAGAATAAACCAAGGGAAAAGGACAATAACTTGTCATATAAATTTACCGCTCATTAGCTGGAGTTTCTGCAGACCTTTATACTTTAGTCCCTAAAGAATACTGACTCACATATACAGCCCAAAATATCTGCAGTCTCAGCCTCAAAAAAAAAAAAAAAAAAAAAAAAGATGGAGAAGTCACCTAATCATATGTGGAAAGAACAAATGTCCTTGCAATACAGTGTAATACTAAAAAAAGAACAGAATACCATAAAAATGAATTCTGCAACTACTAACTACTAAGCGCCATCTCCTGTCATTAAATCTAAACCTAGTTTGTTACAATGGCCTATGCCAAGCACAAAAGCACCCAGTGCAGCACAATGAACAGAGCACTGCCTGCAGTTGACATGAGAAACCTGGCAAAAGGAAGAGGCTACGATCATGTGGGTCCTCAACTGCACTTTACTGATGTCTGAGGAGAGGCTTCATTTACAGCTTACAGCCTCAAGTCCCTCCATGAAGGCAGCCTATCTCTGAAAAACTAAGCAAACTTATGTTTTTCTTTAAAAGCACAGCCAGATGAGGAGAAAAACATTTATCAAGCACACTGATGGTGAATACCTGTATAGTTAAAATGATCAAATAGATGAGTGTGGAAAAATAAAAGTGTTTTTTTTTTTTTTCTTTGTTTGCTTGCTTTCCTCAGCTAAAGGATTTACTCCTGCATCTCCTATGAGGAAAAAGTTGTGGCTTCCTACTAATATCCTGCCCTGGTTGGAAATAACTGTATTGCAGTCATACCACTGTTCAACAAAGAGAAATTTAGAGCATATGGACTACAAGAAGGGAAAGTGGTCAGGGCATTTATCTGTGCATATAATCATCTCAACCTCTACTATAACATATTTTTCACAAAGCACTCATTGGACAGTGCCCCAGCTGTTCCTCTTCAGAGGGAGTGCAAGGAGAGACAACCCTTATATTTTGAGACTCTCACCACTGGCTACTATCACGGTCCCTCCTGATTGTACTTAATAGGACCAAATAGACTCTTGAACCTTTGCTTTAAAAACACAGGGGACAGAGCAGGGTTTGTAAAAGATTTTTCACATAAGTAATACCAAGAGGTCAGCAGTGTGTTGGGGATTGCTGAGGCTAGGTACAAAGGAGGCTTCTCTTTCTCTTACTCCATTTCACAGTTGAATTAAATTTGCTGATTATTTATGATACATTTGAAGGGAATGAACAGTGTAAAGAACAAAGAACTACAGTTTCAAACTCAGTTTTAGATAACCATGCCACTCGACTCTAGCAATGAAACTCTGATTTCTTTCAATCTGCATTGTACGTGGCAAACATGGACAATCAAAAGTCAAAATAGAGTTTTGAGGAGCTGGCTTTCTCCACAGATATTGAAAAGCCTTTCACATAAATTTGAGCAATATGGAGATGACCTGGCAATGCTTGAAAAATAATGCACCATATTTATAGGCAATTCTTGAAGAATGAGATCCCAGAGATACTGTTATTATCTTTACTTTCCAATAACTTAGCTCCATTATTCATCTGCTGTGAGTGGATCATTTCCATGAATTCATTTGCATCACAAATCTAAACCTTTTCTAGTTAAAGCTTTCATATCATTTTTGTATGGTTCTGAAATTAATGCAATAATTCCTAATACAAAATAAAACAATTTTGCCTAGTGTTTTGAATTACAAAAGCAATATATTCAGCCTACATGTTTCAAATGAAGGTAGGTTACAATAAACTGATAAGCATTTTGAAAATCTCTTCTTAAAGGATTTGCACATTTAAAGACACTTCACAATGAGATCTATTGGTTCCTGTTTGCAAACAACAGCAGTGACACAATTTTCATGCTATATTAGATCCTTTCTTTGCAAGTATCTGCAGGCTATTCCTTACACTACCACTGTTACCCTTCGATAGGGCCTTCTCCAAAGAGAATGGTATTCAATAACTTCAGTGTAACCATCTTCACAGAATTGCACAATAGTCATTATTTCTGTTTGGTAAGCAATGGGAAAACAACACAGCCAAGAACAAAATAATTAGTAACAAATTACTAAGCACTTATTCTTGTATTTCACAGCATATACCTTGCATAAACTGCGACACAGAAGTAGGTAACCAACATTAGCACAAGAAATTGAAGACCTGAGCTACAGTGTACTTACTAAAGAAAGAGTAAACCTGCTCCTTCCTTCTTCTGTACTTTGACCAAGGAGAGGAAAAAAGTATCACTTTCTCCACATTAAGTGCAAGACCAAACCCTCTGTGTGCTCACCTGTTCCAAAACACAGCTGTATCAGGTTGCCCCAAACTGCCTCTGCTCCCCCCATTTGGGGTCTTTTCCTGAGTCCTAAATTCTTACAGCACAGATAAAAGAGAAATAGCTTGTACAACCTGATACCTCAGTTAGCCTTACACCCATGGTTCTTTCAAAGCCTCAAGAATTAAAAGGAAGCATCACCAGTCTCTTGTAAGTATCCCAGATAAAACCAGTTAACATTGAACTCATACCTCTGCCCAGAAGTTTATTTGTTACAGCACTGAGGCTGCTGTGACAGAAGTGACTGACATTTCCATTCCAACCTACATGAAGGCAAAGCCACTGCTTAGAACATAAACCCCAAACCCACAGCTCCACAAACAAGCCAGGTGCGCTGTCATGTAAACCCACAACAAGAAAGGGCAAAGGCCAGGCTTGCAAAGAAAGGAGACAAAGAGGGCAGGGAAGGGAGCTCACACTTCTGAATTCCCTGGTCTTCCAGCTCTGGTTTGTGAAAACAGCCCCTCAGAAGCAGGACAAAGCAAACAACTGCAGATAGCATCTTCGAAGGTTAGGCTCTGCAGCAAGACTCACAGGAGGGTAGAAATCAGAACCGAGCAGGTGAACGCTGCTGGGTTCTGACACACTGACGCAACCAAAAAAAAATAAAAATAAAATAAAAAGAGAGAAAAGAGAGAGAGAGACAGATAAAACATTAGAACTCTTCAGAAAATTCCAATACATGCAGTTGTATTTCATCAAACCTACCTTGCAGCTATTGCATCTTAAATATAGTGGTACTAACAACCTGGGAGTGAAAATGATTACCAGCACACTGAAACTAACTTCATCGATTTTCCCTGTCTAAGCAAAGTGCAATGCAAAAAGGGTAATCAAACAAACAACCTTAACTGTGAAAACAAAATTGGATTTTTTAAATACTGTCATTTTTATTAATCTGAGGTGATATTACTTAGCTGAAGATTGCTCTTTCATTTACAATAAATGTTTTTTCAAGTTAGCATTCCCTATTTAACTGAACAAAGAGTTATTTTAAAAAAACAAAAACAACAACAACAAAAAAACACTGCTGTATTTCAGACAAAAGCTATTTTTTACCATGAAGTCATAAAACGCTGTGAAAGGAGTTTACAATGGGAGCATTGACATCCCCTTAACTGCAGCAGCAGCAGCTAAGGCAAATGTAATAGGGAAAATTTTCAAAGATAAGAATCAAAGCGTTTTATCAAGGTTGTTCATCCTCTTACAATCTCTACTTCTACAAACCTTTTAATGTAGAAAGTCACCTGCTGGACAGAAATGGTGGTATGAATCTGTATATAAAAGCATTTTTCAGTTACATTCTGTGCCTGAAATGCCAACAGGATTTCTTCTGCAGATTTTCTTTTTAATGATTTTTGGCTTAAATGATGGGTCTAAAGTAGGTTGAGCCTTTTTTTTTCCCTTTTTCTTTTTTTCTATTTTTTCTTAAACATACTAAAATGTATTCAGTGTAATAATAAAAGTATGTCTTGTTCTCAAAAACACATTCGAAGTGACACCACTGAAATGGCAGTTTTACACCACTGAGGCTTGAATCAGAACCTGATTCTTGAGTCCTTGAATGTTGCTGTTAGCTTGACCTTGGAAATACTGAGAATAAGCAAGATCTGGGCAGACATACATTTTCAAAAAGTGCAAACAGTTTCAAGAAGAAAAGGAAAAAGTATATTTTAATGCACTGCCAAACTGAAAGCATAACTTTGAGAATTCAGGACTGAGTAGATCAAAAATATGACTATTTTCTCCCTCCAACCCCCTTGAGTTTGCTGATCCATAGCTCAGTGTCACAACAGCACCTGCTCTCCCAGAGGCCCAACCAGTGTCACTCATGGCTCAGCTCTGGCCAGCAGCGGGACCCTTTGGAGCCATCGAGAATCTGCTCCACTCTGACATGGGGCAGCTCTGCTCAAAGTGGTCATCCCTGCAGCCCCCTGCTACAAAACCCTTGCCACGTAAACCCAATACCACTCCTCCCATAAATTACAAAACATTTTATTGGAAGCTCTTTGCCCTCAGAGTGAGAAGCCTACAAGGCACATGCAGAGGGAAAAAATCTTTGTTTTAATGAAGAGCCTTTTTTAAAAAAATAAAAATAAAAATAAAAATAAAAATAAAAATAAAAATAAAAATAAAAAATCTTAACCTACCAGCTACCATGTTGAGCATGGAAGAATTTCTCTATTAAGACAATACTAAGATGTGCATTTTCAGTACTCTGTGTTAGGGAACAGCTTTATCAATACTTTCCATGTTCCCATTGGGAAAAATCTAAATTATAAATTAATGTTAAGCAGATTTTTCACAGATTGAAATAACACAATTGTAATATTGCAAAATACTCTTCTTAACTCAATGCAACATTTCACTTCATCTATCAGTGCAGGTACAGTGTTCCAGGGAAGCTGTCCTATGTTTGCATCATCTGCTCATTCTCAGCTGATATCCACTGGTTCTTCCATCACTTGCATCATGATGAAATGTGCTGTGATTTGTGAGAGCCCTGCGTGTGCTTCTCAGATATTAAGTATTCTGTTCGTGATGTGGTTCTCATGGTTGCTTTTTAATCTGGTTTAAATCTTGGTGCATAGAGCAACAAGGAGGCCGGTGGGACTTGGTGAGAAGTGTGTCTGGATGTCATTGCATCAAATAGCAGATGACTGGCAGAAATTCCAGGACCTGAGTGTAGTGACAGGCAGAGTGCCCAGACCATTACAAATGCAAAGCAAAGGCCAAATTTTCCAAAACTCTACTTCTGCCTACCATTATCTACCCTAAAAACAGCCCATTTGCCAAAGAACTTGCATTTCCTACCCAGTGTTTGCTGAAGCTTCCTCCACTGCTGAATATTCATGGTAGCATCTGATCATTTCTGAGGACATAGTAATACATAATGAAGAAGGCTTTAATTAAGATTTCCCCCAGCAATGAGCAAGCTAGGGACCAGCTGCACCACTCTTGGCTTTCCAGGCTCTTTGCTGTGAGGAAGACATGCCAGCCATGTCAAATTTAGGCCAAAGGAGAAAGGAGAGACTTTAAGGAACAAGAATGGTTCTGCAAGTGAGTCATGAATTTCTTAAACATGTTTCTTCCTCATTCTGTACCAAAACAAAAAAAAACTTTGTATAATTTGCTCACAATATATTTTTAAGACAATTTCAAAATTCCAGAGAATTTATTTTCTTCTCCCCCCCCCCCCTTTATTTTTTTTCCCTCCATTCATTGGGACTCCTTTTAACAGGAAAACCAGTACTATAAACTGAAAGACCTGACATACTTCCACAAACTTGTAGCATTAGTCCTAAAGCAACACAATGCCTATTATGAATAATAAAAGCAAACAAGAAATCACAACCTGAAAATAATGATTTGGCCCTAAAATTAATAGGTACATAGAGTGAAACACAGACTACGCTACACCCCCAAAATCACTAGCAGAACAGGTATTTCAAAACAACTTTGGTTGCTTCTTTACAGGAAAAGAAAAACCTCCGTGCACATAAGAAGGCAAATTTCAGCTCTTTCTGACCGGGCTGATTTTTTTTTAATAGCAATCAACATAAAATTACTGGTCCAAAGTTAGTTGTTCGAGATGACCACTGATGTAACTATATTTTCAGAAACAATTTTTTTTGAACAGAAACAACAGCAGTGAAGCAAACAGCAGAGAGCCCAGGCTATAAAATTACACCTGCAGTTTTGTCCTTACAATCACCCATGACTGCCAAAAATACTGCGTGCAGCAAAGCTCATATGCATGAACTCACTGAGAAAGACATAGACCATCAACTTGCTGTTTTCAAACACAACACATTTTAGCATGGATATTTTGCAGATGCACTTCACAAGATCAGAGTACAACCATATGCAAGAATTTAGTATCACACTCCATAGAGAAACAATTTATAGTGAAAAAATTAATCCTGTTTGCAAATGTCTGAAGATCATAAGAACTGCCATGTATTGTTTGAACAAAGGTCTACTGTTAAGAAATGCTACAGAAATGAGAAAAATGAGAACAGTATATCCTTTCAGATAGAAGTTTAGAGAATTCCCGAGGCAGAGATTATAGTAGTTGAAGATTGCATGTTCTTTAAAATGCACAAACAGGCATATTCATTACAGCACAAACCAATGAAAAACCACTTGAGCCTATTCGCATTTCAGATCTCCATCATACCATCAGACAGGGAATTCCAAAATTTCATTATGCATTTATGAAATAGATATTTCTTCTGTTGGATTTTAAACCTGCTGCCTGATTATTTTATTTAGTATACCTTCATCCTTGCTTTACATTAACAAATAAAAAATGCTGCCTTGTCTACAGCATTTATCATTTATTAGACCTTGACCACAACCATAGTCCTCTCTTTTCTAAGGAGATGGTATACAACCATTTAATTAGCCCTCAACAAGAAATTCTTCCATGTCTTTAGTTATTATTCTTAGTTATTATTTATTATTCTTAGTTATTATTCTTTCGTTATTATTCTTGCTCTTTGTAGCTCTAGTTACTTTGGGGACTTTTACCAGTCTTGCCTTTAATATTTAAGGTAACAGTGTCACCTAGATTTCAGAAGGGTACTCAACAGTTTTGACTTGACAGTTTTGTAAAACTGTTTTCCTCTTCAACTAGTGTTGAGACAACAGTTTTATTGGACTAATCACGACTACCATAAAATCTCCTTCTTGAATGGTAACTACTAGGTTAAAATGCATCTTTAATTACATGCATTCCCTTGCATTTACCAAAATTGAATTTCATCTGTCATTTCATTTTTATTTTTACAAAACCATGTTTTACCTCTTTAGACTCGACTTTACTTTTGACTATTTAAATACATTTAATCAATCAGCAGTCTGTATCTCATGATTAATCATCACTTTCCAAAGTTCTTTACAAGCATGCTGAATAGGATCTGTATACAAGCAACCAGATTGAAAACCCTTCATTTGAAATTCAGATTCCCAAAGTTTCAGTGACACCCTTACAGTGAAGATACAAATCTCAGTTTGGGATGATTCAACCTGTATTGCAGGTCTCTTACATCATTCTACATTGGAATTTAAACTTGAGAGCTAGTGAAGCACAGGAAATCTTTCCAAAACTGGTTCAAGTTCGCTGAAGCAGAACTTGAACTGCTGATGGAATATTATTCATTGTGTGAATTTTCACACAAAAGTTTTGCAAATGTTAAATTTTGTACATTGAGCAGTTTTTCTTTGTTTTACAGAAGAAAAGAACTCAGAAGTTAACAAACATCCTTGAAAACCTCACACATCCTAATGGCAGCAATCACAAAAGATGAAATGCAGGGACAACTATAGAGCTCAAATCACAGATTTTAGACATCTAAAATATACACTAAGCAGATACCATAGGCTCTCTGTCCCTATGTTTGCAAAAGGAGTTACAACATTCTGAAGTTAAGCATATAACTATTCTTTGAACAATAAAGATATGGGTTATAAAAAATATAAATTGTATTTTATTTATATTAACTAATTTGGCCAACTTCAACCAAGACTAAACTAACTGACAGGTTTATCAGCACATGTAACAAGAACTGGCAGAGAATTTTTTCAAATTTAGAATAATACCTATAATAAAAATTTTCAGAGAGAGAGAGAGGAGGGGAGTGGAAAAAGAGATAGGGGGAAAAAAGAGAGCTGCAGTTCCAGAAACGGTTTTAAAAATGAAATCCCTCTGGTCAGTCTCTGTGCACTGTAACAGACTAATAACATACCGTCACCTCACAAAGATTTGAGTTGACATTGTATGTTCCCTTCCTGAAACAACTGGGTATAATCATATTCTGCTCCCAAAAATACAACGTTTGCTGATAATGCAGGTAACAATCAGAAGTGGATGTTTCTAAGCCTGTGCCCATTTAGGAATCCTCTCTTGACAGCAAGTCCTACCCAGAATAAATGTACTTTACTTTTAATACCAATTAATTCTCATCTTATACTCCTTATTATATTGTCTTATTATAGTAGTTACGTGGGCTTGCTGAATGCCCTAATTTTTCCTTACTCACAGACATTTAAAGCAAGCTTTTTGAAATGTGTGAGCTTGCCAAGCTGAGTAGTTCCTCTGTTTAACTAATGTGAGTGCTCACCTGGCTTTTCTATCTAAGCTCCTACAGCTCTGCTTAAGAGTTAAAAACTGTAATAAAATTGAAATATGTTAATATAAAAATGAAGAATGGGATTTGTCTTACCATATTAAGAAGATTAAGCAATGGCTAGATAGTCCCGGACCATTTAGGGTTTAACTTCTACTTGTCAAAGCTGCTTCCTCATCTCTATAAAGACACTAGATTATAGCCTTTTCCCAAGGTCAGGGTACTCTGCTTCTGCAAGTGAAAAACATGAAAGAGATTTATTAGGCAGCAACATACATCTATGCATTTTATCTTTCTGCAGTATAAAAACAGCTAGGTGATGCTTGAAGCAGAGTTTAAGAGGAATTCAGATGAATTATAAATGATGATAAAGTCTAACTTGATTCAAAACTGATGGGGTTGCATCATTTAACATTGTCAGTAGTGTGTGTTGCCATTTTTTAAACAGCACTTTTTTTTGTATGAACACGTGCCATACACCATCTATTAGCAAGATATCAGCATACGTCAGACCTTTCAGCTGGAAGATCATAAGCGCATTTTATATTATAATAAGTTTTTAAAGTTGTAGTCAGTTTATAGGAAGCAGTTGAAGTGTGAACAACCATGTCTAGTTGTAATGGCCCACAGGGATGCCCATGCGCCATGTGTATGCACACACACAAGTTTCTGCTTGTATCATCCCTCCTTAAGTAATATTAAATGGGAAAATAACAGTAAAGGTAAGGAGTCTTTTTTCTGACAGTACTTCAAACGACAGATAATGGAGTGACAGGTATACAGATAAAAATTAAATAGGTAACATAGTGGTTTGGTAGTATATACATAGCATATGTGTATATAAGGTAGTATATAGTTCCTTTTTACATAAGGAACTGGCAACATATTACATGAGGGGAATTCTCAGATCATTTTAGAGTATATCGAAAGAAAATCATAATAATAACATAACAATGTTATCATTCACATCATTTGTCCTATGGCGTTCTGAAGGCAAGGTCAATGTTATGACTGGCTGTACTGCTCTGCTTCATGCATCACCTTGCATGTGACTGGAACATTAAGTAAAACTTGCAGCTTGCAGACACTGCATCTTAAATGTTAGTATTGACCAAACCCTTCTAGTCCATTTATTAAAAGAGAACAAATGTTTTTAAGCAATAGAGAATCTAAAGTGCTTAGCAGATAAGGAATACAATTAGAAAAATATGCTCTTTGATCTATTTTGTTAGAAAAAAATAAGTATTCAAAGTTTTAAGACAAATTTTGTAGGCACATTTCCCACAATTTCAGTTCCTCTAGATGTCTATTTTCCTTTTTCCTCACAAGTACTCAAAGCTAGATTTGGAAAAGAAAAAAAAAGGGGGGGAGGAGCAAACCCACTCAGCAGATGATATAAAAAATGTCCCCATGAACAAACTGCACCAAATATGTAAGTCTGTTTTCAAATGATCCAAGGCAGCCTGTGTTTATTATGGAAGCATAACACTTACACAACAAAGAGTTAAGCTATAATTTAACACACACTCAGTATTATCACATCAACTTAGAAAGCAGATTCTGGCAGGAAAAGTTGTGTTTTCTGTCTTGGTTTGCCTCTGCCCAGATCTCTAGGAATTATCAGTCCCCTAGCCCTGTGCTTCCAGCTCCCCACACCTCAGCACTGCAGGAGCAAGGAAGTGTTCTTCATTCCTGCCCAAGGTCCTAAATTTGAGTTTATAACTCTGAGATTCCATGGGCTTTATTTTTCTAGATTTTGGTTTATTCATAACATGTACATGTATATCTCTGGATATTCTCATAAAATTCTACTGAGAATTTTTATGAGAGGCTTTATTGCTCTGGCAATATAGAAAAAAAAAAAATCCAATGTTCTCAAATTCTCAATCTGGAAAATTCTTTACTAATTGTATTTGAACCATTAACCTTCATGAGTTATTCTGGCATGTAGCTGTAAGCAAATGTATGATATTTACAGAACAAAGAACCTAGAGTGCAGGACCTGTACAGATATTCTTTGATTTGTACTAGTGCAGCTAGAACAAAAATGTTACTTGACAATTATATTTTGTCCTAATATAAGTGGACCTCTTCAGATAGACTGCAGAAAATTGGAAGAAGTTTGGTATGGTAAGATTTCTCCGATGAATGTCACAATACAATGTTGTACATATCAAAGGACAGAGTTTTAAGTGCTTTCCAGTTATTTGCTATTTCTTGCTCCTTCTGTGTTGGATGCAGTTTTGCTCATCATTCTTTGCTTTAGACCTGTTTGCCCCCGGTTCAGAATATCTCCATAATACGTCTGTTTGGATCATGTACTTATCACAGCATAAGGTTCCTTGGAATCAAAAATTGTCATCCAAACCCTTGTGTATTGTTTAGGTTGACAGAGGCTATTTAAATGGTAATAGCTGCAAATTCTCACATATGGCATTTCTCCCAAATATGCTATCACTCCTTCTCTCTGAAACCATCACCAGTGGTTATCTCAAGCTGAAGGTTAGACAAGAATATTAAAATCTTTAAATTGGATTAACCAGTTTGATCAAAGTTTGACAGTTTCATGAATATCAGCATACCAGCAAAACAGGACTTGAAATGTCAAAAATAAAGCCAGGTGCACACTTTTGACTATTTAGGGGATCTTAAATGCTACTGGTTTGAACTTTGGCTTCAGTGCTGAAAAATGAATAATTTATTGATTAACCTGGCAATGACAAGGAAAAGTTATGGATTCAACTAGACCTGAAATGGAATTTTGCTGAAATGAATTGCATCTACAGACCCAATTTAGACCATTTTATATCATTTACCCCTTAAAACATATTTTGAAACAAAACTGTAATATTAAGAATAGGCATAAGTGAAAGCATTCAACTTTTCCAGTTAATAGTTGATAAGTTGATAGAACAAGTCTCATGAATGTTAATAAATGTATTTATTAACAGCTCTAGCCTTGTTATATATGCATTAAAAGGGGGGGAGGAGGGAATGGAAGGATAACCATGCATTTCACTAAACTCCCATCACATTTACATCTCAGTTGAATGAGAGCACCTCCAAAGACAGAAGAATCATGGATAGACTGTGACCCACCATGCTGGAAAACTGATTTACCCACGGTGACTCAGAAAAACCTTTACCTGCTGCAGAACTGTGACCTGCAACCTTTAGGTATTTTAGTGATTTTCACCCATGGAGACTGAAAGGCCAGCTGGATTTAGTTTCCATAATTTCACAGCAATAGAGGCTATTTTTAAAAGCCTCATACACACAGACTTATTAAGAATGTACATAAATGTACATGTACATAAAGCGAACTCTAAAGACTACAGTCAAAAAAGTGAAGACACTAACAAAAGCAACCAGTCAGGGACTCAAATTCTTGAAACCCATCAGCCTGTGGTTGTGCAAGCACTGTACGTGCCAATGCAGAGGGTTTATCTCCTCCTGCATGTAGCATGCACAGCATCGAACTTTTTCCTGGTTTGTGGTTGACACCTGGTTTGCCTGACAAAGCTTTAATGGTTAATGTTGATTTAGATGGCACACTTAATGGAGGAATTTGTTATGAAAAATATTTTAAGTCTTAAAGTACTATTGGGTATCTAACAACCATCTCATTTACAAAACACTGGTGCCTGCTGAAACCCACATCACACAGCAAAAAAAAAATCCACCTTTTGAACAGATTGGTAAATACAGATTAAAAACCGCATCAACTTCTACAGTTCTTTCTGACATGTTCTCCTGGGCAAAACAATACAGCTCTACTGATTCACAGTATTTCCTCAACTGTATCAGCTGAGAGGCTGACCACATCTGCTGGCATTTTACTTTATAGTCAAGTATGATTAAGTACAACAATTATGGCAATCAATATTTCTACTACACAGACATTTTATATAAAATATACACTCCCCAGTATCCATGAGATCATGCAATTTCATGGAAATTCAATAGCATTTGTGTTCCTATGTCATCTGAGATAAGGATTCTTTTGAAGAAAGCACATGATGAACAAAGATTTAGCATTTGAGATTGTCAGTCATTTGAGCAAATTTCTAATAGATCAGAGTACACAACTAAAACATTATAGGGGAGTGTAATGCTATAGTTCTTTTTATACTGGGCACTGAAATTTTAACACCAGCTCGTACACATACACACAGAAGTACCTTGCTCTTCCTTTCTCCATCCAGCCAAGAATAGCAGAAATTCCAAAATCCTCTGCAATAATGGCAGAAACTCCTATAAATTCATCATTTTTTGTTTTCTTTCAGAGAAATTCCAGGCCCTCAGATGTAGCTTGTGCTGGTCACAAAACTTTCTTTCCTCAGGTACCAGTGTACAGCAAGAAGTCCATCTCCTTTTACTCATATGCTCTGATGACAAATACAGCAACACGGCAACTGCAGGAGGCCTTTCTTTGCAGTTCCTCACTCATCAAATGGCACATTACTGAAGATGTGTCTTGCGTGTAGACTTGTAATATCTAATCAGCCTCTCAGTCACAGGGTGATATTTGCATTTTCTTTACTCAAAAACCATGGTGGCATAGATTACTCACATTTCTAAGTCATGACTAACATTGCATTAAAACGCTTAGCTAGGTGTGCTGGTCTGTGGGACAAACTTAATATTGGAGAAGGACTCTTGAAACTAGAAGACTGAAAGGAAAAAGAATTAATATGTGTAAACAGGGCACTATTCACCAAAGTTTAAGGCCTCAGTATATGCAGCAAACCATTTGTTTTACCAACAGAAGTTAGCAGGTGACCTGCTTTAAAATACTTAGCTACATGCATTTTTTTCAGTCCCATACAAATGTGTCAATATTTCTGATTTAATTCATGCCACAGTAGAACATATAAAAGCAACACAATAAAGCTTTAAAACCAGCAGCTTAAAATTTCAAATCCCTTGTACATTTTTGAGCCAAATAACTTTGGAAGAAGTGTGTGCTTGCTGGTTGAATTTTGATGACTTCTTCCAATTTTAATACAATTGCATTTCAATTACCATATTTGCAAAACAAAGAATACAAACCAGGAAAGCATAAAAAGAAATGGATGATGACATTTGCAAATGCACTGTGCCTTCAGTGCATGTTTGATTTTTTTCTACTCAGCATCAGAAATGTGTTCTGAAACCTCAATGTAGTAAGCATTACGTGTTCATTTGAGGAGTTTCATTTGCATTTAATTTGCCTTCAATTACTGAATAAGTTATTAATTTGGAGGCTTAAAATCATTTCTCATAAAATACGACTATGATCTAAACATGATAGATTTCCATATTTTCACATTTTTAACTCAACAGTATCCTGCTTTATTACATGTTTGGAAGTGGATATTCTTAGCAAAAAGCAATTTTATTCCATTTTTTTTTTTTTTTTTAAAAAGTGCTCTATTGTTCTGAATTTCCCTTGAAACTGTTTTTACTGTAGAAGATTGCAGTTATTTTTTCATTTCCAGAGATTAATAAATCTTACTAATATTGCATGTCAGATCTTCTTCAGTGTTTGAGATCTTCAGTTTTTTCCAGCTGCCTGAGGCTCACTGAGCCATCTGAAGGCTTCATTTGAAGCTTAGCAATTAGAAGCAGAACTCTAACAAACTTTGGTACAATCTGTACCATAGTGAAGGCCATCATACCAGAACTTAAATTGAAAAAACTTCTTTCAGTCAAGTTTATCACCACCGATATGATCATTTACATGATAAAGTGTTCTGGAATTCTTGACCATTTCAATACATGAGAAAGATAATAAAAACGGATGATAAAGAAATAAATTAATTTTACTACACTTGAAGATAGAAAAAAAAAATGATAATGCAGAAATGGAGTTGTTCTAAGAAGTAATGAAGTTATAAAGCTTGTTTTAAGAAAAAGTTAAGACCTTATTCATCCACAGAGAAGAATTCTGCTCATACTCAGATCTGTATGAACACACCGTAATCTCTGGCCAAAGCCTTGGGATTCAAGATGACAAAGAACTGAGCAGACCCTGAGAACAACCACAGAAGTATCTCTGTGGTTGTAATCAGAGGGATCCTAATATTCACCACCACATTTATTTATTTAACTACCTCAATGTAAGCGGTAAAAGCCATTTTAGGATAGGAGCAGAGAGACAAACTTAGGTTAGGTAAAACATATTTTTCTTGCAACCGAGCTGAAAAGCTCTAATAGTTGAAACATCACAGGGATGAATAATAGGAAAATAAAGCAAGCAACCACTTCTCTGGATTAGATTTAGCAGAAGTAGAGGGAACTTAATGGTACAGGGCAGAGGCAGAAAAAGGGAAAATGTGGAATAAATACAAGTGTAATACATATCAGGAACCTACAGACAAGTAGAGAAGAATATGGTCAAAACAAAATTAGCTTACTACAGTCAGAATACAATGAAGGCAGAAGTGAAGTTGAGAAGATCCTTGCTCATGTTTCACAAACATTTCTCCCACTAAGGTGAGGAGGCTTCTCAAATTTAAAGCCTACTGAATCTTTTATTCTAATCATGGTCACTGCAGTATTGTTGATCATATTCAAAGGTAAATAAGGTTATTTCAACAAATGCACAACACAAATAACCAAGATCTTCCATCCAGTTTAAATGGAGGCCAAGCATCTCTTTGTTTCTGCAAGCCATTTGAAAACCTTTATTGCAGCACTTAATCACAAGACACAGTTCTCTCAGGGATTGCTATGGGGAGGTCTCCCCACATATTGGCTAATTAGGGATCTTCTTTGGGGAGAGTGAAGAATTTAATTAAATATGTTAAAGCTGCAAATGTTTCTAAAGAATCAAACAGTTTTGTGGATGCTCTACTGTAATGCCAACTGCAGCAGTGCTAGTTCCTAATGACAGGAAAAGAAACACAGCTGGCATTCATGCTGGTTACTTCTTAAAATATTGCCTGCTGGGATTCCTGTTCAGTTAAGAGATTTGTGGGCTCACAAACTTCAACAATTAGTAGAGAAGAATTAGTTCATGCCATTTAGGCTTCAAAGGAGGCTGGCTAACAGCTGGCTGAATTCAATGGATCATTTAATTCCATTTTTTTAGGGATGGAAAGAGATAAAAATTCAGTGTACTCAGAAAATGCTCAAACATAGTAGGAAATACTTCTGATAGCAAATACATCAGTATGAGTGAACTGGTTAAGGATTCATTAAGAGGAAATTCTAAATTGCTGGCCATCTGTTAGCAGTGAGTAAGGAATACACACTGAAGCAATTTCTGATGCAGTATCATTTGACTTAAACCTCTTTACACAACAAGAATCAATTCCAATCACTTTGATTCCTTAATTTTTATTTAAAACAAAACAAAACAAGACAGAATTAATTATTTTTGAAATACCATTGAAGGATGCAGAAAGAAAATACTACACAACAATTTTAAGAAGCTACTTTTAAGAAAGGGAATGATCACATTCATTACATTGTTCTGTTCCTACACCTAACTTTGGTGAGGCTCCTTTGTATGTTCAGAGATCCACCCACGTTGTCATATGCCCATTCAGTTGTACAACTGCTGGTTTCATAATTTCTTAACTCAAGGACTAAAGAATGTTGACAGCTTTTATCCCTTGGGACATCAAAATTCAATTCCTACAAGAAATAGAACCTTATACTATCAGAACATACAAGAAATACAAGTGGAAAATTAAAATCACCAGTTCTAGGAGCTTCGTTTCTTCTTTTCAATAACCCTTTAGATATAATTTCCTCACCATGAAGGCTGTTACAAAACAACCTTTTTTTTTTTTTTTTTCGTGTTCCTATGGGAGGACTGATCACTGCAGTCAATTTGCATGAAGAAATGGTCAGAAAGTTCAGAGATTGAACAAGAGACTGCAATGAATCTCGCAGATAACAGCAGAACCCCCATGCCCATACACACAATGAATAGGACACCGCTCTTACAGTCACTCCACACAAGAACCTTGCTCTGCTTTCCATGACAAACAATACCTGATAAATCTCATTAGCAGTATCATATAACCCTAGTATAGAAGTAGAATCTATTTTCTGCAGGCATTACTATGCTAGTGATATCCTTGTTTAAGAGCTATCTTAAAAGCATGTTTGTCTCACATAATGGCAACAATAACCCAGACTGATAAAATAATGACAAGAGAATTCCCATTAAAGTTTTAGCTTTCTCTCACTGACAACATTATTTAAAGTACTTATGAACAATTAATAGACAGAAATAAATGGAATAATCATAACGTACAAGAGCAAGTATTATTGATTGTTTATCAAATGTGGTTACTGCGAATAGGTAGTTTAGATAAAGCATTACCTGCAAAGCCACTCTTACAGTGTGCCACAGATACTTTAGCCTCTGCATTGTATGTGTAGAGAAGGATATGAAAGGATAAACACTGACATGAACAACTGTAAGATTACTGGATTGAAGGAGTTAAGACCATTGATTCACAAACAAAAGCTAGAACCTAGCAAATGAGATGGCAATTTTGTTTGTTTTTAGTGTGAAAGTTTCCCATGCTAGAAAAGTTTGCTTTAAATAGATTAACCTAGTGGTTTAACTTCCATAGCCTCATTCGCCTCTCCAATGATACCAATCTTGCATCAATCTTTCTCCACAGAACGTAGAAGCATTACACTCGTAAATGAATCAGATCTTTTGATTTCTCTGGAGTTACCACAGCTCATAAGAATGGGGAAAAAACTACTGGAAGCTTAGTCAGTCAGCTGAGTTATACTGTCAAAACAAAACAAAATAAAACAAACAAACAAAAAACAATAGAATGAGGGTTCAGTTTCTATGAGAGGATGGAAATACAGAATATTTTGGAAAAGTACAAAAATATGAAATAAATACCACTTGTCATCATTACTTCAATTTCTGACGATCACTTAGCCTGGTAGAAATATTTTTGTTTTCTTTTTACTCAAGATCCTTTCTTACCATCTGACTTTTTTCCAGATTACTTTACATAATAAGATATGTTTCCAAACTTATTTAAAATCTGATCAAGGATTGTTTTCAGTGATTTTGTTTTCAATCAAATTTTAAACAAACCAAAAAAACAAACAAACAAAAAAAACCCTCTTTTGTACTGTAACACATCGGGTTATTCTAGTAAAACCCAAAATATTTATTATTTTCTGCTGCCAATTGTAAGATTTCCCTTAAGGAGGAGATTTTGACACATTCTATAAGACCTAAAGCATGACTACATTTGTTCTTTAAAGAAAATCAAGTAGATAATGTACATCACTGAACTCAAAAGTTGCTTGAAGACACCAGTCAGCCCCTAGAATTCTTATTTCAGCATTATAGCCACTTTTCCAAATATATCTGGATTTTTGAGCACTTACAGTATATAGCACCATCATTTATTGCTCAAATAGGCAGCATTTTCCTATCCAGTGCTTTCTGGGAGCAAACACAAGTCTATGTTCTCTCAGAATAAAAACTATACTGTAGAAACTCTCCTGTTGCTGCTTTACACTTGAAACTCATTTATAAGAGTAGTACAGCTAAGCTCTTTCAAAAGTAAATTAGTCCCTACAGATGTTCATATTAAACAACAGTTACTTGTGATAATAAATCGAATATTCTATTTGATTGGTACATAGGTGAAATGTGCTTGTAGTTGTAAATTACATTAATTGATCTAGACACCAAAGATGGTTAGGCTTCCTTTAATCTAGTTTAATAAACAGCACTAACAGCATCACTATCCTGAAAAACAGGCCTCTAATTCACTTTGGGTAAGATTTCATAGTCAAAACTGAAAGTTAAAGACTGAATAGGAAAAAGATGCAGTAAGGTTAACAGAGACATTCTAAGAGAGAGCATTCTCTTCAGTTAGTATGTGCAAATCTAGGGCATTCTCCCCACTGAGGATTTGCCTTAATTACAGAAACAGCAGCAAGCTCTAGTGTAAATTGTAAAATCTTACTACATACTAGCCAAGCATGTAGATCCTGCGATTTCCTCTGCTGTACATAACAGTGAGCAAGCCACAGCTTACAGCATAGCTCTGCCACGCTGCAGCTGGTGCAGAAGCCTGCACTGGTACAGTCGCTCCTGCTGGCTGCCCACAGGCACCAGCTGGCTGACAGCTCTGGGCTCGTGATAAAAACAAAAATCCAAGGCTTTTTTCCAAAGAATGTTCAGAGAGATTTTTAAATCTTCAGACACAAAAGGAAGGTGAAGTTTCCATTATACTAAACTTTCACTAAAATATGGCTACTTCTTTTGGTGAAAGATAGGGGGAAACTTCTGAAAAATCTTTCTTCGCTGGCAGGTGGGAAAAAGTTGAGTGGGAAGGCATGACTTGTGTAAAAAAAAGGAACTTAGAAGCTTCCTGTCTTTTTCACTGAAAAAGTCGTCAATACCCATTACCATCTGGCATGGCAGAAATGCATATTTCCTCAAACGGTAATGACTGTGTTGTAACGATGTGAAGTAAATCATTTTGAAACTGGAGCCATGTAAGGCCACTCTGGCAGGGAATTTTAATAGTTCTGATATGGAAAGTAACCATTGCACTGATACAGCAACTGATACCATTGCAATAAATTCCCTCCAACTACTTCAAAAGGTTTCTAACTCAGATCAAGGGTTAGTCAGCAGAACATCTACACCAATTAAAAATAACCATATTCATGGATACAGCTATAAATATTGTTTACGTACTAACCACAGAATTACTAGAGCCTGGGCAGCGCTGAGGACTGCCTGCCTTCTAGAAAAACATAAAATTGATATAATGCATAGAAGGTAGAAAAGAGCAAAATTTTACTGCCAATCTGTGTTGTATACATTCATGTAGAGGGGACAGAGTCTGGGGGAGGCAGCTCAACACCAGGTTTTTCCTTTTCTGACACCAAGGAGAAAGAAGTGGAAGTGGAAGAAGACTTTTTAAATTACCACAAAGATTCTGGAAAAGGGGCAGAAAAGCCAATCTATTATGAAGCAGGGATTGTTTCAAGCTCTGCCAGCTAACAGCAGCAGCATGACAGAACAGGCCCAGGCCCAGGCCCAGGCACCAGCTGTCCCCACACTTCACAGGCACCTATCGTGAGCCACAAGAAATTGCTTCCACCCCTACCAGGGCTGCAGGACCGACAAATACCAGGAAGGAACTATATGGGAGTACCCGACTTCAGTCAGGATTTATTGGACATATTCTCAACTGCTGTAAAGGGATTCAGCTCCTACTTTGGGCCATATATGATAGCCGTAAACCATTTGGGTAAAATAGGTAATTTGACTGCATATCTGGAACAGCAGAAGTATAAATCTGTCACAACAGCATTCAGAAGAAAAGTTATCTGAAGTCTGAAGTGCTTCCCATAAACCAGCACTCAAAGTTTCCCCTTAAAAAAAAAAAAAAAAAAAAAAAAAGTATTGTCTATAGCTGGACAAAATACAATCACACATCATTATATAGAGAAAGGACTGCATGCAAGCATTTCCCATCAACACTGGGGTATTCAAATCTTTTAAAGTTATACCCTAATTTGTTATCAGATAATATCAGTTCACTAAATCAGATCTAAATCATTGTTATCTCAGTTTTGTGATACCTCAGGGAGGATCTAAAACATCATATTTTTTTTCTAAGAAATTTTGCAGTTGTATATCTAGACAATCTACTTTCATCTTCCAAAACGCACAGCTGCAATATTGGTAGAAGCCAGTATATTTAAATCGATGTCATGCTTAGGACAGGATAGAAGTTTTGAATGTGTAAGTCAAACATTAATACAAACTGGTTTTTAGAGATTATCTTTTTGGAGGCAGCAGATGTATAATGCTCCTGAAAATTAAATGGCCTTTGACAGGTATGCTAAATTCTGCTTAGATAGGCTTCAGTGGGAACTGGCCCTACTTCATAATTTAGACTTTCACTCAGTCACATTTTAATGCAAGAGACAGCATCTCCATTCATATGATTTTCTCAATTTTAAACTGCAAAGAAGTAGGTCTTAGCTTTTGTTCTTTACAATTAATGGTAACATGCTCCTGTATTTTGAGGAAAGCAAAACAAATAAATTAAAGTAAAAACAAACAACAAAAAAATACAACCATGCAAATACACAGTTAAAAACAGAACTCACACACACACAAAAGTTATTTCTGCTAAAAAAAAAAATAAAAAAATCTTTTTGTATTTTAATGGAAGATAACATGGTTATTTGTCCTTCTTTTAATGATAAATACTATTTTATGCTATTTTAGGCTAATCTTCCATAGCCTAATCCTAAATTTCTATGGATTGTCTATTAGACCTAACCAGTGTGCTACCTGTCTCATCTGGAGTCACAAGGCTGTTTCCAACCATGTTCTTATGCAAGCACAATGGAATTACTAAACCAAAGATTAGTGGGTGTCTCAAGTACACCATTTCTTTAATAAATATCCAAGCAAGTCATGAAAATTTTTAGATTTTATGGCAATATTTCAGCTGAGAAATGAACGTAATGAACGATCCTTTTAATGAATATAAATTACCATGAAATTAATTTCTAAATAACTGCAAAAATAAATAATAATAATCGGGTTTAAAGAGGAAATTTAAAATCATTTTTCTGATATTTGTAAAAATAAATAAATAAAATATCTAATGGCAGTAAAGTATTTCCCTCTAGTGGGTTAAGTAGCCTTCAGTATCCAAGCAATCTTTACAAGACAATGACTATAGAGTTCAAAAGACTAACTATCTATTTGATCAATCCAGATGTTCCTCTAGAGCAAGTTTTTGCCTCTTTATTTTTCTTTTAACTGTGTTACACAAACAATTACAAATGCCTTTAAGAGAGAATGAATTTCATATTTATTCTGACAAACGCTACACAGATCTTTGTAACAGAAAATAAACAGTTGGTACAACTGAAGGGATTTGGGTAACCAAGACTTGCCATTATTTAAGGAAATGGGTTAAATAAAAACACCAACTTCTATTCCTGTTAAAATTCTGGTCACCAATGCCCATTCCTTTTGTGGTTTTCTTAAAAATATCTCTGACAAAATTAAGAGTTTTATGGAGCATGGTACATCATGCTCTTTCAGTTTGGAAGACTTCTCAACAGTTATCAAAATGGCCTAAGCATCACCTAAGCATCTTACTATGGAGAAAATTACAGTATAAGTAGACAAAATACTGCAAAAATATTTGGATTTTTATGAAAGTTTGCTTCAATTGTGCTTGCCCTTTCCTGTAACTTTGAATATTTTTTCTCACAACTACAAAGATACAGACATGCACCAGAATGGTTAAACCACTGTAGTTTTGTCACAAGCAAAATTTTCCCTTCTGATTCAAGTCTGAACATTTCAGAGTCTCCAAACGTGATGTGATCAGCCAAGTGAGAAAGGGACATCTTAAGGGCATACAAAATTGACAGCTGCTTAGACACAATTAAGTGCCTATATCTTTTGGATGAATGGTCAGTCCAACCACTGTAAAATTTTCTATATCCAATTCATAGCCATTAATAAAATATTATGAACACTGCTTGGCACAGTCTATTAATTTTAACATAGCAGTTGCTTTGTATATTTACAGTGAGTGTATTAAGTGAGATATTTTATTGTCCCCAGTTCAAAAAATCTTTGTGGACTTCATGTGAAATGCCAAACCTTTAGCAGCAAAAAATGACTGAGCTAAATACATAGAGAGATCCCCAAAGAATAAAATATTTTTTGACCAATTTAAACACCAAAAGTTTGGAGGCATTTTACAGCAACTGTAAGTTGATTCTTCAATATTTGGATGCTTGATTCAAGGTAGTCTGATTTTCCAGAGACTGTTTTACAACAATTTGCAAGGCAAGGTCCTTTATAAATGCAATATCTTAAATGAAGGTATCTGATTCCACTAAATCTTTTCCTAAAATCCTGGTGGTGTACCCTTGCTTCTTTCATTCAATCAGCAGCAAAGAAACAAAAAAAAATAAATAAATAAAGAACAAACATGAAACAATCAAGCTGATTCAGAGATTTAATTATTATCTTCTATTTGACAATTTGCAATCACCTACCACAAAAAGAAAAACAAAACCAGTAGCACTCTAACAATTGTTGCATTATTTTGATCAGCTCACTTAACACATTACAAAATAAAAACATTACTGCTTCCAACAGACGGAGACAGCTTGTCTCATCCCTGACTGTAATTGTTGGGCTGGTTGATCTAATTCTGACATCAATTTCACAAGCAATCCTCTGCTCAGGGTTTGCCAACAAAAATAATTTGAACATAAAATCTGAAGGCTGGTAGCTCAGCCAATACTCTATTTCCCACCCCTACTATATATATAACCGCACGTTAAATTTCATCTTTAACAATGATCACTTAAATTAAATAACATACGGGTGTTTAAAGTTGTTCTGCTTTTCTTGAATTTGATGAAAAGGGTGTAACACTTGACAAGCGCTTGAACTTAAAAGAGAACACATCTTTGATGTCAAGTGTGCCTAAAGGATTCCCAAGTAAGAGTAATATGAAGACGGGCTCACCACCACTCAATCTATTCCCAACAGTTACCTGCTGGTCTAAGTGCCTCTGTACCATTATAAAAATCTGTCAAGCATTCAAAACCAATTACACACAGGATGTCAAATGCTGTCATGCCAGCTGTCCTTTCAGTCCACAGCAGCTCTTGCTGCCCATTTCCAGTTAAAAACACATTGAGCTACACTGTTGTTTTTCTCAGATGTGATTCACTGCAGTATGCTAATCTGACATCTATGTACTTTAATACTTTCATATATGGAAATGACTATTTATACAATAGTATTCTAAATACAATAGTATTCTAAAATTTACATAATTACAAGTATAATGAAGAATTAAAATCTATTTCAGGAGATATTAACACCAAGGTACCATTTTAAAGGGGAAAAAAAATAAATATTTAAGTCGTTAATGAATGTTGCTTTTTTTCTCTGAATTGTACATGACTTTGAAAACCTTCCTTCCTGTTTCAAACATCTTTCCCGTCTTGTCTTGTACAAAGAACACGGACTTGCATGCATTCATTTACAATGACATGTCATAAAAATGCACGGCACATTTATTTAAAGATATGAATCCAAAAAGAAAGGATGCATTTGGCTACAGGCAGCCTTCCTGATCATATGTTGAGTCATGTACCACTCTCAATGTTAAAAACTGTTTCAATATCCAGAAATTTAGAGAAACAAGTTGCTCAGCTAGATATTGATAACTATTTGATTCAAATTTAATTAATAATTTGGGTAACACTGAACTAAGCAATAAAACATCCTCCAGTTAAGATTTAGTAAGACCTTCTTACTTTCTTGTGATAAATAATTATAATTTTATCATTTGTTAAGATAACTTTCCCCCTTTCCATATGAATTTTGGCATCATCTTCACTGAAAGAAATTTATTTATATCCTTACGATTTAAGTCTTCCAGAGAAGTAAGTACTTGTTCCAGCAAAGCTTTTGAATGTTTTGGAAAAATCATAGAAGTTGACCTTATGGCTTTTCCTTGAAACCAAAGCTTTAATGAAAATCTTTTGTTTTCCACAACATTTTTAGCAGAAAAGTTTTAAAAATCTTCTAAAACTTTTGAAGAGAGAAAAATCAAGGCTTCTGATTTGAGAGCATCTGTTCTGACACAATTCTATTGCAAGAAAACATTTGAAATGCTTTATTTTCAGTCCAGTGTGAAAAAAAAGAATCAAATCAAAGCTGTTGTGTGGAAAAGCTGACATATCCCAAAAAGCTGAAAGAAGTTTGCTGATAGTGTCAGGGACACTCTTCAATAAAGGTTCCAGAGGAATTAAACATGAGTTATTTGTCAAGAGCATTTGTATACACATACATTGTCCGACTCTGCCTTCACTGGAGACAACAGCAAAGTATCCCTTTTGAAAACATGGTGCTAGGAGAGTGAATAGCAAAGCACATCAATTACAAAGGTACATCTACTGACAACAGTATTCTTCTACTATTTATCAAGTTCACATTTGCTTTGCAAAACCTCTTTAAAATAATTCTTAAAATACTTTAAAAGACCCCAGTCTTCCCACATAGCTGCTTTTACTGTTCCTGCTAAAGTTCAGTCTCTTGCTAGCAGCCATATATAGCTGTGAAATAGAGGTTAAGTCAGATAACACAGTGAAAAAACAATGCTGGGATTTTAGAAGAGTGTGGCTCCACATGTGCTAACAAGCAGTGTGTAATGATATTCTGTCACTGATACACACACATTACAGCTAAGGAACGTATAAATATATTTGACTCTTATTTCAAAACAGAGAAAAAGTGCTAGCTGGTTTTATTATTATTTTCCTACATATGGAGTAATTGTCTCACAATGTACCAAACTACCAGTAGCATTGAAAGATGAGGGCATTCCTCCAAAAGACCAGTAATTTTTCACAAATATTTGTTATAAATAAAAGCTAAAAGTTCATGTCAATAGTTAAACATGGTTGAAAGTATGGTCTCTAGAACAGTGCAATCAATGTTAAGCAACAACAAAAGAGGAAATGAAATTCCCAGTTTATTTTTATATGCATCTACTAGTTATAGCCTTCTCAAAACTGTTTTAACCCTCACATGAGCTTACTGTGAACAGGACCCTTCCTACAAAGCTCTCTGGTATTTATCAGCTTAACAGTAACATTCTCTGTTTGGCCTCTGAGCATAATTTTTCAAAGCAAGAAGCATCATTCTGTATAGAATCCAGACTTTGGGCTTCACTCCTCAATTAAGTTCTTAAGTGGTACAAAACAGGAAAATACTCATTAAATGTACTACTAATATTAATAATAAATTAAGAGTATTAACAACAGAAAATGGATCAAAAATATATCGTTTACAAAAGAAAATGTAATTCATTCTCCATATAAAACATGGATAATGCTGTAATAAAATCAATCATATTTATACTGAATATATATAATAGTTTCCAAGGTTACAATTCTGGAAAGGTTTTGTGTTCATTTAGAAATACTGGAAATTTTGCACTAGTGGTTCAAAACAACCATATTAACACGATGATAGCCTGATGCAGAGACCTGTCCATGCAGAATATATTGAATAAGAAAAAAAATTTAAAAAATGAGGTAGCAGTCTTGTTGTGCATCATCCCTCAGAGAGTAAGCAGACAGTGACTTGAATAAACTTGATGCGGTACCATGTGACCACCCATTAGAAACCTGACACTTGAAGACAATTATGTTACTCAATCTGAAAAGGGAATGCATTGTGATAGCTTTTGGATGTTTCTTGATGCTTGGAAGCCACTCCCTATAGTGCCCACCTGAAGAGCGTATTGTAGAAAAAACAGCAGCAAAAAACAGTAATAATAAATGTTTACTTAAAGAAAATGTCCCTTCAGTGACCCCCCCAGGGAAACTTAGAAAATGTCACCATCCATCAGACTCACAATTACAACATAAACCTGTGTCTCTGAAAAAGGTCAGAAATCAAAAAGAAACACAAAAAAAATCCTTACCAAGAAACAGCAGAAATACCCATACCTTATGTATCCTTGACCTCTACATATGCATAGAAGCCCTAGAATGAAGGGATAGAGGAATGTCACCTATTACTTTCGTGGTCCAGTTTAAAGGCTGGGGGGAACCTTAGTTAAACAACACCATCACAAACTTTGTAGCCACCAGAGCTTATTTGAAAGCTTTCTATTGTTTCTGAAAAATAACGCTTGAAATGCCAGGTCCTAAGCTAGTAGAATTCAGCACTTTCCCCAAATACTTCATAGAATCTATGTCTACTTATTCTGCTTAAAAATTGAGCTGCTTCTGTTTACAGACAACGCAGCAGTTTACGCCCATGTTTATCATACTGCTATACTATAGTCACACCACAACATGCATCTCAAGAAGTAGTTACACTTTCCAAATCATGTAGAAAAGCCATTGCTTGCTGGTGCACATGATGTATTGAATGGGCATAGGCTTAGTCAATAGAAAATAGTAAATGCTGGGAATATTCTAATTTATAGTGCAGCTCATGGACTCACAATAGGAGAAAACCTGCTTAGCTCAGCCACAGTGGGGTATATCACTTGCCTATTAAAGATTAATCTGAAACTCTTCAAACATCATACACCTTCCTCCCCTAATCTAGATCCCAAATGATGTAGCCCTAGCCTAAGTAAAGGAATCAATTACTTGAAGCAGCTTTGTAACAGTATGCTTTCTCTCTCTCGTGCTTATGGTATCAACTGCAGGCATGTCTCCCAAAAGCTCTGGCAAGTTGACCTGGCACTGCAGCAAACCTAAGCAAAGGTTTGATAGCTTCATATAGTCACTTGCAGACTTCCTTTTTGATCCATGTCCTAATCTATTTTCTCTCTGAAGCTGTAAATACCTGGAAATGAAAACTGGACAGGGAGCCAGATCTCGTAGGTGTCTTGCTCCTGCTTTCATCTACTGCTAACTCTGCTGTTTGAACAAGGTAATAAATAGCTCCCTGTATAATAGCTGTGCAGACCTGTGTCTAATGAAAATGCTGTCTTCTACCATGTGCTCAGACATACACAAAAAAAATCTTCAACCAGTTTATCACGGTAGCCACCCTTCTTTAAAAGGAATAATGGAATTAGAAGGAAGGTTTAAGAACCACTAAATTTAATAGACTGAATTTTACTCAGGTAGAAGAGGTACGAGCCAAAGGTCACCTGTAAAAATCTGAAGATTTCTTCTCCACAGAAAACATCTTTGTCTGTATGAAAGCTTGAGCTCTGAGCTCTATGATTCTATGATTCTGAGAATCCAGAATGTGTGTTGTACTGCCATATAAAGATGTGCAATCCTTTTGGCAGAAGGCAAAGAAATCTCATTTAAAAACATATCAGCAATCCTATAGTGAAAAGATAAAATCAGGACTTGCAGTATTTTCCCTAAATTCACAACACAATACATTCCACTGGTGGATGCTGAACACCAAGTTTTGGAAAGCAAGAATCACATGCAGAAGCACCAAACAAACAACACCTGGGAGGATATCATCTTCTGAACTCAAGCATGTGACAAGCTTTACAACTGTGAGACACCACATCTGAGAGAGCTAAAGATGTTCTGTTCCTACCTGATAGTATGTAGTGAAGAGACCCAACCCTTCAACATGGGCCACCAGCTATCTGCAAGTCAACATAAAAATAATGGTGACAGACCATGACAGAAAATACAATACACAAGGGCTAGCTGCTGTTTCCTTGGCATTTGTATATATGAAGAAAGTTATGACAGCCTGTAGAATGCCCCTGCAGATTGGATAGGACAGGACAGCAACAGGACAGCTGGTGGCATGGAGCAACAGCGCTGGTGAGCCCCCCTGTCTGCAGGTTTGGGAAGAACATCGCCACCCACAATGGGAGGGGTAGCCAAATGTGAAGTCCTCTAAAAGAAAATGCAGGATAGATTGGCAGACCTGAAGGCTCTACAGCTAACCCTGCAGCAGTAGACTGCAGGAAGGAGAAGGACACTGTGCTTTTTTTTGGAAAAATAGGTTATACACTTTCAGACAGTCATATAAGTTATGGACACATAGTTAGCTTCCTATGTCACTTAAGTATTTATTAGCTTATTTAATATTTAGCACGAATTATGTTTTCCTGTTCAATTCCGTGTCACTTTCTGCATCTTCTTTTCACATCAGGACTGAGCCAACATGCTAAAAGGTTGCCAGGTGAAGTAAATAATTTGTTCTCTGTATACCTGGGTAGAAGGACAAAAAGTGACAGTATCAAACCACAACTACACATTTAAATAAGAAATCACGATTACTCTGGGGGACATTATTGATAATTAACCAGCATAACAAGCCAAACTGTAGGAAGGGGAGGCATAATCTCCATTTTAACCTATCCCTAAAAACATACAGGCAGTCATGAAAGCAAATACATGGACTGGAGCTTTGTCCAGCCCTACACCACATAGCTAAAAAGTCACATATATACAGAGAGAAATAGATAAGACTGATTTTACCTATTTTACAAAGTATTGTATATTGAAATGTGTTAAATGGCCAATCACCAGGTCTAAGTTTGTTGAGTAAGTCTTAGAAACATATATATTCAGTTTTTGTCTTCACAGATAATCCATCTACTGTGGAATAATATACAGCCATTCACAGATGGATAATTCAATCATGGTGAATGGTCCTTATTTTTGACCTACACATCACAGGGTACTAAACCAAAAACCTTTTTTTGAAGGCAACTGCAACATTTACAGTTTTGTTTTTTTCTGAAGAATTTTCTTAACTTGATAAAAAGCTAACTATATGTTCACAATCTGATAGACTACGCCTGTACTCTTCAAAATTGCCAGTCTATAGAATTCCATGACACTTAATACATGTATATTAAAAGGCTATGATGAGTCAGTTTTCAATTCAGATGCATGTTTTGAAAAGATATGGGCTGTAATTTAAGCTAAGAGAAAAACCTAGACTGCTAATCCCTGTTACCATCTGTATTTATAGGTTTGTAACAGAATAGTGACTGATCCCCTTCCTTTGAGACCATTTGCCAATTCTGTCAGCATTCAGTACAGCGTCATATTATTCTCCAGGTAATGCAGCTTTGTTGCTTAGCAGCAGGTTCTGCTTGTGTACCTGACAGTTCTTGGCTAATTTAGATATAAGTCAAAAAAAAAAAAAAAAAAATCCTACTGTTGTTATTATTCAATACTGGAACAATACTGGAAAAAAGGAGAGGGAAATACTTTGAGCTTTGATTTACACTGAAGAAAATAATCCAGCATTATTAAAGTTTGAAAATTTACATTCTACACAAAACTTCCTTTAGCAACATGGTAGTTTTCACGGAGAGAGAAACAAGCAGTGGTATTTCAGCATTCAGTGGGAGTGAGATATCGAGACAAAGCTGAAATAGTCAACATGCACTTTTTTTTTGCTAAACCTCATCCATGGATAACAAAGTTCATACTATTGCAAAGTATTCTACTAGGCTTGAGGCAGAAAGTACAAAATTCAGACCTTCAGCTATATGCATACAGGCTTAGGGGTGCCATCAACCGACTGACTGTGCAAACTTTTCAATGTGACCATGTCTGATTCATATTATCTCAAGGAAATAAAGTACCTCCGTTAATCCCTTATGCCTACATTTGCCTATGCAATCAGTAGCCCTTTCTATAGAAGCCTTTTTCCCTACAATGTTCAGCTGAAGCAGCACCGTTAGTGACAAAGGTGGCATAGTATACCTGAGACTGATGTAAAGCCTTAGACAGGTTTCTCTTTAGATACAGTAGAATCTTGTGAATCCCTGTGAAAGGACCCACAAGAATCAAGTCCAACTCCTGGCTCCACACAAGACCACCCAAGAATCAGACCGTATGCCTGACAGCATTGTCCAAATGTTTCTTGAGCAGGCTTGGAGCTGTGCCTGCTGCCCTGGGGAGCCTGTTACAGTGCCCGACTACCCTCTCAGTGAAGAACCTTTTCCTAGTAACACACATATATATATATTGGAGTAATGGCCAAGTTATGAAGATTTTCTGGTGAGAGATTAATGAATCACAATGGTCTGCTACCAAAGTTCTGTCTGAAATCCACAAAAGGGCCATTCAAAAAATTTCTCAACTGTTTACAGAAAGCTGAGAGTTAGATACAAAGCCAACCTAATCCTAGTGGTACATGTATGTCAGAAACTGCTGTCCTCAAGACATCTTTGACTTAGTTTTTCAATGGATGGTCCAATATTTTTCTTCCTGCTGTTTGGGAGCCTTGCTATTCACCCCAGTGCATTGTAAGAGAAAAATGTGGATGAACAGGACAAAAAGTGGAAACAGAGGTGGTAAAAGAAAGGCTCCATGGAAGCTAACTGGAGTAACATAAGCCCTTGCTCATTTTTTGCACTTGCCATACATTTGATGTTTCTCAGTGCAACTGAATGCAACAACAAAATAATAGGGTCAATGCCAAAGGGAAAGCAAAGTAACCTCTAGAGAGTAGTGGGAGTGCTCTAAGGCTCCTCACCACAAATCAGAGGCGATAACCTACTGGCCTTCTACTTGGATTTGAAAAAATGACAAAAGGTCACATCACTAGTATGTCAAACTATCTTTTAATGTTTTGGGGACACCTGAGTGTGCAAGAATAAACATGGTGGATAAGTAAATGTACTTCTATGGATGATAAGAGCATAAGGACATATAAAAAAAAGTGTTAAGTAGATTGGCCAAGCACTTCAAATTAAAAGCAAGAAATATTTGAATTATTTTCAACAGTCACAGCAACCAGAATCTTGAGATGAAATAGCTACTGCTTACTATAACTGCAATAGACTGGGGGGAGGTGTGGGGAGCATTTTAAATTATTTGCATTACAGTCAAATCTAGAGACTGAAAGCAAAACAGTATTGGATACTGAATAAGCACATACCAGGATTGGTCCTGCCTTAAAATTTTTACGGTCTAAGCAGAATAGCAATAGGAAGGAATACCAGAGCATAAAAAAGTAAAGGATCTACCCTGGGGCCAGAGCACACAGCACTTATGAAGTCATCTGTTGAAATCTTGTCTCTTGAGATCTTGACCATCATATGCAAAAGCATTGGAAATTACTGTTTCTTTTCTTTTTGAGAGGCTATTAAAGAACCAAGATGACATTAATAGCTTATCTAAAGGGTATTCCTAAAAGAAACATTCAGAAAACAATAGCGCTATATGACATTCAAAATGAAAATGATTTTCAACATGAGAGAAAAACAAAAGATTTAAAACAAATTTAAGCCATCTCTATTTATAGATCGTATTCATTTTGTGATCTTGATACTGAAATTACATAAATAATTTTTCAGCTGAACAGGTCACAGTAATAAATACAAACTGAAACTATGAAAACTTCAGCCACCTCAAACTGTCAAGCTGCCTCACTGTTAGAGTAAAATATTTCTCAATTTAAGAAACTCACTCCACTTCCTTGCTGTATGCATGAGACAAAACTGATTCTGAAATGGAAAGGAAAGTGTCATTCTTTCTTCCTCTAGCTATTTTAGAAAACCCTAGTTTTTTTCCTATTGAAGCTATTTCCTGCCATGACTGCAGAATGGATGGTGCCAGAAGCAGATAGCAAAGCATACACATTATCCACTCTATTTCTAAATTTATTGTCCATAAGTATCTAGTGAATAGCACAGTGTTTGAAAACCTTTTCTAGACAAAATGTAGGTATTTCTCTCTGCAAAACTAGACAAAGAAAAGAAGCTTACACTGGGTACAGATAAAGCCACTTAGGTTGCTGACTTTTTCTAAATAGAATCATTCACTACAGTTCAGGTTATTTAACATGGTTTAATAATAATATATGAGCACACACAAAAGAAATATACATCAAAATGGCAAAAGAAAATACTGGGGGGGAACACCCAGAAATCTAGTAGATCTAGTAAAATTGGACCTTAAGATGTTGAAGCTCTTAAAACTAAAAAGAAAGCAGGAATTACAAGAATTCTCAAATTAAATATGCATGACATCGCTCAGACTTTGATGTTTGACAGAACTTGTTACTTCCCATGCTTTTGTTCTGCCAGCAGTACTTGAAAAGCAGATTAAGAAATACATAGGATGCTTATTTTACCTTTTGGAAAGTATATTTTCTTTCTGACATAAAGAAATAAGAAATAAACAATTTTCAAGCTAAATTTTCCATGGAGTCCTTCACTTGCAGAAATGACCACTATAAATTGACCGTTGAATGTTGAAGTATGTATGTTGAAGTTGAACATATCAATCTTTAAAAATGTATGTGGAAATAGCTAATAAATTATGGATTTCACACCTCTTATTTACATTGAAGAGTCAATCTGTGCCCTATTTCATTTTCATCCTATAAAAATGGGCCAATAGGCTTAGCTACATAGTATGTACTCTCCCAACTTGATAACAGAATTGGGGGTACTTTAAAGAAAGATGCTTGGAAATTTGGCATTTTGGACTAGAAGAAATATGCTATTGAATAATGGAATTAAGGCAGCCAAGTGCGTTCTACCCTCTGTAGAACATAAGATGGAATGAGGATAAAGTCCTAATAAGAGTCGTGAGAAACAGAACCCCCTGTAGAATCATTCTCTTAACAATTAACCTCTATTTCTGCTGGTGTGTTTTGTTTTTTTGTTTTTTTTTTTTTTTGTTTGTTTGTTTTTTTTTTTGGTTTGTTTGTTTTTTGTTTTGTTTTGTTTTGTTTTGTTTTGTTTGTTGTTTGTTTTTTTTTTTTTTTTTTTTTTTTTCTGGCTGCCATGACATGTTCAATTTCTTTGTAGCCCTAACAGAGAGTAACAGTTGTCTTGCAGACTTTTACAATAAGCTCCTTTCATTCATGATTACAATGGTGCAGGAAAATATCTGAGAGGTCCTTTTCTGGGTATTCAAGAACTACCAATTTCATTGTTACTTGGATGGAGATGAAACGGAAATTTAAGCCAATTTTTAGACCTTCTACACCCAAGGCCAGGCATGTGATCTGACATAATCCCAAACCCATCTCAAAGAGACACCCGGATCTCTCTTCTTCCACCAAAAGGAAAGGAAGCACTCGCACGGATGCACAGGAGACCATGGTATGACATACCTATGGGTCTGTCTCCATTAAGTCTTGCTATTCACTGTGCTTATCTTCAAGGTGCACAGAAAACAATCTTTGGTCAAGCACATGAAATTCAGCAATATAAAAACTGCAAAACTGAATTTGTGATATTCTTCTCCTAGGTTAGCCATACCTATATGAAGAGCTTCAGTGCAATCACAACCAAATCAATCATGTTTTCAGTACCTCAAAGCAAAGCTGTTTGCCACATATTTGCTTCCTAATAACACAAGGATATTTTATAGCATGAATAGCTGTGTTACTTTCAATAAAGCGACAAGTGAAGAAAAGAAGCTTAACACAGCAGCAGATAAAATATACTTCCCTTTTCTCTTGTAAAACAGAAGTCAGCACCTCTGGGTTTGCAAACTGCAAATTAATGAAATGGAGCAAACAGTCCTCTATAAATCACATTTTCAGATTAAAAGATTTACCATTAAATATTCTATGAAAATAAAATTGTGTAAAGCTTTTGGCATTATGAAGTAAACACCTGAATCCAAAGCAATTGAAAGAAAAATATTTCACTGATTAGAAGTTCTTGGACTAATCTATGTGATGTAGCTGCATTATTTTATTTTATTATTTTTTTTAAGAGGATATGGTTACACTATATTCCTTTGTTCAGCCAATAGCAGATGAAAAGCAGACATGAAACAAGGCAGAATTCTTTTCTTTCCCTGTTAATCACTTCATACCTGTTTAGTCTTGACTTCTTGCAAAATGTTTAAGGCCTAAATCATAACCAGTTTAACCTGAAATGGACAGTTTGTTTCAAATATGCTGGAGCAGTTTTGCAAATGATGAAAACACTTCAGTCCAGATTTTCAAAGGCCACTAATGAGATCAATGGAAAGTGTGCCCTTTGAGAAGACAGGCCATGATTTTTAAAAATAATTGGAGGTCAACTGAGAGTTGTAAGCAGGGTTATGTTCCAGAAATGGTTAATTGTAGCTGCCATTTATGTGGCAATGGAAGGGTCAATTTCCACTTTGCTAAATGAGAAAATATTTAAAAGACAAGCTTAGACAGACAACGGGGACCATGAACTCGAGATATTTTCCTCGCTTTTTAGGAGAGTGGCTTTGAAGAAACACATACCATACTATTTTGTGCATTTTGGGGTACAGTTAGCTTCAGGATGTGAAGATACTACTCAAAGATATAGACAAGTTCTGTAGACTTGCTTCTAGAGATAGAAGCTTGCTTCTTACTTCTAGCTTAGTATCCTGATGTTTCCTGATGTTTATCCAGCAAAAGTGACCTAGTACATCTCTGTTTCTCTTTGGCAGGGATGACCAAACTCAGATGAATGTTGGATTTAGGAATGCCACATGCAGCAAAGCAATTTAAAACATAAAAGAATGGAGGTCAGTGAAATAGCAACCTGAAATGAAATTTACTTAAAGAAATCATCACACACAAACCACTGTGGAAAATGGTATGATGTCATGATATAAGTTTACCTCATTTTCCTAAGCAGGAAAGAGGTCCCACCCTGTGAGGGAGGCTGTTTTTTGACTCTTGCTAAAAGGAGACAACTTGGATTATTCTAAAAAGGATCTCCCCAACACTAAGAAATAGCCACCTTTTCAGAAAGGCACAGATATAACCTGCATTACATAAACACCTTAAGAAGTGCTTAAGGTTACATCTTATAAAATTATGGATCAGAGCAACGTATTTTCAAAGGTTGATGGTCAATCTTGGCAAATGAAGGAATGGGTTAAATATACCCTTTTTTGAAGAACCATGTAATCAACTGATTTAATGGGATGAGTCAAAATATAAGACCTGGAACTACACAAAATTGCTTTATTAATTTTCTATATATTTTAGCAATCTTGCAACATACACAAAAAAAAAGCAAACAAACAAACAAAACAAAACAAAACAAAAAAAAACCTATCTCAATCTCATTAGCCAACGGAATCTGTTCCTTTTCAGCTCTAATCAATGTCCTCATATCCAAACAGAAATTTTTATCTGCTTTTGCTTTATCCCTAATTCATAATCCTTTCACATACAGCTTCCAATAACTGTGATAGGTAAATCATTTCAAAGAAAATGAAATACAATCATTATCTGCAGAAATATCTAGTTTAGTTATTTCTAACAACAGGTTTCATCAGGGCAGTCCTTGTCAACAGAAAAGGTCCCTGGCTAGCATTAGAACTTCAGAACTTAGTATTTTACTATCCAGACAGTATTAAGTAGCACCCAGGAACGGTAGGAAAATAACTTATTTAAACTGACACTGATAGATTGAAATTAAAATATAAATGAATAAGGTACATTACAGATAAGCATTGTCATAATTTCCATTACTAGATGTCAGGATTTCAGTGCAAATCTTGAGTTTAATATTATTTTGGACTTCTGTTGACAAACAGATGGTTTTCTCCAACAAGAAAGCACACCAGAGAGAGAAAAGCATGAACCAGTACTAATTCTGACAGTATACATGTACTTTAAGGAGAAATTAACCCCTCCTTCAGTCTAAATTTAAATAATCATTTAGGTCTGAAATCAGTAACAATATCTGGCTTCCATTCTAGAATAGCCCACATAAGTCCACAGAAGCCTTCAGCAGCCCAGCATGACCATCTGCAATGTAGGAGCCTGAACATATTTTTTTTTCTTTAAATTGAATTGTACCCTTTGGTGGTAGTTCCCCAGGTCCTATAATTACCCAGGAGTGCAAATAGTAGCTTATAGAAACAAAACAAAACAAAACCAAAAAAGTGCACACACACAAACTATTTAAGTGCACATGTGAAATGAGGGGAGAATTACATAACAGCTTTTTAGGAGATTAGACTAACATATCTGCACCAAGAAAGCTCCTAGGACAGAGGCTAAATGCCCAGCTCTACTGTCCTTTAGACTTCTTGCTTGCTTCCCACAGTTTCTATGGAGGTTGTCACTGGGGAGAGCCAGCAGCAGCACAGCTCGCTGCTACCAGCCATGGCTTCCTGCTAACCCTGCTCTGCTGCAGCCCTCTCTGGAGAGAAGGCAGGAAAACAGCTGTGTATACTCCAGACTTCAGCAGGAACAATCACAGAATCATAGAATCATCTAGGTTGGAAGAGACCTCTGAGATCACCAAGTCCAACCTCTGACCTAACACTAAACAATCCTCCACTAAACCATATCCCTAAGCTCTACATCTAAACGTCTTTTAAAGACCTCCAGGGATGGTGACTCCACCACTTCCCTGGGCAGCCTATTCCAATGCCTAATAACCCTTTCAGTAAGGAATTTCTTCCTAATATCCAACCTAAAACTCCCCTGGCACAACTTAAGCCCATTCCCCCTCGTCCTGTCACAAGGCACATGAGAGAACAGACCAACCCCCACCTCGCTACAGCCTCCTTTAAGGTACCTGTAGAGTGCGATAAGGTCGCCCCTGAGCCTCCTCTTCTCCAGGCTGAACAAGCCCAGCTCCCTCAGCCGCTCCTCATAAGACTTGTTCTCCAGACCCCTCACCAGCTTGGTTGCCCTTCTCTGGACCCGTTCAAGCACCTCGATGTCCTTCTTGTAGCAAGGGGCCCAAAACTGAACACAGTACTCGAGGTGCGGCCTCACCAGAGCCGAGTACAGGGGGACAATCACTTCCCTAGCCCTGCTGGCCACACTGCTTCTTATGCAAGCCAGGATGCTGTTGGCCTTCTTGGCCACCTGAGCATGCTGCTGGCTCATATTCAGTCCCACATAACTTGTTGTCATTTAAGGTCTATGCAGAAGGCCCAGTCACTAAGTCAGGGCTGCTGGGGAAAGGGGTACCTGTAACACATCTCAGGAAAAAGCCCAGGCATCTGGGCCTGACACTGAGTGGGTCTGGAGTCGGAAGCCCAGGTAAGGTTGCTCAACACAACTAAGGCTCATAGAGGCCAGCCCTTTTGGGGTCCCGATATTCAATGGCTCTCATGGCATAGGCATTCAAGAGGACAAGTTAGACCCAGGCTGCTTAGACAGTTATCCAACCTGCTCTCACTATGTCTCATCCTGAACTGGACTAGGCAGACTCCTACTTGCAGCTTGGTCCCATTAAGCATTTAGTGCTGTTCACATATGAACCATTTAGATACTTAACAGCATATTTATCTAAATTCAAAACAATTTTGATAAATAATGACTGAGCTATTTTTGATAAATAATGACTGATAGAAGGAAAATCCAAGCCATTTTAATATTATCTTTGCCTGCTAAGATGACCAATAATATTTATAATCATCACTTTACAAGAAACATTAAATTTTCTACTGCCTATTAGCAAAAGCAAATCTAAGCAAAATCCCAGATATTTAAGCAGTTACATAAATGATTTATTCATTAAAATAATCTATAAATAAAAAACACTCAGCAACAACTTGCATGAATCTGACCTTATAACACTAGCAGATATGTATCCTTTCCTCAGTTCAGTGTAATGTGACAATAACTACAATCATACATTATGATGAACAATTTAACAGAAAAGCAAAATGCATATGAACCAACCAAATAACAGCAGTCTTCAAAACTGAATTGCCGTGTTAGTTGTTTGTTTGTGTTTTTTTGTTTTTTTTTTTTGTTTGTTTGTTTGTTTTGTTGTTTTTGTTTTTGTTTTTTGTGGGGGGGGGTTCTGTGTTTGTTTGTTTTGTTGGGTTTTGAATGCTGTTAAATGTTCTCAGATGGACCAGTACAGCTGACATGAAACTCTAGCATCTCAGGTCAGACTTGTGAAATTAAGTGAATTGGGTGATACAGCATGAGCTACACTGGTACTGAGCAAGGAATACAGTTTTGTTCTAATCCACAGTATTCAGGACAATACGACTCAGGAAGACATCACTGGGAGGTCACTAATAAGTAAACAACAGATATTTCTTTAAGTACAGCCAGATATGCTTATGGTTAAAATCAAATGCCATTGCTAGATATTAATCTGCTGTTGTTGTTTAGAATAATTTATCAAAAATTAAAGTTGCCAAGCAAAACAAACAATAAATGCTGCTCACAAGTAAGGAAATCATGCACAATGCTTTACAAATACCACTACAGGGGCCACATTTACTTGGTTTCTTTGGTTCATTTTTGTGTCACGCTAATCACCTAGCATGTCCCCATACCAGGGGGTTGTTTTTATCTTAATTAATACCCAACTACATCATCATTTCCACTTCTGCTCACAGATATATACTTACTTAGAGCTATTTACAGAGCGAGAATCACAGAATCAGCATGAGGAGGTCAAGCACAGAATGTCCAAGCTGTTGCATTGCTTCCTTAATTATCTGTGGCAACATCAGTGTTTGCCAACTGTTATCTGGGCAGTATGCTGCTTACAACTGAATGTTACAGGTGGTGAATGAAGTTAAAATAAAAAGTTATGATTCTGGTTTACAAATATGTATATACATATATATGTACATATATGTATACATGTATATATATGTTAATCTAATTTCTCATTCCTTTTTAATTGTAACATTTTCCATTGAAAAAATGCCAGGCATGGAAGGACATACAATTTAACCACAATTTTTAATCCCTTCCACTGCCCAGTCTATCTCTTCTTTCCTCCGAGTTTAAACATTGAATTTATTAAAAGCAGAGAGGTTAGAATATTCTCATGTATTTGCAGACGGAAGCTCTTATTTCACAAAACCTTAACTCCTTTTCTCAAGTGTTCTCATTAAAAAAAATATACATATTTTTTTTAAGTTCCTTCCGTTTGTGATGGAAAGAGCCTATAAACATAAAACTGACAGATGATGAGCAGTCAAAAAAATAGCCATACTTTTTTGACCTGTCTTAAGTCATATGAAATTTCATGTCTGATCATCAGTATATATCACATATAAAAAAGAGACCAACTTTAATATTAACAACTGCATTACAGATGCATCTGAAGGCACTTTGACATCACCTGAATTTTTCTATCATTTTTCTTTTAAAGAGCTTCAGCTGCTTCCTTTAGCTTTGTCTCTATGGAATTTCAAAATACCTACAATCTTCATCAGCAAAGCCCCTTGCAGTTAGATTTGATGAAGACTCCATTCATCTAAGAAAGTGCAGGTAGGTTGATACAGATTTAAATCCAGAATTGTATTTCTCCATTTGGTTGAGTATCAACTAAATCAGCAATGACTATCTTTATTATGAGAAAAAAATCTAACATTGTTCGTTTATGCAAAAAGGAGACAAATTATTTTTAATAATCCATTTGTGCTCTTTTTTTGAGGCACTCAGACATATTTCAAACAGTACACCTGCTGTCAACTCCAAGCTTTAAAGTCTAAACTATTCTGCTATTTCTACTTATGTTTCTATTGACTGAATAGAGAAGAAGTTCCCAGAAATTCTTTTGTACAGCCCCAGGTCCTTCAGAATTCTGTTGTTGCTGTTAGAAGAGAGTGGCTTTTTCCTTGTAAAATCAATGGTATTTAATGGAATGTGTCCTTCACGTTTATTTTCAAGTGATTTTTTTTTTTTTAATATATGTATTTGAGTGTTGTCCTAAAGTAGGACCTTCAACTGACAGAAAATTGCCACTACTTCAGGAAGAGCTGTGACTGACAGAATTAGGCATAGAGATGTCAATGAAAGCAAACAGGAAAATAAAGACAGTTAATAACAAAATGTTTTAAGCACTGATAGAAGTCCTGGTTCAGTACCTAGAGGTGTAAATTTAAACTTGTCTCTGAGAAATTGTGCCCACTATATTAACAATTTGAGAAAACATAAACATCAGCCAGAATGCTTTAAATATAATATACACATATATATGTATAGCTACCTTGCTCATAAACACAGCCAGCAACATTCCAGTTTCCCACAAAAGGCGATCACCCATACTAAAATAGAGTATGAAAGAAGTATTGTATGATATCCAACAAGAAGTGCATACCTATGCAATGTTTCATCTGTGAAACACGGCCCATATGAAAACCTCCAGAATCCAGCATTTAGCTTGCAAGCATGTCCCAGTATGGACCATCTCTTCATTACATGGAGAGTCACAGATGTTGAAAAGGGACTCGTGCCCCTTCTATGACCTTGAAGTTGTGCTCTTTTTTAAAGCAGAAACAATAACAAAAACAACAACAAACCACACACATAGTCTGCACTTCTGCACTTAGCATTCTTCTTTTGTGCAAAGACAATGCAATATGAAATGGTCTCCTGTTTTGAACGGAGCTAAAACAACAGGAGAACACAAGTACAAGCCAGCACCTTTTGTAAGTTCCTACTGAAACAAAATCTTAAAACAATACAGGAAATTTTGTGCTAGGAGCAATAATATGACCATGCAGAGAGCTAGCAAAGAAAAATAAGATAACAGGAAATAACTAATACAAATATATAAAAGGAGACAGCAAAAAGACAGACCCTCAAAGCTCAAATATTTAATTGGATTATATGCTGGCCACAATAAAGAGCAGAACTCCCTTAAAGTGACATTTTTGTTGTCATGCACTTAAAAGCACAGGCAAATGCCTTTCTTATGGCACTTCCAAAGTAGTTAGCAGTTTCACAGAAAGCTTTCAACAGTGACTTTTTAATAATTGTATTTTCTATCAGAACCTGCTCTCTCGTCACACTAACTGTATGAATCCCTTCAGGCAGTTCTAGGGACACAGTGTGTAGGACATGGCAGCAGAGCACAGCAGCAGCTTTTATTCTAAGAGTCACACTCATTTCTAGAGACACGAATCACACTTTGGGATATTGAATTTCTTAAGCAAATATTTTTACCTAGTGTGCACTGTATTTCTGTTTCTGCTAATAACTTGCTCTATCTGTCTCGGACTAGAATCAAAGGAAAGCATGCCTAACAATATGTTTTTTTTGTTTGATTGTTTGTTTGTTTTTCCAAATTGAGGTAACATACATATTAGGTATTTAGTCTGAAAAAAACATAAAACATTTTTTCCCTCTTCTCCATCCACTACTTAAATTAAAAAAACACACAGAACCAGTGGAATCAAATATTTCTTTCTTATTTCAGGATATCTATGGTAACAAAACAGAAAGGGGTTCATAGAAAATCAGAAGGTCTTGCAATTAGGTGGAAAATAGCATCTGTGAATTAAGAATAGTTTTTGCTTGAAGAGGAAATTAAGCAGTTAAATAGCATTTCAGAAAGAAAACAATACCACAGAAATCCTACTAAAATATAAAGATTGTGTGCTTACTTCTGGACCCCTCATTTCTCTTTGAAAGTGTACCCCAGTGAGCCACTACAGCTGAAAGGCAGCAGTAACCATTGCAGAAGTTTTATGTGCCTACTTATTTTGCTATTGTATAAAAATACCCATTAGTTACTAGTATGTCCCATTTTATACGGTGTATACTTTCCATTCATGAGATGAGAGACTGCAAATGAAGTCACATAGCTACACCATGTATAGAATGCTTGATGCGTTGATATTAATATCCTTGTAATTTCCAAAAATAAGTGTCTAAGCGTCAATGAAAAGGTGAGAGACTATCATGGCAGCAGTTAGGGCTTTATATTTCCCCAAGAAGCCCTTTATTTCATAGTTAACTTCTCTGACACTATAGCAGAATTGACTTTTATTCTATCTTCAGTTGCAGCCAATTGTGCTTAGACTAAAACCATTTCATGGAGCTGTCACAGGCCATGTCTGCATTGCCAAGCAGTGCCATGCAGTAGGAGCAGATCTGTAGAGTGAAATCATTGCTGCTAAGTAACCAGTGGCCACACAGTGCACATCTCAGACTGGCTCTAACGTGTTGCTGACAGTGAATGGCCACTAGTGGCACATCAGTGATCTTCTGGAGGAAATCCCTTCCGTAATGCTCCAGAACTGCCCTGCAACACGAACTACAGGAAGGCGGTGGGGAATAGGCAAGACGCTCACTGCGAAAGGGCAGTACTGTTGGGGACTTCAATGCTAACACAGATACACCCAGAGAACACAAGATACCACCCAACTGCAAAATGATCCGATCACTCCTCAGACTTACAAAGTTAATCCACAAGGTTTTTGATTGTCTGAGTTGCCTCAGATGTCATCTAGAAGAAGCATAAGGAATGCATTTAGCTGGGGAAAATAAGTAGAGGCTAACTAAAACAAGAGAAATACTTCTTCTATTTTTACTGCCAACTATCACCACAAATGGTCACTTTCTGCATCGTGACTACAGTGCAGAAAGTAAGGTGTGGCTGTTGTTTCTCTATTATGTCAGGAAAGTTATTTTATTGATGAGGAAAGGAGAATTACTATTCATTACATTAACTTCTCCAGAATATAGAAGGTAATGCAGGTGATAGCAAGATTTTAGATCCATCTCAGCTTTTACCGCTCGTAAATATACTTCAGAAAAGAAGACAAAGTATTTATAACAAAATCTGTGCTAAAGAATGACCAGTGGCAATCAGATAAAGCAACTCCCTTAATAAGCGATGGTTCAATATGAGTGACAAGTGCATAGGGGAGGAAATCATGAGAAGAAGCCTAAGCACCAAGCTGGGTAAAATGGTCACTGAAGTTCACTTCTACAGCTCCCTGCTTTATTTCAAATGCTTTAAAAGAGAGCTAGTGGCATTCAGAATCAAGTTCAAGCCATTAAACTCTTACATCTACTTGACACTGAAATTACTCTGAACATCAGAGTATTCGTTTGATCCCGCGGGTAAAGGATAACATGAATATGGAAGTAGGGCTCAATGACTGACCACTGTCCATTTGCATGCACATGGATGCAAAGATCCAGAGCTCCCTGCACACAGCACAGTGTGGCACTTACAAATGCAAACCTGGTCTTTAACCATAGCAGGAGGTCTTGCAATCTGCAAGTATTTTCTCATTTCTCACCTCTTCAGTAGCTGTAAGTTATGCAGGACCTGACATTGATGTGTCAATCAAGTTCACCTTGTGAAACCAGTCCTAAATATAGCAAGAGTCACAACAATTCATCAAGGGAGAGTCCAGGGCAAGTTCTACCTCATGTTTGTTCCCAAACCTAAATGCTACCTATATGATAATCATTCACCTGGTAAGATTCATACTCCATCAAAGCTGATGTTGAAGCCCTGTGGAAATGACAGAGATGGATAACGGCACCACAGTCACACTCCAAATAGATTTCTCTGATCTGCCTGGCTTAGCTGAGACGTGCACAATGGAGGAGCATACACAGGTAATACATGTATTTTTTAAATACAAAGAAAACTCTCAAAAATAATTCTCAGAATCTGTCATAAACTCAAGACAGAGTTTCAGGGTTGTGAGGCTCTGAAAAATTGTTGAGTACTTTAAAAATGTTCTGTTCAGACACGATAGTCTGAAACAGCAAAATAAAAAAATAACCTTGAAAGAACACGTACACTTTATTACAAAATTGCATGCACTTGTGAAGATGTAACTAAAAGCTGTACTCCAAAAAAAAAAAAAAAGAAAAAAGAAAAAAAAAGAAAAAAAAAAGAAAAAAAAAAAAAGAAAAAAGAAAGAAAGAAAGAAAAAAAGGGCGTCTAGGTGACCTCTTAAGCTTTAGTTTGATAAAGAAATGTAAACTCTTGCTTTAAATCTGACAATACTCAAACTGTATTTTAATTGGCATAAATTAAGATTTAATATGTATAAATACTTACCTATAGGGAAAAAGTCTTCAAAATAGTAAGAGAAAACAGCTGGAATTTGTGTGGCATTTTAAGTACACATGTACTTTATGTTTTAATTGTTTAAGTGTTGACTCTCAGCCCTTTAGAAGTTCAGGTCATATTTCCACTTGACTTTTATGAAAACTGAACCAGCACTTCAAATATCAAAGAAAAAACAACAAGGTACAAACAATGAATAATCACATTTGTAAAGTTAATGAAGTACAAACTGAAGGCTTTTTGCACTCAAAACAGTGAGGAGCTGTATTGCAAAACCTCAGGTAGAACAAAGCACCACTTCTGCTTAATATATTAATGAAATCAGACATTTAGGACAGGACTCGGTGAAAAGCACAAATTCGTTCAGAGTTCATTCAGTAAATGAGTGCTTAATATTTTAAGCAATCATTCCATCTCCTTTCAGGGAGAGAATGGAACAGTTTCACTATAAATGCGATAACAGAACATCATCATTAATTAAATATTTTTTGTCTTCTAATAAACTGAATACCAAAACCTTTATCTCAATTTCCTGAAAGAATAAGAAGATTTTGTAACATATATATACACATTTATAACATGGTAAAATAGTGACATGATTAGCGTAACCCATGTTAATTCTACTCTCTCTCTCTCTCTCTTTTTTTTTCTTTTTTTTTTTTTTTTTTTTTTTTAAAAAAAAAAAAAAAAAGCAGCCATTCCATGAATGTACTTCATTTTGCTGAAGGTATTTCAGGAGGCAATTTTCCAATCAGACAAAGAAAATCAAATGTAGTATTCTATACTTCTGCCACATCCTGCTATTACAAACTTTAATCCTCAAAAAGTTCCTATGAATGTGGATAGGAATCCTTTTAACACAGAAGTTCCATGCACCAGTTGGTATGTGTTAGGAAGATGCCACTGCCTTCTCAATTATATAGTCTTATGATGAAACATTCACTTTAATGATCCCCAAGAGCAATATTCCTCATTTAGTTAATTCTCCTCTCTCTGGAATCACTTTCTTTTATTGTCTGAACCTTTCCTGTTTATGTCCTGTAGTATATATCAGCATTTTAAGGTTGAAAGTAAGAAATGAATCTTTTCACTTTTGAGGCAATCTATCCCCATTACAAGAGACACACCGTTCTCTTTCTTTTTCTTTAGTTATCTCTTCTCTTATTCTTCAAAATTTACTGATTTAAAAAATTTAAGAGTCTAACAGCAGTATTTGATTTTAATATGTAAAAACTTACAAGTCAAATAACTATTGTGAAGACTCAGAATTCTCAGAAGAAGAAGAGGTTCATTATCAAGAAAAAAAATATTAATAGCTCTGGCAGTAAATATTGACTTTTTTGACTGCCTTACAGGAGAGCACAAACAGCCACACTAGATGAAAAGCCCATTTAACCCTGTGTTTCATCTCTATCGTGGCAAACATCAAATGCCCAGCACAATAATAGGGCAAGTCACCTGTGACACTTCTCCAGAACCCTACCACTCTCCTACTGCAGTGTCTTTTAAAAACAGGTGTAACTTAGAAAGCAGGTGTGCTTAGAAAAACACAGAGAAAATTCCAAAGATTTGAAATGATCACTAGCTTGTTCAAAAAATGCAAGTCTTTGCATACTTATAAAGGTTTTATGTTACTTCATCAGAGATAGTAAGAAACCAATGCTACCCTCCATTTTTCCTAGCTCATTAACAGAAAACCAGTTGTTATCTCAGTACGTGACAGGCACAAAGTACATCTGATCAAGTTTTACAGTCCTGAAACAGTTTTTCAAACCCTGACCGAACCAGCAACACTGAAAACCTGCTCCTAGACAGAGTACCTGAACCACCAGGCGACACGCTCAGATATACAATACAGAGGCTACAGCAAAGGTGTTTTTTGTTTTTGTATTTTGTTTTTCAGCTACTTGCAACACTTCTCACAAATTCTAGTGAAAACTGCTGACACTTTAAATCTTTGCAAGAATATAAAGAATTTTATAAGAAACAGCATGCTTTCATGGTTTTTCTACAAAGTTTCCTTAATATCTGAACATTTCTTAATGACTTGGGAAACTAATTGCAATTTCCAACACACAAATCTAGGATTTTCCCATGTTCTACTTCAAGGACGTGAAGTGATCAAAAATACCCAGACATTTCTGACAATGAGGTGTAGGCACCTACTTTGCTCTTTACTGACCTTCTTAAATCCCACCAGGCACCTTTCATCATTTTTTGTTTACCCTTCTTCCTCAAACTTATAAATAAAACCTTAATTTTCTATGTCAGCTTTACAGTGATTATGACATTCCAATACTTTCTTTTTAATTACACTACTAGCTTTAAGTCTCTATTCAGCCATTAAGAGATGAAATATCCCATTTAAATAACAACGTAAGATTACCGAAACAGCTAAGAAATTTCAGAAATATGTATATTGCAGTAAGCCATCTGAAAGCAGATTTATCAAGTGTTTTCTCTCCGATCTGCTGTGCAGCCTGCATGTGCCTTTGGCTAGTCCACAAGTTAGTTCAGAAGCTCTCCACCTACAGCAGCACCAACTTTGCAAACAGTTTTGCAGACTGAACTACAGCTACAGGTACACCTACAGAACTACAGGTACAGCTGAACTACAGACAAAGCTTCAAGCTGTTTTATTCAACTGATAATTGATCAAAGTACAGAGTGTTATAAAACAAAGTAATTGCTGTCCCAACAACTTTACCTAACAGAGTGTAATATAATCACCAAAGGGAAAATATAGATTAAAAAAAGAAAAAAAAAAAAAAAACTTGCCAAAGGACAAGAGGAGCACCATAGACTGCACATATGCAGGACATCCTCCTGAACATGTGGGTTGAGTAACAGGACAAAAGGAAAGAAAGGCAGTACAGGGAGCAGAGGAGACTTCTAACACCTTTTGGAGAAGGACAGCTGCATAAAACCAGAAGATATTAGCAATGACTATCCAAGAAGCAAGACAACAAAACCACTCTGATGCCTTCTCTCAACCACTTGTCCAACCCACCACCTTAACTGCAGCAGCTATGAACCACCAGAGACCATAGGCATCAGCACTAACTATATGGCAGCTCCCTATGGTTAGCTCTATTGTACAGTATACTCACAGCTAGCTTAGAAAGTAATTATTAAAAAGTTTTGTGCACATCATCATTAATATGAGGAAATGATTATTAGCAAGATGTGCTATTAAGGAATTTAAAATTGGCCTGATTTGTCAGTCTTCTGAACAGCCCCATAACAACTTCTAATTCCCTGACATCAATACATGTGTGATGTATGCATTTTTATAAGCACTGGTATACATAACTATAGTTATCCCAGATATTCAGTTGCAAAACCATCTTTGTGCTCTTCAGAATCCTGAAGAAGTGGATATGCTGTGGTGTAACCCTGTGAAAACCAGGAAGCAGAGACATATCTCAGAGGCACCACAGCAGTACACGGGAACTCAAAAAAAATCAAAAAAAAAAAAAAAGCAACTCGCTGAATTAAGTGGATCTCTTCCTGGATATGAACTTTGCAGGACATGCTCTCCCACTGCAAAGCTCTTAATCTTTAGGTGAGTATAATAATGAGTTTTCTTCAACACATTATTATAATAAACCTCAGCTAGAATAAGCTCTCTCATGCTTCTCTCATGAGCAGAAAGGTGCTGAGTAAGCAGTTCTCAAGCCCTTGACCACAGGAGTCTCTTCTTCAGATGATGAAAGCATGTCGCTGACATTCACGTTTCAGTCTCACTCTAACCCTTGCACTACAGTTCTACTGAAGTTCACAAGACCAGCAAAAGTGTGGCAAATTCTTGCTTGCTTTCTAAGCTATTTCAGAACTTAATATTTAAATATCAAGAACATCCCAGAGTAATTAATTACTATTGGATGGATTATTTGTATGCATCATCATATTTACACATCACAAAAAAAAAAGAAATTTGCTAAAGGAAGTCTTATACAGTGCATTTTGCAACATTACAGCCAGTAGAATTAATTAGATCTTGTTTTAAATCCTGAGAGTCTTTTCCTTCACACCTTGAAAAAAAAATTATGCTATTTTTTGTTTTGTTTTCCACTGGGATGAGGGTAATGCTTCAGCACTTCACAATCATTTTGTAGAGATAAACTAGCAATAGGTGTCAGACAATGATCTGAATATTTATGATGTGATGTATAGAGAGTATTTTAGAGCATTTACATTGCAAATATTTGAAAATAGAAGACAAAATAGAAATGATGCCATCTAATTAGACAGGTCTTACAATTAATTCAAACTTTGCTAAGCAGTCTGGGAGTCCTCTTTCAAGGTACCTTGATCAGGTTAATTGGATTCTGAAGAAGCTGACAGAAACCCCCTGGTAAAACCACTGTTTTAAAGTTTACAAGTTGAGACGTAGGAGGACTGGTGAGCAAAACAATCACTGAAGGATATTCTGCAGAGACTGGGTCCAGTTCAAAACATTCTGCCTCAGCAAAACTCTTGTCTTGCTTAATAATATGAGCATAGGTTCAAGTTTGTTTAACAATATCGCTGCTGTTTGGATGTTTTTGGCACATGCTTCAAGACAATTAGTAGAGGCACCCCATAAGTATACCAGCCCTGTATTACGTCAGCTTACTTAAGATTTGTGTATACAGAACCAGAAGAGCTTCAATTAATTGAGAAGTTGTGCCCACACTAACTCGTTCTTGTTAAGGCGCTGTGAATTTCTAATTTGAAGACCTTTTGTTATTGAAAAGCTTCTTTAAATTAGATCAGTTGGTGTTGTAAAATTATCAGTTTTCAAGTATGCCTAAAAACTCTCACCCCAGGCTACCCAGCAATGGTAGATCTGTAAGACAGAAATTTCTCTTTAGCTTTTCCTCCAGACAGGGGTTTCCTTTAGCACCCAGGGAGCTGGCCCCATGCACCTTGTCCCTGCAGCAGCGCTGCAGCCACAGCTGAGCAAAGCACCAAGGGGGGTACTCAGCTGCCAGGACAAAACCCTACCGATAAAAGATGCTGCCTTCCTCTAGCGTTTCAAGGATACTTTCAAGGGCCTAGACCTTCTTTCCCTAATTTGTCAAGCTCTGACCTCACAAAAAGTAGGTATTGGTCTATTTCTCTTTGAAGGTGGAAGAGAGGATGCCAAGTTACTTACATGCCTTTGAAAAAAAATTACTCAACACTTTTTCCAAGCTGCCTACAGTTATATATGATTTGCTTCACCTGCAAGAATTGAAGCTCCCTCTCACATCACATGGCATGTACTCCTACTCAGCTCACTTTCAATACAGATCTGCTCTCAACACACAATTCATGGAATGTCTTTTTGTTTTCACTTTGCTTCATCTTTACAGAATTTATTAATAATAATTTACCAGGGAAAATGAATTGCGCTAATTGAAAACTGAGTATGGACCCTTGAAAAGTGTAAGACACAAACACTTTATAAAAAAGTTTATCCTCATCACATGCTGTCACCAGAAAAATAAAATAAATAAAAAAGAGTTTACTAAAACTTAAATAGGCTTCCTAAAATCACCTGATGTTAATGCATTTTTTTAAAAGCATATATTTATAAACATTTTAAAATGCTCAGATATTCTATTTTCCTTTCACTGTGTTAGTCACGGTTAAATACAGTATTAAATAATTACATGGTTTGAGGAAAAAAAAAAATGATATAATCACCAATACATATATAAATATTCTAATTTTACTGTTTTGTTTAGGGTATATGCAGTATTAAAGTTATAAATTAATTATGCAGTGGTTCTTCCTTTGTGTGTTAACTACCTTCACAAGTAATCAGCCAAGAAAACAGAAAAAACATTATCCAAAAAATTCATTTCACCACACTATTCTTTGATCTCTTTTAATATGTGTTGCACATTCATTAACTCTTCATTATATTTTCATGATTATGTTCTGTTTGTAGCTGAAAACAAATCCAGCTTCCTTTGGGCAAACATTTGCAATCTAAAAAGTCAATTTCTGTAAATATAATCAATCTTATGCATGAAATTTTAATTCCTCTCTCCACCCCAAAAAAAGTAAAAACCCACAATCCACCCCCTGACAAACTAATATAAATTTCACCCTACTTCATTGTTAGTTGCTATTTCATTTTAAGTGACTACAGCAAATAATTTAGGGTTACCACCACATGTAGCAAAATAAGCTCCTTTTTGTATCTTGGGCAGACTAGACCAAATTCTTCAAATAAAGAAGAATGTGGTGAAATTACCTCTGTATCTCCATGAAACTGTCAGCTCAGCTCAAATTACATTTGTATAAGACTCCTCTTTATTTTGAGATACAATTTTTTAAACCTTATAATTAAAAAAAAAAAAAAAAACACTAGGAATTGTCAGCATCTTGAGATATAAAGCAATATGTGTGGTTCTACTCCCCTCCTACCCTTTCCCCCGAGTCCCATCCATAGCTTTCTATTTTGTAGAGGTTACTTACACTACTGCATGCTGTTTTTGCAAATGAAATAACTAGAGATAACTCATGGTAACTAGAGAAACGGTACCATAAGATTGTCATAAGTATGTATACAAATGCAATTAAGAATATTCTTAAGGGATGTTTAAAATATCTCAAGCAAAGTCAAAAATTGGAAAACGATTGAAGTTGACTTTAAATGTCAGGAGTTTTGGAAACCGTTTTTCCGGGGTAAGATTCTAGCTACCTGCACACTACTAGCTTCTTATAAATGTTCCCTATTTCCTTGTAAGAGCACTCGCTTAAGCTTTCCACAAGTCTTCAGTTACAGGGCATTTGGGGAAGTCATGTGCAAAGTTCTAGGGCTTCCATATGAAGCTTGATCAACAGATTTTTAGCTATGCAAAATTCAGCTATTGGAGAAGTTTCCTGTTGCATACACATTCATTTTCAGCAGTTGCACAAAATAATAACAAGTGTTTTAAGAAGATTAAATTGTCAAAAATCAAGTTTAGACCTTGTGAGAATTCACTCCTCCTTCAAAAAATGAGCACAGACCTTTTAAACAACTGCACAGAAGTCCCAGCCATCGAAACCACCATACACACTTGCATGAGCTTTACTCTTGACTTGAGCAAACATGCTAAAATTACAGGTTTCCTGGGGTATTTTTTTTTTGCATGGAGGATGCAGTGAGGAAAGGGAATCAACATCTCCAAGGTACACCTACACCAGTACACCTATCAAGGAGATGGTGTTTGTCACAAAGCTTTCACGTATGACTGCTGCTGTTAGAAGCAAATGAGAGGTCAGCCTTTTCTCACAGCAAGTTGAAGTCCAACAAATAACAGAAAAATCTCCCTGCCTTTCTTGCATGCCTTGCAATGCTAGAGTTAAAAACTGAACTAGAGGGCAGCAGGAGTGGGCTGCTGTAGAAACTTTGCAATTCACATTCCACATAGCTGTACTGCAACCACCTGTCAGGCAGAGAGCTCGTCGCACGCCTCTCTGTAGGTCAGTACAGAAGCTGGTAACAGGACTTGGGTGTAGTGTGCTTAGCAGGACAGGCAGTGATATCCCAAACTACCAAACAACTTGAAGGAACGTTCTGCTAATGTATTCTTTTAGAACTATATTTCACATATGATTGACATTTATTACCCATTACCTACCCCAAACATTGCTTTATCTAAATATAATGATTCTGAAGATAATTGGACAAAACGTATATCCTGTAATCCATACTATTCACCTCATTAGTGTTTAATCCTTTCCCCAATCCTCTGATTTAATTGTGAATGTTTGGTTCAGTGAAGCTAATATCCTTTTTGTCATTGTTGTTCAGTTAAAATCAACACAACTCTGCAAAAGATATAGATTACCAATAAAGGTTTATCCTTTTATAATTACGTTAAAGCCCATAGCAGGCAAACATAAGTCATTACTATGCAGGCTAAACAAAATGACAAAAGATTTTCTGATGCTCAATATTCAACAAATCAATGCAAGTTGTCTTCATAAACACGTTATAATAGTTTATAATTTTAAAGAATTTTGGAGCAGCATTTAGAGGTTTCTGGTGCTCAGAATATTGCTTAAATTGTAAATGTGAACAGCTTTTGAAAGCCTTACAGCTCAATACATTTTTCAGCCTTTTCCAAAGCCATTGTTTTCAAAGATACCAAGCCAAAATTAAAATCTTAATGTCTGAACCTACGACATCTTTAGAATTTCTATTTATGATCTTAATAAACCCTATAATGGTTCTGCAGATACAATACGTTACACTTTCACTTCTTAATCTGATTTGTGATACTCTGAACATGTCAAATCACAGAATTAACTCAACTGGTCAAGTAATCCATTATAAAAGCTCCTATGATTAGGTGAACTCTACTGGGAATAAGAGATTGCTCTAGTAGTAAAATTAATCACTTGCAGATAATTTTTTCAAGCTGTTATAGCCATTTAACTGTGTAACTCCATTCTATTAAGCCCTGGAATGAATAGAAAGAAAACAAAACAAAACAAAAAAAAAAAAAAAAAAAAAAAACACCTTTATATGTATTTATTACATGCTCCCTTTTAGTGCCAACATGAAAATGAGAAGTACATTAATATACAGGACATAGTGAAATTATTATTATTAATTTCAAGACAGTACTCAAAAACATTTACAAAGGAAAGCAAATAGTATTATGGATCCTGATTTTTCCACTTAGATTATTGATAGTTTCCTGAGAGTAGCTATTCCTATGACAAAGGTATTTAAAAACACCTGTGAATACTATGGTCTGAATATGGTACAAATGTCTGAAAACAGTTTGTTCATTTTGTTTCTTAACTCCACAGGCATTGTTACAGGACACTCAGGAAGCACACCACTTGCACTAGGGTAAGAACATGCTTAAATACTCAGCAATCAAGCAGCTTCTTTGTTTTCTAGATGTTATCAAGAAAAACAGCACAAAGTATTGCTCTCAGCATTGATGCTTTCTTAATCCCCTTTTATATGACACTGTAAAGCATGTGTGCTGGGCCCAGTAGGACATACTTCTGCTGAAAACAATAGGTATGCTTATTCTTTTAGCCTACACTCAAAACTCAGCACAGCCACAGAATTTTATATTCAAGATGATATGCTACCTCAATTCTCTGCTCACTTTTCACAAGACAAATACCAGCACATGGTTCAAGAGATGAGAATTTACTCTCATAACTTGTGTGACTTAAAAAAAAAAAAAAAAAAAAAAAAAAAAAAAAAAGCACATGCTACCATTAGAGAGAAGAAAGAAAATCAAAAGGGTTTTGTGAAAGAAAATTCAAAGCGAAGCTGATGCTAAAAAAAAAATAACACCACTGCTGTCTTAAACATATGGTCAAAGAGCATTGTATAAAAAAAATGGGCAGGCTCCCCTATTCAGATGTAAAGTAAACAACTGAAAAGAGCTGCAGCTTGGAGGTGGAAATCACACTTCCATAACAAGCTGGTGGTGTAGTATTTCTTGGCCTGTTAGAGGTTATTTAAACTGCCTCTGATAAGTGATGTGATTTCAGTACACGAGTCCAGTAAAACTGAGATCACACAACATTTTGCCTGTAGGAAGCTAGATGTATTTTATAGCTGGGTTCATATCTGAACTTCAGAATCAACCCTTAGATGGCAAGTGATGATTGCAGATTATTCTGTGTGTAATATATTACAGGTTTTCTGCAGACATGACTCCTACACTAACTCCAGAGGACTTTTTGACCAAGTGAGGACACAGGTTCTAATTCTACTCAGTCATACTGAGTTGAGGAAATTCACATGCACAAACAATATAATGACTGCAAAGAAACTATTCACACAAACAGAGTAACTCAGGCACTGTGCACAGTTATAACAGTTACAGTTGAGAGACAAAGTCACTACACGAAGTATTTTAACATTTTGCTAGATACCAAGTTTTTGTTTGTTTGTTTCCGCATTGTTATAGTAGATATAACACCAAAAGCACAGATTTTGCTGTACAGAGCTACCAAGAGAGCTAACAAAATAGAGATGGCATTGTGGTTGACGCCACAATTTGAGAGGGGTTAGATGAGGCAATAATAAACTTAAATAAGCTGTTGAATCCTCATTTTTGTGTTTATATCATTATAGAAAGTCCTCTTGCAACGTAGCCAGACAAGTATATTATGAAGTATCTAAGCTTCCGGACCAAGTGTAGTTATTTTTCTTTGATGTATTAAATTGAATCTACTCCTATTCAGTTGAACATTCTTGCTAAACAAGGGGGTTTCCACTTAACCATTGCTGATATTTACTTGAATTTAGCTAATCATATCTGCAACACAGAAAAAAATAAGCATCGTTCAAAATAAAATATAATTTGTCATAGATTTGTGAAAAAAAAATCTTAAGAATAGCAAAATGCAAAGTAATCTTCAGAATGGTACTTTGATAACATGCAGATATATATATATATGCTGATATATATATATATATATATCAGCAATTATGCAATCAGAACAGTTATACTTTGCAAAATTTGAATTCCTTAATCATCTCAGATTAACTATTTTCAAGCACCTATGCTTTAAATGCTTTTTGAGCAGAAGGCACAGAGCACTAAGTCAGCTCCAGTACCTAGAACTCAGGACCTCACATCTCATCATTTGCATCATCTGACTTCTCCCAAATGTTTATAGTACTTGTGAAATATAAGAATGGCTTTGTTTCAGGGTTCTGGTAACAGGGGCATCAAGGGAAATTCTTTTGACAAAATACTGCAGCCACAGCTATGTCTCATATCGAGAGTTAAGTGCAAGTGGTGTGGAGGATAGTATATGAGAGTGACTAACCACACATTCCCCAGGACACCCTCTCTGTGTATTCTTTAAAATGTTACTTAACCCCCATAGCCCTGAGACACGATGGCTTTTGGATACATTTGGAGTGTATTTTATGGAGTTTGAATGTTCACTGGAGAAAGCTTACAGTTTAGGTTAGTCATATTGTCTGAGCTTCTTTTAAGGCAACTTGTTATGTTTTAGGTGACAGATGATGGCAAAGAACTTATTTAATTAAAATATGAAAGAGCCTTGGGTGTATGCTACCAGATCTAATTATGGCTGATTAAACTGACATCTTGATTTTGCATCTGTTTGGTTGAGAAGACAACGTGAATTATGAAGTACTGAGCTTCTATGTTTCAAATATGTCTCCAGAGATTTAGTATACACCAGCAAAAGTCAAACATGTTACTAACGTACAATGAAAACCAATCACTGGGTTTTATAATAGGTCTTCTGTAGGTATTTTTTTTCTGAACCAGTCAGAAAACTTAATTCTTCCTATAGAGCAATATAACAAAAACATCTCCCTTTGAAATATTTTTATGAAAATTAATCTCTTGGTAGAGGTTTAAAAAAAATATTATAAGAAATATTTCAGAGCAATTATCTCACTCTTCTAATTAAATCAGTGCGTTATTTCATTTAGTGTTTGACTACAATGACACCCCCTACTTTTAATTCCTACTTCTATTTTGTGGGCTACATGCTGTTCTCTGTGCTCAAAGGAACAGCCAGACAGCCCTGATGATACACCACTCAATGCCAACCCAGAGAAAGTTCTCCGATAACCTTATGGACTGGATTACAATATTTCTTATTCCCCTCTAACAATGAAGGACAGATAATGAAGAACAAGTTGGACTTTTCCAGTCATTGCTTAGAGTAAAAATGATAACAATTAAAATTTCTGTAGGTCATTAATGGATAGCTGAAGTATTACATAAGTGGAAAAGGCTTCTCTAAAAATTATATAACCACCCTGTAAACAGGGTTACGCTACCATAGCCCCTCACATTTCTGGATTCAGTCATGTTTTTACCCTTTTCTTAAATTCCGCATAAGAAAGCGGTCAGGTTTCTAAATATATATATATATATTTTTTTTTTTAACAGCACTCAACAACAAAGTATAATGCGACTTTTTAGAAGTCTTTATATTATACTTACACTATGATAAACTGATTTTATTCAGTTTTATTTGTACACATCTCTGAACAGTATTATTACATTTCAAGACATACAATTCTTAGAGTAAAATATACATATATATATATATATATATAAAACCTGCTTCTTCGTTCTTTGAAGAATTCATAATTACTATCTTAAAAGTTGTAGTTTTCTTTTTAATTTAAGCAGTTGATCATGTTGGGATTTCACTAAAGGCAATGATTACTACAAGCGTCTTTCTATTAGTGTGTCCAAGAGATGCCTAGTCACCTTAGGTATGAGAATATGCCTATAAAGATGACACGTGTAAATCATTGTTTCTGTTGTGCCAACACTTAACAGCCATTGCAAACGAAGGCTACTTTGATATATTTGCACTTAGTGAACAGACAGAAGATAACTATACTAGGAAAGGAAGACACCAGAATGTTATTTTTCATATGTAAAATAGCTTAACTCTAAAGAAATTCATGTAATTGTAAACCAATATTTGATTTCAGTGTGCTTAATTTCTCAAAGTCAGTGGTCTTCCTTCTTGCTAAACTTGCTGTAATAGGGAGACTCTAAGTTTGATCCTTCATTACTTCATGCGACAGCATGTACAGTTACCCAAAGCCCACTATGCCCTTCCTTTAGGGAGGTCACCAGGAACCTCAGAGTCCAGAAAAAAACATGCTTGAGCACTCCGTGGTGAGCAGCACTCATTACAGACCTCAGTCTGAAGCTAGAGACAAAAAGTTTCTTAGAAACAAAAATAAAACTTGCTAGGATATCTCTAGAATCATGGACAAAAATGATTTTAAGACCACTCCGGTCATTCATGTTTTGAAACATATTTTGGTTTATTATTATTATTAAGTTCTTTAATAAAATTCAACCTACATACCAGCTACCATGAAATTAAAACTATTTTCTTCCTACACTGAAAAATTTTCTTTGTCTTCTATACTTCATCCTGAGGGTAAACACTAAGAACATGGATGATGCCTGCCAGCCATCTAATTTCCTTTCTTTACAACTGGAACCCTCACATTTCCCCCCGAATTCCAGCATCATTTTAATGTATCTTTGTATTTTCTAAATAAAGAAAGGCCAGAACAGCACACTTTATTAGAGACAGACTTGTGAAAAACATTGGTCCACAGCATTTCTCATCATAACATCACACTGGAATTTCACAGTAGTTCCAAGAACCACACTGCTTCTGTTATGACGTGCAAGCACCACTTTTGCCAACATCTCTAACTGTGCTCACAAGTATACCGGACACAACCACCTCACAAATATCTTCCAGCTCCTAATGAAATGCATCCGGCACAACTGCTCCATACCATCAACAGTACACAAAACCTTGATGTGCTGGAGATAATGTTGTGGTCATGACAGATCCATGTCCACCACAGATCCGTGCTTTCAGACAGATCCAGACCTTCAGAAGAATCCAGGCAGCCTCTGATGTGTGGTCCCAGATAAAATGTGGGTGAATCTCAAAACACTAGATTGGGCTTATGAGGCATTCAACAACACAGCAATACATAGGAAGATCCCCCAGTACGTGATTAAATTTGTTATTTGCTAGTTAGTTTTCTTCCAGTTTATTGTTCATTAGAATGCTTTGACACTGAACCACCTGCTTCTCAAGGGTGCAATAGTTACTCCTTGTTACTTTGCAAGTTGAAGCTGACATTTTGTTTTGCCTTGCATCTTAATTTCATTGTCGTTCAGACCTTTAGAAATGGATGATGCTATACTGTAATCTATTCTCATAGTGAAATTTAAAACTATGTACTTCCTTCAAATCACTCTGATAGTTCCCTTGGAGCTCCTCGTCAATGTGGATTATCAGTCATATTTCGTTTCCTATTAGATCCTATTCCTCAATACCATTCCCTAATATATTGGTTGGTTGTTGGTCCTGCCTCATTGTAACAGGACAGTTCTTAAAAGTTATCTTTAACATTAAAATCTGCCTTAATTCTGCACTTTTTTATTACAGTGGAAATGGTCTTGCAGTGGTTATTTTTTTTCTACACACCTATTTCAGCTCAACTTTCTTGTTTGTCAGTTAATGAGGTCAAACAGAGGGTTTACTGAAGATGTTCTGTATCAACACAAGCATTCAAAAAATTAATAGAACCAAAAGAAACAAAAATCAATAAATTAGCTTCAAGCTACAAATCAGGTTTCTTCATGTGGTGTGCTGTAGACACTCCAATTACAAAAGGTGACAGAGTAGTTTCAGTAGTCAAAGCTCATAATGCATCATAACATAGCTCATTAGCCAATGTTTTCATTTTGCTTTAACAATTATAATACAACTACATAGACTTTAAGGTAAAAAGCTTGTAAATTGCTAGTAAGTGAGAAACACAAAGTTGTTGCAGACAGTAGCATTTCAGTTGGAGGGTAACTCAACAATATGGTTTATCCATTATCAATAATAACACAGCAAGTACATTGTGCAGAAAAACAAAGAAATGGCCATTAATTTGTGAGAGATTGTGTAACTTCCTCCTGCAGGCTTCATTTCATGCTCTGCCTGAATGCTCATCTCTACAACCTTCACTTTAAGCAGTGAAACACCTTGCAAAGGCTGTGCACATGTAAACTAAAGCACAAGAACACTAACAATTTTTTAACTGTGAAAAGCATGGCAAGAAGGGATAGAAGGGGGTAAAGCACAGTTTTACAGCCAGCCTTTACAGCTCACCTCAGGAATGAATTCTCAAGACAGCTGTGGAGTCAACACTAAATATTTCTGCTGCACTCACCCTGAGCTGCTGCATGGCTCTCTGCAAGCTCAGACACAGCCAGAGAAATAACCATGGAGGAAAAGTGTGCAGATAGAATGTGCTTCTTGTTCCACCACGTTGCAGTGCTTGGCCTCATGCTAACACATGCACCATTCATGCTTAGCCCTAGATGAGAACTACACTCAGAAGATTTTGCAAAGGATTATAAAGCACTTGAGGAGATTGACCCCACTATTCCCAAGCTGAGCTACCCCTGGAGGACATTGGAAAAAAAAAAAAATCAGAAACATTCATAAGCATGGATTATCAATACAAATTATTTTCCTGTGGGTAACAATCTGCAGCAGTTAGTAATACAGTTATTAGCATTACTATTATGTACTGTTCTCAGCAAAGTTTTTTGTAAAAAAAAAAAATCAGGCTTGAAGGAATGTCGTGGTTCCACTCGAGTGGAAAGCTGAGCTCCACCACAGCCGCTCTCTCACTCCCCCTCCTCAAAGAGGAACGGGGAGAAAATACGATGAAAAGGGCTCAAAGGTTGAGATAAGGACAAGAAGATCATGCAGTAATTATTGTAATGGGCAAAACAAACTCTGCATAGGGAGATAGTAAGATTTATTGCCTATTACTAACAAGCTAGAGAAGTGAGAAACAAAGGAAAGAAACTGAAAGCACCTTCCCCTCATCCACCCTCTTCCACCTCCTCCCCCTGAGCAGCGCAGGGGAATGGGGGAATGGGGGTTATGGTCAGTCTACAGCACTTCTTCTCTGCCACTCCTTCTCAGTCACTCTTGTCCCCTGTGCTGTGGGGTCCCACCCACGGGATGCAGTCCTTGATGAACTGATCTGGCGTGGGCTTCCCACAGGCAGCAGCTCTTCCAGAACTGCTCCAGATATGGGTCCGTACCACAGGGTCCATCCCTCAGGAGAAAACTGCTCCAACCTGGCTCCCCTACGGGCAGCAGCCCCTGCCAGGGCACCTGCTCCTGCGTGGGCTCCTCTCCATGGGCTACAGGTCCGGCCCAGAATCTGCTCCAGCAGGGGCCTTCCACAGGCGGCAGCCTTCATTGGTGCAGGCACCTGCTTCACCATGTTCTCCTCCACGGGCTGCAGCGTGGAGCCCTGCTCCACCGTGGTACTCCATGGGCTGCAGGGGGACATCCTGCTTCACTACGGTCCTCACCAAAGACCACAGGGAACTGGAGCACCTCTCCCCCTCCTTCTTCACTGACCTTGGTGCCTGCAAGGCTGTTCCTCACTCCTCTCACTCTCCCAGCTGCTGTGTGGTGCAGTGTTTTTTTTCCCTGTCTTAAATATGCTCTCACAGAGGCGCAAAACAATATCACTTATTGGCTCAGCTCTGGTCAGCAGTGGGGCTCTTACCAAACATGGGGCAGCTTCTAGATCCTTCTCACAGAAACTACCCCTATGGCCCCCTCCTACCAAAACCTTGCCACGTAAACCCACTACAAGGAAATATACAAGGTATCATCTGTATGAAACTGGAAATTGTAAACAAAGTAATGAAGGAATCCATTTCCATGTTAAACTTCGTTTAGAACTTAATTTTATCAATTTTCATGGTGAAGATAACATGATATAAAACCACATCTCCTAATAAATATCGTGTGCTTAAAAAAAAAAAAAAAAAAAAAAAAAAACACAGAATACCTACAGATCATACTCAGAACAACCTTTACAAATTCCCATACTGCATTCTAGTATTCCTTTTACACATTTCCCCCCAAAATAAAACTGAGCAAGAAGAAAAATGAAACAAATTATTTTGCAAAACATTTTAGCAGGTGTTTTGTTGCTTCACTGTATAGAGATTAGGTCATCTCATTACTTTCATCTCCATGACAGCATGTCATGTTCAGAAACAGTTCTACTGCATTAGCACAGTGAGGCATTACAGAGTAGCTGGAAAAGTCTCTACACAAAACAAAAAAGGTGGTTTGGTCATCTTTTTCTAGAAAGAACTGACCACAGATAGACTTCTTGGCTGCGTTAAATAATTGTCAGATGAGTAAAGGAACTTTCTTTCCTAAAAAGTTGAATACTTGTTTGATTTGCTAACTCAATGGATATGATGCAAAACACTGAGCCTCATTTCCCCAAAATCTCATTAATTCCCCTAATTTATATGCAGTTTAAAAATCAAAATAGAAGCTCATAAAATCATAAAATGGAACCTACAATAGCACACAAATTGGAATAGAGAAGAAAAAATCTGCCTTCCTGTCATTTACTGATCACATTCAAGACAGCAAAATTGTTTCCTTAGGATTCATATTCTCATGGTAAATAACTGTACTGTCTTTTTCAGTGCTATAGCACATAATACCGAATACATTGCAAAGCAGACAGTAGTTGATCATCTACTCAGCAAAAACACCTGACAAGAAAAGAAAACACAAGAAGCTACTGATTTCTCAAGTCACCAGCATTTTTCAGCAGTGCTCCTACTATGTACAATTTTACCTTTTCAGAAACATGGTATAAACTAAAAGATTTTTCTCACACATTTTCCCTGTATTCTGGCATCCCAAATCTAAAGGAATCTTAAACGTGTTATTGAAGGCTTTTCATCAGAAGAATGCACATCTGACAAGATACCTGGCAGCACTTTCACTTCAGTACATGGGGAGGGAGGAAGGAGCAGTATTAGACTGAGCAGTATTAGACTGTCCTGACCCCAGGTATATAAGACAGTTTTTTTTTCTTTTACCCAAGCATAGAATACACTTTGTTTCTGAATAGATATAACACTGTTATAAATTAATATTGCAGCTAGGTATTCAATTTGGTCTTTTCAATGTTTCCCTTGTATCAGACACAATGCTGAATGTATATCAGTACTTGCTAAATGAGATCATGAAAGCCAAATACACACTATACGGTTAAATAATAAAAATAAACAGAAAAATAATGCCAATACAAAATATTTAGAACCAGACTGCTGATAACCTCATCCAGACTGAGTGATATCTTAATTCACACACACTCCCTTTATCTGTTATGTTTGACACAACTTAATCAGTCTACAGAAATCCCACTCCAATATTATGCTAATGCTTGCCAATTACTAAGTGGCTACTAATGTCAGCCTACTTCAGAGCATTGACTGAAAACTTACAAAAACATTGGCAAAGTAACAGTTACAAAGACTACTGCTCCACAGAGCAAGGCAGAACAATCTGCATTGCTGGCCCAGAGCAGCTGCTTTTTTAGATTGAGATAAAAATGCCTGTTCTATATTGGATGAAATCTTGGCTCGTGCAAAACGAAACCTACAGCGTGATCTAACTGTTGCTGAAATGATGCCAAAATGCATTTATTACCATGGACAACCCTAGGACATCCAGTCTGAACAGTTACCAGCTTAACTCAGGAAGGCCAAGCAGTATATTTAGGATGTTTGCAACACACAAGAAATGTTAAGAGTTTTGTTGTTATCTTCCTTGAATTTAATCACAACTTTATAGTTCTCAGTATTCACCTCAGATTCACAGCTTCCAGAGGTATGTGATTACATCAGATTTTTTTTTTTCCTAAATGAAATGAGCTTTAGAATGATCCAGTTTCCATATAGACTTTGAAACCAAAAGACACAGGAAATTACAGACAAAATAGAACCCCCCACCCCTGTACCACTCCCCAGACTGAGTGTTAGAGGTGTTCAGTTCACAGGGGCACTGGATGGCTGGATGAACACTACTTCGGTATTTGTTAGTGCCTGTCTTAGTAACTTTGCATTTGTGAAACTAATTTGTTTTGAATTATTTCAGAGAACGAGCTTTCATAAATTCTGTTGATCCTTTAGGATATTTAATTAACTACTAATAAGGGATGTTACAAGCAATCAGACAAATACATTTCTTCATCAATTTATCACTTGGCTTAACACAGCTTCTTTCACATATTTGCACGGTTTTGCATGCTTCATCTTTTACTCAAGCCCTGCACCAAGGTGTGCTTCTGAAATCTGATGTTTTAGCTTCAGATTTTCCATCTTTCCTGGTATAAGCTCATAAAGACAGAAAGAGGAAAAAAAAAAAAAAAAAAAAAAGAGAGAGAGAGAGAAAAGAAAAACAGAAAAAAGACTAGCAGCAAAAGTGCTGGGAACTTGGCAAATGACTGACTCCAATTCCCAAATTCATTTGTAAACAACCATAATGCAAAGCAGACATTAATTTATTGGTGCACTGTAAACTTCTGGCCAATTTATCAGCCCTGGCACTGTGCTGCTCAGAAAGCACTTGGAAGAAAGGCATCAGAGAGGTCACCGCCTGAGCATTTCCACTGCACAGTCTGAGGCTCTGCATAAACACCAGCTCTGACCAACATGCATCAGACACCCTGTAAAGCATTCCCAATGTCCATCTTTCCCAGTCAAAGACTGCAAGCAATGAATAGTAATATAGCCTTGAAAAGCCCTATAACCAGCCTGTTAATTCAACTAATTCAGTATGTTTGATTAGACTGTGAATTGTCTTCTGCTGTTTCTGTAGACCTGAAACATCACTGTTGCTGTCATGGGGCAGGAGAAAGTCCACTCATTCAAATCAGTGGTGGCAGTACTTATGGTCACCTTCCTGCTTTTTGCCAGTTTTGTAGACACAGTGCTTCCTTAATTAGCTTGTGAAAAACTAATTGTTTAAACTAACCTTAATTAGCTTGTGAAAAACTAATATTGTCGGCTGAATATGAGCCAGCAGTGTGCTCAGGTGGCCAAGAAGGCCAACGGCATCCTGGCTTGTATCAGGAACAGTGTGACCAGCAGGGCTAGGGAGGTGATCATCCCCCTGTACTCAGCTCTGGTGAGGCCGCACCTCGAGTACTGTGTTCAGTTTTGGGCCCCTCGCTACAAGAAGGACATGGAGGTGCTCGAGCAGGTGCAGAGAAGGGCGACGAAGCTGGTGAGGGGCCTGGAGAACAAGTCCTACGAGGAGCGGCTGAGGGAGCTGGGCTTGTTCAGCCTGGAGAAGAGGAGGCTCAGGGGCGACCTTATCGCTCTCTATAGGTACCTCAAAGGAGGCTGTAGCGAGGTGGGGGTTGGTCTGTTCTCCCACGTGCCTGGTGACAGGACGAGGGGGAATGGGCTTATGTTGAGCCAGGGGAGTTTTAGGTTAGATGTTAGGAAGAACTTCTTCACTGAAAGGGTTGTGAGTCATTGGAACAGGCTGCCCAGGGAAGTGGTGGAGTCACCATCCCTGGAAGTCTTCAAAAGACGTTTAGATGTAGAGCTTAGGGATATGGTTTAGTGGGGACTGCTAGCGTTAGGTCAGAGGTTGGACTCGATGATCTTGAGGTCTCTTCCAACCTAGAAATTCTGTGATTCTGTGATTCTGTGAAACATGATCAAAATATGCCCTTCAGGGACAATGGCCATCTTTGCAACTTCGAACCACACACAGAGGGGGAGGAGGCACTGTGCTACAATGCAGCGAGAAGGGATTGATGCTTCTGTCACCACGTTCCCTCCAGTTGCTGCTTGGCAGCCCTTGCCATCCAGCTCCAGCACTCAGCAGCATCCTGGCAATACAGGCCAACCAGACCCCTTGTACCTAACCTGAGGGACTAGGGTTCTTCAGTGTAGTTTCTTCAGTCTTTCAAATACCAAAATTTACCTAGGCTTATCAATAAAATTCTTAATATGATACTATTAATGTAGCCTGTTGATTATGTATGACAGTGAACTGTCTCAAAAATACTGAAAGATGTACACAGGCATGAGGAAAAAGACACCAACCAGACTGCTAAAAGTCTTCCTGACCTGAAGATGCCCAGACTATTTGCTTCACTTTCACTTCTGCTCTCCTTGTCCTTTGCTACACTGCTGCAATCAAGTGACTTGCTAGAGTCTCTCTTCCAAAAATCTATTGTAATGGGTACATTTTTATGATTAGAAAAGCTGTAAACGTAGCATCCTCTTAACCCAGCAAGTCTTTTTCTCAGGACAGGGACAAGTGCCCATTTCCCAGCTCTGGGAAAAACTTGCTTCTCTTTTGACAAAAAAAAAAAAAAAAAAAAAAAAAAAAAGACTTCCACAACCCTCAGAAGTTGCATGGCTAACAGAAGCAATTTTTGCTCAATCAAGTAGCACAACAGGGTCCCACAGGGGAGAAAAGAAAACTGGGGAAATTCAAATAGCATTTGCATCTGCCTCAAGCAGGCATGCAAATGGGATCTGTAGGAAGCTCTGTGCTGGCTTATTGCCTCACCCTCTCAAGAGGAGAAAGAAGCAGGATGGAAGGCTGCACCAGGGAGCCTCACAGGGCATTCCATCCACAGTCCCAGCCCAATGTTATCAGCTAGCACTGCTCATCAAGCATTTAAGAACAGAGAAGTAGAATGATAAATACAGTTTTTTCAGCTGGTGAATATGATCGCGACTTCTCAACAGACAATTCAGATCCAAGGCTTTAGAATATACTCTTTTTCTAGCCTATGGTGTTGCTTTGGACTTGGCTCAATAAGAGGCAAAGAACACATTACTGTTTCACAGTTCAGAAGAAACAGTTTTGATATTCCCAAATCTCTTTCTACAACAGTCATGGATAGCAAATGAAAACATGTTGTTCATATTTATAAGTATATTTAATTGAAGATAATTTTCATTTTAAAATAGCTGTCTTTTTAGAACAGGACAAAAAAGAAATACAAACAATTTTGACCTGGGATTTAATTTTATATATTTAAGCACAATTTGCTGGCTCACAACATTGGTTGAGCAAATATTGCATTTTAAAACTTTATGGAACTAATTTATAGTGTAGTGCAGGCACAGACTTGATCTCCTGGCAGCAAAATTTTATGTTTCCATTTCAGCAATACTGCCTAACACAATAATATCAGGCCGGCAAATCTTAAATATAAGTTAAGCTAACATGATCCATTATCTTATAAAGCAAGAGTACCCTGTGGAGTCATGCTGAATATGCCAAGTGATTTTTCAAAATTTAATCATCCTAAATGTCAGATAAAGGTGCTTTTGCTGTCACTCTTTAAAACCAGGAAAAAAATCTGAGTGTGCCTTCAAGTTATACAGAAAACTGTTCAAAAATAGCTATGTTAAAATATCAATCTGCTGTTTGCTAAATGTAAGGAAGGAAATATTGAAGTGTTTTATTGCAAAATAAAGAATTGCATTTTTCCAATAAAGATCACCAGTTTTCATACCAATATACATATTACTATTTCCTTCCAAGATCAATTTGTCTTTTGATATTGCCTCTACATGAGATGTACAATGACAGCAGTGACATTATGATAAAAAAAAAAAAAAAAAAAAAAAAATTTAGCATGCTTTGAACAAAGCTTTTGTTGTCTTTAACTGCTGAGTTGATCAAATAAACAAGCTGGAAGCTTTCATACGCATGCTCTTTACTAACCCCACTCATGAAACAGGGTTGATATGAAGACTGCTCACTAGAATGATATACAAAGATAGATGATATCTAAGGATCTAGATCCACGTGGCTAAGTAGTAAACATGAAATAAATTCTACTGGTAAAATTGGATGTTTGTAAAGTAAATTATAATAAATATTCCAAACATCTCCAAAAAGGCATTTTTTTAATTATTTAAAATTTCATCTTTTGAAAGACTGGATGTTGCTATACAAAGTTAAGTGAAATACCAAAATTTCATAACTGTTGACACTCTAATATCACAAAGAAAGAAAAACAATTTTTATAGCTAGATAGATAATTAAGTTAATTTCTTTGGATTATGAAGAACAAACACAGAGTGTGGGAGCTATGGATAGTGTCTATGGATCTAAATCCACCCAATCTCTTTCCTATTTATACCAATGTCTTACATAAAATACTTTGCTGCATTTAAAGGTTGGATGAAATGGTCTAAGAGGTCTTTTCCAACCTGAATGATTCTATGATTCACTGTGCATGCATTGCCACATAAATTTATTTTATTTTTTAAAAGGTAGTAGACCTAGCAACATGTAAGATTGAATTTTAGGATGATGTCAAGCTTGCAATGAACTTGGAGCTGTAAACACATCTTTTACAATTTGTAATCTTAACTAGCAATTTGCACACCCGCGTGTGCACACATACACACAAAACATTCATACCAAAACACAGTCATATGCTGGCGGTGCTCATGTAAATAAGGCTGTGATAGAAAACTTGTATTCAGGAGCAGTGGTGTCTAGAAAACAAGGCAAAAATATATTTCTGGAAATTATCAGTATTAAATCTTCTTAAATTAAATCATAATAAGAGAGAAATGCCTCTTTGTACTTTCAGAACAGCAAAATCAAACCAAAGTCTGACTCTCTGGTCTGAAGCCAACACACCTGTCACAATGTAAAAGGAGACTGGCCCCATTCACTGTAAAAAACTTTCTTGGTTTTCGTAAGTAATGAATCAGACTCATATCACCAAACCTGGAGTGCAAATGAAGTTGAAATATCATTCTTACGCTTCCTGTGAATGGATTTCCCATCTTCATTTCTCTCATCAGTTAAAAAACACAGCTAAAAACAAACAAACAAAAAAACAAAAAAACCTTTCTCGAATTACCACTCCTATTTTCATGTTCACAATCTCTGCAATCCACTGACATCGAATACAGACAACATACTACCAGCAAGGCTGTGACTGATACCATGGAAGTCTACAGGAAAATGTACTTTTCTCTCTTGTAGTTTTCTATATTGTGTGATGCAGCCCACGCTTTCTAGGAATTTTATAGCAAATCACTGGCTTTTTTATTATTATTATTATTTGCCTCAAATGACATGAATGATTCTCATGACAAGGTCTAAAGTAGGGTTGTAAACATGTGAAGACTAACGTCTTGACAATGAAACTCAACCACAAGACAAGAGGCCTCCAGTGAGCAACTAACTAAACCACTCCCATAATTCATAATCTCTGTATTCAATGACTGTGAGAAAGACATAAAAAGCAGCTTTAGAAACTTGGTGTTATACACTCTGGACAATCTTTTACTCATCCTGAAAAATGAGACTCTAAGCTGTCAAATGAACAGCTGCAAGAGTAGCCATTTAATCATATTTACTCTTCCCCATAACTATACCTAAGCAGCAGCAGAGCCTTTGGAAAGCTTTCTGCTACTGCATTATTGCTTCAATAGCCCTAGGAAACTGCTGAGAGAAAGAGCATAGCCTAGCATAAAAAGCCGTCGAGATGTATAGTTGCCACTCTATATATTGCAGATACTGTCTATTTCATCAAACTACTTAATAATGTGGTCTGTATGCAAAAAGCACCACCCAAAAATGACTCCGCTCTTTGTCATGCTACATATACACTTTAACTGTTAGTTCAAACTTGCTTGTCTGAGCTATCAGATGTACTAACCTGTGCGGTGAGACATCCCTGATGAGCCCGCAGCATCCACAGCAACTATCAGGGCACCCGCCTGCCATGCCAGGGCAGGGCTGCAGAGCATGGGCAGCACCAGCTGCAGGAGCAGAGCCCCAGGGCTGCTGGCCACCCTAGGGCACTCTGCTGTGGGGACAGCAAAAGGAAAGGTGGGCATCTGCTTGGGTGGTCCATGTTCTACAGAGAAGCCCACCACTCCCTAGGAGGAGAGCTCATGGAGTTACATCACTAACTGAAGAACCTGAATTTGTTTCCTGAAGTAGACAGCATGAATGCCATTCTCTTCACTAAATGGCTGGCAGCATGGCCTGGGACAGCACTTCAGAGATACAAGTAACAGAGCATAAACACCTCAACCTTCTGAAGAAAGGCTAGTAATCCATGAAAAATACTGCACCAACCTGAAGATACTTTATGCTCTTTTTTTCTTTTTTTCTCTCTTTTTTTTTTAAAGATTGCTGGAATATTCTCCAACAGACCTAAAGCCATTCCCTTTGGCCAACACACTTTCTTACATATACTCTATATAGAAAGAAATATAATAACATTAAGAAAATTATTTCCACATCTTAATGAAACATGGGATAGTTATTTCTCTTTTCTTCAGCAAATATATGTAGAAGTATAATTGTCATGTTGCAAAAATCACTGCCTTTTTGATAATTCACATAGGAAATATAAAAGTCCAGAGGAAGAAAAAAATTAAAAATATATCAAACAATAGACACTCAGAGCCTGTCAATTGTCAGCATAAGCATTTTATTCTGCATGGGAAAGAAAAGAGTTCATGCTTGACTGCATTTTCTACTAAACCTACAAATTACTTGTCAGTTTATCTTTTTTAAAATGACATTCTTAATTTTCTTTATTGCAGTTACACCACTTGTAATGGGGATTTACTTGTCCTAATCACTTACGTCCATATAGTTTATTGTCTCTATCAATAGTATTTTTGTTCTATTTAAGTTCCTCTCATATTTTCTTGTTTAAGGCCAGAGAAATCAGAAACATAAAACGAAATGCATGTATTATGCCACCATATCTCCATCTCAGTTGTTTTCCACTTAGGATTTCCCACATCATGATTCTTGTTAGTGTCTTGTTCATATCACAATCAGTACATGCTACTCATTTGATTTTTGTGTCCAGATTTATCCACAAGTTTCTCATTCTGGTTTGATTACTGGAAGGTAATGCACTGTGCAACAAAAGCTGCAGAAGTTGTGTGTTCATAAGGTAGCAAGACTATGGAATTACTATTTGTGAGGAAAATACTCCTACCAGTCACAAGCAAAATTGTTGCCAGCTAACAAGCAACAGGTTTAAAAAAACAGATGAACAGTTTGAATTTAGGTACAAACAATGGAACAAATTAGCAAGTTCCTTTTTTTTTTTTTTTTTTTCCCCTCAAACTGATATATACAGAAAATAGAAAAAAAAAGGAAATATTTCTGGGGAAAAAAAAAATGATCCTATCGAACACTATCTGAGTTTTACCTGCCTTTTGCCTTAAGTTTTGCAATACAAGTCAATGAGCTAAGTAACAAGAAAATGGTAAGATAACACTGAACAGTACTAAAAATGCAAATTACTGGCAAAAAATCTTTTCCTGAGAAAAAGAGGCATAGGCAAAGAGTGTAGTTATGCACCTTTTAAGTATTGGCAACCTAGAGGGCTGATAATATAGAACAGTGACAATCTCCACAAAGACCTACTTAACTCACATGACCAGCAGAAATGAAGATAGGAACTAATTCCTGTGAGATCTTAGGGTTAAGAATAACAAGGTTCTTGTCAAAGATGCAGTGCACTGGCAGTCATTTGAAATTAATGTGCAACAGGTTATCTGGGTCAGCTGTGGCTGGCTCAGATGAGAACATTTGGGACCTGTTTAAATTCTGCAGCATGAATCTGTCAGTCATTTATTTAGACCCAACCAAATAAAAAGAAAGAACTGTCTCTAAAGAAGGAGCATAAAAACTGCTGGAGAAAAGAAAGGGAGGAATGTAATAGAAAAGTGATTAAAAACATGGAAGCAATCTCACAGATTTGTTGTTTTTTTTTTTTTTGAGGATAGAGGAAGAAATAAAGGATGATTACTTTTCAGATTCATTAAGAAAATTGCAGAAGTTAACAGTGATGTTGGAATCATTTTCTTTTTAACCAGAAATTCAAAGCAAGGTAAAAAGCTAAAGGACTAATAAGAACTTGCCCCACATACATGGAAAGACCAGTATACACATTAAGTATTTCCTTCACCCTAAAACATCAAACAAACTTGCCTTTTGAAAAGGCTAATGAGAGAGACTTAAGAAGATGATAAAAATAAATAAAATAAAAATGTGTATTGCATGTACCAGAAAGAATAAGTCATGCCTCATTTTAATTATCTGCAACGTAAGGAAGATCTAGAACTAGGAAAAGGAGAAAAAATAATTTGAAAGCCTCTAAGGTTCTCAAAAGCAACTAGCCTTTGAGATTTTGCTTAGATTAACACAATTTCCTTAAACCATGGTATAAAACTTAATTGCCATAAGTTTCATTTCTTTTATCTCAGCAAAGGAACTATTCATATGACAAGTCAATCAGCTTCCTTGATTGATGCAATCTGCAGCTTAAAGCCAGGGAGAATTAGAGCAAGTGGAATCATTCCCTCTGGGCTAGGTGATCACATTCTCAACTACTTCATCAAGAAACTTCTGATACCCCAGGGCTTTCTAGCTTATAAACTATTCACCAGTCTCAGCCAGGTTACCATTTCTCTCTTACAGCTTTCATCAGTGGAGTGAAGTCTGTTATGCCAGGTTGTAGCTTCACCTGGCACGGATTCCTACAATATTGCAACAAGTGTTTATACAACCAAGATAATGCACTATAGATCTTTAACTATGTACTACTGCTTTTTCTGCAAATATGAATGGAAATGAAAGTTATTTTTTCCCCTTAAATCCAGGTAACCAGGTGACAAATCAAGTCAAATAAACAACTGCAAGTACTAGAAAATGTATTACCACATATTTATAGAAAAGGAACTATTGTGTGCATGTTTTGTGGAAGTCTAGAACATATTTACTTTAGAAGTTATTGTGTGTGTTTGCTCAGCTCTTAGTGTTTTTTTCAGGCTCCACCTTATGACAACATATAACATAAATAAATATTTTTTCTTGTTCTTTTGTTGTAGAATCCTCATACATCTTTCATAACTAAATTAATGACTGGTGGTCTCCAATGAGGCTATTCTCCAAGAATAATCTTTGAGCTTCTGAGACTATACATATACATATACATATATATATATATATATATATATATATATATACACACGTGTATGTGTTTTTGTTTTTTTTTTTTAACACCAATGCTGTTGATCAAATTATTCCATGCACTTTCCTGATTTTTTTCTACAATCCCCAAGGCAACATTTTCTTCAGTGAGGCCTTTGGATCAGAAAACCACTGGATGAGGAGAGGCTCAGGCTGCCTGTGTGCAGTTTCTGACCAGCTTTGCTCAGCCTCAAGTCCCTTCAGCTCTTATACGATCTACAGAAAGAGCAGAAAGTTTAGGCCCAAATACTATTTGTTAATCTCTCTCCCTTCTCCAATTGTTTTTAAACCCATCCTCCACATTTTGGTTTTTAAATTTAAGTTTGTAACTACACTTATAGGAACCAAGTGACAGCCCTTCCTTTAAAAGGAAGTTGTTTCTACAATTTTGAATTATTCACACCCCCTTCTTTTTTTCAATAAATATTTAAATAAATATGCATATGTTTCATCTAAGAAGAACAGTTACTTCAATTATCCTTTCAACATTCTTTGGTTGAAATGTGGAAATATGCTTTCATGTTTGCCCAATTCTATAATATTTCTCCACGTTACTAGTAAACACAGCAGATAACATCTGGCATATTTTGAAGAACTAGCCAGAGTCAATGATCACAGATACACTGGCCACAGAGCTGAAAGCTCTTCTTATCTTACATGATCTGTGCTGTTGAAACCAACTACCATCTTTTCTGAACATTTAATGCATGCACCTCAAACTCTTGTATTTAAATATTATTAAATACATTTCATTTGAATTTCAGCCCCTGCTTCCCAAGAAAGTGTTTTTGAAATCTTTCAGGAGCAAGAAGTAAAGTAATGGTCTAAAACAATACAGAGAAAATGTCAAGTGTTAGAGGCAGCTCAAAACCCAAATGAGAAATAGAGGCTGAACATAGCACCCTGGGATGCAAGCTTCAGTGAAAATTGTTGTAACAGCAACCATAACGGTCAAGAAAGGAGATATAAACAAGGGTTTGGATAGAGTTTAAATGCTGTCCTTCAGGCATTATGTACTGATGCTGAGGAACATGTCAGAAAAACAGGTTCTCCAAACTTAATGTGTTATTAGGAAATTGCTATGAATTTTTACCTTTAGTTCTGCTCTACTAGAGATATTTCACTCATAGAACTGCTGAATATTATTGCCTTTATACAAGTACTCTGGAAAATTTGCAAATTCCTTTTCATACTAGATGCTAGTCTATGCTAGACCAAAATCTTACTTCCCCAGAAAATATGCTTTCTTCATAATAAAGAATTATTTAGGTATTACATATAGAATGATTCATATTTCTTTTGGTAAACTGGGAGATACAGGATTTTACATCTTATGGAAGGTAAAATGTGACATTCTTTTTTGGCAATAGATTTATTTTCAGTGCCACTTGCTCCATTGTTCAGCAAATAATCTGGGTACAGTTTGCAGTATTATCATCTGGCCTGTTAAGCAGATGTAATATTAAGCACTGCAGGAGGCTGCCAAATTGGCAATCATAAAGTGTAAATCTCATAATGGAAATTAATTCTCTGGAAGTCTATTAATTTGTATTAAACGCCAGTGTGCATATATTGTATCATAGTACAAAGACATATGTAACGCAGAGAACAAACACACATAACCCCTTCTTCCCTCTCAAATCTTTCCAGGGTGGGATGTAAACACAAAAGAACGCCGGAGAAGACACTGAAGATGACAATTTTTGTATCAGCTTTGTGTCCTTTTCTCTAGTTTTACCATAGCAACTAAGCTAAATCTTCCTCACTTGGCATCATTAGCTCCATGATTTGGCTGTGGAGAAAAAGAAATTGTGATCTGGGGGCTTTCCAACAGCATCCAATTCACCTTAAAGTAGGAGCCTCTAGAGAAATTCCCGGTTTGGGGTCAGTATAACCATCTCTGGCATTCAGTAGGCATACTCCTTTCAGGCATCAAATACAGGCTGGCCTACCTCCAAATTTCTCTACATTTCAGTTCCCTGGCAGGCTCTCTATGCTTTTACAATCAGCAGTGTACCTAGACAACAGGAAAGGATTAAGCTTGTCCTCCCACCATCCTAGCAGGCCTGCACACCTCGGAACAAGCTCTGGCGCCTGCTGGGGATAAGGGTGTTGGAAGCAGTGCAGTTCCTGCACAGGAGGCAGTAGCAGATCTCTGTGGCTGGGTTCCCTCGGGATGCGAGCACACCTCTGCTCTCAAGGCACAGCAGCGCAAAGCCTAATGCTTGGGCCACTCAGCAGCACCACTCTGAATTTCACCCCAGTGACTGAACTAAAGGCTGCTATCCAATTTTACTAATTTTCTGTCATAGATTGGAACTGAAAGGCAGGGGAGCTTTGTCTTAACTTCTAGCTAAATTCCAATACTTTCAAATAACCTCTGTCCACAAACAAGTATTTAAGCATACTATGACAAACATACAGATCAAAACAATTCTCCCTGAGAACAGCTGTTCTTCATTCACTCAGGGAAAAAAAAAAAATAATAAAATAAAAATAAAAATAAAAATAAAAAAATGGCAAGATTATCTTTTAAATGATGATTAAAAAGCAACATCATTTTACCTAAAATATATAGAAACCTCATATTTAATTTGAAATAGTTATGGTTTCTGACAACATCAATAACACTAAGTGCAGCTTTAAACTATTCAATAATAATTATGCTGGTTTTAGAGAACAGTATTTGTGAGAGAATCTACATTCTAAACAATAAGATCACCCCATTTGCACAAATAATGTCTGCATTTCTGCCATCATAGAAATAATGTCATGCACCATTGTGTATAAACCATAAAAGCAGGATGATGAAGTAGTCCTAATAACACCAGATAAAACAAACTTGTTAGCCATCTATCAGCAATTTTATCTTAAATGACCCATCTCACTTTCAGATTTTTCTCCATATTTCCATATTAGTGGCTGTCATATTTACTAAAGACAGAGCTGCAACTTCTTGCAAGGGCCAGGATTATCTAAAAATGCCACTTGTTTATATGAAGCATGTCTTCTTCTCAAATGAAGAAAAAAAATATAGAAAAGCTAGCAATTTTATATACATTATACACTTCCAAGATAAAATTTCACAAATTTTCACTTTCAAATTCCATTTTAATGTCAAATTTAATTTGATAAAAATAAAAGGTTAAAATTCTTTTCAGTTAAGTAGGTCTAAAATTTTTCTTCAAGTGCTATCATTCAAAGTGCCTCAGGAAAAAAAAAAAAAGTGATTGATCCATTTTTCTTAATTTCTTCTTACTTTCCTTTGTTTCAGCTGTCAAGCAAAAAAATCCATTATTTGCCTTGTTCTGCTCTGCTATACTGAATATTTTTATGGTGCTTTAAGAAGCCGAATACAGGACAGAATACTGATCACTATATGCAACACACTGAATAGTTTGCATGTTTAACTTAGTGGGACCTCAGACTGCTCCCCAGTTCACAGAAGTCACTGACCAATAGTCAGATTGCTCTATACGCTGAGCATTACTAGCAATCCTTCTCAAATGCACAAACTGCCTAATTGTGATTGCAGCTTGAATTTTCATTGGAAGTTGTTCCTGGAGTTTAAACTGGCAAGTTCTGCCTCATTTTGTCCATGAACATTGAGATTCTGCAGACAGCAATGAGTACTTATGCCTTACCCCTAAAATATTTTGACATCTGATTTGATGCACCTGTCACGGCCAGATGATATTAATGATGGGCTCAGTGATTCTAATAACACTGCCATGCACTTTTTCTCGTTTCCACACTTGTATGACTTTTTAGCTTATGTATTGCTCTAGATTGCTTGGTTTTGCAAAGATCTGACGCAGACCTCTCATTTCATTTTGCATATTTTCAACAGAAGACTTCTGTTGACTGTTCTTTCTTGTCATTTTAGGTCAATAGCTGATTAGTACTACCTCACCTTAGAGGAGAAAAAGAATAGGAAGGAATTTGGAATATGGCTTCTATGCCTAGCATGTACTGATGCTACTTCAGGACAGGACAATGAATCTTCATGTTGTAATGTACTACCATCAGTTTGTAAACTAGCCTCTCCTCATCCTGAATTTTATAGCAGTATATATAAATCTTTTGCTTATTAAATGTCTGAAACCCAACATCCTTTAAATTTGAACATTAATATTTAGAACACAAAAACACAGCAATATATGATTTAAATCAACAGTATTTCAGAGAAAGATATTTCATTTTTAAAGAGTCAAGCCATATCACGGTAACAGCAACTGAAGCTCCAACAGCCCCATGAAAATCTTGGAGAGGGATTTGCTCACAGCAAGTGTGATTTCACTTTTTGCTGCCTTTTCTTTACTGTCCTTATTTTCTGTCTAGCTTTAACCAATTATTTCAGCTCAGCTACAAAAACCTGCTTTATTTATATCTTACATATATAATATGACACTCAACTCATTTCAGCTCTTCCTCAGCTAAGATGATTAATTAGATAAAATTCATATATTCAGTTATTTATTAAAGTGTTTTGTTTTGTTTTGTTTTAAGGAGAAAGCCTAAAACCTTCTCAGACATGATTTCTAGCATCTAATTCAACTTTTTCCCTCATATACATAGTAGCCATTAATCATCACACAAAGCATGTTCTTGTTTCCTCTAGGCAAAATGATTCTGTAGCACCATCTAGTGAGATGACATCACTATCTGTGACGGAATTTACAACTCCCAATCAATATCGATCTCCATTTCCAGTTTTGGAAAAAGATACTAGATCTTCATTTAAATTTAAAACAAGCAGTTCGTGATATAGTGATGCAGACTCTCATAAGAACCATTTTTTTCAGGACCTATTTTCTGTGCTCAGAATGGTCCAATACCCATAGAAAAAGGGGAGACATATCTTGACTATTTCCTTACCCTCACTTTGAGGTGTGAGTTTAGAAGATGAAGTAGTTCATCTAGTTCTCTAGTTCTTCAGTAGTTCACTGAAGGAGTTATGTTCTCATTGCAGTGCATTTATATCATGGAGGAAACAGAAGAGCTGGTCTTGGACTCCTTGCCACAAGAGACACTCACCATGTTGCCTTGCTTGCCCAGTCTAAAAACCTACACATTCAAAGGAATTTCAAAGGCTGGTATTGTTTCCTATGTTGTCACACAATCAAAGCATTGAGAATAAATTCAATAAAAAATCAATTTAAGGTTGTCATTGCAAATTTTACTCATGCAGCTTCATGCAGTTTTACAATTAAATTGGAAAAAAAAAAAAAAAAAAAAAGTCACCTATGGGAAACTTAAGCTTGCTTATGAAATAAGGACATACTGTACTCAGTTTCTAATTCAATGAGTAATGCCAAAAACTTTCAAGAAGAATGAATGACATAGCTACATTTTCAATTTCAGGCCTTCAGCTATACAAATACAGTCCGCACAGCCTATCCCTCAACCCCATCACTACTGTATTGATTCATTACTATTAAGATCCAGTCAATACAAGTATCAACACAGCGTGATGCTGTCTAAGTATATAATAAAGTCTAAACTTTAGATACTATTAGGAATCTTTTCTAGGAAACTGAATGAAATATTCCTTATTGAAGAAAGGAAGGAGTGCACGAGCTGGTACTTTGGAAACAGCTAAAATATCTTTCTCCAATTTTTCTTTCATTTAATTAAGAACAAGATACTCCTATAAAGAGACGTGCCTCGTATTTAATATTCTTCTCCCTCCCTCCAATAATTTATGTCATTCTTTCCATTTATATCTCATTATATAGCATCATTCTCTGTTACAGCTATATAAATGTACCTGGACTTAGACAAGTGTATTAAGCGTTGCTTCCAGTATGAAGGGTTTAGCTATATTTCAGTACAATATCGGCTCATGTTTTCATGTTCTTGAAACACTGGTCCATCCATTTACTTTAAATATTTGAAAAGAATGAGAACATTTGCATTTCTTTCTTCCGCTATTACAGAGTTTTAAAGTAAATGCAATGCTTAACTATTAGTCAAGCTAGTCTCCACTAGCACTGTGATGCTGAATAAGAAAATGAAACACAAACTGATTGTTACCTTGATATTAGATAACTGTTAACCCCACTGCTATTGTTTTACCCCTCTCTGAAAATAGGGAGCATGACAGTGAAGAACCGTGAAACATTAAATATATACATATTGTCCTTGTTTTGTCTGGGATAGAGTTAACTTTCTTCATAGTGGCAGGTATGGTGCTGTGTTTTGGACTGAGGATGAGAATAATGCTGATAGCACATTGATATTTTAGTTGTCACAGAGCAGTGCTCACATAGTCAAAGACTTTTCAGCTGCTTGCGTTGCTCTGCCAGCAAGGAGGCTGTGGGTGTGCCAGGAGCTCAAAGGGACACAGCCAGGACAGCTGACCCAAAGCGACCAAAGGGATTTTCCATGAGAGGTGACACCATGCTCAGCAAGCAGTACAACTGGGGTTGTTGGGACTGCTGTTGCTCAGGGACAGGCAGGGCATTAGTCAGCAGGTGGTGAGCAACTGCATTGTGTTGTGCATCTTTTCTTTTTTCTTTTTTCTTTTTTTTTCCCATTATTCTTCTTTTTCTTTTCTTTTCTTATTAAATTACCCTTAACCCCCATCCACCCACTCACCCCAATGTGTGTGTGGGAATATGAGTGGGGAAAGCAAATGACCATGGGTTTCTTGGCTGCCTGTTGGGTTAAACTACAACAAAAAATCAGAGAAACTGTACATGAGAGTATATACAAGCATATCCTAGGTGATTTTTAGTGTTGCAAAACTTAAAAATTTGCTCAAACTTTCAGACTTCCTCTGAAAGGAGGTTGCTGGGTGCTGGGAGAGTAGCAGGGAAATAGCCTGCAGAAAGCATCCAGGATAATACATTATCTAATGTCTCCTGGTGCCACTCCTGAAGACAGCATTCTGCACCACATGAGTTCACTGGTCTGATCCAGAAACAAATTTTATGTTCTTAAAAATATATCATGATAAGCGAAGGAATTATTTCCTGTGAAATAGGTTAACTAAAAGACTAGTACAGTGGTATCCATTTTCTGTACTTTTTGTTAAGTACATGGAATCCATGGAGTCCCAGCCCTTACTGAAGCAAAACAGATCTTTTAGCTCATGAGTTTGTGCATATATGTTACAGGTAAAGTAATACGAAATCACTGAAATTGTGTTAACACAGTAAAACAAAAAAGCATAAAAGATGTTCCTATATCTAATATTCTAAAAGTTACTCTAGTGGGGAAAGCAGACATTTAATCTACAGATCCACACTAAACAGTGAGAGGGTCACATTTTTGTGTATCTTCCTGAAATAATAGCCAGAACACTATAAAGTGAATGTAAAGATATATGCTAGAAGTTGGCATTATTTATGTATGGTACTAAGCTCTAGTATGAAACAGCTGCCATATTTCCTCTGGGAAAATCCCCAAACATTTTTGGTAAACTAATGTTAGATAGAAGGGTGTACATCTTCTAAAAGAAACATGATTTTTTTTCAAAAATTTCATTTACCAATTCACACAGTAAATTGTTTGGAAATGACCCTGGGTTGCAAGTGGTTTATTACAAGCTCAGATTTGTATCAGCTACTAAAATGAAGCTGATGTTTTTGTAAATGGCTCATAATTTTTTTTAATGGAAAGAGCTGAACCTTTGAAAGTGAGAAGCTGATAGCTGCCACCAGTCTTGAGCCTTACATTCACTACAATATAATCTAATCAGGTCAAATTTCCCCTGTATATCCCATGCTTTTGTTTTAGTTGGCTGTTGGCTATTTTTTTTTATTTTTATTTTTTTCTCCATGAAAAGTAAGAAAAACCCCAGATATCTATTGAAAATTTCACACATCTGTGTTAGCTTCAGATTTCAACTAAGGCTGGAATGACCAGGCACAGAAAACAGATGTTTTTGCCAAACTCTGTTTGCCAAACTCTGTTCTTGCTTTCAGACAGCCTAAGTAACACTAGACTTGGCTTTAGATTATTCCCTTTATTTCAGAAACATTGCTGAACTTTTAACTAATAGAAATGTAGGGAATGGAAACAAGGTTTTAAAGCAAATTCAGAATGTCCAAAGAGATCAAATTCAGTTTATTTACCATAAACTTTGTGGCTGAAGTTTTCATAATTTTAACTTAAAAGCATTTAATTAGGTTTACAAAGCAGTCTGGAAGAAAATAAGCATCTGTCAACTGTGCAGTAAGAATTAAGTAGGCAAAGAACCAGCTAAGGGTATATCAGTGTTATACATATGCCTGGAGACAAGTACAGGCCAACTTATGGTTCCTCAAGTATGTTGGTTACTGCATGAAAGCTGAAACATATCCTGTAGATAAATCAGTAAGCATTATAATTCATATACCTTATATTTGGTAAATTAATAACAAACAAAAAAAAAAATACAGAAGAAAATATATATATTTCAAGCTGCATCTTGACGATACCAAGCATTTGAAGTTACAGCAAGAGAGCACAGCAGCAGAGGCAGTGGATGGTCAGGCATTCTTACAGCACAGTCCCATCACTGCTGAATCAGCAGTACTGTGTGCCATTTCTGGGGTGCTGGATTCTGTCGGAGTTTGCTAAGCTGTTCCTTCCGCCACTGCAAATGACACAACCCCACAAACCAGCAACATAAGCAGTAATACAGAACCCCAGTTTTTCTAAAAGACGGGCATTATTTTGGGCATTCTCTTCTGGTACCTTCAGTTATCTTACCTGACACTAATTCAAATTATTTTTTGCTTAAGGAGCCAGACGATTTTTTTTAAGCAAATTTTGGTACTTAATTACGTTAAGAACTTGTGCCTCAGGCTTTTTAAATGGCTTCTATCCCTTCAAATTGACTTGGAAGAGGCTTACTTTCCATTATTGCTCTTTGAATCACCATAAGTGTGTCTGCTGCAGGGCTGGGTCTGGATGGTAGGTCTCTTGTTCTCCTCCCCAGAAGTCCTCATGAGTATCTGCTTAAAGCATTGCCCAGTTTACACTAGGAGCTTGGCTTAAAGCCCAGCTGTTCTCAAGCATGAAACTTTTTCAGTATTATACATCTACTGCTAATAATTTATTAAGTGTCAAAATCAAACAGAAACAATAACCAAAGCTGCCTCAGAGTGTGATCAGATAACTAGCTTTGAAGGTATTTGAAATGCAAGTGACTGTGTCTTGTATTGATAAAACAATTATCACCTTCTCCCTGTAATAACTCATAAGAAAAATTGATCATTTTAGAAAGTTCAGCATATTTTGCTCCAAGTCAGAAAATAAATTCATAGATTGACAGAATAAGGTAGTCTGGTCAGATACATCACCAAATGCCAGAGGGGAAATTCAACCTCAGATACAAGGTGCATAAATCACATGGGTTAAAATCCTAGACCCATAGAATTGTTTGGGTTGGAAGGGACCTTAAAGACCATCTAATTCCAACCCCTCCACCATGGGCAGGGACACCAGACCAGATTGCTGACAGCCCCATTCAGCCTGGCCTTGAACACTTCCAGGGATGGGGCATCCACAGCTTCCCTAGATAACCTGTTCCAGTGCCTCATTACCTTCTGAGTAACTAATTTCTTACTAAGGTCCAACCTAAATCTCCCCTCTTTTAGTTTAAAGGCATTACTCCTTGTCCTATCACTACACTCTCTGACAAAGAGTCCCTCCCCAGCTTTCCTGTAGCCTCATTTAGGCACTGGCAGGCCACTGTATGGTCTCCCTGGAGCCTTCTCTTATTCAGGCTTAACAACCCTAGCTCCTCTCAGCCTGTCTTAAAAAGGAGAGTTGCCCCAGCCCTCTGAGCATCCTCATGGCCTTCCCTAGACTTACTTTAATGGGTCCATGTCCTTGTGCTGGGGGCCAGGAGCTGAATGCAGCACTCCTGATAGGAACTGTGACAATTATCTCCCTAGTGCTGGACCTAGAGGTAATTGCCATGCCCACAGAGGTAACTATAATTATCCAGCCTGCACATGTGAGCAACTTGCATCTGAACAGGCAAGTTTTGTGAGGACAGCGAAATGTAATTACCTGTTTCTACAGCTGTCTGCATCACCTTCACAGATAAAGGGTGCTCCATAAGGCCTATGCAGTTTGAATCAATCACAGGAATTCCAGTATATGATTCCCTTTAAGTTCTTTTGCTTATTTTAACTGCCACCTAAACCAAAGAAATACCTGGTACCTCCACCTTGATTCCTGAGAAGCATAATATTTCCATCACTCATTCCATCCTGCAAAGTAACAGAAGAGATCTGCAATTCCTGACCACTGCCTACAGAGTAATATTGCTTTACAAACTAACCTATCTTTTCCAAAACAACAAAAAAAAAAATCTCAGCTACTCGATGATGTATTTGGATCTTACCATCAGGTCCAAGGCAGTGCCTAGCAACAAAGTGCTAATAATCACTACTAGTATTTTATAATAATTTCAGTAGAGTGAGCAAGAATCAAATGGATCTGGTGCTTCAGCATAGTGTCAAAACACTGTGGCACAGTAGTCAGGGACTTGGTTATATTTAAGTTATTTAAGTCCCATGCCATACATGATTTCTGTACTAAATCTCTAGATTATCTTAAGTACTTGAATAACATTACATTCACTTCAAATGATCAGAAACACCCAAACCACCTCATCTGGCAGCCCTGCTCTTCCAAATTATTCTGCAAACATTCTTTCCCTGATCAGCATCATCTTCTTTTAAATGAACTCATTGTGATGCAGGATATATTGCCTACATTGTTAGTAACATATAGTATTGGGAAAATAATTGCTGTTTAAATGGCATTCTAGTGCTGCAATTGAAATAAATGATATGAATAAAATGTCAATTAAATGTTCGTAATAAGAGACTTTATGTAATTTGCTTCCCAACGGATCAGAAATCAACAGTCACAGTGGTAACACAAAATAAGTTTGGAAAAAGAAAATGACCATAAAATCTAAGTAATCTGAAACACTTCACACAGGGAAAACCACAATGTGATTAGGAGAAGCACAGAATGGAGGAAAAGAGTCTCTATAATGCAGGCACAAAGTTCAGACCCTACAAGATGGGAGATGGGCCACAGGAATCCATGCTAAGTGAAGCCCTGTGGACTCTCTCATCATTCTACCTTCTCTCTCTTTTTTTTTTTTTTTTTTTAACCTTGTAATTACTTTGTCTTAGTGAGTCCCAAAGGGGTCCAAGGAAACTTTATTACTCTCTGTAATTCAAGCTGTTTTGTTTTCTAAATTATCAGTATTACTTTTAAGCTCCATCCTGTGATTCTCCTCTATTTAACCTTGCTGCCAAATTAAGACATAAATCTGCCCCCAAAAGAAACCAGGTGGAAAGAAGGAAGTTTAGTTACAAAATGAAAAAAAAAAAAAAAAAGTGATTGAATTCAAGACATACTCTCAAGAGCAAAATACAGTGAGAGGGAATGTGAGGACAGTCTTCAAATATGTGAAGGTTGCAGCACAAAGGAGAAGAGAAATGTGTTCTCTGATCCATGGTGGCCAGTAAAAGAAGTATTGCACTAAAAATTCACCCATGTAGAGCCTACCTAGATATGAAGAAAAACATTCCACAGGAATAACTTAGTAACAGAACAGATTAGTGAAATGATTTAAGACAGATGTCTGTATCTGGCTACATTGACCTTGTCCTCTAAACAGTGATTTCCTTTACCATTTAAAATAAAATTCGAGTTCAGTCTACTTGCAGTGGTGACATGATCCACAGGACTGCACTAAACTCTGGGCTGAAAACAAAACTTACACAACCCTAGCGAAATACAGAGGTGGTAAGTTCATCTCTGAGATGATTCAGACTGAGTTTTCTTATACCTGTCCTAAGCCTAAAGAACAAACTCTTCAGCTAAGGGCATCATAAGCACCGCTGCCCACTTCTGCATACAGCACCTTTTTGATATATCTCACAGAATCAAAGGACATGAGTGTCAGCTGAGATAGAGTTAATTTTCTTCACAGTGGCTGGTATGTTGCTGTGCTTTGAATTTAGGTAAAAAGATAATATTGATAATACACTGATGTTTTAGTTGTTGCAGCAGTGCTTACATAGAGCCAAGGACATTTCAGCCTCTGACACTGCTGTGCCAGTGAGGAGGCTGGGGGTGCACCAGGAGCTGGGAGGGGACACAGCCAGGACAGCTGGCCCAGGCTGGCCAAAGGGCTGTTTCACACTGTGTGGTGCTATGGCAAACAACAAAAACCAGGGGAAGTTCTCTGGAGGTTGGGGGGGAGGTGGATGCTGCTCAGGACTGGCTGGGCAGTCAGCCACATCACTTGTTTTGTATTTATGTTATTGTTATTTTTCCTACCTTTTCTGTCCTATTAAACTGTCTTTATCTCAAGCCACGAGTTTTACCAGGTGAGCTGCCCAGCCCACCTACTCTCTCTCTTTTTTCAAAGGCAACTCCATTCTGATGCTTAGTTTTCCTTGGCAAAGGTTAGGATTAAACTCAGAGCTTCTATCAGGGCTGCACTTAGCAGTGCTCTCCAGTTTAATTCCAGGATCACTTGACCATGCAGACAAAGGCCTTGCCAAATAAAAGCAGATGAAAGCTTGAACAAAAGTGAACAACGTGCTCTGTACTGATCACTAGTGACAGAGAGAAAGACAAGGGGAGATAAACCAAAAACCAGCTCTCTCACGTTGCTGAAGCATCCTGAAAGTAGAACTTCACAAAAGAGACAGGTTACATGGACAGAAGCTGTTGTTTACAGATTGCTTTACAAATTTCAAATGGCAATGGGTAAATGAGCTATCAGTTCCTGTGACACTGCTAAGTTAAACCAAATGCCGCTGCTTAGAACACTGCAGACAGTGTCTCCTACATTTTGCTCTTGATCTTTCTTTCTCCTAACATGGCTGCCCTAAAGAAAAGCTTTCAACCATCAGTAAAAAAAGAACAACAACATGCAGAAAAAAAATAAGAAAACAAAACAGTAAGTCGTCCATTAACTAAAGCCACATTCTCATGATTGGATGTTGGATTCATCACCCAGAAATCAGTTGTTATTATTAGTGTATAACCTAAGTATCATCTATTACTTTAGAGCTGAACAAGTTTGCTGCATTAATTGGAAAAAAAAAATACAGTGTGAAATGTCATTATTTACTTGTTATGCTCAATTTGCTTATGAGTCGCTCAAGTATAATTTGTTCCTGTTATAAACTTATGTACTATTTAAATCATTCCCCTGTGGAGTCTTGAAACTGAGATCCTGATGCACTGAATACCTTCAAACCCTGTGGTTTTGTACATTGAATTCTTCTTGACTTATCTGCCTAATGACTTCAGAATATGTATGAAAAGCTCTGCAGTAACTACTTCTCCACACAAATATTTTGATTGCTATTTAAAAAAAGGGAGGGATTTGTTTTTCTGTGTTCATAATTACTGCATCACTTGACTTATTTTTCAAGCACCTACTTAACAAGGCCAAACTTAATTGAATTGCTCATTAGAAGATAGCTGAACTGCAAAATACAAGCATTTTTCTTTCATATCATACTGTTCATATCCACACTTTACATCTTGTAAACCATACCTGTTTTCACAAAATGTTTTATGCTACAACTGCATGAATACCACAAATTGCTTGTTCTTCTAAACAAAGACAAAGATTTTTCATGATTGTCACATGGTAATGCATAGGAATCAAATTTTCAAAGGAAAACCACCTATAAAGAATCAGACAGCTTCAAGGTTTCCCCAGACTACGCTTAAGTTATATACTGTTACTGAAGATGAGGTGAGAGGAGATAAAAAAAAATAAAAAAAAATAAAAAAAAAGGTACTTCTACATATGTCATATTTCAAAACTAAAAACCTAATTCAAATTAACAATTCAGGGTTTGGTCTCATTTATATCAACTTTGGTATTTATGTAAGATTAGAACGTAAGCCAATCCAAATAAAAACAATTATAATGATGACAGCCTATCCAGACTTGAGCCCAGAGTGTTCCCATAAATCTTCCAGCTATCCTTCACGATGCTTAGAATGTGCTAGAAGAGGAAGGAAGCACAACAGTAAGAAAGCTAAGCTATGCAGCAACCACATCCCATGGCAAACCAAAGCACCTCATTTGTTTTGTAAAGAGTAGGCAGAAGTGAGATGTGGCAGTGAGGTGTGCTTACCTGTCAACCCTAAACTCCTTCAGTATGTATGACCGAGGTCATGACAAATGGCTATTTCCTTACTTAGTTTCAGAAATAACTAAATTTATTGGAGGAATTTATCTTGTACTTAGGCATTTGCTGCATGCAAATGCTAGCAGCTAATCTATTCCCATTATATGGTGATTTAGTTATCAAGCATTTAAAAGAATGCAAGAGATTTCTGTGTAATGATTTTCCAGCTTCCTATTGCTTATGTGCATGTCTGCCATGCAAACACTAGGGAAATCTCTGATGTCCTCTGATCACGATCATCATGATTTATGAATACTTGACAAAATTCAGATGTCAAATTGATTCTGACTGAATAGCCATTCCTAAAATTCCAAGCTATGAACTTTTTTTTTTTTTTTTTTTTTTTTTTTTTAACTGTAAGTAACATGCTGCACAAGACCATGCTAAATATACTCTTCCCCAAACTTTAACATTTATACTGACAGCACTCTCTTCTAACCCAGGTTAGCTTGTTGCATACAGTGGATGTAGCACACTATTAGTTGGAGCCTCCTAGTCTTACTGCTCTGCATTTAGAGCATTTGAAAGTGCAACAGTTTGTGTGCATGTGATTCCATGTGAAGTTGGTAAGCCAGAATTATTCAAATATATCAGTTCCTGAAAACATCTGCAGAATTGTAAGAGATGTTTAGCTGTCTACAAAATGCATATTTACAGGACCACAAGCATCCCCATTTTCAAAGGAGGAACAGAACCATATAACATCAATTTGAACAAACTGATCTATAGCTTACTTCTCTCAAGGCTTTTTTGTTTTTTTGTTTTGTTTTGTTTGGTGGTGGATTATGTTATTTGTGTGGTTTTGTTTGTTTGTTTGTTTAAGAAGCAACATAATAGATGTAATAGTTTTCAGTTGGGCTTCAATATGTAGTCAAATATCTATCAAGGGGACACAAGTTAGGTAAATAGAGGAGCAGAAGTTGCATATTGTATTTTAAGTGTTTTCTCTATAACAGGTAATAAATATTGTAACAGTACATTTGAATTACACAGCTCTTGTTAACGTAAAAAATTGGATGACATGACAGAAGTTTTATTTTAGTTTTAAGGCCTTCTGTAAGTCCAAGTAAGATGACACACACCAAAGCAGACTTGTCTTCTGTTTCACAAGTACTATGTGTTTAAAGTAATATTGTAATATATAACCCCCTGTTGATACAAGCAAGGTTACTCAGATACCAGAGTAAGAGATATCAAGAATCAGTCTTGTGAGTTATGACACTAATGACTAGTTAAAGGCCTCCATAACCTATGCTAACCTAATTGTATTGTAATGACAATTAAAAAGGCAAGGTGGTAAGGAGTTTGAAGCCACAAAGTAACACATGCCGTACGCTTTGCAGAAAGGGTGACTGCTAGTTACTGTGTAGATAGGTGCTCAGTTCTTCTACTACACTTCTTTGAGTCCAGCTATATAATTGGAGTCAAGAGAATCAAACAAACAAAAGATGTGACATTGGGATTAGGTCAAACAGACTTCCAAGTTCCAGCATCCAGGACAGGCGTTTTTGTGCCTGTGAAGAGTGTTTTGGAACCACCCTCTTCACATTATCCTCTTCTGCAATGTTCTGACAGAAAAAGCCTCTGCACAACTCAACCAACTCATGGTACCACTGTTAGAAAAAATGCATCAACTTTTCAGCTTGACCCCAAGAAGCTACCCCAAACAGAGAAGTTCACTTAGAAGACCTCGTCTTTGCTACAGTAAGTTGTACTGATTTTCATGTAGATGTGAATACTTTTCCTAGAAAGCTGACAGTATCTGCAACAACTGTATTACATGATCTGTAGCTTTCTGAAATAAAGGTTTATTTGTGCACTGTCTGTACCTATAGGGATGGAATTATCTTACAAGCCAACTTGACCACATCACTATAAGATGCAAGATCTGCCTCACACCAAAATGCTAAACAGGAGCATTTATACTACACCAGCTGCTCAAACCTGAATAATCATTTTGAGTTGTTAAAACACAACCCATAAATGAAGGAATTAATCTCCCACCATCCCACCAAAATTCTTCAAAATTATGATTAAAACTAGATTCACTTCTGAACATTGCTGTTTTTTCCAGTTAAATTACTGAGATATGACTATAATGTCTTCATTAAAAAAAAAAAAAAAAAAAAAAAAGGTTTAGACTTGTCAACCTTGTCAATAGCTGAACAGAATGTTTAAAGGATGACTAAAAAGGTAAAAAGGTTTTGTTTCAGTGCATAACTTCCTATAAAATTATTGAATATTCTTATGAATGCAACCTTAATACACTGTGCTAAAACACACTGATTTGGAAAAAAAAAAGTTTACAGCTGAAAACCTACTTCATAAGTTACAGCCTAAATCATAGGACTAGCAGTCAAGCTGAGTACTGCAGAATAATGATTGGTAAGTTTCTAGAAGATTACCTTTGAGCAAGGATGCCTCGTTTAATGGAAGAGGATGGAAACAATTAGATGGGGGAGCAAAACAAAAAAGGAATTAGAGTGATCTCAGCAGCTGATCTCATTCTGGATCAACCAATTCTTTGCTGAAATAAAAACATTATGAAACCTTACTTCTAAGATCTGAAGTACATATCTAATGACAAAAGCAAAGTAAATAATAAAAGAGAGTGAAACCTCAGAGGACATAAGAGCTTGACATTACGGTTTGTTCTTACTTTCTCAAAAGTCAATGCCTGAGATAACAAAACTCGCAATCATTATCTAAGAAAATTATCCTAATCTCCACTCTCCATATATACCTTTACTAAATTATCTATGGTTACAGAAATATATATTTTAAATTGACTTTAAATTGCAATTTGCCTCCAATTCAAATAATATTTCTAACATTATTATTCCTCTTGGCATAACTTGAGTTATGTCTGTAATACAAGTGAGGTGCCCACAGGATTCCCCATTTTCAGTATTAGATTACAACAAGTATCCTGTACTGGAACACCATACAAGCACATGGGGGGGGGGGAAAATATGTTATATATATATATATATATATATAAAATATATATATACACATATATATATACATATATATATGTGTGTGTATATATATATATATATATATATATACATATACATATATATATATATATTACACTTGTCATGTTTTAATGAAACAGCAGGACAACATTTTCAGCCAGGAAGCTATTCTGATTTACACAGCCAAGAATATAACCACGTGTTTCTAGCCCTATTTCTCATAGAAATTTCAACAGAAGGAAAATAATGAAGTATGCTGAGAGAACCAAAAATTAGTTCCCCTTTAGAGGAAAAAAGTATTTTTGCAAAGGTCCCTTACAAGTGTTAGTGGCATACTTTGGAGAAAAATCATTTTTTAAGGGCTACTTACAAGGCCAGCTCAGTTCTAATGAATCTCAAGACAAGAACTCATTAAAGCAGCAGAAATCACAGTCTCTTCTGTAGAGATTCCTATGGATCTTGGTCCCGCAATTGATTAATCAAGAACAATTCTGTTAAAGGTTTGCTTGAGTAGATTCAGAGATAACAGTTACTCAGAGTCCCCTTCAACTCAGAGGCCAAAATCACATTATTAATCCTGTGATAATATATGATTGTAGGATGAAAATCATCTCTTTATTTTTTTTAAACAAACACTAACACGTCTAGTCTAGGTTTATCATTATGTCTCTGCAGTCAAGAAGGTACCTCTAGAGAAAAAAAACTCACTCCACCCTAAAGCAGAGTTTTCACAGGGGATGAACCGCATTACAAAGGTGCTTGTCCTCTCTACTGAATAAAGAATGAGCCTAGGGTATTGGCTCAATTTTTAATGAACAAGAAAAATTCTTTTATATCAGAGTTTTCAGTTTGTTAAAAAGCTGACTTCAGAGTCGCACCTGCCAATGGTGATTACCTTCCTCAATCATACTGTAAAAGACAGCAAAAAGGAACAATTTCTATGCTTAGATCATTTTGAGAAAGTTAATTTCAAATATACAAATATAGCTACTTCCTGTGACGTTTAATTTCAATAAACTCTAGCTATGATGAGACTGAATTACTGTTACTAGGATAATTACTCATTCTTACTTCAGGAGAATTAAAAATGAACAGAACTGGTCTATAACATCAGTAAAAAATGCTGCTTCTCTTAAATTCTTAAGTGAAATTCTTCGACTTCTTGAGGTTTCAAGAAAGTTGGGAGAATCATTTTTTGACAGAGACAAACAAGTAGCAGGTAAAAAGTCTGGGATGACAAAGGTATGAAAAACCTTCTCCTCTCTGGAGAACCATTTCTGTAGTTTTTGAAGAATAAGTAAAATGCAGGAATAGATGCTACTGGTACAATGCCTGAATAATAATAATTGTACCTGACACTTCCATAGACTATAGTGACTTTCATCAGAGAATTGCAAAAACACTTTGAGTGCATTTCTAGAATGGCAGAATCTTGCAAGGTATTGAGTGCTTCAAGGAATAAAAATTGAGGGTGTACAGCACAGCACAAGAGGTACTCAGCAGCTTGGAGAATCAAGTCCTTTAGCCTTATTACAACCCTACAAGCAAAATAATAGTGAAGTAAACAGACTTTCAACAGCAAGAGCACAGTAGAAATTCAGAGACAGCTAGTGAAACATTCAAAGGGACGTGTTGTAATGGCATAGACCTGACACTGACTTGCACAAACATATTTTTCCCGTATCACTACTGCCATCAAACTAAAAAAAAAATAATAATAATTAAAAAAATAATAAATAAATAAATAAATAAAAATGCTCTGTCCTGAACTCCTTATCACAATAGCTCAAGAAATCACCTATTCAGGAGTGTCCAGGGAAGCTCATCTAGTGTTATATAAAGAAATGTCTAAAGCCAGTTGAAACATTGTCTTTTTAAAAACTTGATAAGCGTAGGCTTATAAATAAGAATGATTTGTCAGTGTGAGATAGCATCTCCATGGTCAGATTCTCTAGCTATATAACTGGAGAAGTTGAAGTTCTGTTATTTTAATATATATATATATATACAAATATAAATTTATTTTCAAAGTGCTGAAAAAACAGTTCAAACTGCATAATAGTTACTTAACTCTGTATATTTACAGAATTAACAAGAAACCAAATCATTTAGTCTGTAATTACCTAAAATACTGCCTAGTGTCATACCAACATCAACACCATAAGCAGGACATGCAACAATTTATGACTTGTGAAAAAAGTGACCATATCCAACTATTCTGCATCACCACCTGCACTGCATTCGATGAAAAACAAAAGGGAAAGGTATGTGGTAGCCAAATGTAATCATTCAATCAGTGGGGAAACAAGTCACAGCAGTCCTGGAGCCACACAGGAATACGAATTTGAAACAAGATCAGGAGAACAGGCATGCAGTGGAGAGAAGATACTACACTGTGTTAACCCTGGATCTGCTCTTAACCCCACAGCTGGGCCAGCCCCATACTCCTCCCTCAGTGTTCTGGTCATTCCTGCCCCCTCCTATGTACTTTCACTGCTCAGGGACCACAGGGCCTTGTTCTCCGCTGGCTGGTGTCCTCTCTTGCTCTTTGACTGCCACCTGTCTTTCTTTTCTGTATTTAAAACATTATATAATAAAAACATATGATGAAGAGGAGTTAAATGCTTGTCTTGGCTCACCCTCATGAAATTTATTTCTGTTATGGGGCACACTGCTTTCTCTCTCCCTCCCCAGATTCTGGCAAATTCAAAATGACTTGACATTTTCCACTGTGATCCTGCATGAGCAAACGGTAGCTTCTCAAGAGGAAAACAGAAAGGAGTAAGATAGCTTTTTGGATGCAAGTACTGGCTGTGCTGTAGCACCTGTGAAACCCAGAAACAAACAAGGGGCACTCAGCTGCATGACACCACTGACCAGCACAGCAAGCACACCTACACTGCAGGGCCAGCAGCAGGAGACAAAACTGAATCTGACACAAATAACACTGAGGTGGCAATTGTGGGGACCTCTGAGCCCAAGAAGTCCATGTTGGTTCATCAAGTGTTTGGCATCATGGTTCCAGGGACCCCCAACAGCAGCACAAACACAGGTTGAACACAGGGTAAAAGACAGCTCTTTAGTCATTATTTCTGCTTTACTAGTTTTAGTCACTATTTTTCTTTCTGTCAGATCTAATTAAGAGGCAGTTTTGTCTTGATAGTGTGACAGCATTGGCATCTTCTGTGTTTGTAGGGACCAGATTGCAGCAGCATGGCTGTCCTTCCTGCCTAGAAGGGATCTGCCTCCACTCACATTCAAACTAACATCTCTGCTGAAAGAGCCGTCAACAGTTTTTCCAGCTTGCAACATGGACTCTGTGAAGCAAGCTAAAGCTATTAACTCATTTCGCACAGGCCAGAGAAGCCATCACATACAAATGACTTTTGATCTATGGCAAATTGGGCAGCATTCTGTCAAACGACCTAAAGGTTAAAGTCTCTGTATCCTATTATCTCTCCTGAAGTCAAAGCATCCCACTTGTTAGGAGCTAACTCAGTTGTATACGGACCTCACACACTGTATTTTCTGTTCAGTAGAAATAGTACAACAGTACTTATGTGGAATTTGCAAGTAGATTGTTTACTAGTTTACATGTTTCTGAGAATAGGACATTTATGGATGTTTGAAAAGAAAATGTCAGAATACTCTAGCTGAGACCCCAAAATATTTCCCTTTATCAAGGAAATAGACAAAACAGGTTTACTCTGGGGAAACAAACAAGCAAAAAAAAAAAAAAAAAATGCATGTCAGGGTGTTCTTGATCTGACCAATATGCTGTGCACCTGGAGTTCCCTCTTACCTTAAAAAAGGCTGAGAAGCACCCCAGAACCAGAGCAGCACCCCTTTACCAGTTACTCAGCTCCAGAGTTACAGCACAGTGGTTGCACTTGGACACACTCATACATACAAAGATAACTCAGCTGAATTAAATACAGCTTTACTAGGATAAAATCAGTATGCTAAACGTAGACATTCCTGTTTGATTCAGTCTGCATGTATAATCTACTTTACAATTCTCAAATATTAAAAAAAAAAATAAAAATAAGCCACTCTAACAAAGCTTCTTAAAATCCATTATTGGTTTAAAAAGTTGATGAGCAGTGAACATGGGCCAGAAATACTTCACAGTGAGAACTATGAGAAACATTCACATGGAAGTACGAAGTCATAGCAAACTTTATCTGCTCAGAGTTTTGCAACATGCTTATCTGGGGAGAATCTGCAAAAATATCCTAACTTTTTATTTCACTATAAACTCACAACTCTTGAGCCTTGGTAAGTTCTCTACAGCAGCAAAAAAAAAAAAAAAAAAAAAAAAAAAAAAAAAAAATGGGGGAGAACATACCGAACCAGAGTGTATTTGCAGGTGTGAATTGGAATGAGAAGATACTCAGAACAACCCGTGCCTGGTTACCCAGGCTCCTGAAATATTAGCCTTCTTGATTTCACGCTTCCAGCTTAAAATCTTGGAAAGTGTTATTTGATTCTCTTCTATTCCAGTGATCATAATTCAAATTTTGATTTTATTGAAACAATCCCAAGCAAAACACCCTGTTCATTTTTCTTTCCAGTTCCTAGCTACAATCTGCATTCATTTCTACTAAGTGGTACCCATAAACTGATCATAATAAAAGCAGTATCTTGGTATAGTACAGGGAAAACACTCATTTAAGTACAGGAGGAACACCACAGAGGATGTCAGCCTGGTTTACTCATATCTAATTACATTAAAAAAAAAAAAAAAAAAAAAGTAGGGAAAAATTCATAGCATTTTATCAAAGCACTTTCATTTCTTTATAGACCTAAGAGATGAAATACATTGTAAATAGAGTTATGACCTAGGTCCCTGAGGAACAAAGTAATAAATAAAACTAGAAAACAAGACTGAAAAGGCCTCTTACAATCTAGCTTTTAAAAGAACATTAGTGTCATCATCCAGAGCTTTCCAGTCATGTGATACCATGAAATAACACACAAATTTAAGATTACAGAGAAAGTGAATAGCCAGAGCTACCTTGCTCTGTTATTTTCTTTAATGAATAACAGTATCACAGCCAGAAAAAAAAATATGACAGCAGCTGACAGTGTGGGTGGCTGTGTAGAAAAATATGAAGAAAGGAATTCTAAGTTAAAGTTTTGTCTTCTTTTCTCCCCTAATGTCCCATGAAACACATCCATATACTGTATTTAATTAAAAGCTGGTGATCAAAGTTAGTCAACATTGTATCTCCCTACTAAATAACAAGGATATTTGTTAGTAAGGGTTCCCCAAAGGGATCAAAAACCTGTCCTTGTGCCTTTGTTTTATTGTTAGTCTGCAAAAGTTCTGATCATTTTTTAATCAAAACCAATTAGGGTAATACAGCTCGTTGCTTGCTGAGTGCATCTGTAGGTGCATTTACTAACACAATGAAAAATGAATAAAAACATAGAGTGAGTTCAACAGTGAAACAAGGTACGTCCAGTATGCTGCAGGCTGTCCCCGAGGTCTCCTGACCTCCACCAGCACGGATACGTAGCATGAATTTACTGGTTGCTGCAGTGCACTGTGTGGCATTACCCAGTTGTTGTACTGCTGCAACAAGCCATCATGCAATGTAACCTCTGCGCAGGTATCAGAATCCCATCCCCACTGGAATACTTACCTCGTAACACTACACTGACCCCAGAATATTACTGCATATTTCTCCATGGGTCCTGCTTTTCCTTACAGATTCAGGGGAGTAATAAAGGACAAGAAATGGGCTTAAGTCTTCAGTGTTGACAGTGGTTCACAGTGGAAGCCCCCTTTCAATTTGTATTACTTCTTCACTGGAATTTACTTGTCAACCCTGTCTCTAGATCTTCATGCCTCCATCTAGTGTAGCTTCTCCCATAACCCAGGATGGTGCAATGCCAATAATTAGTATTTCTAACCTTAACAATAACACATGGAGAGGTGTTTTTGCTCATACCTTCATTTTTCCCCCTCTAAAAAACATTTAATGTACATATGAAAACAAAAAACAAAATGAACTATCATCAAGGAAATGCATGTAGTCTCATCTTGCTTTCTCAGCAAGATGTGTTGTGGCACAGTTAAAATTTACTCATCAGATAATCACATGCTGTTGTGCCCTACAAGTCACCTGCCTCACTTCTTGACATGCCAGGACCAAGGTATGATGAAGAATACATGTAAGTTTTATGAGGACAAACAAAGGTACTCCCAGTACAGGGCATGTGCATGCCTGTAAATGCATAAACGCATACACACAATAGCAGCATTTGAAGTTGATGTCTTATGAATCACAGTCAGGAAAGTTGAGGCGCAGCAAGAATTATTTCATGTTTAAGGTAATGGATACATTATTTTTTAATCTAGCTGACTTTTGAACAATTCATGAAACGCTTATCAAAATTTGATATGCACTTCATGAATCTTGGAATTTAATAATTTTGTGTAATTTAATACGTTTTACCTTTTTTTTTTTTTTTTTTGTAATGGTAGGCAATAAATACTGACTCTTTTGGAATAATCTAGTGCCGGGTCCATGGAATACAAGTATCTTACAGCTGGTTTCAAGATTAAGGAACATTAAGGTCTGCAGGTGACAAGAGTGGAAAATGCAGACAGAGCAGGCATTCAAAAGGGGAAACCTTTGTCTTAAAGGATCATACTACATGCAAACAATCACTTTCCATTATCATCATCAGTGCTTACAGTGCAAACTTAGCTAGTTATGGACAGACCTTCCACTTGCTAACAACAACACAAAATGGCCACAAATAGTTGCCATCAAGGTTCTTGCCTATCAGCTGTCATAGAGGAGCAAGTTTCACTTCTCAACAAGGGAACCTGACCTGTCCTGCCCTTTCCACCCTTACATTCTACACCGAGCACAGCCTGTACTACAGTGTGGGTGCTTCCAATCCACTTTCAGACTGTGCTATCCAGGTTGCAGCTTGACCTGTGTGAAAACAGTAACTTGAATATTTTCTGATTATTTTTGCTTGGGTTGGATTCTTAGAACTTCTGCACAGTATAAAATGTATTTCAAAATGAAAGAACGCATTTGCACCCAGTGTCTTGTTTCTGACAGCATGCAACACCTTGGTTGCACTCACACACAAATAATGTCTGAGATAACTACAGCAATTCCTTACTTAGAAAAGTAGTATTAGGAAAAATAAAATAAAACAACAAAAAAAAAAACCACCTTCAGAACACTTACCCACCAATTCAGCTTAGCAGTTACATTTTCACCATATAATTTCACCATCAAATGGACAGCCAGTGGCCCACAACACTACACATAAGACTTCCAGAACACTTATTTAGAAACTATGAAATAACATTATGTGCAACATCATACTTCTTGTGCTAAACATTGTTTTTTAAAAAGTGTACGAGCTACAATACTCAAGGACAAAGCAAGAATCTGACAGAACTACACAGGTGGATCTAATATTTTGAACACTCCATTCTATTTTGAACTTTGCTTTTCTTCTTCAAATTAAGTTGTCTGTTTATAAACAAGATCTAAATCCCTCCCGGGGTTAATCAAATAACCACAATATACAAACTCCAAAAGAGAAAGCACCTTCAAAGCTGATATTTGCTCAAAACCTGGAGCAGTTGCTATGGAAATCATATTCTTTTGATCCATAAATATCATCAAAATAGCATGAGTATTTGAACCAGGTCCAGCTAGTTTGAAATAGGAAAATAAGAGGGAAATGAAAATGATAGAAAGAAAAAAATGTGATAAAATCTCTCCAAAAGTTAAATCTACCTCCTCTTTTCAAACTTTCTTCATAATGAAGTCTTCATAAAAATGTTTCTACCAAAACATTATTGTCATCATTGTTCCATCAAAATTTAAAGTGCTGAAGAGGCAGAAGATTCAAATGATGAGACAAAATTAAGGGTAAGATTGTTAAATATTGCAGAAACTATAACAACAATGTGAATGTTGTGCAATTAGTACCTGTACATAGTCAAGAAAATATTACTGTACTTGAACATGTCTGTGTTATGGCTTGGGGGGGGCAGGCTAGCACATCTAAAATATTATTTCAGAATTACTGAAAGAAACAACTCAGAGTGCAAACTTAATATGGTCAGTAAGAACTGGACTTATTGTCTATGTCCATCAGAGGATGAGATGCAGAATCCACAAAATAGTTGGAAGATGACCAAAGCTACAGTTTATTTAAAATAAATAGATATTTTTCCCGTTAAAGATGACAATTTTTCTAGAACTCTGAGAACATTTGTCCATGTTCAACAATTGCGTGGACACATGACTTGGTACAACAGAATAAATAGATGTACAAATTTGGGTCACAATCCTGATATGCAATATATATGGTAGCATATGTATGGAATCAGATTTGTTTTCAAATGTTTGCAGGTATATTTTTATACTTATCCTGGTTTATTTTCACCTTTTTCAGAACTGCCAAAGTGTATGTACAAGTATACAAGGGCATTAATTATGTTCTTTTTGTTTGTTTGTTTGTTTTGACTGCAAGGCAATATGTGCAAATATGCTGTAAATAAAATCTGCTTAGTGTATTAGTGACGGTTCCCTGATGGCTTTTTGCATTTTGACATTTCTTTTCAAAAAGAAATATGGAAATAAAATATTTTCAAAGGCATGTGCCTCTCAGACTTCCTCGAGGCATGTGTTATCTTACTGCTACATATTCCTTGGCATGTACTTTTTTAATAAAAAGTTTCTGAACAAACACTGTATCTTTTGTTCAGCAGAGGAAAAAAAAAAAAAAAATATTCCCATTCCATTTGTGTTTTGTGACTCTTGTGTAGAAAATTAGAATTCTGCTTGCTTTCTAAAGAAAGGTAGGCCCAAAAGCAGGTCTTTAAGCAAGCTGATTTTTTGTGGTAAGGAACATTATAGGGGGGTGTAAACTAGTCAGAAAATGGTTGCAGATGGTAAGGAAATGCAATTTTTAGAACTCATACAATATTCTCAAAAATGATGTCTAAGAAGAAACATAGCTGGAGAAAAGAAACTATAAGTTAAAGGTGGTTTTAGTCTGCAGCTCTCAAATGCTTACAGCTTTCCCAGCATTCACCATCACAATATATGGCAGGCTTGAAGCAAAGTGTTTAAGAGAAACCACATAATCGGCCTCCACAAACTCTCCCTCCTCCAAAACCTGGCAACCCTTGTATGTTTTCACCCTTCCAGCCCTGACCACCTCTTTCGCTAAAGGCCACACTAGCAACAGGAGAAAAACTTCTGACTTCTCTCGACAGAAGTTGAAATACCAAGAAATTCTGGTCCTTGGGAAATACTGAACGGAAACTAACCTGATTTTCTTTCTGGGAGAGGAACTGAAAGTTCTATTCATTCTAACAGCCTGCAGACAACTGCAACTTACCCAAGCTAACAAAGAGATCCATCCCTGAATTTCTTTTTGAATGCTTACCCATACGACCTATCACCACCTTCCTCTCTGCACCTTTCAGGCATGGGTCACTGCTGTATCTTCCCTCCCACTTGCTTTACATATAATCTTGATAATATTTCTCCCTAGTAGCTTTGAACTTCACTCTTCCCTTCCTACCCGTCTCTCAAATCACTTGTTCAAGACTGCACCATTAATGAGTGAACCCTGATTCCCTGTGGTTTTCCTTGGAATCAGTTGTCATTCAGTCCAAACTGTCCTGACAAAAACATCTTTTAGCAATTTAATCTTCGATTTAATCTTTTAAAAATGAATTACATATTTGAATTAAATCTCTATTGTCTTTGCTCATTTATCTTCTGAAACTGTGCTACAATCTTGTTTACTGCTTCCTGTACAAAAAACGATATTTGAGCTTTATTGTGTATAGAAGCATTGTTTTTAAAAGATCTTTTGAGACAGATACAGATCATATCTAAAGTGTTCCTGGGACATTAGTTACAGCCTTGCTTCATTCCTGCTTCACTATGCACTTATCCACTCAGTATTTTACTTCAAGAACCTAGATGTTAAACTCTCTAGGGAAAGCTGCTGCTTCCCTCTGCTTCACAAAGTTTCAAACCTCCCTTTACATGATACACAGGTAAGAAACAACTGCATCCATCTTTGCAAAGTGGATATACTCTGAAAAACTACACGGGAAAAGGTGTTTGACTGTTAAATGCTCACCTTCATATTTCACGATGTAAAATCCAGGGAACAGTTTGCTGCCATCAAGGTAAGCAGGAATAGAGCTGCATCCCCAGGAAGCAGTGCTGGGGGTGCCAAACACAGCGAGCTGCCTGGCTCCCTACATGGGATCACAACAGGATCTCTATCACTGTCAGGGACCTCAGTCCATGGCCCAGCCCAGACTCCTGGCCAAACCACGAGAGGTAGGGTCCGCCCATGGTCAAAATGCATGCCTTGATAACAGAGCCTCCACCACAGCATCTTCAACAGAAACAGAAGCATACAAACTTCTGCATGGTTCTGAGGTTTTCTTGTATTTATGGATTTATTTATGAAGATGGAGATTATTTGAGTATTCTTCTTTAATTTCCACCCCCAGCAACCCTGATGGTTATCCCATTGTTGAATTTCCTTTCTGTAACTGTAATGCTGATAATGAAATAAGATTTTTTCCTTTGAATAGTTCTAATATCTCAACTAGGATTATGAGAATAAATTACATCACAAAACATTTAAACAAGCATACCAAAGCAATGAATCCATACACCACATGATCTGGCATCCCCCCTCTCCAAAACTGTATTCAGATTATGGGCCTAGAAAATATGGACTGTGTTAATGGCATTCGTCCTGAGAAAACACTCAAGGTACCTGCCTTTTAATCTTATGGAAGGGGACATCCTCATTATTTGATACTAAATGTAGACACCTACAATTTAATTAATTTTTAAGTCTGACAAAAGATCTTTATAATAGCAAATTCTGTTCTGCCATAAATTGTTCAGCTGGACAGTATCAGTTTGAAGCAGCATTTTGAAACAGACCTTTCAGTCCTATCATTCAGTACTTTGGCCACATGGCCACAGTACTTTGGTCTCCCCAAAACAATATCTTTATGATGCTATAGCTCTAAACAGAAATTATGGCCCCCATATTACTAAGGCACTGCTTGTTACAGGTTACCAACCCTTTGAGCTGGTTACAGTCAGATTCTAACCTACCATTTATCCAGTCTGTACTTCCCAAGTTTCAATATGAGAACACTGTAGAAAATGTCAAAGCATTCCCAAGGTCAAGCCATCTTGCATCTTCACTGATCTCCCATCATCCACGTTGCCAGGCACTTTGAAGTAAATGGCAGTTCGAGTTGGCTAAACATGGCTTTCCTTTGGTAAATCAACACTGATTACTTCTGATAGCATACTTGTTCTTTACGTGCTTGCAACTGGGACTGGAAGTTTAGCATGATCTTTCCAGGGACTGACATAAGTATGATCAAATTACAGCTCCCCGGGTCATGCTTTTAATGTTTAAGATGGGTCTGTTAGCTTTTCTCCAGTTGTCAGGGACCTACTTGAGTAACTGATTTTTCAGCCTTGCAATCACATTGGCAATCTTTCACCATCAAGTGAACCTCATGCAGCCCATGGATTTGAACAAAAGGAGTAGGAAAGTATATTACCTTCAGAAGTGAACCTACCTTATTATACCTTGCTCTAGGACATGTTTAGAAGAATATTCTCAAAAAGTACCAAGATGTGAAGCTGATTTAACACTGTAGTTTGCTACTCTAAGCATAAGCACAAGGAGAATCTTATTTTATTTCAAAGCTAGAAAATTTCTTACAAATTTCTTATATTTGGGTGCACATATAAATACTTATATGTGCACCCAAATTTCTTGTGCTTACTTTACCTTACTTTAATATGCCTACTTGTTGACATTGCTTTACATTATGCAAATCTTAGAAAGACCCTAACAAATCTTAAATAGCTCACTTGCAAGATCTCCAAGTTTTATAGTGGGAAAAATATCAATCACACCAACTACTGATATCTATATATTTTTTAATACATGCATGGAACAGTTAAGTTTGTTTACTTCACTGGGGTTCCAGGAGGACTCTTGTTAAGATAAGCAGTTTAAACTTGTTTAGTAAATCTGTTCTGATTGTCTGAGCTTTGCTAAATGATTTATCATATTGGCAATAAACATTTGCAGCACAAGCTATAATGGTTTCAGGGGAGTTTATAGTGGGATATGCTGAGAATACATATGAGAAACACCACCAACAGACAAAAAAAAATCCATTATCTTAAGTTGCTAAGCCAACCAGAAGCATTTTTTTCCTGTGTCGACATCATTCTTTTTTTTTTTTTTTCTAGAAAATAAGCAAGTGCATCACAAATATTTTCTTTAACCAACAAAAATATCTAAAAGCAAGCAAATGCAATTATTTAGATGCAGGTCTCTCCACATCACATCTGTTATTCCTCAGTATGGATACAAGCTTCAAATTTGGGATGATATTTCATGCTGTACGTGATGGAAAACAGTGAGTCACAGATGGAGCTTCCCTGCATGAACTCTCTATTCCCCTTTGATTTTTGGTCAGCATTTTCAGCATAAAGGGGAATGGATGAACTTTGTGGGCTCTGAAGTTCTGCAGACTGTGCACCTTTGTGTGTGAACAAGAGAGGCAGAGGGGAATGTGCTAGGGACTACAAGGATCCATAAAACTACTTCATCATATATAGTGCCAGAGAAAAATAATTCATATTTCATCATTCCTCTGAGCATTCCAAAAGGAATGTGAAATGGTGGTCCTATATTCAATGTGTCATTCTTATCTAAAGTTCTTTTATGCTATGTTTGCATAGACTGTTTTTTGTTTTATTTGGTTTATATGAACATAAATTACTTCAAAAGGAAGTAAAACAGTTTGTTCCCCAGTAGCGGGCTGTGTAAGGTGCTACTGAAACCAAAAGGAAATTACCAGTGCTTTGATAAAATATTGCAAACAGATTTCTTGTTCTACATCTCAGATCAGACATTGGATTAATTCCTGGAAGAAGTGGTGTCAGAATGTTTTTCGTCTTCTTTTCTTCCCTCTTGCCTTCTTTCCACCCTTCCAGCCAGGGGAAATCCCCTGCAATAACAAGTTGTCCAGAAAGGTATAGTAACCTTCTGCTCCAGTGACCCTAAATATTTATTTTAAGGAAAAATTAGATCTTTTAGATCACAGGGTCACACCAGAAACTAATTCCATCTCTATCCAGACATCAAAAATTTATCCTCCCATAAAACACGAAGTCAAAGTTCAACGAGGGCTAATTGATGCATCTTAAGCACTAACAATCTGCAAGCAATCCATAGATCAGAAGCAAAAACCAGAATCAATACAAAAGTTCAGTTAAAATAATAAGTACATTTGAAAATATTATACTTTCAGAGAAGATTTATTAATAGGAAAAGGGGGGAAAAATCATCATACAGATTATCCACTACAAATTATTTGAATTATGAATTTGCTTAACTGTGCAACTTCTCAGAAGCACAACAGCTGGGATTCAAGCCTCAACCACTTGCAGTTTTTTAATACACATGGACACCCATTTCTCTTGAATGTATCATCATTATTTTTATTATTCTTTTTATTAAGATACACAAGCTACTGGCCTTGCTCACTTTTTAAGATAATGACAATACTCTTGCATACCTAAAAGGTACAGAAGTACTGCCATGCTGTCTACGCATGTGAAATCCACACCATCAGCATGAAGAATAACTGCCCGATTACCATCCAGAAGGATATGGAGAGAAAAGGGCAGAGGGGAAAGATGAAGTCTCAATCCTTTTAAATTAAGTTCACAGTCTGATACAATCCCACACCTCCTGCAGATGATTTGTATTCTAGGTCCTATCGAATTAAAACAGTTCTCTTCACATCAGGTGAAGAGATTTGATTCTAATAAAACAGCATCATGGAGAAAAGGCCAATGACATATTTTAAGAAATCAAACCCTATTATTTCAGTAAGCAGCATTAAAAACAGCCTTTGATCTTACAGACCTGGTTTAATTTTAATTATTGCCAGCGTTGGCAAACATCAAAAATGGTATGCAAGCAAGCATGTGGGAGTGCTCAGAGCCAAACCTCATCTCTTCTTATAAATGTACCAGTAGCCATAAATTGTACAAAGTATACTTGCATTGGCATGCTGTGGGTTTGTGGGAAGGAGAATTGGTAATAGGACCTAATTGTGTATGTTATTTACTCATCTAGTGAAGACTCTGCTCTTTTGCTTAATTTTGGAAAAAGAGCCATTGGGGGCTTACACAACCACTTGCCCTTTGCATATGGAGATGGTATACTGCAGATATATTACAAGAAATAAACCCAGAAGGGAGAAACTTTTTATTTTGCTGTCTTTACAGACAAATTTTGTATTCCCTACTAGTTGTATTTTGAAGTGCAGATGTCTAAGCAATAAAATCATAGAATATCCTGAGTTGGAAGGGACCCACAAGGATTGAGCCCAACTCCTGGTACCACACAGGTCAACCCAAAAATTCAGACCATGTGATTAAGTGCACAGTCCAAGTGCTTCTTAAACTTTGACAGGCTTGGTGCAGTGACTACTTCACTGGGGAGACCATTCCAGTATGGAACAACCCTCACAGTGAAGAGCCTCTTCCTGATGTCTAGCCCAAACTTCTCCTGCCGCAGCTTGACACCATTCCCGCCGGTCCTATCACTGGTCACTAAAGAGAACAGATCGGCAGATAATGTAAACTGGTTTAAGTGAAAGGGGATGTTAGGGAAGATACCATCATGAAGGGTACCTTTCTGACTTCCGGGATCAGTCAAGAGGCTGAGCCTCTCTTCCCCCTGCACTGGGATGTCGTGGGGTAGGATTTCAATACTTGGTTGTACCAAGTGTCTCTATGCACCACTCTTTTCTAGAGTCTCTCAAATATGATCTTTGGCACAACTGACAAAAATACCACTTACTAACATAAATTTAGAAAGTTTACTAAGACTTCATGTATATGATATAATCAAGTTCCTGAATTTCTGGACATCATTTTTCTGTAACTCATCTACTAGAAAACGTTTACCTATCCTAACAGACACTACAGATCAAATATTCATTCCAAGTTGAATAATCTAGGTAGCAAATCTGCATTTTTTCATAAATAAAACATGAATTATTCCTCAAGTGACAAGGGACTTAGTCTCACAGTTTTGCTTGAAACCACGTGATCTAGTGTCCAAAATTAAAAATAATAATAATAATTAAAAAAGCTTTTTGAGTCCTAATTTAGTCTAAATCTTTTTTCTTTCTTAGAAATATCTGAATTGTAGAAGATAAAATTCTGAACAGTGTAATTTTTCCCCCAAATAGGTACAGACTTGACATAAAAACAGTTTTGTTACAGCTTTCTACAAACACATCATAGAACTCAGAACTCCTATAAGTAATCCTAGCTGGATTAAAGACAAAATTATGTAGGTTCTTACTTCATTGTGATTTAGAACTCTAGCACCCATCCTGCTTTAAGAATCAAGACCTAGTCTTCCAGCTTTATGGACAGAATGGCAGCTGTATGAGTCATTATGTGCCCTATATATCTCTGATCCAGAAAGTCTTGTGAAACTGGTCTGTTAACAATACAGCCAACTGGGTTTTCAGACCCAAGCCCAGAGAAAGTCTTCTGGCAATATGCCATTAAAAATTTAAAATATGGAATTAGCGCAGAAGCGCAAGCTACAGTCTCTAAGTGTCAGCTTTTAGGTAAAAAGCAACAGAGTCCACATTCGAAAGTGGTGAAAATGCAGTGTCTCTTTTTTTTTTTTTTTTTTAATTAGAGGATGATGAATTTTCTAGTACTTTTGAACTGTTGCATTCTAGTGGAGGAAACAATTGTTTTGCTTCTTTTACTTGTTTTTTACATGTCTAGTTGGTCTTTTTACATCAGCTTTTGAATGCTAGAGATCATCAAATGGACTACTTTGTTTCCAAAAGCTTTCAAATGTACTTACTTTTGGAAGTCTGAGTGGACCATCTGAAAAATCTGAGTGATAAAATGAAATCTGACACAATCCCTTACTACTTTTGAAACTACTACCACTCCGAGTACTCCAATTCTAATGTTTGGCCTGAAAAATGGTTATTTCAAATGTCCCTTTCAGTAAATTACAGCCGGGATGAACAAACAGTTAAGTAATATTATAAAAAATAAAAATTCCTAAGGCTGTTAACATTCAGTCAGAGAGAATCGAACATGGGAATGTTTAGTTATCCTAGTTGGAAATTTAATTAGCTGAATCAAAACAAAATAATCATTGCCACTCACACAAACTGTAGATACATAAGCCAGTTTTGTTTCAAATTTGCCAAGATGTTTCAGCATTTTCCCCTCACCCCCAAACACTTTTATTATTATTGTTGTTGTTGTTAGAGTGAAGACTCAGATGCTTCAGACTGGGTATAAGAAAATTGGTCAGCCTAAAAGCTATAACAACATTTTTTTTTTTTTTTTATTTTTTTTTTTTTTTTTACTTTTGGTGAATGGCAAATGCATTTTAATCATGCTCAGGAATGTAACCAATATATCCACCATCTTCACGGGTTCCTCTCAGATGCTTTTTCATATCTTTGCCCCAAGCGCATCTCACTTTACTGAGATGACTAAGCAGGAGGTTACTCTAGGCTTGTAGGCTTGACTCACAAAGAACAGAGAAAGAAGCAACATCCCAGCTGAAGTCAAAGCACAGGCAGAATGAACTGCTTCCTGCAGCTGGTGCCTTCAGGAAACAAAACGTAAAAGATATGTATATATGCTGCCCTATATTTTCTAACATCACTCATCCATCACTCAGTATTAAAAATCCTGTGACGCTGATGTGCTTTTGTTAAGTTCCATTTCAAATAGAACTGATTTTAAATAGTCCTCGCTTCTGAGGTCTTAAGAGCTGAATCCCTTTAAATATCTGAATGCTTTTTAGAGACATGAATATGGCTTATGGTAGTATAACTTCAGAAGTTTATTTTGGAAATAATGACTACTCTATTAATAAAATAGAACAAAGATGAAAGTTAAGTTTTGCCTGTTCTCTTGGAATAAGTTTTAGAGGTTGGTCCTGCTAACACTTCTGCCTTTATCCACACAGATGGAATGAAGTTTTGCAAGCTATACCAGACTTGTGTCCGATGTTGAAAATGTGTTGCACTGCACTTTTCAGGGTTACTGAGTGGTATTTGCCACCTTAAAACTGAAGTTAAACAAAATTTTAACTTGCATAGAATTTCTAACACCTCTACATATCGCCATTGTTGAACTGATTTAAATGTTTAATATTTTTACTCAAAGTTATGCAGTGTTAGTTTCTAGTAGTACATTAAAAAATAATAATAATAAAAAATGACCAAGATACAGATTGAGAATGAGCAGAAATCCTTCCCTAGGTGTATTTAATTGATCGACTAGTTTCTTTCCAAATCATAATCCAAGTTCTGCAGATCTGACTGGAGAATTCACCTAAAGCACAGGCCTGGAATATGCGGTGCTCTAGAATAAATTTATGGGTTCATTTTCATTAATTTAGAGATTTTTTTTTTCTGCACCAATGTTTAACTGCAGGAAAAAAACTGTGATGTATATAGATCATGGTAATTTTGTTTTAATTAGACTTTCTGCAGATTCTGTCTGTATCCACATTGATTCATTTTCAATATTTGTATCTTATTTTTCCCCAAAACTTAAATACATTCTAAACTGCATAAGTAACTACTTAATTCTTTTCGTTAGCTCATTCGTAATGAAAAAATATTGCTCCATTCCACGCAATTAAATTAGGATCAGTAACCTCCTGGGTTAATAACTGGGAGAGGACAGAAAAAATAGCTTCTGGTTAAAATAAATGCTTGTAATTGTTTCCACTTCCAATCATGATCTGGAAGCATACATAGTAGACTGGCTATAGATAATTTTTCCATTCAAATGCTTTTAATCATCTGAAGGCCAAATCTTTACCAACTGCTAATTTAAATAAGATAAAACAAAAAATAGAGGACATTCTGAACAGATAAATAAAAACAGAAACACTGCAACCAAGTTAGAAAAACTTTTTGTATTTAGGGACAAATGGGGAAATGAAAACATAACCACAGAAAGGTCTTCCCAAAAGCACATTATCAGAGCCTATGCAGGCAACCAGTAGCCATGCAGCTGTCTTATGCAAGACCACTGCAGCCCCATCACAGGGATTTAGGGTCTCTCAGAGCCCTAGAAAGGCCAGAAAGATGCAAGAGCTTCCAGCGAGCCACTGACCTGCTTCCAAACAGAAGAAAATTAATTGTGTATATGAAAAATGAAGATGTTGTACTACCACACAACAAGGAAAAGAGCACTCACAAATGACGGAACACTAATTCACTGTGAACAGGCAAGATATTACTGTGAGCGTAGGAAGCAAGTTTTTCTGTCCCTGAAGCAGTAGTTATAGCCAGAGTTATGAAAACGAGGGAAAAGAGTAAAAGCATAGCTAGCAGCAACTGGAAGAAACAAGGAAGTTGCCTACAAGTAATGCTTCTTCTTCAGAAGGACAAATCCTTCTAGCCTCTCTTAATCCAAAGTTTCCTGATGCGCACCTAAAGCCTCAAATTGCTTTAAGTAATTGTGCAATAAAAAAAAACTTAAGCCACTTGTAATTGCAAATATTTTTTACAAAATCCAAGTTGCACAGTTGCATTTAATATGCATCTACTGAAATAAGCTAAATTACTAAGTTTTGCATAACATCAAAAGTTGCCATTACTGAAGAGTCTAATAATGTCTTAGGATCCTTCCTCAGCTATTACACGATCATTATTAACACCAAGTTTTCAATTTCTTTAAAAGATGTGTTTTATGAAATAATGTCATAATTAAAAAAATTAAAACTAGTGAATGCCTATATCCAGAAATCCCGACATGTAATGAATTATAACATTAAATTGGTCGTTATAATTCCTGTTTAAATTAATGCTTACACTTACTACTCAGCTCTCAGGCATTTATACACTAATCCTTCATAGCAGTTTCATCAGCTATTTCCAAGCTCAGAGATGATTATGAACAGTTCATTCTGAGCATACAGAAGGACACTTAAAAAAAAAAAACAAAACCAAAAACAAACAAACAAACAACACTAATATTATTTTTCCAATTAGTTGGGTTTTTTGTTTGTTTGGTTGGTTTTTTACAATTAGATGTTTTTCTTGTTAATACTATCTTAATGATAACTCATATTTGCTTCTGTCTGTGTGATACTGCTATCTTAAACCTCTTTCAGTTTCTATGCATATATGCAGACACACACAAAGTACAGCAAAGCTCTCACAGATCCTAGCCACCTAAAAAGCATCAGGCCTGCCACTGGCAGCCAACAACCTCTGATCCTACTAACAAACATGCCACCTATTGTCCAAGCCCAAAGTAAGTGTTAAGCAGCCACCTGCACCAGAGTTACTTCAAAAAGAAGTGCTCTGGCACTTCAGAGTACACTCAGATGGTCTAGACAAATGAAGAACAAACTATGAACTACCTGTCTGTAAAATATACTGAATTCGTAAGTGTGGTGTGAATGCCTCCAGCCTGAGTTACTGCCAAATCTAGGGCAGTAATGTGGATGTGAAGATCATGAGTCATTCTTATTAGCACTCCTAGAGAGGTCCTAAGGAAAAAGCTTCCAAGAAAAGCAAGTTATAGGTGAAATTCACTGGGCCTTGTTAAATAAATACTTTTACTTTGAAATCACATTACATTTCCTTGCCCAAATGAAAAACTTCTTACTGCAATTTTAGACTTATTACCAGGCAGCCCTGCAGTAGGTGGCATATAACTGAGCATGCTATTGATGACTGCAGTTGGCGTGTCTTACTGAGTAGTATGTTCTAGGCATATACACAAAACCTCAGATGCAATGCTTTGTTTAGTCTGACTGCACAGGAACATGCAATTGATTATTAGAAAGTTATATACTCTGGATGAATAGTATATTGAAGAATACAGCCAAGCAATTACTGAAAACTGGAGAAGCAATAAATGTTCTATGTTATTAAATTTACAAGAGAATGTCTATGTATTTAATTAGCATTTGACAAGAGTGCTTAAGCAAGGAAGTTATAGCTTTTCAAAATATCAATTAGTATTTTTAGCAATAAATTGTTATCTTATTATCTTGCTATAGTACTTTTGTTAAATACCATTTAAAAGATTGCCATCTTTATAACCAGGATAACGGTGGCAGCTCATTTGGAGAAAGAGCAGCCTACTTCTACACCCACATTTGAGAGCCAGTCATTTCTTTAATTGTAGTTCATCATCTACTGCAACTGCAATCACAACTTGTCTTTTTCAGAATGAATTCCTTGCATGCATTTTTCATCTTCACACAAACTGATGCAGAGAATGCTACTTACATGAAATCAAGTTACAAGTACATAGACAGTATTTGCTGCTTCTTTGATTATTAATATTTCTTGAATTCTCAGAATGGTAAATGGCAGGATGTAAGGCATGCCTGAGTGCTAGGATTATGCCCAGCGCTTATTGTTCCTCATTCTTTTTAACAGAGAGCTCCGTTAGCCAACTTATTAAACTGAATGGCCTAAATTGGAATATTGTGTCATCATTCTATTAAATATGCTTATAACTTGATCTCTCCCATTGGACTAGCATGTACAAATAAACAGGATGCAAAGGTGAGGGAAAAGCTTATAAAGAAAACCCTAAGTATTTCGACATAAATCCCTACTGCTTGCTAGTAATAATTTCACTTCTAGACCTTAAAATTTTCACTTTTTCTTTGTGTGTTTCACAGGATTTCCCAATGATTTCTAGCTTATCAATGGTCCCAGTGGTACATGTACAGTAACTTGAAGTACTTGAAGTATTTCCACAGATAGCAACTACCATTGAATCCTCAACTACATTTTTTCAGGAAATGAATCTGAAGGAAACATAAGATAATTGACACATCCTTGGACTTGAGTAGGTAAAACAATCCTCAGTGATGAAAGTCAACAAACATCAATTTGGTGATCTAGCAATTCCTTTGGCAATGTTGCTTTAAAATGTTGCAACTGTAAAAGTGGGTGAAAATAGTTCCAAACACATCTGAGGTCATTTCCGCAGAGATAACCAACACCCCTGTAAAAGAAAAATATTCATGGCACTGAAGAATAAGTAATCTTGGAAGGACATTTTTAGCTACATCACTAATTCCAGCACAAAAGCTAAGTAGACCTTAATTAAGAGCAGTCTAGAATAATTTAGCAGTTCCTAAACTGTCTGCTTTTCCCATTATCAGTGCTGTTTTCTGCTGTATCCCCATTTAACAAAAGGATTGAGGAGGAGGTTAGTTTTGCCTGAGGTAAGGGGCGAGGAGGACTGAGAAAAGTATCGAGAACACCATTTCCTCGCTAACAAAGTCACAAGTTCGATCCTCTCTCCATTGCAGTTAGACACAGTCTTGCACAATGTGAGAGAGGAGGTGGTGTCATTTACACATTTGCAGAACGTTGCTTTGGAAATGGAAAAAGCTGGCAATTCTTTGACTGAAAAACAGACCCAGACTTGAGCACTGAATACAGAATAACATCACTACATTGTCTCATTTGCTTCCAACTGAGCAATTTAGTTTAGACTACAGACATGGTTAGCAGGCATACTAATTACGAGGAGATGGAATGCAACAACTCACTGACAATCCTGAATGAACAGAAAAATGCCTTCAGGATGGCAGAGTGCAGTGAATTTCTTACAAGCCCCAACAAATAGCAATAGTCAAATCTAATAGCTTGGTGAAGAACATGAAAACAGACGAGAGATAAACATAGGGAGTGATTAAGATCCACCTGCTAATTACAGTGCTGTATTTACTTTATCTGTTTTAAATAGCTTACCTTTTAATTTCCATATTTAATTTTTCTTGCTATGCAGAAAAAAATGGGAAGAGGTAGAAGAATACAAGCAGCTGTTTCCAAACCATACATTTAGTCTATGACTCCTTTAGTGGTTTTCTCCTTGTTCCTTACATAGATTGCTTTCATGTTCTCTTATACCTTTAAATGCTTCACTATGCTCTGTAAATCTTCTATATCCATTCTATCTTCTCTATCCTTCTATTTGTAAGGAATCAGAATAAACGCTGCCAGTTGTGCTCAGCAGCTTTTTCATTTCTTTGCCTTGAGATCCATCTAGCACAATGAGTAGCAGACCAACCACAAGAGCATTCAGGTTTCAGAAGCTTCATAGGCTTCTGTGGGAAATTGATAATTGATGAAATCAATGGCTAGTCACGAGATCACTATCAAGGACCTGCATTCTAACTCATCTCAGAGTCGTTAGATGCATTCCTGATGGCTCTCTATCTAGCAGCAATGTCTCCAGCTCAGAATTTACTGTCAGTCCATCTGTTCCCAGCACTCTAGCCTGAATCCTAAGTCTCCCTTCTCTGCATCTGAAGTGCATGGTCCTTCTCCAGAAGCATACAATTCAATTCTTTGGAAAAAACAGCTGTGAGCAAGTAGCCATAGATGAGCTGCACAAAGAATTTATAATCTCTAAAATAATAATGCTTTTGATAAAAACAATTTCCTGAATGTAGTTTCCTTTCCTCTGGTCCTTCATGCCTTTGGCAATTCATGCAGACCATTTGTATTCAGAAAGCCAGGTTTCTGAAACTCCTGGACTAACTCACCTTGAGCTGATGGAAGTCACTGAGAAGCGTGAGGGATTGACCTCCTGCTCTTTCATCATCTTTGAGGCTCTCCCATCACGCGCTGCCCCAGTCACTCTCCTCGCACCACAGGCCCTGCCAGGTGACCTTGTTGCCAAGGTAACCTCTTCTCTCTTCTCTGACAATTCCATTTTCCTCGGGAAGAGCTGGGTTATTGTCTCAGATGTTCATATTAAAATAGAAGACCATCTGCATGTAATGACCTCTCTCATTTGGGTTTTGTTCTCATTTCATCCCAACCTGAAGTGAACAGACACCAAAGACGGTAAAAGCTCACGCATCCAAAATAAAGTTAGCAGTTCAGCAGGGTTGGATACAGTTCACTGGGAAGAATGCATTAATTCTTCATGCATCAGAGAATTCACATTGCCAGAGGACCACTCTGGTAAATGGGGAGGGCAATAAACCTCTTCCCAAGATATGCCATGTTGCAAACTGATTAAGTGGCATAGAACTAATTACAACATATTATGCTTCCCAGGTCATTCAGAGCAGGAACGTCTAAAGGAGTAACATTCACTAATTGATGATTGTTTCAGGCTACCAGGTTTAAAATAATATAACGGAGTAGAAAATAAGGGCCTACAAATGCATCTCACACCCATTAGCTTTAAGGTGTCCGTAACAGCACCTTTCTTCCCTTTCTGATACGCCACCTCAATGCACGCCCAGCCATATCATAGAAATTCCTCTCACATGGGCATTGCTGCCCTGAAAGGTCTGCCCTGAAAGGTCTAACAACTAAGTCACTTCTGATTTAGCCTACCTCTGTAGCCAATGAAGAGATGGCAACACCAAAGAAACATAGCAAACTGCCTCCTGAAGACATGTATTTCTTTCTGTTAAAAAGACAAAAAAGCTGGTACACAGACTAGACTTCAAAGTTTCAGATGCTAAACTTCGGTGAGATCACACTTCAATCATTAGAAAACAAGCAAGTACAACTTCAGGACAGGCCTCACCTGGACAAGAGAAGATCATGGCAATAAAAAAAAAGGACAAATGTTTGATAAAAGACAAAATGCTTTTTTTTTTTTTTTTTTTTTTTGGTCAAATGCTTTGACAAAAGAAGAAGAAAGTTGTTCTTGCAGACTACCCAACATGGAACACAAAAATATTCCAAAACTATGAAAGGAGACTTAGGTTATAAGTCAAAACAGCTATGCAATGAAATGGATTTTCCAGTGGGATCCACAGACTTGGAGGTTTTTAGGTGTCTTACATTTAATTGAGCCTACTTTGCTGCAGAATTGTATCATCAGGGAGGTTTCACCTTCCATTCTTTGATTCTGAGGAGTCCCCCCACTCTCCCTGCAACTGCTAACACTTCTCATTTGAATGTGTACGCCAAGTGATTATTTCAAGCAGGTCAACATAGAATCACAGAATCACAGAATTTCCTAGGTTGGAAGAGACCTCAAGGTCATCGAGTCCAACCTCCAACCTAACGCTAACAGCCCTCCACTAAACCATATCCCTAAGCTCTACATCTAAACGTCTTTTGAAGACTTCCAGGGATGGTGACTCCACCACTTCCCTGGGCAGCCTGTTCCAGTGCCTCACAACCCTTTCAGTGAAGAAGTTCTTCCTAACATCTAACCTAAAACTCCTGAAGTTCCAGACATGAACAGGCAAGGGACTTGCTGATCATTTGTCACTCTGAAAATCAACACTTTGTAAACACAAAGTGAAATTCCACTGTTTTCTACTAAATGAAACTCCACTCATTGTAAAGAGTAATCCCCAAAAGTCTTTTCTACAATACCATACTTTCCAAATAAGAACATACATGTCAAAGGGAATGAAGTAGCAATAAAGCCTACAGCAGTAGAGAAATCCAAATGCCTTTATTAGATTTAATAACTTTTGTGTATCAACAAATGAAAACTAAACAGAAAGTGTCATTTTAATTGATTGTTGAAACGCTTCTGGTATTGATATTTAAAAATATATATAGCTTATATTTTATTAGTATTTGGTCAGTTGTCATCTGCTGAAGTGAAGACATATAGACAGTCCTAAAGCACCATACTTTGACCTTTTCAAAGTTTTCAAATTTTAGTTGTTGGACATTCCTTTTATTTCCTCTGTAACCTTAATATTCTGCGAGCAATAGAGAAATGGAATGGCTGCCTACTCCAAACAAATGCGCTGTAAAGGTTAAAGTAGTGTAAGAGATTGCTCCTGTTCTTTTGCTGTCATTTGCAAACAATACTGGAAGCTATGACTGTAAGGTGCTACTCAGTTGAGAAGAACTAATGGTAATAAGGAGTGGCAGAATTTCCATTGTTTTCATAACATGAGCTTTAAATGTAAAGTTTGTTCTTAGCAACCTATTAATGCATGCAGTAGGTTATAAGTAGTCCAGTCAATGCCCATGCAGTGCTTGAATACATAGTTTAAAACTTTTTTTCAAGTGCCAAATGTTTAGGTAAACATCAGCTCCTGTAAGTGTAATACAACATTATCACAGTATCACCAAGTGAATGTTGCTCTGTGGTCTTACAAACCAGCATACATTTCAGTATGAAACTGAATCAGGACCTAAACGTTCTCTTTATATTTCTTATACACCTATTAACTTTTCTTTGATTGCATTACTGGGAAAAGGGGGATTAAGTTCCCACTGAAAGCTTAAAGCGTGTCTTGAATTGTTAAAAGCTTGAAACAGGGCTAAGCAGTACATTCCTTTCTTGTGCCGTTACATATTCCTACAGAGGAAGAAAGAGCTGTAATCCATTACAAATTAAAAAAAAAAAAAAAAGACCTGAAGATTTCTAACAACATTTAAAAATACTTATTGACTCAAAAGAAATCAACTGCTGTTAATGACTACTTCTAGTTATACACAGATATATATATTTCTCACAGTATTTATTTATTATAAAGCAAAATAAATAGGATATCAGCTCTCACTTTCCCATCAAAATGGAAAGAAACCATAAACAAAAAGTAACTTGTTCATTTTAAAAATACACTTGAAGATGGAGCAGAGTGGCCTGCAATAATTGGTGACAAATAGCGAGTTTCACCAAGCACAAGTCAAGAATTTCTCCAAGTCTGCTGTCCCGTACCTCTTGCGTACCGTTACAGGCAGAGCCATGCAGCAGGTGACACACATCACTTTAGCAGAGCCAATTCACTCTTAGGCCAACGGTGTTTCAGCAGTGCAGTGGTGCAAATTGCAGTTTCATTACAATAATCTAACCTCATGGCCAATATTCAAGTCTCATTACTAATGCAAAAAAGTCCTATGCAAAAACGTCCTAACTACCACTCCACCCTCTGGCGCTGTTTTGGGGGGGACATCCCCTCCTGCTCCGGCGGGACCACAGGAAGGTTTCCTATTACACCTTTTTCTTCCCGTGCTCTGCTTCTTTCCCACCGGATCCGGGGATCACAGGCGGTAGCTGCCACACACAACCCCCCAGGACTGGCCGCCCTTTCCCAGCTCCAAGGCCAAGGAGTCCATGGGCACAGCAAAGCAAGCCCAAAGCAGCTGAGGCCAGCAAAAGCCCAGGCAGCCCCTGGGGCCCTGCCAGCCACAGCAACACAGGGCAAAGGAAATGGCAAACGTCCCCTTTAGTCTTATCATCAACTGACAAAGACAAAAATCCCATTCATTGAATGAAGATGCAACTTCCCTTTTCCTCCCATGGAAACTCACTTTGTAGTTAAATGTTTAGAGGCTGTTTGCACTTGGTGTTTACATGCAGGTACAAAAACTTCAGCTTGAATACATATACGGAATTGGGCATAACATGAAGCTCTAATAAAGCACTGTTTCCCTCCAAATTTCTCAAAGCTAACAGAGAAATCCTTCTAGAAAAATAAATAACCAAGTCATATAATTTTGCTCAGGGTTCTAAGATCTTTCCTTGACTGATTGCATCCTAAGGGTGAGTACAGTGAACAAAAAAATAGCAACTAAGAGGGACTTAGAGGGTTGCTTTGTATTCTTAGTAGAACTAAAGTTATTTGCAGCTAGCCCAAAACTTACTTTGCAGATAATCTGAAACCTGCTGAAGCTAAGAGGCTATGCTCTATCCTATGCAAAGTTTTTAGCAAACCATTTCAAACCTCTTCGGACTAACTGGAAAGCTGATGAGCCTTGAAACTACCTCTTTATTTTTCCATGGGGATCTTTTTATCTATCTAAGAAATATACCTAAATTAAGAAAGGCTTGGCTGTAGCTCTTGGCAAACAGAGGATAACTGGGATGAAAAGTAACATAGGGATTTCCTCCTGGTTTCAAGCTCATTTTAGACCTTGGCTCCTAAATCTCTTCTTTAATTTATTTACTGTACAAGGCTCGTCAAAATTATTTTAAGCTGCAAGTTAAACTGTCAGACAGCCCACCCTGGAATACAAGGTGAAATGACTGAAAATGCAATATGCAGGGTCTACAGAGGAAGGTGCTGCTGCAGCATATATATACTCTAACAGTTACCATTTGCTACTTTCACCAGTTGAAATTTGAATAGCAGTTTAATCACAACAGCTTGAACCACAGACTGTGTCCAAATATTTTGTCAGCATCTTGTATTCTGTGCAGAACCCCCAGTGCTGCAACAAAGGTATTATACTTTCATTTAGTAAAATTAAATCTGACTTAGGTGTATATCCAACAGAGCAGCAATCAGTTTTGTCAGCTGAAGGCAGGAGTACCCCACAAGTTTTTTCAGCGTTTCCAGCTAAGTTGTATGTGTTAAGAATGTTTATTGCTGCTCACACCTAATAAGTCTTGCATAACTTTCCCTGGGGGACTTGGGATCATTGCTATCATCCAGAGGTTCAGACAAAATCTAAAATATCCAAAAAAAGTCATTTACTTGCAGCACAAATGTTTTTCATTTTCAAATTAATGTTATGTAGTCAAAAACTGAACAAGATACACATGCTGAGCATTAATAATCCTTACAGAATTTTACCATCAACATTCCATTTTAATATAAACTAGCATTCAATTAGAATATTTAGCAAAACAGTCATTTATTTCCAGAGGGTAAATACAAGTGGAAACCTGCCCATCTCACGTTGTTCAACAGCCTTAATATCACAGAATCACAGAAGAGCTGATGTTGGAAGTGACCTCTAGAGGTCAACTGGTCCAACCCCCTGCTTAAGCTGGGCTGCCTAGAGGAGGTTGCCCAGAACCATTGGATGACTTTCCACTATCTCCAAGGAGGGACACTCCACAATATCTCCAGGAAACTTGTTCCATTGCTTAGTCCCCTTCACAGTGAAAGTGCTTCCTGATGTTCAGACAGAATGCCTCACATCTCAGTTTGTGCCCATTGCCTCTTGTCCTCTCACAGGGCACTACTCAAAAGAGCCTGGCTCCTTCTTCTTTGCATCCCCTCCCCTTCAGGTATTTAGAGACATGTTTAATACACCCTTTCTCCTCCCCCCTCCCTGCCTCCTCTTCTCAAAGCTGGAGTACTAGCCCTCAGATTTTCCATGTAAGAAAGATTTTCTAGTCCCTTTATCATTTCCACAGCCCTTTACTGGACTCTCTTCAGTAGCTCCACCTCTCTCTTGCCCTGGGGAGCCCAGAAGCACTCACAGGTGTGGCCTCACAAGGGCTGAGGGCTAAGCAGAGGGAAAGGATCACCTCTCTTAACCTGCTGGCAACACTTTACCTAATGTAGCCCAGGATACCATTAGTGGCAAGAGCACATTGCTGACCCATGTTCAGCTTGGTGTACCACCCAGGTTCTTTCCTGCAGGGCCAGGTGCGGTCCAACTGGGCAGCTCCCAGCACGTACTGGGGCCTGGGGTTGTTCCGGGTGCAGGACTTTGCACTTATTTTTGAACTTCCCGTAGCTCCTACTAGGTCATTTAAGACATACTAAACTTCATTCACATTTTTTTCTTAGATGCTAGTAGCAAATGTTTTTATTCTCCTCATTAGTTACAGAAAGCTAGCAATCTGATAAAGGAAGACTGACATGCACTGTCCAAACTGAAAACTGAAAGAAAATATAAACAGTAACATAAACACCAGGAGGTCTGTCACTCACTTGGGAAGACAAACATAGCCTCCCAAAAGCTTTTCTAATCAAAGAAACTTATACTGATGTGCATACAGTTAATCAAAACACACACATTTGTTTTCTGCTCCAGATAAGAAGCCCATCATGGATGTTCTTGGCTTCGCAAACTGATTTGTATAATTTACTTATATATGAAGTGAACAGCAAGAGTTTTTACTGCAGCAAGGCCCACTTTGGACCATGTTTTTACCTCTGTTACTCACATTTGGCCACCAATATAGAGGTCCGTCATCCTCATTCACAGACCTCACAGTGGAATTTCAACAGTGTTATGCAATTACTACACAATGCTCACACAGCACTGGTATCAGCTTTCCTACAGTACTTTTTCAATGCAGAGCTACAGATTGAATACACTGAGATAATGTAGGGAGTAGGAGTACATGACATGGATTGTGCTGCTGTTATCTCCTAAAATACAGTTAAAGGATTCACAACCTTTGAGACAAAGTAAAAACAACACAGGAGTTTGTTCACAAACAAGGTTGTATATCACTTCTGAAGCAGTGATTTTCAAGTAAAAAAATAAAAAATATATAAAAAAAAAAAATCACAAGATGGACTTGTGGATGATACCAGATACTGCAAGTGATGTTTGGATTGACAGGAAAGTACAAAGACAGATCTATAATGTAAAATAGTAGCCAGGACCTACTCTGCACTGTGATTTGAGAGGCCAGATATGAAGAAGGAACCAGAGAGAGTTGTTACACAATGACTATTCATAAAAACAGATTTTGGATGTTCTTTCAGTCTGTAGGTAATCCTTGCTAACAAAGTTCACTCCCTTACTTGCACTTTACTTGTGAGATCGTAAGTGCTAGTTACCATCAAAGCAAGTTCTCAGTTGCTTTAATGAATGTTTTGAGAGTGTTCTACTGTATTTGGACAGTAAGCAGTAAGTGCAATAACAAATAACTTCCTACTCTGCTTCTGACCTGGTGTTGAACATCTTTCATGGAATAGATGAAAAACAGCATTACTTCAGTAATATTGATGCTTCCATTCTGCTTCTATCCAGTGTGATATACAGAAGCACATATGCGGGCTACACATATCTGTGAACATGGAACAACTCTGGTATGTCAGACTTTTTGTGCAGCTTCACAAATATTTCTGCAGTTCTATACTTCTCAGAAGCATAGGATTCACTTAGAATGTGCTTCGCGCAAAAATGGCAGACCAACGTTCTGGAATGTAAGGGATATACTGCACATAAGCAGATCACTGGACCAGCACACTCAGTATGCTGGTCAATGAATGCTTGCCAAAGCCACCCATTACTGTGCTGCGTGCTCTGTAGAGCTGTTCTGCACACACAAGTGTGTGAAGGACAGCAGGGATGCCATGATGTCTGCCTGTCCATTGAGACTTCTGGCTCAAAGTTACAGCAAACTTCCTCTTCTGAAAAGGAATCTGACCTTGCTTTAAAGGTTGTATATACACTGCAAGACCACTTTTTAAGACCATAGCTTATTTTGTAATTTTTGTCTCAATAGCTCTCTAAAAATTCCTATGCCAAGACTTAAAAATGCAGACACCTTTAAATGTTTCAATAGATAGCAGAAGAATAGTATGATTGTCTTTCTTTAAATACGCCTATTATTATACACTAGCCGTATCTGTTTCACACCAGTATGTATAAGGTACTTAAAAACAGACTTGGATTAAAAAGCTAAAATGGCAGTTCTTTATTATTATCCTTCGTATTTGTCACCATGTCTTTCATCCTTTTGTATTCTGATAATCCAAATCTTTAAATCCTTCCAGAACTCATTTGGGGTTTGGGTTTAAGATAGATTTAGTTCAACAGAAATGTTAACTTTCATCCGTTAAATCTATGCTCTCATTTATACATGAAATAAAACTTATTTTAAAATGTATGTAATTATAAAAAGTGTTTTAATGAATGATGAAAAGTACAGCATTGTGTAAACAGATTTCACAATACAGCCCAAAGAGACAATATAAAACTGTTGCTCCACTAATAAATCTTTCAAATATGTCTTAAATGAGAACTAATAACGTTAAACTACATTAAATAAAAATCACCTCTATTATATACTAGAAAATAATTGGGTGATTAACCACCTGAAATATAATGCAGTTAAACTGTTGGTTGTGGTGCCAAAAGACTACATATGTGCAAAGAGTTAATGCTGTGAACAGCCTGGCCTTACCTGAACAAGGAGCTCTGCTAAACTTAGCTTAAGTATGTTTATTTCTTTGGCATTCTGCAAATGAAAGTGAGTTTTTGAAGTAAAACAACAGCTTAAAGAGAAGAAAGAACAATCCAAAGGGAGTTAAAAGATTATTGTTAGTCTGTATTATTTAATTAATAAGAAAAGCCTCATTGCTTATACAGGTGAAAGTGTAATGCAGACACCCAAGTCCCTTCATCCTCAGCATGCCACTGAGCTCTGTAGCTGCTCATCGTTTAGCCTGAAGAAGAGGAAGCCCAGGGGAGACCATATTGCTCTCTGCAACTTTCTGAAAAGAAGTTGTGTGGAGCTGGGGGTCAGCCTCTTCTCACAGCTAACTAGCAATGCAGCTAGAGGCAATAGCCTCAAGTTGCACAAGGGGAGGCTTAGACTGGAAATTAAGAGAAATTTCTTCTCAAAAAGAGTAGTCTGGCACTGGAACAGGTTGCCTAGGGAGGTGATGGAGTCACTGTCCCTTGGAGTGTTCAAAGAAAGATTGGACTTGGTGCTTAGGCACATGGTTTAGTGGGTGATACTGGTGGTATCAGGGTAGTTGGATGATATTGGAGGTCTTTTCCTTAATGATTCTACCATTCCCCATCAGCTAAGGCAGAACCAGCAGGGAACACCTCTTCCTGCTCACACTGGGCCTCACAGGGGATGTTTTCATGGTTTCTTACCAAGCTCTGCTTCCTACTTCCCTCCCACTGGATCCTTCTGGGCCCTTCCCACAGCACAGTGGGTGCCCACAAGCCCTCCCCCAGCCTCAGCCAGCCATCATGCCCTGATAAAACGGTGCCACCAGCCCATTCCCAGCCCTGGCAGTCACCGAGCTGAAGCTACAGCTGGGGAGCCCACAGGCATGAGGCCGCTGGACACAGGGAAACCAGGACCAGGTAGTGCAGGCCCACAGCAGCCCAGCCAGCTCCCAGGGCCTGGCACTACCACATGGCTGTGTTTGTATGGGCCTCTACTAGCAACAGGGAAAAAAGCTCCCCTTTGCACCCAAACCCCAAATATTTAGCTGTAGCAGCCTGTCCTCAGTCTCATCTACAGAGCTAGGAGTCAGTTTTGCTGAACTTTTAATCCTTGGCTTCTATCTAGAAACCACTGACAGCAATGCCACACACCTTTAATTGCAAAGATGAAAAAATCAGAAAAACAGTCAGTCTCTACTGCACATGATGAAAATCCTCTGGTATAATAAGTCGAATTTTCAATGTTTTGCAAGGAAAACCCCCAAAATTACAAAGATCTGCAGGAAATCAAACCCAGAAAATAGAGTTGCTTATTTTCAGCTCTTGAAAGGGACACTGCAACAAAAAGTGTGTGTTTACAAAGGTTTATGGTCTATAATAGTGGAACAAGTTACCAAATTGTAGTTGTAGTTTCTTTTAAACAGGACTCTCCTTGTGTATCCAGGGCACCTGCTAGCAACTAAACTAGCTTTTCCAAAGGCACATTGCACATTTTCAGATCACCAGTGGTATCTGAGTACTTACATATCTTTTGTGAATCTGAAAGACTTGCACAGTATTGAAAACTAAAACATCCTGGTCTCTGTGCTCACATAACCACTACAATAGTGCTGTGGAGACTGTGTGTGCAGCTGCATGCATACCCACATAGAAGCAGACCCCGAACCTCAGACCTGAGTTTTGGTTTTGAAATAAGGCAGCCTGCAAGATAAACATTTTACAAGGATCTCCCCAAAGAGCCTATGGAAATACTCCAAGGCTTCAAAATGAAATTTAATACAAGAGATTGGAGTCTTTTTACTAAAAAAAAAAAATAATAAAAAGCCACTGACAAAATGACAATAGAGCTATCAGCATGTAGGCAATAATTCTGCTGCTGACTAAAATTGAAGTAGGTCAAGAAAGAATAGAGAATAAGGGCAATGCATAAGTCTTATTCATATCTGGATAAAACAAAACATTACTTAGCACAGCTGGAAATAGACTTTGATGTAAGATTACAAGAAGCACAAGGAGAAGTTGAAGATTTCATAGTTACCCCGCAGTTAGTAGTAATGGAAGGTGAAATGAGAGCCATCTGGATGGGTTTCTACTCCACTGCAGAATGGGCACTACTGATTTATCTCATTGAAAAAATTGGGCTTAACTAGTTTCTAATAAGAAAGGGTTCACTGATTTACTTTCTGTATTTTAATTTTTCCACTAATTATGAGGTGCCACAACCCTCTGAGACAGAACAAGAAATCCAACTTATTTAGAAAATGAAGCAAAAGAACAATGAGAAATGACGTGGCAAAACTCAGAGGACATGAAGATATGATATAACCCTGTAACCAATAGGGCAGCACCACTATTGTAAATGCCAGTACTTACATACTGAACAATTACACGTGCAGAGAATGCTTGTATTTCTTATGACCATTGTCTAGGCAAAGTTTAACACAATTGCCATATTACTAAAAGCCACCTTCTGGTGTAGCATTTGTGAAGCAAACAATTCCATGATACACAAAAACCTTCAGAGCCTCCCTGTTTTTTTGTTTTGTTTTCCTGCAGATGTATTAGGTAACTGTGGGGAGTTGAGCAAGTGTTCACAATCTTTTTCTTTGTCTCTTTCTTGAGCACAATAGCAAATGTCACACTGCCTAAACACAACTATTTGAAAAGCATGGTCACAACTGAAAACCAGCTGAGGCCTATAACCAACACACAAATCTTATTTGGTAGTTAAGTTTAGGTAGAGTGCTGCTAACCAGTCAAATACCAAGTCAGACAGAGGTTGCATCTTCCAACTCACTTTTCCTGTATCTTAAGATTTACCGTTTATCTTTAAATCCTGAAGACAACAGATTACAAGTCAATTATTTTGTCTTGCTGAGGATATATCCAAAAAACATTTGAAAAATGCATCTCACCAAGTGTGGTGAATACCTGAGCCCATAGCCTTGACTCAGACTAACTTCATGTCTCAGGGTTTTTGCACAGTGTCTTGAACATATTAGTAGCTTTCCAGAAGTGGACATATCTTCAGTTTGTACCTCTCAGAGTTCAAGGTGCTGAACATAAACTGTTCTGCGCAACGTGAACACTTTTATTGGCTTAACAGCAGTCATAAAAGTATGTTTGCATAAGAAGTTATGACACCTGAGTCAGTGTGTAGTGAATGAAAGTAACTTATTTCAAGTTAGCTGCTCACAAAAAATTCACCTTGTCTGTGGGATGGTCAAAGACACTCCACTAAAAACTCAGTGACACTAAATCTTGTAGATCCAGTATACTGATACCATGATAATGTGACTTGGAACAGACACAGAGCAAAGTACAAGGTCCTATGACAGCTAACCAAGGCATTCCAGACTACAAGACCTACAAGAGCCATCTTTTTACCACCAACAGAGTAAAATATTCGAACTCCAGAGCATTGCAGTGTCTGCAGATTAGCTACAGACACAAGGCATCACTACTGGACTGATTTTTCCCAAACTGCCCAGTTAGACTCCCCATGATCTTGGAAATGAAAGTCAGTTTCTCTATCAGAATCATTTCCTGCAGGCTGCTTTTTTAGGCCCTTTTATTAATAATGGCATGTAGCTCTTCATGACATATTGGCTCCCAGAAAACCCACTTCGGTTTACTTTGTCACCATGAGTTATGAAATAAATTCCCAGGTCCTATCAACTCAGTTGTTTTCAGCTTACAATTTTAGGTTTACTGCTCTGTCACAGTAAGGCAGCATTTTATTCCAAAAGTGCTAATAAGCCATTTTTCCAGGAGATTACCTACTGAATTTCAGTTTGCCAGAGTTGTGCTTATTTTTTTCTGCATTATTACCATTATAGAATAAGCCTCTGTGGAAGATTTAAAAATAGAGATCCCAGTAAGAAAAAAAACAAACAAGCAAACAAAAAACCTCTTATTGACATGTATTTGAGGGAGAAAATACAGAACAGAAGCCAACTGCAGGTTAGATACCTAAATACCTCTGAGGAAATGATGCATAATCAAGAAGCATTGGCCAAGACCAAGATTAGCCTGGAAACCACTTATGAAAAGGCCAGGAAGCAAAACCTCTGTTGGGTCTGGAGGACTGAAGATGCCAAAGAGGGAACAGCCATACTTCTGACAACAAACTAGTAGACACTGACAAAGAGAAAAAAAAAAAAAAAAAAAAAAAAAAAAAAAAAGGCAAAAAAAAAACCACCCACACAAAACAGACAACCCAGAATTTACATAGAAAAGGCATGAAGCATTTCAATGGGACCATCATAGGTTGCTAGCATACTATATTATATATACACACACAATGGATTCTTGACTGTTTTTTTCTTCTCTTCTTTGCTACCATGAGCCTACAACATATGTCTTCCACTCTGTCAAATGTCATGTAATACCTTTTAACTTACACCCACTGTCTGATCTTTCCTACTGCCATCTCCTTTCTGCCAGCAGAACAGTATGGTTTGATCATGTCTCTTGGAACCCATTAATGCCACTTTCTCATTTCCCAGAGAGTATTTCTGAAGAATGACAGTGAGGTACTCCTTCCCTTCAAATGCTGCATGCTTTTGCCTATGGTGTGCTCAAAGCCACTTTACTGCAAATCAAACACCAAATTTAAGAACTGCATGCAGCATTTTAGCATTACGGAACAGAGAAATAGCCTAAGCATATGTTGATTTGGTTCAGACTGAATCTTGACACACAGATTTTCAGCTTAAATAACAAAATTTTAATAAGAAAGACTGAAAACACTTAATCCTTTTTTTTCACAAGTAGAGTTACACTGAATAGCTTGTAGCTGCAAACCCTCTGGTTGAATTTAACAGGTTAAAAATATTCACCTAATTGAGCAATCAGCTGAGCATTACATGTGTTAATAGCAACACTGAAGATCAAACTTACAAAGCTGACAGCACCCTGTTGCACCCAGACACAGTAGCATGTAAAATACAATGAGAAGATAAGTGTGCATTTTACACAGAACTACTCTAGAGCAGCAGGGAGATTGCAAACTGTAATTCAAAACTTGGCAAGCACCAGAATTAAGGCTACCTGCAAACCTAGAAACATAGTTAAGAGCCAATTTAAACAAAACAACAAGTTAATTTAGTCACAGTGGTCTTAATTTACCTTCAGGGCTGGTCAGTTCACAGGAGTTTAGAAAGTATAATTATAATTACAGAAGAAGGAAACCATTACACAGACTGGTATGTCAGGCTTACCTACCAGCTACTGAATTAAAGATCAATTGAATGGTATAGGCTTTAAAAATTTTAAAGAAATAAGGCACAAGTAAGGCAATGTTACATGAAACTTACCTAAAACTAGCTTGTGATCCAGCATTGCTGCCTTAGGAGTCTCCACTCTATGCTATGCCATGGCATATTTAGTTATATATCATACATACATACATACATATATATATACATATACATATTTAGCGTTTGGCCTCCCTTGACGGAAGAGGAAGAAAGTCAGGAAGCCATCTAAAGATTTCAAAAGTAACACTGTTTATAAGGCACCCAGTCTCATCACCTTTTTAAAAAATAGAGCAATGCTAAGTTGTAACATCAGTCATTTGAACATTTAGTTAGGTTTATTCTGTATTACAAGATGTGTTATGTGGAATTTAGTATCGATGTTACCTTCCATAGCAGTATAGCCTGTTATTAATTTAAATTTTCCAAGAAAACCAAAAAACAGAATGGGATAATTACAAAATTGAAAAGAAAAAAAAAAAACCTCACTAAATTTATGTGGCATACTTGTAAGAAAAGTGAATTACATATGGAAGCATGTTCATTCTAGACCTTTGTAGACAAATCTACAAGTTTATATTCTACTCCTTAACTTGATTTTTTTTTAAGGCACAATTACCTTTCAGGAAGAAGAAATCTGATTTGGAGTATATAATCATGTAATAAAAGAATTTTTGCAGTAACATAGCTACATGATCATTTTAAAACTCTCTATCAATGTTAACAATAAGGAACAGTAATTGCTGTTAACAGTCTTGAGATACGGCCCATCTTCCTTTACAATAAGCAGATATATGGAAGCAGGCCTTTGGCAAGTGGTTTTGTTGTTGTTGAGCCAGAAAAGAAATATCTATTGTGAAGTTCTGTATAAAAATTTGTAAGTCTGCTTTACAAACGCTCTGCAGGTTTCACTGTTGTCAGCCCTTATATCACTGACCCTAAAGGTATGACAAAAAAGCCCACTCAAATAGAGAAACCGTATTTATGAAATGGACACACAAAAGAATTCAGTTTGTGCAGTTGTATTCTCACTAAGAAAAAGATGACATATATTCCTGAGGCAATTACACTAAAGCCGACTGTTGGAATTACACTTCCCCAAACAGTAGAAATACTGTCTGAAATACATATGTACATGAAAAGAGCCGTTCTAACCATGATTTCATCATGCAAACTTTCACCACCTTCCTGAAGCCAAGGCAAAAAAAGAATTGACATAAAAAAGTCTCCATCAGCTGCCACTACAGGATTATTGAAGCTTTTAAATATGATGTTGTGGGAAATGCATCATACATTCAGAAAAGCAGGAGGAAGAGGAGGCAGGTAGAGAAGAGCACTGATAACTAAACCAGCTATTAGCTGGATTATCTGACAGGTGTTTGTTCTTACCCAGCTGGGTATTATTTAGTCCTGACTCAGTGAGCCTGAAATGCTTTAGAGACACCTCAGGGAGTCAAGCTCCCTACTGTTAAAATGACAGTGACTCAGTAAATGGGTTCCTTATGTACACGCCAGCATACTTTGCATTTGCCTGCATGATTACACTTTAATACCTAAAAAAAATAAAAAAAAAAAAATGCCCTTTTACTGCAAATGTGTTAGGCTCAAAAGCTTTCATGTTTACATCTAGACAATAAATGGAAGATATGAATAATCCAAGTAACCAAAACCACTCATTGCTATTTGGGCTACCAGTTTCACTGGTGGCCAAGAAGTGCATTTGAATCTTTTACAGTACTGAGAAACAAGTACAACCCACACAGCAACATCAAGGAACCATGACTGAATATTATCCAGAAATTATGTGCAAGATTGCAAGGAGTATAGGTCTAATCTTTAGTAAGATTTTTTAGGTAGATTGAGGGTCTTCACAATGAACCCATAGGAGGAAGGAGAGAAAAATCACAACTAAAGAACTAATATCTGTTTATAATGTAAGTTACTTAGTTTCAAGAGAACATGATTCCCCCTTTCTCCATCCACCCCAAAATATAATTGAGTTCACATTTATCACTCCACCTCCAGTCCATATTGAAGTAATCTCAAACCAAAAAATTTCAGTTTCCTCACAATTACGCTACTTAAATCTTAGAATGCTGCTAATTTCTGAGTAATGATTCACCTTTAACACATTTTTCATATAATTCAAGATGTTTTAAGATGCATGCCCTCTGTATGAAACTCATTATGTCAACAAACATTCCCCACCACTTCCATAAAAAGTAGGTGGGGAGGAGGGTGAGAAGAGATGTCTGATTCTTCAGATGGATGCTGAAACCCAGCCACATAGTATCTAGCAAAGATCAGAGTAACTGGCAGCTTGGCCCATCACATCACTTTACATGCTTCAAACACCTCAGCTCACCCACTGAAGGCCAAAGCTGGCATCGGTTTTACTTTCCTTAAACGTTTCTGTTTCAGAGGAATTATGAAAATAATATAGATAATACCTCATCTATTAGCAACAAATCTACTACAGCTATTAACAAAGGAACGCACCATGGGATTGATTGAATGGATAAATGGGGATACAACACTTGACATCAAAGCAATGCAATTAAGCGTTGGGCAACAACAAACCAGATAAGAGGTGAGAGCACAAACCATTGTTTAAGGTTAGAATAACAATGATTCTAATAATAAAAAATAAGTATATAAATGTGGTTATAATGAGATAGATGGTTGTGGTTGATTTATTTATTTTTAAAGTTTACCTGTTCAAAAAATTTGCATCTACTTGAGTTATTCTGTTTCCTAAGGATTCTTCACACGTATGTTGTCCTGTAAAGCCAGGCCAGATGCTGAAGCTATTTCGTTTCTAAACAAGGCATCTATTTTTACTTTTCTGCAAATGACTATCAAGTAGGATATCTGGAAAAGAATTTGTTTTTCATTTTGAGAGCAAGCCTCAGCAAACACGCATGTAAAACTGACAGACAGCTTATGACTTTCTTGACTCCAATAATTACTGGAATTGGAATCCAAGTCTGACTTTGCAGAGAATATAAAAAAGCTATAACAAAATGCCAGCAGAAAAAAAGCTTAGCTTGCTGCAGACATATGCGGATTACCTATCTGTGAGAGATAAACAGTGTAACAGAGACTGTATTAAACCTGGTGAAACAAAGGATTCTGAAGAAAGTTATCATAACCTCTCTACCCATTTTCACATGCTTTAAAGCATGTAACTTTTATACACAAAAGTCAGGTAGCATCAGCACTATGAGGTTTGTGCATATACTGTGATTAAAAAGTTTAGAGAGCCTTTTGAAATGCAGTTCTTAAGGAGCAGAATAAAAGCAATCAATATTCTTACAGTATTTCAAAGAATATTATGTGCAAGTTTTTAGGGAATGGCTCACATTTTCTGAGACATGGTATTGCAGCATTGATTCTGATTGTATACTAATTTCACACAAATAAAACAATGAATCATGTTCTCAGCTCAAATAAATTGGTGTAGCTCCACTAAAATTAGTAGACTTAAATCAGTTTATATGAAGTGATTGTCTGCTTCTTCATAAACTTTTTGAAGTTGTTTTTGCAAGCAGTATTTTTTTAATTTTTTTTTTTTTTGCCTTGGCAGGTGTGAAGTTAACTGGGACCCACTGTAGATTAACACCCAACAGCAGCAACAAGCAACTAGGCATTAAAGACTTGCAGGAACAAAATAATAGCAATGCTTATTGTTGCACAAGCAGCAATGAATTCAGCTGGGCAGCTAATTGCATTTAAGTAACTGACTGGTTAACTAACCAAAAAATCTGGATCAAATTCCCTTTTATTCATGTCAGTGCAAATTAATAGGAATTTCACTGTAGTGAGTGGTGATACACTGATGTATTGACAGGACTATCAGGCACTGACAAATACCTTTGTGTAATTACTGTCTACAAAATGATGCAGCAGCAAACTGCTTATACGTTCTTGATACACCTGAGTAAAATGCAGAATAATCTTTTTGCATCACAGTTATGTAGCATAATTCCCAAATTCCACTTTCTTTACGTCCTACCCATGATTGGGTAAAGCAGTATTACAACCTTGAATTGTCTAATATAGTTCAATTGATTAAGACAGGGCAACATGATCTATAATGCTTTTGTACTATTGACCTTCAGTGTGGGTAATCGTTTTTGCTGTCAAAAATTGACTATCTCGCAATTGACTGAGACAGAGTAATATGATCTTTAACCTAGAATAAAGAATCCCCTACAATAAAAAAAAAAAAAACACTGATAATACAGCACATTTGGAGGATGAGGGGCTTAAATATCAACATATACTTGTTTTGTACTGCAAATCAAGTTTGGTGGACATAAACTAGGAGCACAATTGATAACCAGAATGAGCAAACAACTGATGCAGGTGTATTTCTAAACCTGGACACTAAGATTGTTGTCTATATACTTGCATGAATATACTGCCAGTGTAAGAAACTAATCAACAAAGCATCACGCACATGACTGCAAGAAAATATTACCAAATTACTCAGAATTCTGCCAGTGATGGTCTCATTATTTATTGCCATTTCAACGGTTAAGATAAACAGGTCATTAAAGTTAGTGGGTATGTCGTTTATTCACTGTATATGACTAAAGTGTTCTTTCTAAAAGCACTACTACAGACACAATATGTCTCTAATAACATAGCCTGTGAGGATTATCTCTACAGTGGCATTAAGTTAGTTATGTCACTGCGTTCACTGAATACTAGGCATTGCCTAACCACAAATAATATAAACGTCATCTCTTTTAACAGGAGTCTTTGAAGATGTACCGTAGAATTTAAAAGGAATGAGAAAATATAAAATAGTATTCCATGGACATTGAAAGATAACTTTAAAGTTACAAGAATACACTTTCATAAATATAGCAAGATCTTGCAGTATACAATATGGTATTTCTCTTTTTTGGCTACAGATTTGAAAGGCTACAGTAGTTGCTCTGGGGTGGAGGGAAAGAGCTCTATCCATTAACATCTTTCTGCAATAGTATAGAACAGACCCTCTAATGACAATGATTTACTCCACACAGAAGACAACAGTCAAACTCACAAAGTAGAAGGCTTAAGATAAATTATATGTGTGTGTGTGTGTGTGTGTGTGCACGCGTATGTATATGTATGTATGTATGTATATAAAAATAAAATGTTTGGAACCAGGCCAAATATATGTATTTATTTTATATATATATATATTTGGCCTGGTTCCAAACATTTTGTGTTATTTATCACTAATTCTTATTCAATATACCCTGAGCCCTGAGAGGAGAATAACCACCTTATTTGCATTTATGCAATTATGCATTTTAAAAAACAATAAAAATTGACAGTGAAAAGTATTTCTTCAATTTCCAAAGTAGCCCTCATCTTAAAAAAAAAAAAAAAAAAAAAAAAGAAATTTTGCAAGGAATGTATTGTGCCAATCACCCAATCACCTGCTTGCACATTTTGCACATTATGCTTGAAGTGCAGGGCACATGTTTTCAACCGGGAGATGAGTAGGTATCTTCCTCTTGGTCTGTACAAATCTTACACTAAGGAATAAGAAGAAATTAATAATACAAAAATGTTTGGATAGACTTCGAAAACTCATACTGTCTCGGTGGCAATGATACTTTCAATTGAAACGCACCCAATTTCTGACTATGATGTCACCTCGCTTTTTCTTATGGATGACAATCTGATATGCAGATTGTCCACTGTAAAATAAATTATGAAAAGGTGACCAATAAATAAATAAATAAATAAATAATTCTGTGTTATGTATGGGACACATGGGGCATTGCTGAAGGGAAGTTGTGAGGAAAAAAAGGTATTACTGTTTCCAACATGGAAAAGTTTTATTTGCTTTTCCATTTTCTGTTAATAAAGACTGTTTCAAAAGCTAAGCAATTCTAGCTCTTCCTTTTAGAAATATTTTATGACCATCTTTCTAATAGTATCCCTTACCTGTAAAACAGTTCAGAAAGTGACATCACAAGAGCAAGTCAACAATATTCCCTTCTCTTCCTCCCTTTTAAGACACAATACATTATTTCCTGCACATCAGTTACACTTCACATTTTAAAATAAAGAAATCAACTGGCCAACGATTCCATTGAGAAATCCCAGCACAGAATATCTAGTAGCAGAATATCTATTATAAATCTCATACTCTATATCAATACTAGTGAAAATACAATAAAGAAAGAGAATGATCATTCCCTCAGTTACAACAATCTTGTTTAGTGATTATCTGCTGTAACAATGTAAAATTAGTAAAGCATTATGAGCCAAGTTTTATACTTTTATATTCTATACAGATTAGACATGAGGCAGTCCTAGATTGACTCTTTCTACAATAGTGTAGATTTTTAGCATAATGTAGTAACATTAACTTAATAAAATCAAACTTCAAAAATCTAAACCTGAAAAGTCTTTACTGCACTGATTTCAGGTTAAAGATTAATTTTGATTGCCTCTCCTGTAAGAAGATACTACTTCCCCAAAAGATATTCATTTCCTGAGTTCAAAAAAAGGAGACAGATTTCAAATAGTGTTTGAAGTTTGAGTAAAAGGTAACAACAGTAACTCAAGCAGCATCATTACAATGACAAAGTCATCAGCACTAGAAAAAAATTAAGAGGTGACAGTCACGCTCAGCCAGAAGGATATAATAGGTATGGTGAATATTGGCAGACGGAAGAACTTCTGTAATCAGTGACACTGGATTGAAGCAACAGCAGTGGAAAACAGATACTTCCACATGAAAAGAGTGGAAATTGGAAAGCAAGCACACTGAATGAAACAGGAAAGGTCACGATAAACAAGAGTTTTATCTGGAAGAAAAAAAAAAAATCAAAACAAGATAGTTAAAAACTCAAACTTAAACAAGAGCAGTGATAACATCTTGTCAAAAACTAATTTGAGGAAAAAAGAAGCCAGGAAAAATAAGGTCACCTCAGAAACAATGGCCTACAATACATCCAGTTGATTCAGTCAGAGAAATTAACCTTTCAAAAGAATCTGCACTAGAAAAAAACAAAAAACAAACACAGGTAATTTATATCAACAAGGAACCATATTTGATTTATAATGAATAATATAACCATCTTTCATGCAATAGTTTTACACTCTCATCAAAGATTTTTTTCCTCACAACAGATTTCACAGAAGAGTAAGGATAGTATAAAAATCAAACCAGTGAGGTGTACCCTACTCAGTAGCTGACTCACATACTGTCACTTTGACATGTAGGGTTAAACAAGATAAGGCCAAAGGAAATCATTTTCAACATCAGGTATCACGAGCATCAAGCGTCGGTGCATTCTTACATTAGAGAAGCAGGACGAACTGACCGTAAACTAAGAATAAACATGAGAAGATAAATCATAGATATGTTCAGATCTGAAATACCGCATGACCAGTTCTACCTTTCAAGACTTCTAATGCCATTTTTCCTGAAGTTTTTTAAAAACTGAATATTTTTAAACACGTTAGCCATTAAAAAAAAAAAAAAAAAAAAAAAAAGCATAATAAGTTGTATGTAAGATGCCCATGCCAAGAAACTGAGTATTAACATCCTCTTAATCAATACAGAAGTTGCAAACATACTTGGTATGCACATGCACACAGATTGTACACAGGACTCTACTGAAAGAGATCATCAATATGACTGACTATGTCACATATAATATGACTGACTATGCCACTCCTTCCCATCCTGAGAATTTGCATTTGATTTGCAAATCAAGCCATGGCACTAACCTCTGCTGGTTGCACAGTATCTCACTGTGGGGGAGTGGTATTTCACAAATGCCATCATGACTACCACATATAAGGATGCAAAACAAAATTATGTAGCTGAAAGGTCCTGCAACAGCTCAACTATACTTATAAACAAATCCAAGTATTTTCTAAATGCAAATAATTCTGAAAAGCAGCACTGTAGGTTTTAACACACTGTAAACGTCATTATATGCCAATCAAAGGAAGTCACAGGTCTGAGTCAGGATCATGTCATATTAGACAATTATGGGATTTTTGCTCATTTATTTGTTCAAGAAAGGAACATCTCCTCCAGAGAAACTCAGTTTTGATATTTTTGAAGCTGTTATTTCAATTATGTTAAAATGAAATTAAAAAGAAGTAAGGATTATAAGTTTATGCAAGTGGGAACAGAGTTTATTCTTAAACACTTAAAGAAAGGTTCTAGTTACAGAATTTTTTATGTGAAGTTTATGCACTGGGTAGTCAGTGCAGAAATGTAAAGCAACGTAGCAGGAACACACATTACAGAATGGCCAAAATCTTGCTTGCTGGCAAGTGTGAAATTATTGCCCTTTCTTTTCCCACAAAGGTCTTCCTGAGTATCTCTATACATGCCAACTATAGAATACACATTGTGACTAGACGAAACCAAATATTGAGCTGCACGTTTGCTATTTTCAAAGGTAAGCAGTGCATGCATCTGCAACATGCATGTCAAGACAGAGAAGATGGAGAAAGTGACTACAGCAGAAAGCCTTCCAAATGCAGTGATGGAGGGCTGTAATAGTGACAACAAACAAATCTTTTGAAAAGAAAAGAACACACCCCTACCATACATGAACTTCCATAACTGCATTTTGATTTTAGTGTTGTATTAGCCTGACATTGTATTTGGCTAGAATGAGTTTGTACTATTTTCATCTTTCAAGACTAAAGCTGAGAAATTTGAGTACTTCATCTCTGTGGAAGTAACAAACCTGAGCAGTGCAGGCAGTAGCTCACCTGACACCCTTTAAAAGTAGCACATAAAGTAGCATATGCACTTGTACAACTGCAGTTTCAAAGCCATGATTTATGTACTTTACAAGTGAAATTAATGATATCATCTCCCGCTATGCACTGGCGTATTAAACACTCTGCAGTAGTATTTCATGACACGCAGCATATATGACAGAGGCTAGAAGTATATTACACACATGAATGTAACTGCTTGTAAATCACTTCACCATGGTACAGCTTTATGTCATTCCAGCTAGAAATAACCTACACAACACGACCACCACTTCTGAGGAAAATAATTCACAAGTGATAAAAATATTGCAGCATTCTACAATATTTTACTTCACCCATTATCAGTTTCTTATGAAAAGCTAGCATACAACCTAGTTAACTGCAAAGAAAGGGCCTCTATGGGTTCAGCTAACCTCACGAGACTTAGGTCTTGCAAATGGCTACCAGGGACCCGTTAGCAGATGGTATGATTTGCAAGAAGAACCTGGATTAAAAGCCCAGAGTAGCTGTGAATTGTTTCAATTGGGGAGATAACATGCAGGACATTCTTCTCCAAAAATAAGGATATGAAAAGCACTAGAAGACACAATAAACAAAACAGTCTCAACTTCTCCCTTTCTGCTCAAACCAAAGGCACTCACAGTGCACAACCAGGCTATGGGTCAGCAGGGCACGCATTGCCAGGAACTGTGCCAGATGGGTTGATACTACAGGCTACAAAGCTACAGAAAATTAAAATTCATTCTGTACAGAAAATGAAACTTCAACTTACCATAGCGTTACTCTATCACAGCACATAGGCATTTCACAACACATATCAGGCATATCACAGCACATAGGCAACTGAATTGCATTCAGGCATCAGAGCATGAAGGCAGCCAGGTTCTCTTTCTGCTTCAATCAAGGACTGAATCACTGAAATCTGTGTTATGGCAGAGTGCCCTCCCCATGCCTGGGCCACAAAACAAAAATCACCAAGTAGGTTGCATCTCAAGGTGTGTAGCAGCTACCCACAAGTAAAGGCAAGACCCATGCCTGCACATCCAAAAGGAATCTCAGCCATTTTGGAGAAGTGGGGAAAAAAAAAAAAAAAAAAAAAGTCTAATTGTTTTTACTCAGATACAATGCACGAAAACAGATTACTTAGAGTATTTCAAGATACAACACTTTATTGTTTTGTTGCTGTCAGAACCACAGAATACATTTCTTCAGTAAATAGCTTCTGGGACTACAGGCTGGTTTGTTTTCTACAGCAGTACCACCGAGATTTAACAGGGAAAGAAGACAAAATTACCACGCTTCATTTCAAATTTGAGAGGATCTTATACATTTTCTGACTCATTTAGATCTTCTATAGAAATGAACTTCAAAAACATTTCATAACAGGATACTTGGAGCTATCAAATGGAGAAAATTGTTAATTCCCATCCTAGTGTATGCATAGAGAATTGCTCAGCACAGAGGACTACAGTTACTACAGTGTCAGAAACTCCAAGAATGCGGGGGGGAGGAACGGATTAATTTCTGGGAACAAAAGGTTTTCAATATTCTTCCATATCCCCATATAAACTTCTTCAGACCAAAGTGAGGTGGACAACACTTGTCATTTCACTGATGTTTTGTCTGCTGTGCTGCCCCAGTAAAAGGTCCTTGGAAGGAGAAAGGAGGAGCTAATTTTTAGCTAGTTTTTGATACTGCAGTGCATCTTATACTCATCTTACCCAGTTCTACTGCTGGCCCAGGTGGAAAAAAAAATAAAATTGATCTGAAACCCAGCTGGAGCGGAGACTGAAGTTTTAAAAAGCTTTTACTGCTTGATCCCTTGCTGCTACTACTGCTTCAAAGCTTGGGAAAACCTAGGGAGAATCTAATAAAACAGAATCAAGCCTCTTGAGATGAATGTCTTATGTTTTCTTTTACCAATTGTCCTTTGAAATTCCTTGATGGATGGCATCAGTGGCATAACAGATACGTGGCAGGTGAGAGTGAAAGGCAAAAGAACTATTTACTGTTCTACACACATAACATGTGACAAAGGGATGAATATCCCTGTATCAGTGCAGCTATAACCATTTATTTGAGCACTGTTAAACGTTGTTGAACATATTTTACATTTATGTAAGCATCTCTTTTATGACGCATTGCTAAATGCTTGCTTAATAAAAAAATAAATTAAAAGTTAATAATGAAACAATTTCTTTCTAATTTCCCATTCATTTCAAGTTTAAGGATACTCATATATGTATAGCTAATTCATTTTCAATGCATAAATGTGACAGCACATTTAATGCTGAAGAAAAATAACAGGATCACTTAATAACCAATATTTACATGATACAATTAGTGTTGTAACCCTAAATCATCACAGGTTTAAGGTCAGATCCCAGGAAATTGGTATCAGGATAGATTCATCATAGAGCCTGTTTGATTCACAATCCAGTATCAAGCCCACAGAGATTATTCTGAGAACCTTTCCAAACCCCTCAAGTATTTTCTTCTGAGATAGGAGACGTTTTCCTGAAAATTTCATACAGTCTATGTTACTATTGTGAGAAAACTTTTGCATCTAGTTAAATAAGGAAAACAGTTGAATTTATTGACTGGATGTCAAAGATGTTTAAAAAATCATTTTTGAATGTCAAATGGTCTTTCATTTCTCCACCTTGAGATTCCTGTCTCTATTCTTTCTCTATATTTCATGTCTACTTGTTCTTTCAACCCCCTTGGAGTGCAGCCAGGCTCTACAGCCTACAGTATGAATATGCCTGCTATATTCCTGTTTGATCTTCTTCCCTTGATGTGTCAGTTTCTTTGTGGCCTGCCTACTTGTCAAACCATTTTCACTCTTCAAAACTTTTTATGAATTTTTAAAAAGCAGTGCAGATCTCAGGACATTTGATGAATTTTTCAAGAGCTAATCACACGCAAATATCACAAATATTGCTGTTTATGTGTTTAGCAACAAACATTTATTTACAAATTTCTGCACTTAAACCAGCCAGATAGCAACAAAATGTATTGAAAATACACTGAGTGACAGGTAAACAAGAGAATACATTCCTCTTTTAGCTTTAATAGGAGTAGCTGTTTGTTAAAAAAGGGAAGAACAGAGAGAAGCAACAATGAACAGTATCAATGTACTGTTGATACTGTTGATACTGTATATAAAGCGGTGAAGGATAAAATCTCAACTAATATAAAAGAACATAAAAGAGATACAAAAGAAGAAATTATGAGCCATCTTCACTTAAAATACATAATTTAGAAAATTATATAGTAGTCCAATTGCTTTAAACATGAGGTGGCTTTATCTAGAAAACTAAAGGTTTCTTATCAGCCTTAGTGATGTGGTGCACTTGATATAGGTAATGTAGTTAATCCATCCATATGCATCCATAATGCTTGGATCAACAGATAACAAATTTCCATTTACTAATAGCTGTAAGACATTATTGATACTGTTTCTGAAAGTTATTACACTTTTCAGATGATCAAAATTACATGTGTTACAAGTGAGATCCTCATACAACCAAGTTGGATGTTGATCATCAAAAACAGTGTTCCCTGTGTCCAATGGGTAATTCCCTGGAATGTTATAATAAAGAATTTCTAATCTCTAGACAGGAAACAATTTAAAATATTATACAAGTGAGATTAAAAATAATGTTGTTGCACTTTTAAATCAGAGTCAGAACCACCATCGGACAAGATGTATCGAATACTCTAAGCTAAAATAACTCACTTTGCCCTTTCCCAGTGAAGGCTGAATAAAGTATACCTAACTGAAATGCTCAACATAAAAAAAGTATAGCGAAGACCTGCTTAAGGCAGTATTTTTAGTGCTTTAAGACTGCTAAAAGAAGAGTAAGTAAACATATGAAAAACACACATACAGTAAGTTGCACTAAAACAGTTTTTCATATACAGAATAGCCCAGCCAGGAAATTCCTTGTCACTAAGATATCATGACAGGGTGATACCCCCTGTCATGTGTTCACTCTCAGACTAGCTCTGACAATTTTGCTATGTATTAATTTGTCTGGTCCACTTTACAAACCACTCTGATACCTGTATGTCTAGGGATCAGATTTTCAAAGGTATTTAAGTGACTGGTTTCCATGGAATAGATATAAAACCAAGTGTAAAGATTTTTTTCCAACAAAACAACCAACTAACATCTACTTTCACATCCTGTCAGAGGCAATGGTCTCAGACTTATATTTCAGAACAAAATGAAGATTGATTAATTCAAATAATTATTAGTTCAATTGTCACAAACCACAACTTGAGCAGACAGCTCAAGAAAGGCAAGCAGTTCTTTCAAACACAAAGAAACATCATAAGTAAACAACCATGAGTTTTACTTTAGTTATATTTTTACTACTACTACTAATAATAATAATTTTAAAAAGTGGTTTACGCCATATTTAAAACAAGTGAAATGTGTCAGGAATCCGGAGAGGATACATGAAAAACAGAGGATATGGCAAACTGTTAAACTGTTATGGCAAACTGTTAATGCACACTGGTAAGCCATTACTGAATTATTCCTTCATGACTCCAGGGATTTTACTTCCTTGCTTATGAGTTTAAACTGAGTTACTTTTAACAGGATTTATACAGTCAACAATAAAATTGACTCAAATTGTTCTGTTCTGTATTTAGGAGGAAGGTGTTCACCTACATCTACATTGGCTTAAAGCATTCAGAAACTGCTGAAGGAATAGAGCAGACATGCTGGCCATCAATATGACGAAGAAGCAGAAATGAGAAAAGTATATATTAGAATATAAATTGAATGTACATTATCAATGGAAAGAGTCACAATAGAAGATGAAGGACACAGGAATTGTGGGAGCAACTAAGAATATGATTACTTATTCCTAGTATTGTGAACTAGCCTTCTCCAGTTTTCCAACCTTTAAAGCATTTATTCATATTTGTGAAGTAAGAAAATATAAAGCTTCCACATAGGTATCAAATACTTGTCTTATCAAGAAATGGAAAGAGTTGGCATTTGAATGAAAGACAAATCTGAAATGTCTTCATCTAACTCAGCTTAAAAATTAACTGAATTTTAGCTCATATTAAAATAAATAAATAAATAATAATCTAGATCCTAAGAATTAGGAAATTAATTTTAGCTACCTGAATTCCAGGACATTCATTAGCCTTGCTTATTGGCAAATAATTTTACTGGAATTCTATAGTAGTGTTTCATACCATCAGTAAAATTATATTTAATATCTAGCTCCCTTTTTGTTTTGCCCATTACCATAGTTTCTATGTGCCAACTACACAATTAAACCTAATAATATCCTTTAAAAAGCTTAATATTTCCTTGCCATGGTGCTCTTGGCAGAGACAACATATTGCAGTGGAACGTTTGCTACCTTTAAAATGACAACGACAAGAAATCAAGCATATCAAATGCCTCAGAGATGCATGGGATGTGTAAATAGGGACTACACATATTTAAGCCATTTTCTCAGAGGAGATCATTTTTGTTGTCAGTCTTACAGGAACAATGATGGCAGGTCATTAAGGGATAAAAACGTCATGAAAGAATTAAATCCTGCACCAACTGACAGAAATGTCAAGACTGAATTTCATTCATTTTGGTAGTAGCTCTCCTTATAATGAAAGATTTTTCTCCCTCTCTCATGCCTTGTGCTATGTAAACATCAGTGTACAAATACACACTTGTAAACAATTTGCAAACGGAGTTGCTCTTACATAAAAAAAAAAAAAAAAAAAAAAAATCCCTCTGAATTATTTGCATTAGTTATTTATTCCAGAGCACAATATTCTAGTATTGATCAAGCAGGATGAGATCAATTGACTGTCGTCATATCTTTGAAAGTTGTAATCTACAATATAGCTGGTTTCAAGCTGTGGATGTCAATACAACACAACTACATACTGTTTAGACATAAGCAACTAAACTGGAAAATCCTGCAGATGGTAGGTTATGTCTTGTCATGTTGTATTTTTAGAATATTTAATTTTATTTCATAAATCAACATGTTCTGCAGTTACTGTCATTATTTGTATTGCTATTACACAGATATGAGGAGCACTATACAAACAGGTACTATTTACCTTTCTGCCACCTACACACAGCCAGACACAAAACATGCAGACTTCTAGCTACTAGCTGATTTCCAGGTTTTGCACTGAATAGGCATAAGAGCCTACACACTGTTGTAAATCAGGGCCAGAGTATACACAACTGTGATCAAATACACAGGAATAAAATTGTTATATTGCCACTGGACTATAACAGAAAGAAGATTGTCCTTTCTGTTTTGGTCATTACTGCTTTTACAGAGGAGGCAAGGCATTTACTAATTGGATGGAGAGACTGCAGAGAGACGACCTAGAAGGCTGAAGTATGCAACTAAAGGAAAAAAAAATGAAGTGAGGTGAAAGACACACACACACACACACACACACAAAAAAAAAAAAAAAAAAAAAAAAAAAAAAAAAAAAAGGAAAAGTAACCATTATAATAAATGAATACTACATTGGCTTGTTAAAAGAAAACTGAAAATTTTGGACTTTTTTTTTGGTAAATATATTATTTTCCCTAGATACATATGCACATACCTATAAACAAAGAAGAGAGAAAGGGGACATTTCCATAGGCTTATATAAAGAATTCAGTATTACTATATTACTGAATTTTGGGTGCAAAGGTAGATAAGAATAAAAACCCAGTACACATGAATATTGATTTTTTCCTACTTCCAACCATCTTTTTGTTATCTTTTTTTTCCAGCCATGAACTGTGAAAAACAAGCCTATATACCTATACATATATACACTCTCATATACCATGCACATAAATTAAATCTTAATGTAGCATATCAAAACAACCCACTGTGAATAAGCTGTAGAATGTAGTTTTAAATTATTACAGTATTATGCTCCGTCTGAGCTGAGTACTGGACACCTTGCTAACAAAATAAAAAATGTGTATATTATTGCAAGGAAAACATAGAAACATTTCCATTTGCTTTCACAATGATTTTATAATGGGAAGAAAAGTAATAGTTGTGTACCATTATGGTGTAGATATTAAAGATACAAGTTTCAAAAATGTTACATAAACATTAAAGTTAGTTTACAAACTGTAGTCAAAATGCTATGTTGCGACCTGGGTAGGGATGTAGGGATGGATAGCTCCCGGTAGACTGGAAGCTGGCAAATGTTGTGCCGATTTTCAAGAAGGGTCAGAAAGAAGACCCTAGCAATTACAGGCCTGTCAGTCTCACGTCAGTGCCTGGTAAAATCATGGAGAAGATGGTTCTCGAACTTATTGAGGCGCACCTGGGGGACAAAGCAGTCATTGGTCCCACCCAGCATGGGTTTGTGAAGGGTAGGTCCTGCCTAACTAACCTGATTTCCTTTTATGATAAGATCACCCGTATGGTGGACCAAGGGAAACCAGCTGATGTGATTTTTTTGGACTTCAGCAAGGCTTTTGACACGGTTTCCCATAGGATCCTACTGGACAAAATGTCCACCATACAGCTAAATAAAAACATCATACGATGGGTGAGCAATTGGCTAACGGGCAGGGCCCAAAGGGTTATGGTAAATGGGGCTGCGTCAGGCTGGCGGGTGGTCACCAGTGGGGTCCCTCAAGGCTCCATTTTAGGGCCGGTACTTTTCAATATTTTTATAAACGATCTGGATGTAGGAATAGAAGGTATTTTGAGCAAGTTTGCTGATGACACCAAACTTGGAGGTGTTGTGGACTCGAATGAGGGTGGAAAGGCCTTGCAGAGGGATCTGGATAGGTTGGAGAGCTGGGCAATCACCAACCACATGAAGTTCAATAAGAGCAAGTGCCGGGTCCTGCACCTGGGACGGGGAAACCCTGGCTGCATGTACAGACTGGGCGATGAGACGCTGGAGAGCAGCCTCACAGAGAGGGATCTGGGGGTCGTGGTAGACAGCAAGTTGAATATGAGCCAGCAGTGTGCCCTGGCAGCCAGGAGGGCCAATCGTATCCTGGGGTGCATCAAGCACGGCATCGCTAGTAGGTCAAGGGAGGTGATTGTCCCGCTCTACTCTGCGCTGGTGCAGCCTCACCTCGAGTACTGTGTGCAGTTCTGGGCACCACAGTATAAAAAGGACATGAAACTGTTGGAAAGTTTCCAGAGGAGGGCTACGAAGATGGTGAAAGGCCTGGAGGGGAAGACCTACGAGGAACGGCTGAGGTCACTGGGCCTGTTCAGCCTGGAGAAGAGGAGGCTGAGGGGAGACCTCATCACAGTCTACAACTTCCTCGTAAGGCGGTGTCGAGAGGCAGGAGACCTTTTCTCCATTAACACTAGTGACAGGACCCGCGGGAACGGGGTTAAGCTGAGGCAGGGGAAATTTAGGCTGGACGTCAGGAGGGGGTTCTTCACAGAGAGGGTGGTTGCACACTGGAACAGGCTCCCCAGGGAAGTGGTCACTGCACCGAGCCTGTCTGAATTTAAGAAGAGATTGGACTGTGCACTTAGGCACATGGTCTGAACTTTTGGGTAGACCTGTGCGGTGTCAAGAGTTGGACTTGATGATCCTTAAGGGTCCCTTCCAACTCAGGATATTCTATGATTCTATGATTCTATGTGTCAGGTCTTTGGATTCTATTTGTTTGGAAAACAGAAAACACGATTATTATTATTATTGTACTTGGGCAAACAGAATGAAAGAGGAAAAGCTTCTATGGAAAGAAAGTCCTTGGGGATTTTAAATCTTTTTATTTTGTTAATCCAGAATGCATACTGGATGAATCTGTGCTTATATGAATATTAATGAAAGATTTCTAAAGATAATAACCAAAATGAATAATTTTGATTCAAATAATACTAAAGGTAGTATTTTTTCAATATTGATAGACTGGTCTCCCTAGATTACAGTTATTTACCAGTTCTGTGCAGATTTCTCAAAAGTTTCAAATTACTGTTGGAAGTTTGCTCTGTCCTAGCCATCAGAAAAAATGACTTTGCCTTCTTGTTAGTTATGATACCACAAAATCTGGAGAATATCCCTTATGTTGTGAAGCAAACAGTTCACTTACGAAACCAGGAAAAATAAATAAAATTAAAAAAAATCCATCTCTATAGGAAGAAATAATCCAGGTGTTAACAGTTCTGCTTCATACATGGGATCTCTGGATATTTGCAGTCATGAAGGGCCACCTGAATAAATGTGGCCAGGATCTTGCTGAGCATTCAGACACAGTTTCTGCAGAAATGTGTACCTCTTGTTATTCTCCTGGTTTCTGCAGAAATCATCATTGTACCATAATACATATTAGCCATCACCGAGCTGATTTAGAGAAGCTGGAACAAGTATGTTGCTCTATGATGAGTTAATCTTAACAAAAGTATTAATGAGGCCTCAGTGAAGTTACCCAAAAGTAAAATCTCATGGTTTAGGAATTAAGAATAAAGAAACAGGAGAGGATGTCCCACAGGTCATTGACTCAAGCTTCCTGCTATCACAGGCTGCACACTAATAGCCCCTTTCAGACAGTGACCAATTCCTATAGCCCCCTTGTTCTGTAGCTGAGCTTCTTGCTCCTGCCACACTGACTGGACCACTGTTCCAGGCCTTCCAGGCTCTAGACTCCCAGACTTCTAAGAGTCATCTTCTAATTTCCAATAAAAGTTTCTAAAACACAGTTTAAAAACATTGGTTTCTAACTTGAAGATGGGTGACCAGAACTAGATTCAGGCTTCTTAATGCCTTCTTAAGAGCAGAGAGTTTCTTTAATGAAACTCACTTATGTTAAGACATCTTAAAACACACTTTTGTTAAGACATCTTCTCAGAATGAGAACAAAGAGGCTATTTTAACTACCACATGAACCTTAGTAGTTGATTAAAAAAGTCAGACACTATTTCCTTGTCTGATTCTGAGAAACAGGCAGGCTAGAAGTCAATCAGTGGATAATGAGTTTCCACTTTGCTTCATTGTAGTCTTTGCAATTTTTTTTTTTTTTTTTTTTTTTTTCTACTTTACCTTCCATCTCTGGCTACTTGCTGTACTGATTAAAAGATTCTTCAGAGGCTCACCAGAACTGTCTCTACTTTTGTAGTAAGTTTTGAAATCTTAATTTTAACAGTAGTAGGTTTTTTTAAGTGCAGATTAAAAACATCTTTCTGAGTATTTTTAACCTTCTTAATTTTTCAACTAAATAAGATCCTTTTTAAATCACAGAATTGTAGGGGTTGGAAGAGACCTCCAGAGATCATCGGGTCCAACCTCCCTGCCAAAGCAGGTTCCCTACAGCAGGTTGCACAGGTAGGCAACAGAAAATAATGTAAATAATATAATTGCAAACATTCAATGATAGCCCTGTCTCTAATGTATTATTATTCCTTCCTTATCTCTTTCTAAACATTCCACACTATTAAAGATTACTATTTATCACACTAATTTCATCGTAAAAGCCCTCTTACCTTAAAGTAACAGTCTAGAACGCTTTGTTTTGAATCAGCTATGAATCTGCAGAAGGAATTGGGCTACAACCCTCCTGACATGTATCTCTCTCCTCAAAAAAAAATAAAATAAAATAAAATAAAATAAAAAATCAATAGTCTTACATAGGATCAGAAATGGAATATCAAATCAAGTTACCAACTAGAATACATCTTAATGCCACTTAACTCTACTACGATAGAATTCTACAGCAAACCTGTTGTCTCACTGTCTTTGGATATTTTCTGTCACTGTTACTGTCATTAAACAGGTGATGAAAATAAAAGCAGCATTTGTTATTGTTGTTTGTTTTCTTTTGCAATGACCATCAAACAGACAATACATAATCATGTCAATACACATGTTTTTATCATATGATTGGTATATAAATCATGCATTGCCTATGTAGCTAAGGCTACATAGGCAATGACCTGAGTTTTAATATGCACTTCTTTTCTGATGTTATAATATAAAAATTCATATTATTCAAGTCATCTCTTTCATAAAGTATCAAATATTACAGAAATTAAAGTAAGGTCCTTGATTAGGTCCTGGTGTCCTTAGACAAAAACAGTTTTAACTGCAGGTAAATTCTGGCCATCACAAATAATGCTAAAGCAAATAAGCACTTCCCAATCTCCCCCCTCCCCCCAATAAGACTATTTATAAATGTTTGTATACTGAATTGAGGGAACTTGGAACCCAAGAGAACTGTTGAATGAGATTCTAGTCACAGAGGTCAGGCTCCAGTTCACTGGTCAGTGAACTCAAAAGTCAGCTCAACATACTTTATTTGAAACTCAGCAGCCATTTGGAAACAACAACAACAAAAAAATGTTATTTACTTAGAGATAGGGTTAAACTGTGGTTCTAGTTAAAAATAATAAAATAAAATAAAATAAAATAAAATAAAATAAAATAAAATAAAATAAAATAAAATAAAATAAAATAAAATAAAATAAAATAAAGCTGCCTGAAAATCTCAAACATTACTCACACCAAAACAATCCCTTTATAATAGATTCTTTTTGTCCAACTATTTTCAGAGGGAAGAAAAAAAAAAAGAATGAATTTGTTGTAAATACAGTTTGTTTTTCTTCTCTTCCTTCAAATTAAAAATATGCATTTGCATATAACAGCAGCTTTTTGGGTGTGTGCACAGGGGTGTGAGTTTTTTTATTTTTATACTTCAAGGACTTAACTTTTTATTTTTCTATAATGTTTAAAAAAAAAAAAAAAAAACAACACGCATTTTATCTTGGAGGCACTCATCTGTCTATTTGTCCCTCTTGAAAAAAAATATATTAACTATTGTCATAGTAATACAAGAATATATGTTATACAGATTTCAATAGTGCAACTATTTATATAGTAATATTAAATGCAAATATTTTCAAAGATAATCCAGTTCAAATAAAGGTCTGCAACACCAGGTCTGAAGGTCACAAATTTATAAACTCTACAGAAAAAAATCATATTTTGAACTTTGAAAAACTTCATTTCATAGGTAATGAAAGAGATCGTTGAATAATATGAATTTTTAAAAAGTTTTATTGTTAAAAAAAAAAAAAAAAAAATCTATTGATATCTAATGTCCTTTCAGAATGAGGGTTTTGAAGACCTGGGATTAAAAAAATCCATCTTTTCATATAAAATGATGTTGATGTGCATCTTTAAGTTCAGAGCTCCCAGTACAACCTCAGATCTCACTGAAAATCATATTTTTTATACCTTAGTCATACAATAAGATGCTGAATAGTAAGATGCTCTTTTCTCCTGGAAAGAGTCCAGTGGAAGGCTACAAAGATGATACGGGGCCTGGAGAAGGCCTCTCAACCTTTCCCTGTGAAGAAAGGTTGAGAGACCTGGGTCTGTTCAGCCTGGAGAAGATAAGACAAGACTGAGAGGGGATCTCCTCAGTGTATATAAATATCTGAGGGGTGATACAGAAGGATGTAGCCAACCTCTTCTCAGTGGTTTGTGGGGATAGGACAAGGGGCAATGGCTGCAAGTCAGAGCACAGGAAGTTCCACACTGACATGCGAAAGAACTTCTTCATGGTGAGGGTGACGGAGCATTGGAACAGGCTGCCTAGGGAGGTTGTGGAGTCTCCTTCTCTGGAGATATTCAAGGCCTGTCTGGACGCCTACCTGGGCAGCTTTCTCTGAGGAATCTGCTTTGGCAGGGGGGTTGGACCCGATGATTTTTTGAGGTCCCTTCCAACTCCTACAGTTCTGTGATTCTGTGATTCTGCGAATACATCAGGTTGGGGGAAACTACAAGCAATCATGTAAAGAGAGACACTATCATTACATGGATACATGGAGGAGGTAGAAAATGGGGAAATTTTAAGGTTGCCTCTTTGGTTTTGGCATTTCCAACTTTGGAGTACTTGATTGCACGTCTTCAATGGTGGTTATACTAACTACGTACTTTTAAATGGTTCTGGTTTCTGACTCTTTAAATGGCATTACTTCTTTGTGCTGAATAACAGAGATGGCACCTGATGCCTCATCCTCAATGCTTTTTTCTGAAAGTATTTAATAGGCCTAAAATTCCTGACTTGATCTTGTTTCCATTTAAGAAAACTGAAACATTCATTTTGACTTAAGTGGCAGAAAAATGAGATCCAACTAAAAATCAGGAAATATGTTTGAACATTTGCCAAAACATGATTCAACTGATAATTACTTTGCTAAATTACTTTAATTTTTCTCTACTTTACCTTATTTATTTATTTTCCCAAGACTGTTAGAAGAAGGGAAAAAAAATCCAACTTACGTAATTTAGAGAACATCTCTCATCTGCATCTTGTAAAGTTATTTTTGTTTTCTTCTTTTTCTCAATATTTTTATTGCCCATGCCAAATGTATGCTTCCAATTATTAGAATCATATAATTTTAATTCAAAAGATACATATCTATAATTGTCTAAAGGAAGAAACAGAACAAAACAAAACAATTGGCTGTCTAATCTAATGGTATAAATCAAAACAAAGCTAAATTTTATTTTTTTTCTGCCTCTCTAAAAACTGTAGTAGTTTTTTTCATCTACTCAATATTTTGATATTCAATATTTCCTGCACATTGTCATGGACTGAATCTGTATTAAAATGCTAAAAAATAAAAATAAAAATAAAAATAAAAATAAAAATAAAAATAAAAATAAAAATAATAGTATTAGCATATGAGCAGTACTAATATCTACAATTAAAAAAAAAAAATCAAATATGATCCACTATCTGTGAGACTTGGAAACAGATTATTATCTATCACAGTAATAATTATTACAGATTCTTCTATTTCAGTATTTCACATTTTTTCTTGTCAGGTCCAGTCCAAAGTCAATGCAATTCACTGCTGAATTACTAGAGGGTTAAATATTTCTTATTTATTTTTATGATCTGGGATTTTATTTTACTGACAGATGGATTTTGCATTCTTCATAAATGACAGATAATAAAAAGTAGACCCATCTATTTTTATTGCAGAGAAATAGTTATATGCCAAACTCTTTGGTACTAATATTTACATATAGCTAATGTGCAATTAGTACAGAGAAGATCCATGTGCTTGGATTTTAAGAAGGAACAGCACAGTCACTCATGTTTAATGCATGATTTTAGAGATTAATTCCTTTTCCAAAGCCCAAAATGACTATCACATTAAATTCTTTTCATGCTTCAAAGGAAGAAGGACTATGAATTTTAGGTGAGAAGTACAGCAACACAGTACAACCTATACTTTTCTCATAGTCAAATTAACACAGCATGAGCCACACACGTTGGTGTCTGATCTCTAAACAATAGGAAACAATAAGCATTTAAATTATGCACACCAATAATCTATAGCTTAATTATCCATAGCTAATTAAGTTAGTCTTAAACAGATAGATTATCCTATGCAAGATCCGTATCTATTTTGTGAACACTGCAACAAAGTGTGTTATGTGTGAAGCCGATATGGTGCAGTACTTGCCAGGAATACTTCAGAGAACTCAGATTCTGTATTAAGGTTACACGTCATACCTAAAATTAAAGTACATTTTGCCCACTAAAGTTCACATGGGAAGGAAATGCAAGAAATCAGCTACATAGTCCCTTCCTCATTTCAAAGCATATTGTTACTTTATAATCTGCTTTAAACTACTGCACTGATATTCTTCCCTCTGAGCAGGCCACCAATTGTATGGACTGAGCTACAATTTCTCTGCTGTTTCTGTTTTGGATAAGTGGGAAGAAGTAGGCTCTGTCTTGTCTTAACAAGGTACCTTCAACCCTATGAAGCCAGATGGGGAGTAGGAGCAGCCTGAGGTGGGCATCTCAGCATGTGTCCCAGTGGGATGGGGGAGAGACCTCTGCTCCCTGGCAAAGGAGCCGCTGGTCCTCCCTCAGATAGCGCTCAGAGACCATGGAAAGCAAAGCCATATACATATGCAATATTCCTAGAAGAAAGGAAACCCTATAAAACAGTTTTTCTGACTACACGGTCCCTTTTTCTCTCCTCCTCTGTAAGCCAAATACTCCCCCTCATTTACCTTGGATAAATTTCCAATCAGCAAAATGGGAGTTAGCTTAAAATGTATTTAAATGCTCTCTTATTCCTAAGGGAAAGAGCTTTCCTAAGAATATTGCTAAGGAAACTGTAGCCATTTTCATGCAAAAGGCAGGCTGCTTGGTAAGGCAGAAACCAGCACAACAACAACAACAACAACAACAACAACAACAAAATAATCTATTTTATTTCCTTTTCTTTTGCATCAACAGGATAAGTAGGATCAATAGGATAAACACCTAAATGTTAGGCAATAAGACATAAAACTAGATAAATTTAATTTTAAGTCAAAATGAATGTATATTTTTTTGAAATTTTATGTAGCAGAGAGATACTACTACAAAAGATTTTTGTTTCAAATTTTATTTTGTTATTTTATTAATTTGTTCCAAATAATAAAAGGGTGACACTGTTGCCACTGTAACATTCACCAATATAAACAGGTTAAAAACCAGATCCCACAATATATTCAGAGGATATTTCCAATGCAGTCTGCCAATGCATTCAAAATATGCCTGTAGCTATCTGAGGGTGCAGATTATGCATTAGCTTCCCAATACTAGAACATGGGTTGGCCAAAACAGTGAGATAATCCCCTGAGCCTTAACCTCAGGTTTGCAAAGGTTATAGAGATGCTCAGCATAGATATAGTGGGTCTCTGATTTTAACAAGAATTTCGGTGAGCAAAATTTTTGAATATTAGTCTATCTGGATTACTTCAAGATTGATTAATAACCTAAAATTTCATTAACGTGAGGTTAAAGGGAGAAAAGTGGGCAGCACAAGGAAAATAATCTCTCCTGTTTTTCTATACTCATCATTAATAATGAAGAGATTGATACATGTTAAAGGAATCAAAGACATTTCTGAGGCTCTTTAGGTGTAGATTTGTGTTTTTGCTGAATTCAAATAGACCATCATGGCTTCAATCTGGTCTCAGTTACACTGATGCATCTATACATGATACCCAATGACAAAGCATGATTTTTTTTTTTACATCTGTAGAATTCATACAAAGTCACAGAGCAATAGTTTGTACTGGTTATAATTCCCAAGACATGGTAAAAATCCTCTCTTCCACTGGGCAAAATAAAATAATATTTTTCCTTGGAAAAAGAACAAGAAGTCAGCATTTATCGTGGCTTCAAAGTATGAAAGGAGCTATTAAGGTGCGATTTTTTTCATTACTGGATGTTGAAAGTGCTTTCCAATTGCCAAAGAACACATTTTGAACACGAGTACACTGCTCAGTTCTTTACTCTCTGTAAGCCTGGAACTCTAAGGTAGGCTTGCTAAGGCTTCCTGCTGATTTGTTGCAGAAACATTTCCTGTAAATTCAAGCTTTATGTTAATTTGTGATGAGAAATAACAGGATGATTAGGGGCTATTAACAGGTCTTGGGATAAATCTCAATGACATGAAGCAAGATCAACATTTGCTGAAATGCTATTTTTTACCCTAACAAGTCGATCTTGCACTTGAATTCAGAGCATTTTTTGTTTGATTTTGGTGTTGTTTTTTTTTTTATATATATATTTTTTAAGTAACTATCAGATTAAAAAGACAAAAGGTTATCAAAATACAGCATACTTGTGTTTTCTTTGAATACCAAGAACTGTGAGTGAAGTTTATAAAAGCTTGGCACTTCTCAGTAGTCATATTAGTGCTATTTGCCTTTATTTTATTTTTATTATGGACTTCTTACTGCACTTTTTGTTATCCTCTTTAGAAAATAGCTGTCTTCACACTGTCATTCGCTCACCTGCACTCAAGCAGGTGTGTGACCATCAAAGTCCATATGAGCCCTCCAAGCAAGGGGAACAAAATTCAATGTTAATACAGTTTTGAGGCATTTTTCTGATTTTCACGTTACACAGTTTTTTTTATAAAATGAATCATGACTTCCATAAAATGGGCATGCCTGCTTTGTATAGACACTGGCAGGCCGTCAGGAGATTTGCTCCTCTGTAAACTACCTTTGTTTGCGTTTTAAATTTCACATTACAAACTATGCAGAAGAAACACTAAGGAAAAAGAATTAAGATATGACACACATTAAATATTGTCTCCATTACTTGATTTGAATCGATGCTCTAACATTTTCTGAAGCCTTCTAACTCAAATATTATTCAGTGGGGCAAATTCTGTTCTCCTTTCTACTGAGCATATCATCATTTCAGAGATGTGAAATAAAAACATGTTTTGACTTATTTGAGGTTCTTATTTGCAAATTGCATATCACTATTCCAGCTGCAATTTCTGGAAACTCTTTGCTGGATTTTCAGTGTTTTCTTTAACCAAAGTACATCAACAGTCATGTTTTAGGTTAGACCAATATTGTGTTTTTGAAGTGAATCAATTTTTTTTTTTTTGAGTTGTGTTAATGCATTATTGGTGAATCCAACCAGACCCCTAATCGTTAATGTGTTATCGGTGAATCTGTGATTGTGATAGTTCAGTACCCTAAATCCAACCAGGCCCATAACAGTTAATTGGCTACACCCCTTAATGTGACAGGAGTAAGCCAATATTATTGTTTCTTGGCATGGCTTAAAATGTTTGATTTAGGCTCATGGCTCTTCCCAGCTGGGATAAGGTTACTGTGGACTTTCTGTTTTTTAGGTATTATGAAGAATGGAAGGGAAATTTAGGACAAAGTCCAATTTGCATATTAATTATAAATACCTCATTTCAGCAGGGATCTCATTTTTTTAATGCTTTCAATGAAAAAAACTTTAATCCCAAATGACAATTTTATCTTTCTCTTCTGTATGGTTGGTCCATATATTGGAGCCTGTTTTCATCAGCCCTCAACTGACAGATTGGAAATACCAATACTATGGAGAACCGATACAGTGATGAACTGTAAAGTTTGCCCTCAGTGTAAAACTCATCTCATGACTCACTCTGTGCATAGTATGTACTGCAGTTTTGCACTGCTCTGTGACCAACCTACAGCAGAAAGCTACACAGTAGAGATGAACAACCTTGTATTATGCCCTCTCTAACACTAGGCTGATTTTCCATTCCAGCTGCAATTCATGCTGATGGCACCTCCGTTGCTGCTGGGTTTTCCTGCATTCTAATCAGGTCACGTGGCAAACCTTTATCAAGCAAAATCTCCTGCATTTGCATGTGATAAAGCCACGCCATTTCTGGTAATCAGCAAAGTGCATGTACTGCTTTTTAATACAATCTCAAGCTTGTTCTATCATTCCTTCAAGGTGAAAAATCTATTTTTGACTCTACCCCTCCTTCATTGGTCTTTAGGTCTCGTTTTGATCAAGATTTATGCACTTTTTCACAATCACCATGTGTTAAAACATTTGCCAATGAACAACGGTTTAAAGAATGTATATGAAAATATGAAAACCCATGAACAAGCATCACCCTATAAACATTTTAGAAATTATATCCACAGTTAAATTATTCCTATTCAATATTACTGTCTTTATACGTCTTTTAAACATCTACAGGCATGGTTAGACCAGATACTGATCCACACACATGCAATTATCAAGAACAATTAAGAGAAAATAAAATCCTCTAAGTTACAGTTTGAAGCCTACTATTAATTGTAAGCAATATTTTCCAAAAGAAGTATCAGGAAAAATACTAGTTATATAGATAAATACTCCAGAATGACTATAAAGAAGAAAAATATATTGTGTGGTGCAAATGGGAGCACTGTGGAAAGATGGGAAGGACTCTCAGGAATCTTCTTAATCTTCGGTCTCAACTTTAAAGGTACTGTCTTATAATTAATAGACAGAAATAAGCATATACTCACTGGTTTTGTACATAAACTCATAGCAATTTAGTCTGTTTAGTATTCTTGTCAAGGAAGAGTGACATTAAGTAAAAACAAAGAAATTTCTCTTATCCTGGTAATACTTTGAAGATCCACAGGCCCAAAGACCAAAGCCTTTGCCACACAACTACATACTGCATGAGATTTATGTATCTCATCAACTAAGTCCCAAACAGAGCTCTGAGAGAGGAAACTGTTAAAAGAGAGCCATGAAAACAGGAAGAAATATTTGGTACTCTGCTGTATTAAATGATGGTCTGTCAAGTTTAAATAAATCCTATCCCATGGAGCAGCCAGAGGGCTTGAGAAAGGATTTGACAGCAAAAGAGAAGATGCAGCATTTTGCCATAAAGTAATAATAGGTTGGCATTTTTATAAAAAATAACCATTAGCTGGAGATATTACTATAATGGGGAAATAGAGCTCCTGGTGAAATAGGTCTTCACAGTGTGATTCTTAACTTCTGAATCCAGCAAGGCTGGAACGTAGGGCAAGGAAGTATTGTTCCAGACCTGTAATGAGGGAAGTGAAGAACCAAACAAATGTGGACACCTTCTCTTCCTCAAAGTAGCTACTTTTTTTTTTTTTTTTTTCTCGTATTTTCAGTCATAGTAGCATAGACTTCTTGCTTTTGTTTTGGCTCCTGAGAAATACTTCACTTTCAATGCTAAAATGCATATTTATCAACATGATGTTGTTACCATCTTGGACATATGCATATCTATAGAGTTTACCATCAAGTTAGCACCTTTATCTGTCAAATCTCTGACTGAGGCTGCAAGATTAGAAAATACCATTTAAAAGAATTTTCACAAAAACACATAGTACTTTAAGAAATTTGCTCATTATAAACTATTTAAAAAGATAAGAAAAGTTTTTCGAGTATTGCACTGTCCTGAATTAGTCTGAGATACAGAGAAAGTCTAATGTTCTTTGGTCATAATGGATTTGGTAAGAAGTGCTCAAACTCATTACACCAAGAGGCCCAATTCATAAATAACCTTAATTTCCATTGATAACAGCAAATTGAATGTAGTGCCAACAGAGGAAGCTGGAGGCTAGCTGACTGAAGCATTCAAGGGTTGTGAAGGACTGCTGTAACAATTTCAACAGATGTTCTGCTATCCAGCTGAAGTATTCACAGACTTAGAACTATTAGATAAAATAAACACATTTTTAAAGTTGCAATATCTAGTAAAGACATTCTAGAAACAAAACAGAAGGATCCTGAGACTAATGTTACCAATGTAGTTACAGTGGTTAATAACTGTGCAATTGGTGATAGACAACCAGTACAAGCGGGTTGTCAGTATGAATTATCAATATAGTTTATCTATCCTGAATCAAGAGAAGAGAAGCCAAAGAAGTTACATTTTTGTTCTTTGCTGAGCAAAGAGCTAGAAAAGACAATTCATACTTAAATATCTAATGTAATAGGTTATTGTAGTGTTCTTTTCAAAGAAACATTGGAGTAAATCTATTTGTAGTGAAATTTAGTTCTTTGGAGAAATTTAGACTTTTATTAAATATATTTCATAGACTATTGAAAGTTGTCAGCCAGCCCTAGGGTGCTTAAAGAGCTGGCTGACGTCATTGCAGGAACTCTCAATTATTTTTGAACAATCTTGGGAATCTGGAGAGGTCCCAGTAGACTGGAAGCTGGCAAATGTTGCACCGATTTTCAAGAAGGGTGAGAAAGAAGACCATAGCAATTACAGGCCTGTCAGTCTCATGTCATTGCCTGGTAAAATTATGGAGAAGATGACCCTTGAAGTAATTGAAGCACACCTGGGAGTGTGGTGGTTTTACCTTGCTAGGCATGTAAACACCACAACCGCTCTCTCACTCCCCCTCCTTAGATGAGGAGGGGAAGAAGTAAAGTAAAGAACAACTCATGGGTTGAGATAAGGATAACTTAATTAAAAGGAAGAAATAATAATTATTAGGGAAAGATTATTATTAAATAAACAATTTAACTAAAGGAAAAAAAAAGGGAAGGGGGAAAAGAGAGGGGGAAAGAGAAAAAAAAATGAAGGCTATGTGGAAGTGGAGAGGAAATAAATTACTTTCTGTTTCCCACAAATGAGCGATGCTTGAAGCAGGGCCTCAACACACGTAGCCGGTGTTCGGGAGGAGGACCGACGTTTTCGCAACGGAGCCCACCCATCCCCTCTTCTTCCTGTTTCACACTCACCTTTTATTGCTGAGTGTGACCTCATATGGTATGGAATATCCCTTTGGTTGGTTTAGGTCAGCTGCCCTGGTGATGTTTCTTTTCTCACTTTTTTACCCACCCCCTAGGAGGGTTAGAGAATGTCCTGATGCTGTGCCAGCACTGCTCAGCACCAGACACAACACTGGTGTGATACCACTGCTGTTCTAGCTACAAGTGCAGAGCACAGCACTGTATGGGCTGCTGCCGGGAAAGTTAACATCCCAGCCAGACCCAGTACAGGGGAACAATGCAGTCATTGGTCTCAGCCAACACGGGTTCATGAGGGGTAGGTCCTGCCTAACAAATTTGATGTCCTTTTATGATAAGATCACCCATCTAGTTTATCAAGGGAAACCAGCTGATGTGATCTTTTTGGACTTCAGCAAAGCTTTTGATACGGTTTCCCATAGGGTCCTACTGGACAAAATGTCCAGCATACAACTTAACAAAAACATCATATGATGGGTGAGCAGTTGGTTGACGGGCAGGGCTCAAAGGGTTATGGTAAATGAGGCCACATCTGGCTGGCAGATGGTCACCAGTGGGGTCCCTCAAGGCTCCATTTTAGGGCCAGTTCTCTTCAATGTTTTTATAAATGATTTGGATATAGGACTAGAAGGTGTTTTGAGCAAATCTGCCAACAACACTAAACTGGGAGGAGTTGTGGACTCTGTTGAGGGTGGAAAGGCCTTGCAGAGAGATCTGGATAGGTTGGAGAGCTGGGCAATCACCAACCACATGAAGTTTAACAAAAGCAAGTGCCAGGTCCTGCACCTGGGACGGGGCAACCCTGGCTATACGTAGAGACTGGGTGATGAGACGCTGGAGAGCAGCCTCACAGAGAGGGATCTGGGGGTTGTGGTTGACAGCAAGTTGAATATGAGCCAGCAGTGTGCCCTGGCAGCCAGAAGGGCCAACCATATCCTGGGGTGCATCAAGCACAGCATCGCTATTCCGTCGAGGGAGGTGATTGTCCCACTCTGCGCTGGTGCAGTCTCACCTCGAGTACTGTGTGCAGTTTTGGGTACCACAGTATAAAAAGGACATGAAACTGTTGGAGAGCGTCCAGAGGAGGGCGAAAAAGATGGTGAAGGGCCTAGAGGGGAAGACATGAGAAGGGGAGGGGAGGGGAGCGGAGAAATCCAGAACAGGCTATTTTGTTTTCCACTAAAAACTGAATAGCATATTACTGAATAGCAATAGTTGTTTTAGAAAGTTAAATCATTCTCCACAAAGGTATGTTACCCATGTTTATCCTGTACCAGAATTATAACATTGGTTCTTAAAGATGTTTCCATTTTAAATGTAAAATAAATTAAAAGGGCTACTCATAGCAATATAAGGCAATGAAATGGAAATAACTAAGCGGCCTCCATTATATGGGAATCAATTCAATTTACATAGAGTAAGAATGAGGGCATGGATATCTTGATGAATTTGTATATTTGTTCCAAAAATAAAACACCACAGATCATAGACATTTAAGAAATATTACTAAGAGAAAATGTCTCTGTTCCTTTTTGTCTTTTTTTTTTTTTCTTCAATTATCTGTTAAACTATAAATTGAATTAGCACATATCTCAGACAGAGACAAATTTGGGGGCTTATATAAATGCATGAACACAACTAATTTTGACAACATAAATAAAAACAGAGAGAGATTGCACTACTGCCTTCTTGTTTAACAAAGTATTGTGGCAGTACAGACTAAAAAAATTTGATAATCTTAAAAATCAAACAAAACCAAACAATAACAATAAAATAAGCCAATGGATACCATTTTTTCAACTTTAATACTAGGTTTTGTCCTCAAAGTATCTGGAAAGGACTTTCTGTCCCAATTCTTTCTCCTCTGCAGCCCCCAGGAGAAGAAAAGCAACATAAGCTACAGAAAGAGTCAATCATTTGTTTTCCTGTAGACACTATTCTAAACTGATTCCTTTGCTTTAAAGACTCAAGAAAACGTCCATAACATAAAACATTCATTATCAGATTGCATCTTTGTCTTGTAATGTACAGCTACAGGGACTGATCAATCACCTGCAAAATGCATGGGATGTGTCTGTGAAAAAACCTCCACAGATTATAAGGGCCCTTTATTTGTTTAAAACAAGATGACCCAACTATATTTGTTATTAAACAAATAGGTAAATTGTAGTTAAAAGCTTGCTTTCTGAAGAATAGATATGACTGTAAAATTACTGTGAATTCTGTGTTTCCTCAATACATAATAATAATGTATCAAGTAATAAGCAAAAACAACAAACAGATTAGATTGTACAAATAGAAGGATAAGGGGAAGAAACTCCATCTCATCAAAAGCAAATCTTTGGGTAAAAATATGCATTACAACAACAAAAATAATCCTAAACCACGTGCCTTTATTCAGTCCATCCTGAATGTCTTATGGACTAGCTTGAACAGGGGAAACAATTTTGCCTTCCAAACTCTGCATGTACAAAATCAACTTTTTGATTTTCACTTCACTGAGGTATTTTATTTCCAACTAACAGCTTTGCTATCTGTAGAGCATAGATCCTCCAAGAGTACTCTAAAATCTGAATAAATATATACTCATTTTCTGAATGATTACTTTGGAGGCCAGAGATAACAGAAAAAAAAAAAAAAAGGACAAGAGAAACACTTTCCAAGTTATTCAGCAGAGAAGCCTAATCAGTCTTGTCTAACAGCTTAAACAACACTATTTTTTATTTATTTATGTATAACAAAACAAGTAGAAGTGTCCACATATTCCCCAACATACTGCACAGTGCCAATACCCTTTGCATGACATAGTTATCAGGAAAGACAGTGGTATCCCTAGCAAATTGTTCATTTGTTCCAACAGAGCTAATATTTAGCTTCAAATAAGTACAAAAAATACATATTAAAAAAAAATAAATCCATAACAGTGATCTGAGAATAAAATAAAAAAGCAAGCTAGCCTGAATTGTATTCCATTCCCACAGTACAAAGAGGGAAGAATTTTACCAATCCTGTTAGCATCAGATTAATTTGCACAATGCTGAATTTACAGCAATCTGAGAAAATAAGTATGATAGCAAGGAAGATACTATTCTTATCTTCAGTGTACTTGACAGGGAGTAAAGAAAGAAATTTACTGGACAATAACATCACAGATGCATGGAAATTAGTATTTAAATATTCATAACTCCTTTACTGTGTGTTTTTTTAAAGTATTTAGGTTACTGAATGTTGATTTAATACCATAAGTCACTCCATATCTTAAATACAAAACCTATGGTCAGAGAACATATTTACCAATGAAAAGTCAATTTTGTTACATTGCCAATAACATATTAGCTAATTGGGTAATGGATTAATTACCAAATACTGAAATATCTAAACTGAATGAAAGTTTATGAAAGACTACATAAATGAATACTGAAAATTCCCATAATATACACTTGCAGATTTCTGCATATTTAACTAGTAATCTTTTATTTCAGAAGTGCCAATAAATTAGAGGAAATTTTGTTTCACATTAATTTATATGATGAAGCAGTACATATAAAGCCCATCAATTACAGTGATAGAAGTAATTAGGCTTTCAGTTCCTATGAATTAACTATGCATCATATTCCTGGTAATAAGTGGCATGCATGATTATCTCTGATTGTATCCATCTGCTTAATTTTTAATGAATGTCATAGTACGTATGCAGATTTTAATTGACAATAAAAACATGTAGATTTATTAGTTGTTTTCAACTTTATTAGTTAAACTTGTTGTGCTGTGCTAATGATCCTAATGCATGCTAATAGCGATTTCTTAGCTAATCATTGAACGTACTCACTGTTACATTCTTAGGGAGAATAAGCTAGAGCCATGACAGTTAAACTGTTAAATGTGGAGCAAAACAGCTGGATTCTGACTCTGCATCATGTAAATGACAATCTCTAATAAAGTCATAACACAGCAGGTAACATACCCTGGTGTGGACAAAGTAAGTGCTAAAAGTCCACCAGAAAAGTTTTTAGAGCTACAATAAGTCATTCACCATTGGTTCTGCTTTTTTGTGTGTTTTGTTTGTTTGTTTGTTTGTTTGTTTGTTTTGTGTGTGTGTGTGTAATCCAAATATCATTTATCATTTCATTTGTTACTTTTATTCAAAATCTTTTAACCTTAAACATAAAGGAGAATCTGAGGAGAACCATGAAGGGGGAGATTTTACAAATCCTAGAATGTGTCATAAAAGTTATGATTTAAATACTAAGTTTAAATCATAAAATGTATTTTTTATATTCAAAATGAGGCTGTGTAAAATAAGATAAGATTAGGTCCACTTTGTTCCAATGGGCAGACCACCAAACATATTTTCTTAGAATTAGATATCCTTAGTGTAGGGAATCTTAAACCAAGGAAGACATATTTTAACAGAGATATGCAACACAAAGTTAAGTCATTCTGGTACTACCCTGTTTAGAAAGATGATGCATAATTCATTGTGCTGACATCACAGTTAAAAACCTCTACCACAGAAATTAACAAAGTCAAACTATATAAACTAGAATTCTCACCGGTGAATTTAGAAGACTATTAAAAAAAATAAAAATAAAAAAATTGTTTTTCAAGTGCTTTATTATTTAGTTTGTCAGCAGGGGCCCTCAAATAAGTTGAACAAGTCTGTCTGAGCAAGTGTTAACACTTAACTTAGTCTTCTGGTAGGATGCTGCCATTTTCTTCCTTCAACACCCGCTGCAAGAACCTGCATGGAGTCCTGGAGGAAGAAAGGGCAACTGCACTGCTCTGCATGCTGGGGAGTGCCAACTGGCAATGCACCAGGAACATAACTACACCACTTTCCACATGTCAACAGAACTGTCCCAAGTCTTCAGATATAGATAGCTAGCCTGTGTGTCTCATCTTGTAATCGTACGGAGAAACCTATCAGAAATAGTATATATCAGGATGTCTGTAATTTGAGAGCGCTAGCTAATTCTCAATGGAATAAAGTAATTAGAAGGGTGTCTAGCAGCTCCCATGAATCAAAAAAGTATTTTACTACTAATAACCACATAATTTGATTTCATACATATCAATTCTTTGAATGTTTTTATTAGTGTATAGGACTCTTGGTAATATAGCACAGTCATAAGAAATAAAGCAGAGACAGAGCAAATAATTTTAAAATATCAATATTAATGTTAACTTTGATATGCATGAAAACTTTGGTATCTATTTCATTTTGAATACTAAATATTAGAAAACGTTACACAAAACACTTCAAAAAAACAAGCCTCCCTCCTTTTTCTCATTTTAAAAAAGGTAACTTGGCACCCTCCCACTCTTCACCCCCTCTTATTACCTCCAAAAGGCTATAGTAATTGTTTAACCTATACGGTAAACCAATGCAGTGTTTTCCTACAAGAACGGGTGAGTGAGACCTAGGGTCTAATTGAAGATGTGGCAGTAATTCATTTATGATTGGTATTGAAGAAATGGTATTAGAGTAATACCATCAGTCATAACATAGGCTTAGTTTTTGTTTGGTTGGTTTTTGGTTTTGTCTTGTTTATTATTATTATTATTATTTATTGAAAACATATAATTAAAGCATAAAGAAAAAGGGATGGATAAGGTCTATTTTCCCGGGAAAATAATGGGAAAGATATTAACATAGTACTGTTTTTATTTCTGTACATGCACATGTGGACTGACATTCCTTTAATAGTGTCATGTTCACTCTGATGTTTTCTTTGCCATCTTTCATTTGCAAGCCTTTTGGCACCTAAAACACCCTGGGCAAAAAAACAACTTTTTAACATTTTTCATCTAGAAAAACGTATTGCACTCGAGCAATAGAGGACCAGAGGCCACAACCACATGAGCGTCACACTTCATTTAACATCTATTACACCACACTTACTTCTCCCCCGTCCTCCCCCTTACTTTCTTTTTCTCTACTAGGCACAATGGTAGTCTTCAGTGAAGGTTTATCCATCCCTTCAGGGGAGTGTTTTCAGCCTCTCTTGCTATGTCTTTCTCCAAATTGATGTTTGAATCAACTCATTCTTTTAAGATTCGTGAATTTAATTAATGTCACATCATGTTCCCCATTTCACTGGACTTACAACATTAATTTATTGGTTTTGGTCATAGCCCTTTCTCATTCTTAGCAGTAAGAAAAAACTATTTGTTTTCCCTTATTTCACATTAAAGAAATGAGTGGAAAACTCAAATTTAACATACTGTCAGATACATATTTTAGAACAATTTATTATTGAATATGGTTCTTCAAGATATGCTACAGAAACAGGCATCTAATCAGCTGTCTTCAAGATATACTGCAGCTATCATTAATTGTTTTCTAGGTAAAGTAGGCCTACTAAAAGGGCAATGGAATTTTAAAAGATTTTTTTTTTCATTTATTACCTAGATATCTTCCTGAGACACATCAGGAAAAAAATAATCACCTTATCCTCTTCAATTTGATTACTCTTTTTTTTTTTTTTTTCCTTTTTCTAGAAGGTATGGGTAAGTAGAGACCTCTGCATACTGTTGACCAAACAGCACAGTTTTATTGGATGGAGGGATTCCAGAGTACTCATCTCATCTGCAAATGCTTCCACTGTTGCATGCCCAAAGATTACATACAACTGGTGTAGGCCAGTGCAGTCTCTCTACTGCTCTTGGAAACACAGCTGTATGGACACATCACAGGGAAGATGCTGGGGCTGATACATCAGATTCTTTTGAAGACCTTTTGTCTTGACAAGGGAAGTGTATGGAGTGGATACATGGTCTCGGTGCTTGATTCATCCATCTGTGGTACTAGTTCAGTACTGCTAATGGATGCAGTGCTGCTGAACTTGTTTACAGTTTGAAGTGAGAATACAGGAAGATCTTTGGGACCCAGTGCCACAGCACTCTCAGTTTCTTCATAATAAAGTAAAAAATTCAGAAAATGAAATTATAAAGCAATATAAGCACGCAAAAGTACCCTTCAAGTTATCAAATAAATTTTTATCTCTGCAGTGGTAATACAACAGAAATATTTTTGGTGAAAGAAAAATGGAAATATAGCTATTACATAAAACACATGTTATTTAAGTAAATGGAAAATATGAGGTAGGAGCCCAGTAGGAGATATATTGGAATTTAATCATAGATTACAAAAACAAATTTAGAATTTCCCAGAAACGGTCTTAGGGAAAAGATATAAATGAATCTCATCAAATTAATCTCTTCGTTGTTCCTAATCTCCTGTGCTGTCATAAGATTACCGATGCTGGATAACATATCAGATATAAAATTTCACCCCTACACAATGGCTTGTTGGAGAGAGGGGTTGTTTAGTTGATACTTTCTAGTTTTAGATTTGCTCTCCTAGCCCATTATTAAGTATCCATAGGAACTCCTACAAAGAAGGAACTGATGCAAATACTGTCACAGTTGGAAGACAAGGGTTACACTAAATAATAATTCACCATAGGAACATGAACACCTTAACTCACATAGGCGTTACATTCCATGTGGAAAAGGTCCAGGAAACAGGTAAAACACATGACTAAAATAAACACATTTATTGCGAACCTTTCAGATTACAAACATGAAGCAAGATGGGCAGCAGCAGCACCTTTTTGGTCCCTGAACTGAACCCGCCCATTTATTTGAACAAATCTGGCTAGGGAAGACCAGGTCTGAAGTTCTGTAATGATTTTATGAATAACATAAAATAAGAGCTAACCTCCCGTATCTATACTGCCTTGTATCTTGGAGAAGCCTGCTTTAAACATGCATTTTATTTCTCAGTTTCTGGAAGCTGCTTATGTTTACATCAATCCCTCTACTCTTCCTCCTTAATCTCTCTCTCTCTCTCTCTCTCTCTCCCTCTCTCTCTCTCTCTCTCTTAACTGTATGGATAATTTTTATTTAGTTTTGTTTAGAAGGTACATATTGTTCCCTTCTCCATTTTGGATTAAACATAAGTCTTCAGCCTAACAGGACAGGATGAATGCACCACATGCGATATCTCTGTTCTATTCAGCTGCACAGTGAGAACAAAAATTAATTGCAAATAAATAAGTGGGTTTTAGATCAAATCTTGCTTTGGCCTGTAGCTGAAAACATACATAGTGCTAACAGGTGTGTAATGACCGTCTACAACAAAACTAAATCTAATATATGTACAGTGTGTATTTACACACTGCAATTTATGGTATTTAATTTATTTTAGTAACTGTCTAAGTAATGTGAAATACCCAGGTGTTCTTATAAAAAAGTACTCAGTGGCTTTCAGACTCACCTAAGTACCATGGTGCTTTTGGAAAGTCTCACTTTTCAAAGAGTCCAAGATCAGTCACCCAAAATATCAGGTGGAAATAGCATAAGTTTGTTCACAGCAGTTCAGTGATTCTTAAATGAATTTCAGCTCAAGATCTGTAAATGTATCAGACTTCTGTTTACCTACACATCATATTTTTACAGATCCTTGAACAGATTGGTAGTACAATCACTAGTTTTTCTCTGCTAAAGTAGGCAAGATTGGCTCATTGTGTTCAACTTTTGTTTCAACTTTACACTTTTTTAACACAGGTTTATAACTTGCAGTTTGCAGAACTTCAAAGACTGCCAATTAACCATGAATCTTGAGCAAGTAAAGAGCTGAGAAATCTCCCAGCTTTCTTCCACAGTTACGGTCTGACATTTCCCCAAAACAGGAAGCAGAATGGGTTCTTATATACAGTAATGCCCAAATTGTTAGGAGATGAAAGCATTGTCAACAATTAAGTATTAAGATTACACAATGGGATATCAACACCTTGAAATAAAATAATCTAGTTCTGAACACAAATGATCTGGCCCTATATTTCCCTGCATTTAAGGGAAACCAGCAGAGCAGCTTCATAGGACAACTTTTTAAAGTATCATGACATTGATAAAAGAATGGGATCTGAAATTGATGAGAATCTAGGATTCTCACCATAGACACTACTAAAGATTTGCTGTAATGAAATCCCTTAGGTAAAATGGTTTCATAAGAAAAGCATTAACAATTGCAAAACACTAGGCAAAAATAAAATAAAATAAAATAAAATAAAATAAAATAAAATAAAATAAAATAAAATAAAATAAAATAAAATAAAATAAAATAAAATAAAATAAAATAAAATAAAATAAATAAAAGAGAGGGGGGAGAGAGAGAAAAAAAAAAAATGGTGAGACAGTCTGGAAATTCTCCTTGTCTTTCAGAACTATTGCTAGCATATGATCATAGACATCACTCCTTTGCTTCCATTTCAGACCTGAACTTTGAAGTCCTGGGCAAAGAAAATACTTCTCTGAAGTAGTAAATAATAAGTATACTGTTAGGGAAATAGTTTTAGGTATCAATATGAAAATCATTTGAAAATAGAGGAAATTAAGAAACACAATATCTAAGCATAATATATATGAGTGTCTCGGGCAGAGTGATCACGCAATGGTGGAGTTCACTATTCTTGGCGAGGCCAGGAACGGGACCAGTAAAACCGCTGTATTGGACTTTCGGAGGGCTGACTTTGAACTGCTCAGGACACTGGTTGGTGGAGTCCCTTGGGAGGCGGTTCTGAAGGGCAGAGGGGTCCAGGAAGGCTGGGCGATCTTCAAGAGGGAAGTCTTCATGGCGCAGGAACGGTCTGTACCCACGTGCCCAAAGACGAGCTGGCGAGGAAGAAGACCGGCCTGGCTCAACAGAGAATTGTGGCTTGATCTTAGGAGGAAAAAGAGGGTTTATAAGCTTTGGAAAAGTGGGCAGGCCACTAAGGAGGACTTTAAAGAAGTAGCGAGGCTGTGCAGGGACAAAATTAGGAAGGCCAAAGCTCATCTGGAGCTCAATCTGGCTACTGCCGTTAAAGATAACAAAAAATGTTTCTATAAATACATCAACACAAAAAGGAGGACTAAGGAGAATCTCCATCCTTTACTGGATGCGGGGGGAAACTTAGTTACAAGAGATGAGGAAAAGGCGGAGGTGCTCAATGCCTTCTTTGCCTCAGTCTTTAGTGGCAATACCGGATGTTCTCTGGATACTCAGTACCCTGAGCTGGTGGAAGGGGATGGGGAACAGGATGTGGCCCTCATTATCCATGAAGAACTGGCTGGTGACCTGCTACGGCACTTAGATGTGCACAAGTCGATGGGGCCGGATGGGATCCACCCAAGGGTACTGAGGGAACTGGCAGAGGAGCTGGCCAAGCCACTGTCCATCATTTATCAACAGTCCTGGCTATCGGGGGAGGTCCCAATCGACTGGCGGCTAGCAAACGTGACACCCATCTACAAGAAGGGCCGGAGGGCAGACCTGGGAAACTACAGGCCTGTCAGTTTCACCTCAGTGCCAGGAAAGCTCATGGAGCAGATCCTCCTGAGAGTCATCGTGCAGCACTTGAAGGGGAAGCAGGCGATCAGGCCCAGTCAGCATGGCTTTATGAAAGGCAGGTCATGCCTGACGAACCTGATCTCCTTCTATGACAGAGTGACGCGCTGGGTGGATGAGGGAAAGGCTGTGGATGTGGTCTACCTTGACTTCAGCAAGGCTTTTGACACTGTTTCCCACAGCATTCTCCTCAAGAAACTGGCTGCTCTTGGCTTGGACTGGCGCACGCTTCGTTGGGTTAGAAACTGGCTGGATAGCCGGGCCCAAAGAGTCGTGGTGAATGGAGCCAAGTCCAGTTGGAGGCCAGTCACTAGTGGCGTCCCCCAGGGCTCAGTGCTGGGGCCGGTCCTCTTTAATATCTTCATCGATGATCTGGACGAGGGCATCGAGTGCACCCTCAGTAAGTTCGCAGATGACACCAAGTTAGGTGTGTGTGTCGATCTGCTTGAGGGTAGGAAAGCTCTGCAGGAGGATCTGGATAGGCTGCACCGATGGGCTGAGGTCAACTGCATGAAGTTTAACAAGGCCAAGTGCCGGGTCCTGCACCTGGGGCGCAATAACCCCAAGCAGAGCTACAGGCTGGGAGAGGAATGGTTGGAAAGCTGCCAGGCAGAGAAGGACCTGGGAGTGATGGTTGACAGTCGGCTGAATATGAGCCAGCAGTGTGCTCAGGTGGCCAAGAAGGCCAACGGCATCCTGGCTTGTATTAGGAACAGTGTGACCAGCAGGGCTAGGGAGGTGATCGTCCCCCTGTACTCAGCTCTGGTGAGGCCGCACCTCGAGTACTGTGTTCAGTTTTGGGCCCCTCGCTACAAGAAGGACATGGAGGTGCTTGAGCGGGTGCAGAGAAGGGCGACGAAGCTGGTGAGGGGCCTGGAGAACAAGTCCTACGAGGAGCGGCTGAGGGAGCTGGGCTTGTTCAGCCTGGAGAAGAGGAGGCTCAGGGGTGACCTTATCGCTCTTTTTAGGTACCTCAAGGGAGGCTGTAGCGAGGTGGGGGTTGGCCTGTTCTCCCACGTGCCTGGTGACAGGACGAGGGGGAATGGGTTTAAGTTGAGCCAGGGGAGTTTTAGGTTAGATGTTAGGAAGAACTTCTTCACTGAAAGGGTTGTGAGGCACTGGAACAGGCTGCCCAGGGAAGTGGTGGAGTCACCATCCCTGGAAGTCTTCAAAAGACGTTTAGATGTAGAGCTTAGGGATATGGTTTAGTGGAGGGCTGTTAGCGTTAGGTTGGAGGTTGGACTCGATGACCTTGAGGTCTCTTCCAACCTAGGAAATTCTGTGATTCTGTGATTCTGTGATATATTTAACAATAACCACATAAGCAGTATGAGATATCCAGATGAACTTCTTTAAGTATATCAAGTACAAGAAAGCATCAGAGAATAGGAGGAAGAAGGAGAAAGGGGAGGATACTATGATTCTATGATTCTTCTAGGATAGTTTCTATGATTCTATGATTCTTTCTATGATTCTATGATATTTTAAAAGCATCTTGCTATGGATCCTCAAATCAACCTGACTTTATATGCAAAAACCATCAGCCTCATAGCAAATAGCTATTCAGTCAACTGGAGTGAAGGTGTTTACTGATTGCATCACTCCTTTGTACATTTGTTACAGAAAACTGTGGGTTTTAATCACAGGAGTACAATAGGCAGCTAGGTTTAGGTGAATCCCTGAGCTAACAGTGATTACACGCCTGCAGTACGGAACTGCAGAGCCCAGATTAGAGCAGAGACTTTGTACTTGGATATGCTTTCAATCTACTGACAAGAACAGACATTCACAGACTCCATCACTCATTTTGAAGAGACATTTGACTATTCTCATTGCTGCACTGTTTATTCAGAATGCAGAAGAGTGAACCAGCACAGACTATGGCTCAACAAAAGTAATTTGACTTTCTTTTGCATTGTGGTATGGGATTCACCTCCTCTGTATAAACAACATGGTGTAACTACAGCCTTTCTTTAAGTAAAAAATATTAAACTTAACACAGTGAAAAACATAGCATTTCAGAGAAATTAGAAGCTGGTTAATATTGTGGAAAGCAAATAAGGCAAAATAAGGTATGATATACATGTACAAGGCCTGACACTGGGTGGTAAAGTTGTATAAGCCTGTTCAACTGGAAAGAACAACACGTTAGTATTGGTTGTTTCTAGCTTTTCCTTTTTTAAAATTATTTTTATTTTTAATTCTTCCTTGCATGAGACTATCAAGAAACTAAATAACTGAGAATATAGTCCAAGGAAAATTATGCAATAGTTCTTTCCCTTAACTCCACATAGTAATACACTTTCCAGAGATGAAAATGTACTAGCAACAAATTATTCTCTTGTGACTCAACTTCAGATAAGAACTAATATTTTGTCACAAAGTAAGTACTGGCTAAGAGTCAGAAAACAGTAGAATTGGGCTTATTGAAGTTTGCAGATGCCTGGTAATGCATCTGGGAAGCAATAATTTTATCTACTTTCATATATTGCTTTGTCTCAGACTAGCTATACTGTAACCACTTACACAGAAGAGCTGAACGTTAATTATGGGCAACTTATTAAAAGCTCTGTTCAACATGCAACAAAAATAAAAATACTGGGGGACAAGGCAAAAGAATGCACATCTTATTCTAGATTGTGCCTATATTATGTATGCAACTAAGAACAGTAAGAGCCAATAAAATAAAAAGGTATCAACAGTTGAAGCAGACATGGGAATCCTAGCTGATGGCATTTAGTCAATCAAATTCATAGCTTTAAGGAAGATGAAGAGGGAATGCACAGATGCCTAATTGTATACTTTCTTTTGTTCTTGATCTGTTTATTTTGGTTGGTCACCCATACCTCAGGTATGATTTTGGTATGTCAAGAAACATCACCAGTAAGGAAGTGGAGTTTTCCATACTGTAATTTAGGTGGTAGGTAAATAGTTAATAGGAACAATATTATTTGGATTCTATATCTTAAAGAAGGGGGACTCCTGGACCAATTATTTAGCACCATTAGTGAATTTACTGTACAAATAACACAGCAAAGTGCAATAAAATAAAAGAATGAGCCTCTGAAAGTAAAAAAAGCACAAAGAAAACAAACCCTGAAAACTACTACAGCACTGCATTATCTATTGAATAAATCTCTATCTCCTTCACTGTCCTAAAACATCATCACAGCTGATCCTGCTACTGTAAACTGGAAAGATATTTTCTATGTGTACAGATTATGGAGATAAGCCATGTATCTTGATAAGGATGATTACGTATTCCTAAACAGAGATACTATGATCTGAAATACATTCAATACTTTATTAGACAGATAATGCTTACCTGTGGGTTCTTTTATCATAGAATCTTTCAGATTGGAAAAGATCGCCTAGTCTAACCTTTAACCTAGTACTAACATCCACCACTAAACCATGCTACCAAGTTCTAAATCTACATGTTCTTGAAGACTTCCTAGGATGGTGACTCAACCACTTCCCTGGGCAACCTATTCCAATGCCACACAACTCTTTCAGAAAAGAAATTTCTCCTAATATCCAACCTAAACCTTCCCGGCACTATTTGAGGCCATTTCCCCTTGTCTTATCCCAAGTGATCTTTACCCCTTGCTCTTTATCCCTTTAATCTTGCTCTTTATTCCTTTTTCCAAAAATTTTCTCTCATATTCCAATACCTGGTTAGACCCAGATTTATTGATACCGATTCTTCAGTCTCATCATTTGTGCTTCAAGACCATAAGGAATCAAAACTCAACCGTTTTCATTTATTTTCAGAGTTATTTCCACTTTCTATGTATTAACTATATCCAAATGTATGTCATTGTAGCTAGCATCTGAATCTTTTTATTTAGACTTCTTGCATTAGACAAAATTTTGTTCTGCTATAATAACCCACAAAGTCTCAATCCAAAATAATGAAAGCAAAATTTATTACTTTACAAATCACTAGACTAAAATAATTTAGTTCTCTTATTTAATTTAGAATTGAATTCATGAGTATGCTATACGTTTTCTTCAATAGCAAGTTAACTAGGCAATGATCCTTGACATCAGAAAACACTTCAAACAGGAATTTTCCCTTTAAATAATCACTCTAAATACAAGCTATCGCAACCATGGAAACGTAACAAATGTGCTCTACAGACATTTATATGTACTAAAAGAAGACAGAAAACCTTTATTTATGTGAAAATTGTATGATCATTCATTTCCATTATTCGTGTAGAAAATTCATATAGGAATACCAAATTTGTTTTCCCTTGAAGAGAAAATCTCCTGGTGTTTCATTTTCTTTGTTGTTCAGTTGCATTAAAAATATACATAAAACAAATTCTGAAAATGTCAGAGAGTTTTTATAGATTAAACATATTTTTTGTTTCCAAGTCAAACATATATTTAAAAATATTTATTTCACAAGAATAATAAGCATTAGGAATAAGTCCACAACAAAGACTGTAAGACTGTGAAACTGATAAAATTGAGCTACTTTAAGCTGAAGTTTTTCCTTAAACATAATATTCACTGACCATACTTTCCTTTGAATATGGGAACCATCATGAGGAGAGAGCTCTAAGATCCTTCCTAAAATTGTTTGAAACAGTGCTTCACATCCTGTAAGGACTGTTTCAGTTCAGGAAGTCAAAATAATTCTAAACTTGTAGCTATATTTACGAAGTTCTAACTATAATTTCAGAGGATTTCTCACATGAAAATTATCAGTAAGCATAAGAACTTTTGGCAGCTTCTAACTGATCTCTGGTACATATATAAAATCTAGTAAAGATATTTAGTTGAAATTATAGAATTTACCTTAGGATTCAACTCTAACGTGCCGCATTCATCAGGTTTATGATTATATTATTTTCAATTTACGAAGTTCCCATTTCAAAAAAAAGCACTGTTTTAGAAAATCATTTCATCAGGAGGGAGGAGCATAGAGTCTTTTGCACTTCATTTCTGATGTTTAGAGATCTCGAATAGACACAACTATGAAATTGCTTACAAATTTTTGTATTTCAGAAGTCTAGATACAGTGAACTGCCTAAGTTCACATTACATTTAGAAGTCCTCTACCCTGGCCTGAGTATGGCAAGGGCAAAACTTAGATTCTGCTTACAGCTGTTTTCTTCACTCTTGACACCTGCAACCTAGAAATCAGGGTGAGATAAAATTTTCCTGCCTCTTTATCACATCATTAATTGAATTCATACGCTAAACTCATACATTATGTTAACAAAGCCATCTTAGTGTTTGTTTTCATGTCCAGATCAATACAGAGAACCTTATCCAAGTATTACTGAAACAGTATCCTGCAAAATAATAACATGCTTTCTTATTTAAATCTGTCAGACTTGTGTGCTTCAAAGATAGACATAGGGGTCAGGGTCTTTATTTCAGTTGCTTAGTTGTCAAGGAAAAGACTTTAGATTTCTTATAGATCTCATAGATGTTATTCTCTGGATGCCTACAAGTTATAAGAAATATTACAGCAAATACTTCATATTGTTATTAAACAATCTCCCCATCACCAACAACCAAGTCCTTGTGCTCATAATTCTTTTTGTGGACCTCAAAGCAAGGGTGCATCATGGTCCAAGGTCTAAAAATGAAATCCAAAGTCAGACCCAGCTCTGGCATCTAGTTTACAGAATTCCAGTTGTTCTTGATTCTAAATGATTATTAGTTTTAGATAGCTGCAGTTGTTCAATCTGATTTTGCCTCAGTGCTCTTAGAGGAGAGTGAGAAAGAAACAGTAGAGTTCCCACCGCTGGGACCACAATGTGAAAAACCTATTCTGACCCAGATCAACCAAAGCTACATCATAAATCACAACAAAGGCCAGCTCACCTTCAGAATATCTCTGAAGCAAAAAGAAATTGATGTGGCACTGTCACACTTTGGTCACCCTCTTTCTTGGGGCTGTTCATCCTCTCCAGTCTAGTCTTCATGAACTTTATGAGGAAAAGGGGTCTAAATCTGAGTATATAGTCCTGAAAAACAAAATTTCTTTAGTGTGGTGAGATATTTATGGGGAAAAAAAAAAAAAAAAAAAAAAGGAAAAACAACCAGCCAAAACAAACAACAATCTTATACCATCCTCACTCCCCCATCCCCTCCCACACCTCCCCTGCATCGCACCCCAAAAACAAACAACCAAAAACCAGCAAAGAAATTCAGGTCCCAGCAGTAGCAGTTGTTTCAAAAAATTAGGCATGTGACCAATGTTAAATTATTAAGTAAGAAGCAATGATGAGATCACTCACATACAGTATTAGATTCAGAACGCCAGCCAACCATCATGTAAGAATAGCTTTTGATAACTAATAACCCCTATATGAAAGGCTCCTTATCCAATTACAATTTTGTTTTGCCTTCTCTCCTTTCATGCATCCTTTCCTAGTTTAGAAAGCAACTTTCATAGGCAACAGGAAATATTCCAGTGAGTTTCACATATCTAATGAATGCTGATAAGTTATTTTTCTACCCTACTGGATACCTGGAACTAGGCATCAATCTGAGAGCAAAATAACAGACAGAAGTTCATTATATTCAAAGATATTAGCATTGAAATGCTAGTCTGCAGTTACAGAGAACTGTGCTGTAATACTTATTTTTTAAAATTTTCAGTATTTCTGTGCAGATATAAACTTTTCCTTCCCAAATTTCTATAAAGTCAGAAAAGGCAAAGTTTCCAAAGCCATAGTGAGAATAACAAACTGCTGAAGTTAATTGAAAACTCCCATTGTTTTTTCTTGAGGAGACTATTTGTGAGCACTCAGCACAATAATACACACCTTCAGTACTTGTAGTGAGGAGCTGAGATAGATGGTAGATTTCTGCCTCCCATTACCTTTGGCTAAAACAATTTATTTCTCCACACCAGCTGCAAAGAGCTGTGGTATTGAAGTCTGTTGCTGATACTGAGCAGTCCGTAGTTCTGCCAGGAGACTTACTGCAGGCTGTCAGCATCACCACATGTGTAACCAAATTCCACATGTTTCAGGCACCACCAGTTTTCAGATGTATCACTGGGATGTTTTTATTCAGTGAAAAAAGAAAAAAGAAAGAAAAAAAAATAAATGTACATCTGCATATACTTAATTTTAATGTGGAAAAGAAGGATATCAAACACTTCACATATCCTTTCCCCCCCATAGCTGAATAATACAATTTCTTAGCTGATTTTTAAGCTGAAACTGAATGCTTGAAAGTTATATGAAAATTCCAGCTAATATGTTAGATTGGCAAATGATCTGTACCTATTTCTGAATAGAGGCTTTAAACAGTAGTTAAATCAAATCTCCCCATTATACAATCAGGTGGTCAAGAATGCATATAGAGGAAAAAAATGTGTGATTATGGCTAAGAAATGCAATACAATTTTGAGATTTTATTGACAGAATATACAATTCTAAGGAGATGAGGTACATTTACATTCATGAGGTACATGTACATTTACATTCATGTCTACTCCTATTTGTGCAATATATTTCTACATAAATATTGATTCAAAAGGAAGATTAGTGAGGCTCATAAAGGATTAAACTACCTTCTAGTGAAAACTTGTAATAAGCAAGCCATTTCTGTAAGTGGTGCAAGCCAGGTCAGCACAGCTGAAGTCAGTTGGGCTATAATGGCCACACAAGCGCTGGGTGTGCGGGGAGTCTACGCTCCACCAACACGCACACACAAAGATCAAACATTCTATATATACAGAACATTGCTTTTACATACTAAACCCAAGTACACCTACACATATGTACAATCAGAAAAGGTAACAAACAATCCTTTAAGTTCCATGACTTAACAGTCTTCATTTTCCATTCCTTTTCTTGATTACTAACAAGTCTCCATTTTCCATTCCTTTTGAACAATATGTCTTGCTTTAAGTTGTCAAGCAACTCGGCTTTTGGGCCTTATGTATCCCATTCTTCCCAGATAGAAGAAAAGCATATCCATCTCCTTTTCAATGCCAATAGGGCCTGGGTCAAAAGACACGTCCAGGTCACCAGGGGGCGTAACAGCAAAAGCCTTCGATGGCAGTAGAGGTGGGGGGGCACATGGCATGGCAGTCGGATCAGTAAAGGAGCCTGCAGCTCCCTCACTGTCTGGCAAACCACACGTTTCTGACTGTGGTCCCACATGGCTCTTTAAGGCCTCAGAGATTGCTTGCCAGGTGCTGAGCAATCTGCAACCTCCATATACAACCCTCCTGGGTAGACTTTCTACCTCTTCCTTACCTACCAGTCTCTCAAGCTCCAGGGCCTCAAACCTGTTGCATAAGGGCACCTGGGAAGGTTGGGCCGGTGGGGGCGGGCATTGCCTGCAATGTCAAGCAAGGACCTGTTTCCATTCCTCCTCAACTCCTAGGTCCCCTTCCTCTGCCTGACAGCAACAGGGCAGGGGGTCCACCCACGTTTGGGGTGTCTCACCCCAGTACCTGTCCTTCAGGCCCTGCAGGGAGTTGCTCCACAAGTCTATCTCCTGCTCACACTCCCTGATATCCCTCAACCTCTCGACATCCTCCTTGAGTTCTGCCACCAGGCGGACCAGGTCATCCACCTGCTCGTACCTCACACACACAGTCTCTCTGCCCCCTGCAGGTGGTAGCAAAAGGCTCAGGCACTCCAAGCATCCAGAGACCTGAACTGCTGCATTTTTGAGTGGGCAGTCAGTCTGGGTGTGTACAGACTTCCTACAGAGAGCACTGTGCCTGGTAGAGACCACTGCAGCTTTGCTAGCAGTAGACCGCCGTTAGAGGAGGTGTTTATATGGGCAGGGGGGAACGCTCTGCCCTTCCTGCTCACCCTGCCTGCACGAACTGCTGCACCACACCTTACTGACGCGCCACGCCCTGTTTGCCTGTCCTGGTTGCTGCGCTCCTGGTCGCTCGTGCTCCCTAGGGGCAGCTTTTGAACAGTCGGGGAGGAGATGCTGCCGCCTCCGCCTCCGCCTTGTTCACCTCCCTTGCGAGGGCTGCCGGGTCCTGGCAGCTCCCTCAAGTGGGCTCGATGCCAGAAAAAATAGCCCTGCCTGTCCAATCCCCCACTCCGCTGCAGAACGCGTCTGCCCGGAGCCAGTCACCTCACCATCACATTCCATGCCATGTGATGTGATGTGCCCTATTTTCAGCTAGGATATAGCTAATTTTCCTCCTAGTAGCTGGTAGGGTGCTGTGCTTTGGATTTAGGATGAGAATAACGTTGATAAAATGCCTCTGTTTGAGTGGCTGCAGAGCTGTGCTTACACTAAAACAAGGACTTGTCAGCTTCTCACTCCGTCCTGCCAGCGAGGAGGCTGGGCATGCAGGAGAGGCTGGGAGGGGACAGAAGCAAGACAGCTGACCCCAACTGGCCAAAGGAGTGTTCCGTACCATCTGGCATCATGCTGGACAAGTACTGTGGGGTGGCTGGCTGGGGGATGGCAGGGGTACCGGCTGCTCGGGGGCAGGCTGGGCATTGCTCAGCAGGTGGTGAGCAACTGCATTGGGCCAAGCCCCAGCACATTGCAGTGATTTGAATCTCTCTGGAATTGCCAGGGTGATGACACACCTCTTCCAAGCCTTTCATTCTGCCATTTTGTTAGGATTTTGCACCTGTTCAGGGGTGAACTTCCAAAGCACTGGAGGTGTCCGCTGCTCTACATGCCTGTCCATATCCTCCCACACTGCCTGCCACTCATACCTCTCCTGCCTCAGAACAGACCTCTGGATGGCATTCCTAAGTAGCTGGTTAAACTTGGACAATACCTGAAGCACACTCAGGAGACATTACAATAAGAACATGCTGGTCTGAACGCAGGATATTCAAAGACATGAAGAGCTGTCTTAACTAGCCTGGAGGAGAAGAGGCGGGTGAATGAGAATGAGGAGCGAACAAGTGGGAAAAACCATCTCCACCTGCCACCTGCATAGATTGGATCCCTGAAGAAAAATGGTCCTTGAAATATCCTCTCCCAAAGTAGCCTATGCCGAGGATGCATGGAGCATCCAGGCCAGTCCCAATAGGGTGCTTTTGCCACTCATTCCCAGTTAGGCTCATGCTGGTCTTGGGTAGTTCTTGATGCCCTTATGATATCTTCCCCTTTGTCTTCCTGTTCCTTTGATGGCCCAGCCACTTTGGAGTAGCCTATCTCGTCTTCTTCTTCTTCCTCCCAGACTCAGTAGGAGTTCCTCTGCTTTCTAAACAACCTGACTTTCTCATCCCTTTTTAAAAAGGGGCATGATGTTTCACTTTTTCCACTCAGCAGGGACATAGCCCTACTGCCAGCACTTTTCAACTTGGATGGAAAGAGACTTTCAGCCAGTTCCCTCCACACTCTGGGATTCATGTCATCAGGTCCCATAGACCTGTACCTGTTGTTTAGATTCATCAGGTGGTCTCGAACCTGCTCTTTGCTTACAGTGGATGGGACTTTGTTCCCCAGCCTCCATCTATGCGTTCAGGGAAATGAAAGACTTAGGAAGCCCGCCTACCAGTGCAGACGGAGGCAAAGTTGTTGAGTACCTCAGCTTTCTCCATGTCTGTCATTACCAAGTACTCAGGTAGAGAAACTCACTCCTAGGATAAGAAATTAGACACATCTAATCACTTACACGCTCCTATTTTCACCCCTCAGTCTTCTGTTTGCACAAATGGTAGATGCGCATGGTGGCCTTCGGGGACTCCTGCTGTCACCCCAGCGCGGCAGCCCAAAGGAAGCTGGGTCCTCTCTTGTGCTGTTCCTCGAGGCTCTGTGCAGAAGGGATGCCACCTCTCGCACAAGGGCTGCCAGATGGGAAAGAAGCACTCACACAACCCCTGACAATTGGCAAAGGTCTTTATTGCCACGTGGCTCCAGCCTAATGCCTGGAGTGGAGCCTGGGCGATGCAGAATAGGGAGCTTGCCGAGCCCTTCTGCACAGCTGCCGGTGTTCCTTGAGGACGCTTTTCAGAGAGCTGTCAGGGGACTCCCATGTTTGTTGTGGCCGAGGTGGGTCCACTTCCATCGGTTCCTCTTCATCTTGTGCACCCACCTCCATGGGCTCCGCGGGTTGGAGGACGAGCCAGTCCCTGGCAGGGACTGCCCACACAGGCTGCCTTCCATTGGGCATATTTTCCGGCCACGGTGCCGCACCAGGACGCCTCCCAGTTCCGTGCCTCGAGTCCATTCCGTTCTCCGCTTGATTTTCATTCACGGAATTCCTGACGGCATCTCTCCCTTGGCCACGGCTGGGTCCCGCATCATATTCCGTCCGCTGGGCACGGCTCCGCTTCCCGTGGCCCTCCAACCCACGCTCTCTATCTTTGCTGTCATCACTGGACCTCCGGCTAGGCCCAGGCCTGCTGCTGGTGTCCGTCCGAGGGGCCGGCCTGCTCCCCACATCGCTTCGGCTCCAATGATATTGATTGTAATAGCCTCTGGGCCGGGCACCAGACACCTCCTGGGCACTGCTGGTTCTTGTGCTGGAGGCGCTGGCCCTCGACCCATGGCGCATTCTCACAGAGGTAGACATCCTCCTCAGTGGTCCTAGGAACAATCTCTTGTCCTCGCACTGAGAAGGGCTGCTGCTCGCCTCGCTCTTGCTTTGCTCCTAACTCTGGCCTTCCTCCAGCCGCTGGCTTTCAGAAGACCAAATCGCTGAGCAAGTGGCGGGCCAGTGGCAGGGGGGCCCCTTTTATGCCCGCCCGGGGCAAGGGCGGGCCCGCTGGTGGCCACTGTGACCTCGGCAAAGCTCTGTGATGGAGCAGCCCGTGCGAGGCCGAAGGTGGCTGCCTTGGGAGAGGCCCGGAAGATGCCCTCATGTGGAGCAAGGACGAGGGCTGGGGGGTCTGAGGGCCCCCTTTTCTGGGGCTGGCTCCCCCCCAGGCTGTTTGGCTTGCCAGAGAGAAAGGCTGCCCCATGAAACCCTGCCTCGACCCGTTTTTTCTCCAGATCTCCAAGGGTCAGAGTCTCTCGTTAACAAAAAGAAAACCCCACCAACGAAACCAAAACAGACCAATTCACAAGGCTAAAACAGTCAAAACTGAAGTACCGATCACAGAATCACAGAATTTCTAGGTTGGAAGAGACCTCAAGGTCATCGAGTCCAACCTCTGACCTAACACTAACAAGTCCTCCACTAAACCATATCCCTAAGCTCTACATCTAAACATCTTTTAAAGACCTCCAGGGATGGTGACTCAACCACTTCCCTGGGCAGCCCGTTCCAATGCCTAACAACCCTTTTGGTAAAGAAGTTCTTCCTAACATCCAACCTAAAACTCCCCTGGCGCAACTTAAGCCCATTCCCCCTCGTCCTGTCACCAGGCACGTGGGAGAACAGATCAAGCCCCACCTCTCTACAGCCTCCTTCGAGGTACCTTTAGAGAGCGATAAGGTCGCCCCTGAGCCTCCTTTTCTCCAGGCTGAACAAGCCCAGCTCCCTCAGCCGCTCCTCGTAGGACTTGTTCTTCAGGCCCCTCACCATTGTCATTGCCCTTCTCTGGACCCACTCAAGCACCTCGATGTCCTTCTTGCAGCGAGGGGCTCAAAACTGAACACAGTACTCGAGGTGTGGCCTCACCAGAGCCGAGTACAGGGGGACGATCACTTCCCTAGCCCTGCTGGCCACACTGCTTCTTATGCAAGCCAGGATGCCGTTGGCCTTCTTGGCCACCTGAGCACACTGCTGGCTAATATTCAGCTGACTATTATCAAGCAATACTCCCAGGTCCTTCTCTGCCAGACAGCTTTCCAACCACTCATCTCCCAGCCTGTAGCTCTGCTTAGGGTTGTTACGGCCCAGGTGCAGGACCCGGCACTTGGTCTTGTTGAACTTCATACAGGTGGCCTCAGCCCATCAGTCCAGCCTATCCAGATCCTCCTGCAGAGCCTTCCTGCCCTCAAGCAGATCGATACATGCACCTAACTTGGTGTCATCTGCAAACTTACTGAGGGTGCTCTTGATGCCCTCGTCCAGATTATCGATAAAGATATTAAAGAGGACTGGCCCCAGCACTGAGCCCTGGGGGACTCCACTAGTGACCGGCCTCCAACTGGACTTGGCTCCATTCACCACAACTCTTTGGGCCGGGCTATCCAGCCAGTTTCTAACCCAATGAAGCGTGCGCCAGTCCAAGCCACGAGCAGCCAGTTTCTTGAGGAGAATGCTGTGGGAAACGGTGTCAAAAGCCTTGCTGAAGTCAAGGTAGACCACATCCACAGCCTTTCCCTCATCCACCCAGCGCATCACTTTGTCATAGAAGGAGATCAGGTTCGTCAAGCAGGACCTGCCTTTCATAAACCCATGCTGACTGGGCTTGATCGCCTGCTTGCCCTGCAAGTGCTGCATGATGACACACGAGATAATCTGCTCCATGAGCTTCCCTGGCACTGAGGTCAAACTGACAGGCCTGTAGTTCCCCGGGTCTGCCCTCCGGCCCTTCTTGTAGATGGGCGTCACGTTTGCTAGCCGCCAGGCAACTGGGACCTCTCCTGATAGCCAGAACTGTTGATAAATGATGGAATGCAGCTTGGCCAGCTCCTCTGCCAGTTCTCTCAGTATCCTTGGGTGGATCCCATCTGGCCCCATCGACTTGTGCACATCCAAATGCCGTACCAGGTCGCCAACCATTTCCTCATGGATAGTGAGGGGCACATCCTGCTCCCCATCCCCTTCCACCAGCTCAGGGTACTGGGTATCCAGAGAACAACCGGTATTGCCGCTAAAGACTGAGGCAAAGAAGGCATTAAGCACCTCCGCCTTTTCCTCATCTTTTGTAACTAGGTTTCCCCCCGCATCCAATAGAGGATGGAGATTCTCCTTAGTCCTCCATTTTGTGTTGATGTATTTGTAAAATGATTTTTTGTTGTCTTTAACGGCAGTAGCCGGATTGAGCTCCAGATGAGCTTTGGCCTTTCTAATTTTGTCCCTGCACAGCCTTGCAACATCCTTATAGTCCTCCCTAGTGGCCCGCCCTTTTTTCCAAAGATTATAAACCCTCGTTTTTCTCCTAAGCTCAAGCTGCAACTCTCTGTTGAGCCAGGCCAGTCTTCTTCCATGCCGGCCTTCTTCCATGCCAGCTTGTCTTTGGCACGTGGGGACAGACCGTTCCTGTGCCATTAAGATTTTCTTCTTGAAGAGTGCCCAGCCTTCCTGGACTCCTCTGACCTTCAGAACTGCCTCCCAAGGGACTCTGCCAACCAGCGTCCTGAACAGTTCAAAGTCAGCCGTCCGGAAGTCCAATACAGCGGTTTTACTGGTCCCCTTCCTGGCTTCTCCAAGAATGCCAGGTGCTGAGCAATCCCACTGCAACCTTGTCGCTTTTAGTTGCAGAGTCCCACACCTTGACCTCAACTTGGTCCCATATTTCAGGATCATAAACTGTCTGATTGTTAATAAGGAGAATAACTGTAAGGTTACCAGGATAGTCTTTGTTTCTAAGGACGAATGATTCCCCATAATGTGCAGCTGCTTACCAGCGAGGGGCAGTTGTGTGCGTGGGTCCGCTTCTCTCAGCTTGAGCTTCTCTCCAGCTCTGGTGTGCCATTTCCAGCAACTTTCAGTGCAAGCTTCTTTGGACAGTTTGCTGAGTTTGGCCAAACCTATCTTCATGAGGCAACCAATGTGCCTGTTCCCGTCCTGGTCTCTGTTCTGCTAGCCTGTTCCTTTTCATTCCTTTTTCCTGCTTCTTTATTGATGACATAACTTCATTATATCGCGTTGCTTTTTTTTTTTTTTTTTCCTATCTCGAAGACAGGCTCCCCTCTTATACCCTTCTCCCCACAGCAGTCCTTTTCAAAAACAACTTTTCATTGATCAAACTACTTTGCAAATAACAGCAACGGCAAACACCCAGAAACTTCCATGCCTTAACATGAGAACAAGCAACCCTGAGACTGCATGGAGTCTCCTGAATCGCCCTTCTTTGTTCCCTCTAAACTCTTTTACATTCCTGATGGCCTCATCGTTAAGAGTCTAATGTTATCATCAACCACGGAACTTGCCGACCCCCGTGGCCACACTCCCAAATCTCCCCCTTCTTTATTAATATCAACCATTTTCTCGACACGAATTACCACTCCATATGTAACAATGACCCAGACCAAAGCTCTTTAGATAACCTTAGAAGAAAGAATAGTAAAGTCTGTATATTTTTGTTCCTTTTTCTCTCAGAAATTCCCACATCAACTTTCCACATAACGTGGAAAAGCTATATTGCCAGAGTACCAAAAGACAATATCAGCAAGACGCTTATCAAAGACAATATCATCAAGATCCATATTATTATGATTAAAGACTCCAAACACAACGAAGTAATAGTATTTAAGTCATTAAAGTCAGAAGCAACACACTAAGGTACATGTAAATTATAGTTTAATCTACACAATTGTCTGTGTACGCTTGCAAAATACATTTTTGCTTGATTGCTCAGAGATAAAAGCAGAAATGCATCCTCTGGGATTCTGTTTAGGAGATTTGTCTTGAAAATTATGTGATAGAATCAGTCAATATATACACATAAATTATACCACTGACATTTACAAAAATGACACTTGAAAGATTTTCTTCTAAGTAAAACGGGGGAAAGAGCAACAACTCTATCATCATTTGGATACTAAACAGAAACTTAAACTTTTACACTCTGTATAATAAAACCATTCTTATGAAACATTAGGAAAACAATTTGTGCATGCTTTAATGGGAAATAAAGCAGCATTCCCTCACCTGATACTCAACAGGTCAAAATCAGCACGATGCCATCAAAGGCAACAGAACTAGGAGGGGCTATGTAAGCCCCATCTCTGACCCCAAGTGTCTGGGCGGTGACGTTGTTAAAATCTGAACCAGGGCACAAAATACATGCTACTGTATAGCCAGCATTGAGGTTTTCAGCAGTGTGTTGCCACCCATGTTAACATCAGCTGCACGGAAACTTGGTACATGGATTGCTACACACACCTATGTAAAGATCCACTATTCAATTTCCCTTTCATCTCTCCCTTCATTTCCCTTTTTTCCCTTTCCCTTCATTTTACCTTTTCTTTCATGGGATCTTGGTCTCAGTCATTCAGTTTCACACACAAGCATGTTCATGTATTCCACGCTGTCATTTACTCCTCAGCACTGCCAGACAGCCTCTGGATGAAGCATGTTTAAGTGCCACAGGTGTTTGCTAAGCAACACATCCCAGTGCCAGAGCCTAGAAGTGGATTTTTTTTTCTTCTACAAAGAAACTATGTGCACTTTAAAAAATTGGATACGAAGGACGCTAGAAACCACATGTTGTACCGTACCCTTACATTAATTTGATATAATTTTAATATCTCATATGGTTTTATCTTCTTGCTTACCACGGTGTCTGAATACTCACAAAACAAACAAACAAAAATCCACTGCTACAGGAAAATTCACGGATTTTCTGACATTTTTTCCTTCTCTGAGGACACAGGTTCTTACAAGCATGTTTTTATTAGAAGGGCAATGGGCATAAAAATTGAAGAGGATATTCCCATAACAAGAACCACTTGAGGCACTGCAATATTGGAATTCACTGCCCTGTCTGACGTCCCCAAAGCACTCCAGGTGCTTCCTGTCACCCCTGCAGGATCTGCCAAGCTGAACACAGGCTGCAGCACAGCCCCTGGTTCTCTTCAGGGCAAGAAATTCCCTACCCAGTTGTCTCCATCTTTTATGTTCTACTATTAAGGTGATGTAGTATATAAAAAGTTCAAGTTCTTTCTCTATGAAGAAATATAAAAGAAACCCTCATAACAGAAATAAATACAGGAGAGGAAAAAGTACAAACGGGTTTAATTGTTAGTTATGTAAATTATCATTTCACTGTTTGCAAATAATTCATTTTATTAAGTTATCATTAAAAGTCATTTGGCAAAAAAATTGTGTGAACTAAATTAAAACTGTTGTTCAAGAATTTATCATGATGCTTTCTACAGTTTCAGATGTGATACACACCCTGGGCAGATGGTGTATTTTCTGCTCCACAGTAAGGCATTGATATGAAGGATGCCACATGTTTTCATACAAACCCCTTAATCACCTGTGAAAATACCACTATAAGGTCTGCCATTCCCCACTAACACTTCTGGACATCTGAATATTTGAAAATATTTGAGTGGTTGGCAGTACAAATGGCAAGTTCTGAATAGAGTAAGCAGCCACCCCAAAATTCAAATCATTTCCAAACTCTTGCTTTTACTGTCTAAAGAACAGGAAAAAAAAAAAAAAAAAAAAAAACTATTTTACTGTCTCCTTTAATTTCTCTCCTTCCTTTCCTCTCTTCTTATTTTTCTTTTTCCTTATATATATTTTTGTTGTTATTTTTGCTGTTGTAATTATGATTTTTGTGAGGGTAACTGCAGCTGAAGTTGGAAAAATAAATGATGTACCAAAGTACATCAATGGGTTTGTAAATGCTGTGAACACATATTCCCTCTTACAGCTGCAGAGAATGCACTGCACTGCAGAGTTTCTTTGATTGAATAGTCTGGGAATTTTTCAATGTAGAAGAATAAACAGTAATCTAAATCTGAATTTCAGCCAGCTCATCTTATCTATTTTGTCTCCATGCTATATACAGTTGAAACAACAACAACAACAAAAAATAATCTGGTTTATGACCCTATAGAACTTCATAGATAAACATATACCTAGAAAGACAATACTTTTTTAATATACTTTTTCATCCTCACAAAAACAAACAACACTAGCAGAGATCAAAATAGATCTGTGCATCATTTAGATATCCATGTCTTCTGTTTCAGTATGCCATACTTAGCATTTTATTGCCTGTCATTTTTCCAAGTTCTATATAGTTGTCTTTCAAAAAGCATATAAATCACTCAGGAACTTCTCTGTAACTTCAGCTTACTTAGGAGACCTATCATCAATCATAATTAATGACTCAATATGAGCAGTATTGTGCCTGCTGACTATATACTAGTCTTTTCAGTGTCATGGGCAAAGACTAGCTAATATGGATATTGAAAGCCAAGAGAGAAATTTAAGAGATAAACCTTACAAACTTTGAGAATATGTGTGACTTATTCTAATTCTGTTTAGCATTAGTGATTATGATCTATAGACTATAAAAGGATGATTTATTTAATGAATGCAGTAAATATTATTATTATTTATTGTTAACCTGGATTTGACTACTGATTTGCGTCTGTATAAGCTACATAAAAGTTAATACAGTTTAATAGAAAGTTGAGAAATCTAGGAGTGTAAAGATGAAGTATATTTTATTTTCCATAATAAGAAGTCCCTGTTGCCCAGGATGAAAATAGAGGAACTACTACTAACATAAATGACAAGCCAGTTACCAAAATTAGCAAAAGTGAACAGATTTCACATACAACATGGATTAATGCTCTTTATTTACAGCATACTACCACACTGGAATGCACTGAAGAATGTAGGATGGCAAATCTACTAAAAATAAATAAATAAATAAAAATAAATAAAAAGTCCCACAGTGGTAAATTGTTTTACTTGTTTCAGACAGGATGTATTTTTATTTTACTTTTTTTTTTTTTTTTTTTTTTTTTGAAAGATGATGGCTGTATTCCAAAATAATCACCTCTGCACTACAAATAAAGTTAGGCAGATAACATTTTTTAACTTTGAAAAAATCCAATAGACAAGATAACCATATATTTTTCTGAAAGTACTTTTTTTCTCAAAAACAGCATGAAAAGTTTGATTCCAGCAACCTAAACTTGAGTTTTCTGCTCTAATCTCTTCTTCCAAAAGACACTGCTATTGCTTTAAGACCCCCTTATAAAACCACTGTAAATAATAGGCAATGGCATTTAGCTAAAACTAGTAGAAGTTTCTAATTTAGACCTCCCTGGACGCAGGGCCCATTCTCTATCTACAGAGTGTTCCCAGAAGCAGATGTGGGTTGTGAAGTGCAGAAGCAACAATGGGGTTTTGGGCAACACAGGGGAGGCTCAGCCCAGCTTTCTGCTTTGTCCAGACAGCTACTTTCATCAAGGAAGAGAAAGAGGAAGAGGTGGAGGAAGAGGAAGCAGAAGAAGAAGATCAGCACTGGAATAGCAGCAAGGGAATCGAAGATGCCAAGGGATGAAAGGGACACAGAGGTAGTGCAGGGAGAAGGCAGTAGCAGAGACGCTTCAGTACAAAATGACTTGTTTCGACCTCTGATGTCTTTTAAAAACTGATTATCAAAACATTTTGACCAGAAGATAAAGCTAATTACACACCAGTGCAACCTTAGCCTCTATCTCAGTTCAAGAAGTGAAACAGAAACTTCACTTTTCAATAGCATGAGATCTAGAACTATTTTTGAGGCTATTTTCAAATTATTCATATTGCTGAAATAACTGGTAAAGGAAACTGTAAGGAACGACCACCTCTTCCAATGTGAATTTCACCTCAATCTGACATAACTTCTTCATTTTTTTCATGAAGAAATGCCACTCCAAACAGGAAAAGACTGCGGGTCATGTAATAAAGCTCCAAACTCTAGTTAAGAGTTCTGAACAGGGGATGGAAAAATACCCCTCTGCCTCATCTGTACTGACGATACATGAATCCCAGTGTGCAGAATGCTTTCACAGTCCTATGATCTTGCATCCATATTTAAAAATATGTTTTTTGTTGTTGTTGTGTTTTTGTTTTAAACTGAACTTCAGCTAGTTGGGTAGTGTCCTGGTTTCAGTTAGGACAGAGTTAATTTTCCTCCTAGTAGCTGGTAGGGTTCTATGTTTTGGATTAGGATGAGAAGAGTGCTGATAACATGCTAATGTTATAATTGTTGCAGAGCAGTGCTTACACCAAGCCAAGGATGTTTCAGCTTCTCACTCTGTCCTGCCAGCAGACAGGCTGGGGGTGCAGCAAGAGCTGGGAGGGGACAGATCCAGGACGGCTGACCCAAACTGGTCAAAGGGGTATTCCATCCCATATGGGGTCATGCTGAACAATATGGGGCTGGCTAGCCGGTGGGGGGGGGGGGGGGGGGCAGCTTTTTGGGGTTAGGCTGGGCATCAGTCAGTGGGTGGTGAGCAATTGCATTGTGCATCACTTGTTTCATACACCTTATTAGTAGTAATATTATTATTGTTATTATTATTTTCCTGTCTTAATAAAATGTCTTTATCTCAACTCATAGGCTTCACTTTCCTGTTTCTCTCCCCCATTCCAGAGAGGGTGGGGGGAGGGTGAGTGAACAGCTCTGTGGTGTTTAGCTGCCGGCTGGGTTAAACTACAACAGTCCTTTTTGGTGCCCAACATGGGGCATGAAGGGTTGAGATAACAACAGATCTGACCAGAGTGTGTTAAACTAAAATTGGTATAAGTATTAGACCTGCTTAATAGTTGCTAGTCACAACGTTGATTGCTTTAATCTCAAATTTGCTGTGTCTGTTTTCCAAATTGAGTTTTATAGCACGTTACTTTCTGTATGTGCTCCCTATCGTGTTGTTTATCCTTTCCGGGCCCTGGTTTAAGATCATTATGGTACTGTGCAGTGTAACAGTGGCTTATGATATGATGAAATTTCTGGTCATGACTGGTATTTGTACTCAGCACTGTCGTCGACTCTATACTTTGGAAACCATATCTCAGAAACTATTAACAATTACACCTATTGCCTTTGTTCATGTTGCTCTGCAACAATTAAAACATCAGCATGTTATCAGCACTCTTCTCATCCTAATCCAAAACATAGCACCCCACCAGGTACTAGGAGGAAAATTAACTCTATCCTAACTGAAACCAGGACAGGTAGAAAGAACAATTTTCATCCACAAGCAAACATTCACTGAAGGTATACTATGGTCACAATTCATTTTGGAAAAAATCAGAACTGGCAGGTTGCACATCTATAATGCACTTGACCAGCAGTGTGTCTCTTAAATTGCTTGGCTACCCCAGCTCAACCTAGTTCTTCAGGCATATTATATTAGTAGCTTCCAGTCTATCACCTTACTGTGGTACCACCATTAAATGTTCTTTATTGCCCATTTTTGTTCTTTTCAGCAGAGCAATCATAAACATAGCAGACAATGAACTCCAAGTGCTGTTAGAAAGAACAAATAAAGCACATTTATATTATTACACAATCAAAACTTCATGCTAACTGCACATTATTGCAACATTAAAATACACATGATAAATACACCATAACTTTATCTTAGACAAAATACTACATAGCACTGTGAAATGCTGCACTTGGTAAGGTGACAGCATACAAAGTATTATTTTAAAACGCCGAATAATAGTATATTTAAAGATCAAGCTTCTGTTTGGAAACTGAAACACAAAAAGTTACCTGTTTATATAAAAGAATTTTCTCTCTGCCTTGATCCACGACCATCACAGTCATTGTTAACCTTCCCCTGTGTTTCTTACAACTTGGGATCAACCCCTTATCTGTCATATTTGGTTGCTCCATATGAAGCTACTGATTGCTGCTATGTATTATTGCTTTTAAGCCTATAGCTCTCAGCAACACTGGTTCCATCTGTTTTGTCTGTGTATCTGTTTTGTGATTTGTATAATTATTTTTCCTAAATCCTTGTTAATTACACATGCACTTTTTCAGTAAAGAGAATAGAATGATGAAGAGGTGACTGAGACCACAGTACAATGTAGTTCCATAGCTAAACAGGGAAGTTATGATTATTGATAATAATTAGTAAAAATGAAAATATACAGATTGAATATTTTGTCCAAAAGTGACTTTGAAGCTGGAAGCTAAACATTAAAAATAAACTGTAAACTAAGTACACTGTATATGGAAGCTAGATGATAATCGGGCAGAGTCAGTTTCCAAAGCTCAATAGCACTTTTAAAAATGTTTTTTTAGACTTACCAAGGCTAAAACAAATATACAAAGAATTTATTTTACCTTTCAGGTTCAGCTCAGCATGCTAGTCTTGTCCTATGCCAACATACAGGTCCCCACTTATTTTGTTGGTGGCATTGTTTGTTTGCTTGTTATTATAAATACCCATGGATGTAAGTGTATATGCATATACATTAGCCACATCCAAATTCATTTGTCCTAAATTAGTGGACAACAAAACTAAAACCAAACAAAACCTGACAGTCCACAGTGAAAAAGGAGAGACTCAAAAGAGCAGCCTGCAGAATTTTCAATCTGGAGCCAAGTTCACAGCCAGGGGAATAATAAAGCAAACAGAAAACAGACCGAAGATCCTCAGAGCGGCATCCTCAGTTGTAGTAAACAAGCTCTGCTAAATTACTCCATTCATTGAGCCGGTCTGTATTTTGGCATGCTGCTGTCTGTTACTAAACCTCTACAGTGAGCTTCAACAGAGGACAATGTACAACAGGCAACAAAACAAGAAAATAATTTAAGAGCAATTACAAAGAATCTTACATATGACAGTTCTTCTCTCACTTTTAAGACCAGTTCACCCATCCTTAGCAAGAGATCTCACAAGTGACAAAAAAATATAGCCAAAATCTTGCCAGGCACTAGCTAGCTATATCTCTGATTCCACTGTTTACAAATCTGTAATAACGTTTCTTCCATCTGTTCTGCAGTTTCCATCTATACGCTCAATTTACAAAATGAAATAAATTGTTTACGAATTTGTTCCAAAAACCTCTTCCACAGAGGTCTTCCAGCACATTGGATATAAGGGACAATAGTCTAAAGTTTGGGCAAAAATACATTTACAAGTAAATTTAAGGGCTAAGTTTGTGTTTAAAACAAAAATAATAATAATAATAATAAAATAGGGTTCTCAAGGCAAAATTCTAAAGAAATACCTATCAATTACAATTCAGCTATTTGTCTCCTCAAGGCCATGTACAATTAGTTAACTAAGCTGTCTTGTTTAAAGCATGAACGCAAAAAACTAGTCAGTTTTAAAAAGCTGAGTTAAGTGTAATTCAGCACATCAACTCTGACAATTCTGTGGTAAAATTCAGTAGTTTCTGAAATTAAAACAAAAACAAATGTTCCCTGTTTATCTAGGTAGGACTCTGAAAAGCAATTGGGAAGCTGGTTTCAAGAGGCCCAGACCCTCTCTGAATAAGCTTAGAGTTCTCTCTCTGCTCTGTGCAGGCAATAAGTGTCTCACTCAACACAGTCCAGGTGTGAACAACATTGAAATTATAGCCACAAATAAAACCGTTCATACATAAAGCCTAAATTATATGTGGACAGTTCGCATCCAACAAATGACTATCACAGAATTATAACTCTCATTTTCTGGTGTAAAAAGGAAATGAGACAACAATCAAATCTCTTTAGAAAACAACTAATGTTGGTCCTGAAACAAATGGTATTCCTCCAACTGAATAACATTTAATGTTTGCTCACTGGGCAGCAAGTTCTGTTCTCCCTGTTCAATTAGCCAAGCATTCACAATGGAACCAGATTTAAATTATACTTCTATTAAAACTCTTTTTAATGTTGTGTATGTGCTTCTCTATTTCTTTGAAAGATATGTGAAGGAGCCATAGGTAAGAATTCATTTGTGTTGTTATAACTACTAGCTTTGCTGTTATTATTATTATTATTGCTCAAGATTCTCACTCCCTCAGTCATATCGAAAATACCAGCAACTTTGTTATGCATTTCTACTATTACTACAAAGCAAAAACCTAACACTTGAGAAGGCACAGTAACTGAACAAATATTGCAGACGTTGCTGGAATTAAATAACATGGCACTTATGAATATAGCCCATGTTTCTTTCTTCATTTACAAGATGCAGTGAGTCAGAAAAGTAGCACCCGAGTATGATTAAAAAGAAATGTTTTTTGACAGCCTGCTTTACAGTGACTAGTGAACATTGACTCACCATCACCACCCCGGCACAGCATCATTTCTACTTGATATTTGCCATTCCATAATTAGAACAAATGACATACTTGGGACATACCAAAATGTTTTTAGTTCATTTTCTGCTTAAACCCATTTACAGAGTCTTGTTCCTGCCTCAAAAGGTAAGGTACACAATCATGAGCTGTGCCGCCTCCATTTTAGAGACAGCCCTATTATTATAAAAGTAAATGCCACCCACTTGCTAACATTGGAGACTAATTAACTCTACAATTTCTGCTTAAAGAGGGTAAAAACCATCACTGACTGTTCCAGTAGCTATTCTACAAAGTTAAGAGGATTAGACAATGCTGTGCCTTCACCACTCCCAAAACAGTTCCTTTTTTTTTTTTTAATTGTTATTGTTGTTTTCTTTTGTTGTTATTTATTTTAAATCCCAGCCTGTTTTGCCTATTTTGCTTATAACTGTTTTTTATGCACTGTTTTTTTCTAAAATTGAAAATAGTCCCTTATAGTACCTGTGGTTATGAATCCATTTGCTGAAAAAATGTTTTTGAAATGCTTTTTGTTCATAATCTCATTCAGTTTTTGAAGTTTTGACTTTTAAAAGCAAGTAGTACCAGAAGTTGTTGAAAGCAGGTCAGTTAGCGAGTTCTGACTTCAACAGCCATGCTGAAAAGTATGACAGCTACATAGATTCATGAACTATATGGCTCTGAAAAGAAATCTTCACATCCCACTTATTTGGGTCCAATTTATTTAATAAAATGATTTTACTGTTTATACATCCATTTCAACACAAAGAAAAAAAGTGTTAAATAAATATGCAAGTCATCCAATGAAATAAGACAACAACAAAAAAGTAATGGCCAAGGCTGAGGGAATACCTGGAGGGAAAAACCTTACTTACAACAGCATCAATATGAATTTTGCAGTTAATTAACTGGTGTCAGGATTAATAGCTTAACCAAGATGCAAGAAAATAACAAATCTGGTTGTAAATCAGCAATATCATGTGGAATTTCTTAGATTACATCTACTACTCTCTGTGCCCAGCAAACACTGGGCAAATTATCTTCTCTCAATTCTGGTGAACAAAAAGCAACAGGGATGGCATAAATACAAATGTTTTAGAAGCTTGGTTCTGTAAGCATTTAAAAACAGATTTTAGAGATTTTTTAATATTTTACTGACCAGTTTTCCCATGTTTAATAACTGAATGCTTCCTGTTAAATGCACCAAAGCAGCAGTGCAGAAAGGGGAATTTTTAATATAAGGTTCTGGTATGCACATCAAATACAGTGGCTGAAGTCATACATGAATCACCCAAAAGTGTCAAGCTCTCTAACAAGACCTTGGGATATAAAGAGGAAGAACTTAGCAGCTGTTGACATGGCATTTTTTAAAAATGGAAGCCTCTGATGGCTTCTTTTTTATTTGCATCTAGCCGAGTAGTTATACAGATGGGTGACAGCCTTGAAATAGGGCATACCTGCTAGAGACAAACTGTTAAAACTGATGCTCTGTTGCAGCTACTACCAGTCTTCTGCAGCAGCTACTACCAGTCTTCTACTACAGCCCTCCCAGCTGTGACATGGAACCTAGCTCAGGAGAACAATCTGTCCATGTCCCCATCTTTGCAGGTACTCCCCAGGAAAGCTGGCTGGTGCCTCCTCAGTGCATCCAGGCAGTCAATGCTTCCTAGTTAGAAATCACACTTATTTGCCTCTGACCCACTTAAAATCCTTCCAGCTTGGGCTGGAAGGAACCTTAAAGTCCACCCAGATCTAACCCCCCTGCCATGGGCAGGGACATCTCCCATCACACCAGGTTGCTCACAGCCCCATCCCACCTTGCCCTGAACGCTTCCAGGGATGGGGCATCCACAGCTTCTCTGGGCAGCGTGTACCAGTGCCTCACCACCCTAATCATGAAGAATTTCTTCCTAATATCTAATCTAAACCTACTGTCTTTTAGTTTTGAAGCCATTCGCTCTTGTCCTATCACTACTCTCCACAACAGAGTCCCTCCCCAGTTTTCCTGTAGGCCCCTTTTATATACTGGAAGGCTGCTGTAAGGTATCCCCAGAGCCTTCTCTTCTCGAGACTTAATAATAATTAAAAAGTCATGTCAAAGAGATCAACCCACCAACAAACCACTGATTAAAAATCAAAGTGGAATCATATATGCATTTCCTATTGTGGTAAATTGTGTTGTTAACCAATACATTACTTCGTACATGTTATGAGTCTACGTTGGTGTCCTTCGATGGATTATATAAATCAGTATATATACACACACAAATAGCAATATTAACCATAGTGAACACTGCAACATTTGCAGTTGAAAAATTAAAGAATAACTGTTCCATAAGATATTAAAAAGTAAAAGTAACCCTTACTATAGTAGTAAAGTGTAATTTTAGTCACCATCAAAAGTATTTTTTCAATGTTAAAAAATATTCCATTTCCACAAGATTTTGATGGCAATTATAGAAAATTTAGTTTCAATTGATAAAATTTCCTGATTTAGAATTGTTCATGGCCAGGATTTTATTTTGTTGCATTCCTTGAAAACATACTACAGAGTCTCTTTTCTCTTGAAACTGGTTGTGAATTAGTCCTGCCCAGCTATTTATTAATTAGATGAGAAAACAAATGTTTTTTTTGTGTTTTCTTTTTTGTTTGTTTGTTTCTGTTAGGATAAAATTGAAAAATTGAAAGAATAAAAATACTCATATAACTAACAATTAGAATAACTTGATTTGTTCTGTCAACATTAACTTTTAATAGCTAATATACATCCTTGAGCTAAGTGATAGATGTTATTCTTTCTATATGTGATTATCCAAAGGGACGTTATTAATACTAATTAACAAACAGGGATAAATGTTAGCGATTAACCCTTATAATTAGTCCCAGTAAGGAGAAGTAATTTATTTAATGTTTCACTGACGTATATAAGGAATCAATAACAGATACTTTACTTATGTAGGAACTCAGTGTTCTAGAGATCTTTAGGGACTGCTTGGGCTATAAATAAAATCAAGACTGCAATATCTTTGGGGCAGTAATTTCATTATACATTTACACAGCACCAAATACAAAAAAGACTCCATCTAGATAAGATCTGTGGATATTACAAAATATGTAAATACATGAAAACTGAAAAATGGAAATCAAGCTACTATTATCTAAGTAATTGACTTAAAATAATGTTTTTATTTAGTATTAACTGTATGAGATTTGTTTGTGGTTGTCTCTTTGTTTGTTTTTCATGTAATATCTGTAACATCTATTAATATAAATTTTATTTATAATTAAGGAACTTTCTTTCAACCCTCCCCCCAAACTGTGGTCCCATTTTCCTTTTGTTGAACGCATGTAAATTCTGTTAATGTTTATGGGAGTTTAGTCTGTACAAGGCAAGGCAAAATCATCTTATGTTGAAAGTTTAATTAAAGTTCTTTAAAGAGTTTGATGTATGCTATAATGTGCTAATTATTTTGATACCTACGAACTTATAAATTTGGAGGGAACTAACAAATTGTCATTTTGACTAGAAAATAAAAACAGAGTGTGCATGTAAGTTCATAACTAGAGTTACAAATTTATGACATAGGGGCAATACAATCACAATCAATTTCTAAAGAGCTTTCTGCATTTCAGCAGTGACACACTCATAGGTTATCCAAACCATCAGATTTGTCTTCTTTCTATCTGACAGACAAGCTGTGTTCAGACAAGCCTACATCACTTATGAACAGTAATACTGGAGATGAACACCTTTAATTCATTCCTGTAGAATATTGTATCCTGGTAAGTGTCACATACCAGTGTTCCTAGCAACAGTGTGTGCTGTGAATGTTGTAGCAACCAATGACAAAAATAAAATGACAGAGGAAATAATTATGTAGGACTGAATGACATCCATAGACTAATTGAGAAGGGACAGCTTGGTGATTGAGTAGGAGCTGAAATGTGGTTTGTGGGTCTGTTTTTGTGAAGATAGAGTGTCTACAGATAAACATGCTAGAAATCAGTTTGAAAAGCAATTCATGACTTGCATCCTACCTTCTGCCATTGCCTCATTTTTGGTCTGCAAAGTGGTTAGAAGACATGAGATTTTTTCTGGAGTCCATAATCTTCTCCTTTCTGCTTTCATACAAAGGACTTTAAAGAGTGTTCCCAAGGATCTGGTCAGATGTCCAACTGCCAAACAATCTATGGTCAGGTGTCCCCAGACCACATTAGAGATGTGGTAGAGCATGTATTGGTAGACAAGGTGCATAGTCCTTTATGCAGGAGAGAGTCATGGCCTCTTTAGCAGTACATTATAAATTACAATGCACTTCACATAATTCATGGGATGCACTGCTATTCAAATAGTTTTATAGATCAAAACAATCTGGTCAGATAGTTACTAGGCTAGGACTGGAGACAAAGCTGACCTAAGAATGAAAGATCTGATACCTGCACTCACCCAGTAATAATAAACTAGATGGGGCATTCTGAAAACTGCAATGTGTGGGAGAAAATGCAAAGGGAGGATTGACTGTTCATAGCCGACATGATAAAGCCTCTTACTGGAATAAAGTAATATATTCTGCATAACTCCTAGAAGACTTTAAAGAGTGGCTGATAGAGATCAGAGACCAGAGGAGAAAAGATGGTCATGTCCTAACAGCATCAAAGTACAATGGAAGGCTCAAGGAAACTAGAATTAGGACTGTCCTATGGCAACACATAGGATCTGATCAAATCTCATTCAGCTGTAGCTTTGCTCAATGTACATGTTAATATTACAGGTCCTGAAGTTGCTGATTATAAAATCATACAGTAGGTGACCACATAACTTTCTTTTCACTTAGAAATGCCATGATAAACTGGAATAGCCATTTACTCTCACTGAGGGGTTTTCCTTGCCCACTTCCCTTACAAAGAAAAGGGAAAATAGTTAAAAGGGTCCCCTCATCAGCTGAGCTGATGAGCAACCTGCAGCTAGGCCACAGCACTCTAACCAAATATTTGAATTAAAATTTGCACAGATCACAAAGGGCATTTGATGTGTGTTAAATTGCTTGTATCTACAGTTGGAAATTGTTACCTGAGGTTTTATTCCAGAAAACATTTCCCGAAAACTGACATTGCAGAAAATTCCAATGTTGAAATAGGCAGGAACAGCACAGGTTTTAAAGTGAAGATCATATGGATTTATATGTAATTGTTATTTGATCAAGCACTGCTAGACTGAACTCTCATATGACTGTTCCAATGGGAAGCTTTTTTTCACTCACTTGTACTACATCATTTGTTCCCAAGTTGAGTCCCCAGTTATTTATTTTCAGCCCTTTTTGAATCTGTAGCTAATCTAAAAGCAAATTTATCTTTTAATTTTGTTTCTGTGTGAGAGCAAATCTGGGAAGCTAAATGTTGGCCACATTTCTAACTGCTAAATCTAATAACATTTTCAAATGTAGACATAAGGGAAAAGGAATAGGAAACCATCAGGACACGTCCCATAACAACAATGTAAAGGAGAGAGAAGGAAGATAAAGTATTTGGGTTGCAGAAAACAGATACATACTTATCACCTCATGTTGTATGTGTCCTCTCTCTTCACACAGAAAGGGAAAATAAAAGGGGTAATTGAAGACTACAATAGTTGTGATAGCATGAAAGAAGTTGCTATAAGAATGTTAGCTGGAGAATGAATAAAATGTGTTTTCATATCTAAATAGTGATGCTTACACAATTAACTCAGCAGCTATTGCAGCCACAAAACCATCTGCAAAATGAGGCCTTAATTCTACACATTAAATGTATCCCTATGCTGTATTTTGATAAATTCTGCAGGCAGTCTGGACTCTGCTACACAGAGGGTTCACTCAGCTTTTACCACCTGAAATACTCTCACAGTAACTAGTCCTCAAGGCTCTATATGGACTACTGCCGTCTCATTCTCCAGAAGACAGGTAGGAAGCAAAACACTCCTCTTTCACCACCATGCATATCATTTCCACTAACAAGGACAGGGTCTTCTTTCAAAGTTTGATTTACAGGTGCTATAAGGCCATTGTGCTGACTGCATGTCAGTCTCCAAGGAAACTAGTAGCATATGTATTCTGGAAGCATCCATAGAAGAAAAGAAGTGTTATTAAAAGTATTCTCAGCATAACCTCTGCTATGAGTAGAAGCAAAGTTCAAGGTCTTCTGTTGAATAGTTGAATGATGCTGTGTTCAAATAAAAGGCTCCCAAGGAAAAAATAGCAGGTCAAGCTGGGCATCTGGCTGTTGTACAGTCTGCAGTTCTGAGAGAGTCAGAAATTGAAAAAAAAAAATCTATTTAAAGCTTTAGAAAGGCTTAATATTCTTTTAGAATGCAGCCTAATTTTAGATTGGAATCTCTTCAATATACTTAAGTGTTAGCACTTCCTGTAATACATCCACTTTTTGCTATTATACTTCTCAACCTAATTCATATCAGCTTGCACATCTGTGTTTTAAAGTTGCTTCTCAACCTCTCTCCAGAATTTTTCTCATTTATATTACTGAAGAGAAGCACAGGATATCATGTCTCAACCAAAATGACTGCTATTCTCTCTGCTCCCAGGAGCCATGCAGACAGATGTCCTATGGCTGGGACTGATATTCTGTGCAGTGGAGAGATTCTGAAGGTGGACAAAGCATCACATAAAAGTTGTGCACTTCCATGATCATTGACAATTGTCTGGGGCATTTTCAGAGTATGCGCAATAAGAGCAGAGTCCTACTTGAATTTTAAATGAGAACATAAAATTCCTCTTCTTCAGCCCAAGTTCCCCCTGTAATTTCTACCTCAATAAGATATGCTTTCCTTTTTGTTTTAATTAAGGATATTGTTTATTCGATCCTAGAAGAAGATTATTCAGGAACAGTTGAACTAATCCCAATCTAAAGTTTAAAATAGTAAAGCATTTTGGGAACATGTGAAATCAAAGGTATTACATAATATATGAGATTCTCATTATTGTTGCTGTAGTACTGACTGTTAGGAACATAGCTGCTCAATATTGAAACTCATTTCCTCTTTCAGTGACACAGTTCAGTATAACCAAACACAAATAAATGTAACAAAAGGCTAAATCAAACAAAGAAAATAAAGAGCAAAAGAGCACTACCAATAATATACAGTTTAATTCCCAGCTTGAATCCAGGTGGTGTATGATAATTCCAGACATTTTCATATAATAGTTGAATTTTACTTTTAGAAACAGTTTCGGTCACATTCAGCCATGACCCTGTCTCCCTAAGCCTTGAACAGACATACATAACTACAAGAAAACATTTCAAGACTGAAGAAGGAAGATAGTTTCAGGCACAAGTAAAGTTCAAATGTGATATTCAGTAAATTGATGGAATTGGCAGGGAGAGGAAAAGGGGGAAAAAAATTACAGAAGAGCAATTAAAGTAATTAAAAAGTAATTACTATTTTTTTTGTGTGTTTGTTTGTTTTATTGTTTCTACTTTTTTAATCAGCAAAATAGCATGTTGGAGTTAAGCCCCCATTTGCCCCTGTTCTATTGCTTGTCTTCACTTTTCATATCTAAATCCCTAGAATGTGTATAAACAACTTCAGTCATTCTAATGGACAGGAAAAAATGAAGCATATTGTAGTCATATAGCAACACAATCAACCAGTAATTTTCTGCAGCAGTTCTATCAAACCCAGAAGTGAAACAACTGTAACATACAACAACAACAACAACAACGTGTATTACATGTATGTCATGTAATTGCACAAAAGTTATATCTGATTTCCAAAAAAAAAAAAAAAAAAAAGATTCTTTTATCAAATAACAGTCAGGTATACATCTTAAATATGGCTTATATTTTCTTATGAGAACTGATAATAGGGCAAATAGTATATTGACAAGACAGTCTCGCCAATACTTGTTCCCAAATCACCTACACCATGGGACATCAGCAGTACGTATCATCACATTACTCTACTCTCTCATTACAAAATATGATTTAGTGTGACATTGTGCAACATGAGAATGTTTTCAAATCCTTATGTTACCCTTTTGCATTTCTTATTGAATTTGTCCTGCATGTGCCATATCTGTAGACTTTTGTTACTCGATGTTAAAAATGTTTTAAGTAAACACAGATATATTTTCCTATTGATTTCCACATCCCACAAGAAAAACAGATTAAATTTGCAAGACTCCACCAAATGCTAACACTGCACATGACAGTAAATGCCTCAAAGCATGCATCCCATGTAGACAGCAGAGACAAACTACCAGAGATATAGGAGAAAAAAAATCAGAAGCCTTTTCATCATTATTTTTTTTTTCTATTTTCCTCAAAAAACATGTTTGGCAACAGAAGAGACAGTTGATGAGAGTTTGATATTCATATACGTAACAGAATAGTATTTTCCATGATAGAAAACACAAGTCTATCTTAGCACTAAAAAACACAGACAGGAAATCTGACAGGCCTGCTTAGAATCACGTCCAAGTAGGGAAAGCAAAGAAGATCAGATGTTCATAAGGGCTTATCTGGTGGAGTAGCAAATACAGTTGCGTATTCTTCCTGTGAAAGGTGATCAATCCATCAAATAACAAAGGAATTAAAAAGCAAAGTGCTAATCTACCAAATTCAAGTTCTAGCATCTCTAGTGAGGGAGACAAACAGGGAGCAGAAATTAATCTTTTCCACCTGGCAAAGATGCCGATTTAGGTCAATATCAGAGAAACTGCCTGTAACAGTATGAAGTAAAGTATTAGTAGTATTATGCTCATTATAAGGAATTGACCAAAGTGAACAATACAAGCAATCTACAGAACCCAACAACAGTTAATTTTCAAAGAAACCATACAAAGGGTTCAAATTACCCCTCTTAAGACCCATTAACATTTAAAAACGCTTGATGGTTTTACACAGAGAAGCTCAAGAGATAAGCTTTTCTAATTGTGGGCAGGAAAATAAAACGAGAACAGATTTCTTCTGCTACCACGTTGGAAACTAGCCTGTGCAATACAATACTTGAGGGATAATTAGTGTTCTGTCAGGCATCTGACCACATCATATCTAGTAAATAATCTTTCTTTCAAGTGCAACAGAAAATCCTGTTTGTATTCAAATCTAGAAGATTTGAGAAAAACCCAAATCACTTTGTAGATGGCATTAACTTCTGCTTAAGCCATTTGGTTAATCATTTTAACCTTCCTCTGTGCAGCAGCCAGTTACAGGAAAATAAATTTCTGTTGCAATATTGTTTCAAACAACAAAGCCTTAATACCACACTGATGCTGAAACCCTAACAGCAGAGGCAATCTTATTAGATAACTTAATCAAATGCTTAACAATATTTTTAAAGTTTTTAGAAAAAGAAGATATAGCAACAAAATAGATTGACAAATGTACCTTGATTAATCATATCATTTTATTTTTTATTGTAGAGTTGAAATGAAAAAGAAAATAGACTTCACAGCTACAATAGTAATTGTGCACAGCAGTCATAAAACTGATACTATAAGGTTATGGATAATTTGAGAATAATGTGAAATTATTTCAAGAGTAACATTAGCCTTGTTTTTGTCTGTTATTTGGAGAAGCTTTGTACTGGATTCTGAGAAAGGAGCATAAGCAAACGTGCATATTACTAATATAAACTCATTCTCTACTCGCTAGATAAAGAGTAACATTACTGCCTCCTCAACCATGAGGAGATATTACTGTCTCCTCAACCGTGCAGACCAAACACTTTTAAAGTACATATATTACCCAAATAATGAGTATGTTTTCTTTTCTATCTTAATTGTACAAATTATTAAACAATATGTCTAGTACTTAATCAAAATGGACATGAAAGATAAATCCTAGGTAAAAATAGGGTGATTGGTAGGAACATCTGCTAGGCTTTATATAGATGCTTAGTTTTATTGACACTTCCCACAACTTTTACTCAAAACCTGACACATTAATTATTTAGCATAAGATTATCACCATTTTGAATTTTAGACATTCCTTTAGTGTCTGTTTACATAGATTATGCATACTAACCAAAATAGTTTACTATGTAAGTGATAATACCAGCTTCCAGAAAATAGGTGTTACTCTGATGAGCATCTTTCATTTACTACCAAGATTATCAAAATTTGGAAGGATGATCACAGAATTTTTTCTGAAATCATCTGTTCAATGCTCAAAGCAATTATAATTATAATTGTACCATTGCCTGCTACAAATATTAATAAATGCAATTCCTTCTCTCTGACCTCATGAAGGGTGGAAAGGTGCACTGGGCAGTCCCCACAAGCAGAGAGCATGGTTCCTGCTGCACCAAGTCAAATCTCATCCAAGTAGGATCAGAGACATCCTTTTACTGGGAAACACACTCTCAGAAAATATTACTACTTTCTCCTCTTTTTGGACCCCCCTCAAGACCGTGTGTGAAATAGCCTTTCTATTTCTGTTCAGATTTAATGATTTTGTGCCGAACAACTTCTGCAAACCTAATGAACACGTAACAGAAATGAATGCCAAAACAAATCTGCTGCTACATTTCCTTTTGTTTCCAGCCTGTAACCTTCCCTCTTTCCAATTCAAACTAAAGCATCGCCCTTGGTGAGAGCAAAGATCTTGCCAGCTACACTACTCTAATTCTGTTTGAGATACCTGGTTTTTCATTTTTCCCCCCATGAATGAATGTTTTGGTGATCAGCAATGTTAGTGAACACCACACGGTAAGGAGAGGCATGATCTTCCACACAGCTCAGAAAATACCCTTCACCAGACACTTGCAGGGTGTTTAGTTATTTGCAAGTATCACCAGGTTTAACAATATAATAAATTTGACAAGCAAAGAAAAGAAAGGCTGATGTCATCAAATAATTTCCATTTTTCAACTGAAACAGGATAATGATTCATGTCTTAGCAATGGGAAACCAATATCCTAACTGTTCAAGAAGCTGAACTGCGACTCATAGTATTTAAAACTAGATTTACCATAGTATTTTTAACTATGGTTCTGCATTTCAGTCACTTGAAATGGCATCACTGAAACACAAAATCACAGAATTTCTAGGTTGGAAGAGACCTCAAGATCATAAAGTCCAACCTCTGACCTAACACTAACAAGTCCTCCACTAAACCATATCACTAAGCTCTACATCTAAATGTCTTTTAAAGACCTCCAGGGATGGTGACTCAACCACTTCCCTGGGCAGCCTGTTCCAATGTCTCACAACCCTTTTGGTAAAGAAGTTCTTCCTAACATCTAACCTAAAACTCCCCTGGCGCAACTTAAACCCATTCCCCCTCGTCCTGTCACCAGGCACGTGGGAGAACAGATCAAGCCCCACCTCTCTACAGCCTCCTTTAAGGTACCTTTAGAGAGTGATAAGGTCGCCCCTGAGCCTCCTCTTCTCCAGGCTGAACAAGCCCAGCTCCCTCAGCCGCTCCTCATAAGACTTGTTCTCCAGACCCCTCACCAGCTTCGTCGCCCTTCTCTGGACTCGCTCGAGCACCTTGATGTCCTTCTTGTAGCGAGGGGCCCAAAACTGAACACAGTACTCGAGGTGTGGCCTCAATAGAGCCAAGCACAGGGGGACATCCAGATCATCGATAAAGATATTAAAGAGGACCGGCCCCAGCACTGAGCCCTGGGGAACGCCACTAGTGACTGGCCTCCAACTGGACTTGGCTCCATTTACCACGATTCTTTGGGCCCGGCTATCCAGCCAGTTTCTAACCCAATGAAGCGTGCGCCAGTCCAAGCCAAGAGCAGCCAGTTTCTTGAGGAGAATGCTGTGGGAAACGGTGTCAAAAGCCTTGCTGAAGTCAAGGTAGACCACATCCACAGCCTTTCCCTCATCCACCCAGCGCATCACTTTGTCATAGAAGGAGATCAGGTTCATCAAGCAGGACCTGCCTTTCATAAACCCATGCTGACTGGGCCTGATCGCCTGCTTGCCCTGCAAGTGCTGCATGATGACACACAAGATAATCTGCTCCATGAGCTTCCCTGGCACTGAGGTCAAACTGACAGGCCTGTAGTTCCCCGGGTCTGCCCTCTGGCCCTTCTTGTAGATGGGCGTCACGTTTGCTAGCCACCAGGCAACTGGGACTTCCCCCGATAGCCAGGACTGTTGATAAATGATGGCAAGCGGCTTGGCCAGCTCCTCTGCCAGTTCTCTCAGTACCCTTGGGTGGATCCCATCTGGCCCCATCGACTTGTGCACATCCAAGTGCTGTAGCAGGTCACCAACCAGTTCTTCGTGGATAGTGAGGGCACATTCTGCTCCCCATCCCCTTCCACCAGCTCAGGGTACTGGGTATCCAGAGAACAACCGGTATTGCCGCTAAAGACTGAGGCAAAGGCAGCATTAAGCACCTCCACCTTTTCCTCATCTCTTGTAACTAAGTCTGCCCCCGCATCCAGTAAAGGATGGAGATTCTCCTCAGTCCTCCTTTTTGTGTTGATGTATTTATAAAAACATTTCTTGTTATCTTTAACGGCAGTAGCCAGATTGAGTTCCAGATGAGCTTTGGCCTTCCTAATTTTGTCCCTGCACAGCCTCGCAACATCCTTATAGTTCTCCCTAGTGGCCTGCCCACTTTTCCAAAGATTATAAACCCTCTTTTTTCTCCTAAGCTCAAGCCACAATTCTCTGCTCAGCCAGGCTGGTCTTCTTCCCCACCAACTTGTCTTTGGGCACGTGGGGACAGAACTTTCCTGCGCCATTAAGATTTCCCTCTTGAAGAGTGCCCAGCCTTCCTGGACTCCTCTGCCCTTCAGAACCGCCTCCCAAGGGACTCTACCAACCAGTGTCCTGAGCAGCTCAAAGTCAGCCCTCCGGAAGTCCAATACAGCAGTTTTACTGGTCCCCTTCCTGGCCTTGCCAAGAATAGTGAACTCCACCATTTCGTGGTCACTCTGACCAAGACAGCTCCCAACAATCACATCCTCCACCAGTCCTTCTCTGTTTGTGAAGAGAAGGTCTAGCGGGGTGCCACCCCTGGTAGGTTCACTAACCAGCTACGTCAGGAAGCTGTCTTCCACGCTCTCCAGAAACCTCCTAGACTGCTTTCTCTGGGCTGTGTTGTGCTTCCAGGATATGTCAGGGAAGTTGAAGTCCCTCACAAGAACAAGCGCTGAAGATTTTGCAACTTCTGTCAGCTGCCTGTAGAACTCCTCAGCCATCTCCTCATCCTGGTTCGGCGGTCTATAACAGACCCCGACCAGGACGCTAGCCTTGTTGGCCTTCCCGCCGATCCTAACCCAAAGGGACTCAACCTTGTCATTCCCAGCCTCAAGTTCTACAACATCAAAAGACTCTCCAATATAGAGAGCCACACCACCACCCCTTCTGTGCTGCCTGTCCCTTCTGAAGAGCTTATAGCCAGGCATTGCAGCACTCCAGTCATGAGAGTGGTCCCACCACATCTCCATGATGGCAACCAACTTGTAGCCTGCCTGCTGCACGATGGCTTCCAGCTCCTCCTGTTTGTTACCCATGCTGCGTGCATTGGTGTAGATGCACTTCAGCTGGGCCATTGCCTTATCCCCCGGCCTTGCTATTGTTCCCCCTGGCACAGCTCCAACAATCCTTGCTTCAGCCCCATCCCTCTTCTTACCTAGTTTAAAGCCCTCTCAATGAGCCCTGCCAGCTCCTGGCCCAGGATCTGTTTTCCCCTAAAAGACAGGGACCCGTCTGCGGCCATCAGGCCGGGTGCCGAGTAAAGTGCCCCATGGTCGAAAAACCCAAAATTTCTGTGTTGGCACCAGCCCCTGAGCCACGTGTTTAACAGGTGGGCTTTCCGTGTCCTCTCTGTACCCCTCCCTGCCACCGTAGGGATGGACGAAAACACCACCTGCAGTCAGAGCAAGAAAGTCCTTTTCAATTGGGAATAAACAGGAAAAAAAAAATAATTCCACTAACTTGGAAATGAAACTATAGAATCATAGAATAAATAAGGTTGGAAAAGACCTTCAAGATCATCTGGTCCAACCATCACCCTACCACCAATGTCACCCACCAAACCATGTCCCTAAGCACCACATCCAACCTTGCCTTGAACACCCCCAGGGCGGTGACACCACCTCCTCCCTGGGCAACCTGTCCCAGTGCCTGACTGCTCTTCTGAGAAGTAATGTCTCCTAATTGCTTTACCTGTTGAAGAGCAGTGCTCTTTGTTCAATTCTTTAATTCTTGAAGAGTAGGGGCATGACGTTTCCATTTTTCCACTCCCCAGTGACAGCACCCCACTACCAGGACTTTTCTGCTGTGATGGAGGGAGGCTTGGCAACTCCATCAGCCAGTTCCCTCAGGACCCTGGGATTCTGCTCATCAGGTCCCGTAGACCTGTACCTCTTTGGATTCATCCGCTGGTCTTGAACCTGCTCTTCGCTTAAACTGGGTGGGACTCTGCTCCCCCAGCCTCCATCTATGGGGTCAGGGAAATGAAAGATGTGGGAAGCCCTTCTACCAGTGCACACAGAGGCAAAGAAGTTGCTGAGTACCTCAGCCTTCTCCACGTCTGTCATTACCAATTACTCAGATATAGAAACTCACTCCTAATATAAGAAATCAGCCAGCTACAATCACTCACACACTACTGTTTGCACCCCTCGGTTTATTTTCACAAATGTTAAAGGCGCATGGTGGCCCCTGGGGACTCCACCTGTCACCCCAGTGCAGCAGCCCAAAGGGAACTGGGGCCTCTCTTGGGCTCTTCCTCAAGGCTCTGCGCAGAAGGGATGCCACCTCTCGCACAAGGGCTGCCGGATGGGAAACAAGCACTCACACAACCCCTGACAATTGGCAAAGGTCTTTATTGCCACGTGGCTCCAGCCTAATGCCTGGAGTGGAGCCTGGGCGATGCAGAATAGGGAGCTTGCCGAGCCCTTCTGCACAGCTGCCGGTGTTCCTTGAGGACGCTTTTCAGAGAGCTGTCGGGGGAGTCCCATGTTTGTTGTGGCCGAGGTGGGTCCACTTCCATCGGTTCCTCTTCATCTTGTGCACCCACCTCCATGGGCTCCGCGGGTTGGAGGACGAGCCAGTCCCTGGCAGGGACTGCCCACACAGGCTGCCTTCCATTGGGCATATTTTCCGGCCACGGTGCCGCACCAGGACGCCTCCCAGTTCCGTGCCTCGGGTCCATTCCGTTCTCCGCTTGATTTTCATTCACGGAATTCCTGACGGCATCTCTCCCTTGGCCACGGCTGGGTCCCGCATCATATTCCGTCCGCTGGGCACGGCTCCGCTTCCCGTGGCCCTCCAACCCACGCTCTCTATCTTTGCTGTCATCACTGGACCTCCGGCTAGGCCCAGGCCTGCTGCTGGTGTCCATCCGAGGGGCCGGCCTGCTCCCCACATCGCTTCGGCTCCAGTGATATTGATCGTAATAGCCTCTGGGCCGGGCACCAGACACCTCCTGGGCACTGCTGGTTCTTGTGCTGGAGGCGCTGGCCCTCGACCCATGGCGCATTCTCACAGAGGTAGACATCCTCCTCAGTGGTCCTAGGAACAATTTCTTGTCCTCGCACTGAGAAGGGCTGCTGCTCGCCTCTCTCTTGCTTTGCTCCTAACTCTGGCCTTCCTCCAGCTGCTAGCTTTCAGAAGACCAAATCACTGAGCAAGTGGCGGGCCAGTGGCAGGGGGGCCCCTTTTACAGGGCCCGGGGCAAGGGCGGGCCCGCTGGTGGCCACTGTGACCTCGACAAAGCTCTGTGATGGAGCGGCCCGTGCGAGGCCGAAGGCAGCTGCCTTGGGAGAGGCCCGGAAGATGCCCTCATGTGGAGCAAGGACGAGTGCTGGGGGGTCTGAGGGCCCCCTTTTCTGGGGCTGGCTCCCCCCCAGGCCGTTTGGCTTGCCAGAGAGAAAGGCTGCCCTATGAAACCCTGCCTCGACCCTTTTTTTCTCCAGATCTCCAAGGGTCAGAGTCTCTCGTTAACAAAAAGAAAACCCCACCAACAAAACCAAAACAGACCAATTCACAAGGCTAAAGCAGTCAAAACTGAAGTACCGATCACAGAATCACAGAATTTCTAGGTTGGAAGAGACCTCAAGGTCATCGAGTCCAACCTCTGACCTAACACTAACAAGTCCTCCACTAAACCATATCCCTAAGCTCTACATCTAAACGTCTTTTAAAGACCTCCAGGGACGGTGACTCAATCACTTCCCTGGGCAGCCCGTTCCAATGCCTAACAACCCTTTTGGTAAAGAAGTTCTTCCTAACATCTAACCTAAAACTCCCCTGGCGCAACTTAAGCCCATTCCCCCTCGTCCTGTCACCAGGCACGTGGGAGAACAGATCAAGCCCCACCTCTCTACAGCCTCCTTCGAGGTACCTGTAGAGAGCGATAAGGTCGCCCCTGAGCCTCCTTTTCTCCAGGCTGAACAAGCCCAGCTCCCTCAGCCGCTCCTCGTAGGACTTGTTCTTCAGGCCCCTCACCATCGTCATTGCCCTTCTCTGGACCCACTCAAGCACCTCGATGTCCTTCTTGTAGCGAGGGGCAACATCATGTATATGTGTGTTTGTATCTACCTCTATTGTGTCATTTTCTAAGTTGAAATTTTAAAACATTTCAGTCATCAGTTGAAAACCATTGGTTGCCTGACAGCAAACATCATATGACAAAGGAAAATTCCTATCTGAAAAGGCAAAGTAGTTAAATTTACAGTGGTGCTATAGTACTGTATCTTTGATGTAACACTGCAGTGCAATGTTAAAATCTTTCCGATTAGCTGAGATGAAAGTTTACATTTCCCCATAAGCTTTTAAAGAAATTAAAAAGAGGAGAAACATAAGCACGTGTAATGCTTTAGGATTCAAAAAAGTTGCTTCTTCTAGATCAGCTCTTATAAGTAAATTATGGTAAACAGGTTTTAACTTTTTTAACTGTACTTCAATTTTAGTATTTTTTATTAAATTATTTCCAATTTGTATTTACTATGTATTTATATTCTTTCTTATTGCTCTAACACGTTTTTACTGCTCCTTTGTTATCTACAAGAAACAGACAGAAGAATAAAAACTATTGCTTCAAAAATTTCAGCGACCTCTCAGTTTACAAACACACACATCCTCAATTTTACACTTCATTAATGTTCCAGGTGGCTTTAATAGGCACTTTTGATGGGTGTGCAGATATTTCATGGTAAACTATATTCCTTGACCTACACATTTGTAGCTGTGGACCAAGAAAAATCTGACACAGATTAAGTATGAAAGAGTTTTTGAGTTTTTCTTCCAAGATCACAAGCACCTGTCATGAGACAGAGAGCTAGTGCTAGTCCTATCCAAGGAATCAAGGCTTTTTGACTTTTTTTTTTCTTTTGAGCATCTGCAGTGTCTTCCCCATTTGTGCAGCAAATAGCGAATTTTATTTTATTTCTTTAGAATGAAATTAAATTCAGTGGTGGAGAAGAAGACAGCTGTGTGACACCTGAGAGACTGGGGTTAACCTGGCAAGTGGAATAGCTCCAATGGTATGAGTGTCCGGCAGGCAGAGTGCTCAGCGAGGACTCAGGAGATTGACTAAAATCAGAGAGCACAGGACTCCCACACTGTGGGTACGTGCCTCAACTACTCCCTCTGGGCTAGCCATGGTTCCTTCCCCTCTGAGGATTTTATGCTGCTGCTACACATTTAAGAGTTAAGCAATTCAATAATTCTTCATGCCAATGGTGAGCTTCACTAGTGACAAAAGCTACAAAAACCTATCTAGAAATGAAATGAATTCAGCTAGAAATACCCCATACTTTTGATGATGTGATTTATCCATTGTATTGGTATCACAACCTCCTATGTTTCATTTAGTTGCAAGGTACTTGAAGGGGTATTTCCTGCCTGTGCTTAAGTCTACCTGAATAATTAGATATATTTTTTGAAAACGAAGAAACTGAGACAAAAGCTTTACCTATCCAAAATAAACATAAGAGATGCAAGTTTTATTGACTCATCTCCTGCATACCAACATTTTGTCATTTTTACCGATTTGCACCTCACAAATTATACCCTCATACAAAAAGATGTATTTAAGATACCACACGACTATTTTCTCTCTGGCATCAAATATAACATACCCTTTCTGCATCATGCATGAAGCACACCTGTCATTTTATTCAAATTAGCACATCATCATCCAAATTGGATCAATCTGAACAATCCATCTGTCACTAAAAATTTAGGGGTATATTATCATCATCATATATAAGGAGTTACGCAAACAAATTCCTGCATATCAATATGATTCAATACCCATAAGAATATTAAAATATTAAGAATTGCAGTCAGTGCAGAAGTCTTCTGTACGTAATGTTCCACACCGAATTCAAAGTCCTTTAGCACAAAGCTTGAGAAACAGGAAAGAAAATACATGTCATAGAGCAGTCAAACAAATGAAAAGTCATTTTTTTTTCAGCATGAAACTCTAACTGCCATTCCCATACCCCAAACTTGCTAAATCAGACAGTTAGTACACAGAAAACATAGGTACTTGTGGTAATAATATTTATAAAAACATTAAATATCTCTTTTAAGAGATCAAACTCTTGTTGCAGACAAGTCTTTTACAACATTTGAAACTTAAAAGTGCAACTGTCACAGCACAAAATCAACCAACCAACAACAAACACCTAAAATTCTCCATATGAAAAGGGACTTACTCATAGTTATTTTTACACCTGTATTTATCAGAACATGGATAAATTTAAATAATTTTTTCAGCATATTATTTCAGTCTAATAAAGCAGCAGACATTTTTTTTTTTGCTTGTATGGTAAAGAGACCACATCTTTTTATAGCTATGTGTTTACTTAAATCCAGGAGATAGAAAAATGAAGGCAAAAGAAAATACTCCACAGCTACAGTATATATTCAAAATGTCTTTCTTCTGTGCAAAGCAATGCATCTCTCTGTAATGGCATTAATATACAGAGAGGGAACTTTGGTTAAGTGGAGAAACACACAGGGGAAATGACATTTTCCAGATGCAAAGAGTTAGCTAGTCGGGAAACATTTTTTTCTGTAAGAAGAAAATAAATGAAATTGCTTGAAAATATTTTGGGTCTGACCTTTCTGATGGAAGGTAGCTGAATTAAGCCCAGGCTTGTTACAGGTGACCTACAGTAAGTAGTAGTGTCCAAGGCACTTTTTTTTTTTTTTTTTTTTTGATGCTGTTATCTGGATGTCTCTGGCACTGCAGGCCCTGGCTGCTGACATACAGGTATCTAGCACCCTTTTGGATGCTGCAGATTAGACTTGCCACCTCCCAATTTGTGATTTAAAATTGTTGGAAATAGCATCTGAGGAAATGTTCCTAAACTGAATAGTCAAAGACTTCTGACACTGTCCAAGAAATAATTTTTTGCAGGATTCATTTGGATTAAAAGCAGCATAAACCTCTCCACATTTCTGTATTGTTATTCAGTGTTTTGAATTTAGGATGTTACAAATTTCTGTAAAATGTGAGGTGGTGAATAAGTGCAGGGCTACTTGTTTCTTCCTCAGAATGTCTTAGTCACTGACAGCTGAAGTTTGGGGTTTTAAACTTCAGCACATTAAGCATCAGTATGACACGGCTTCTGGTTCCCTGCTGAAGTATATTCCCTGCTTCCCAGAAAATCATTAGATGTTATTGTAGCTCACTCTATTATTGTAGGATTTTGCTGTCAACTGGATTAAAAAAAAAAAAAAAAAAAAAAAAAAGGAAATGAAAGCTCACAGCCACCTATTGTTTCTCTAATTTCCATCAGTTGAATCAGATATCTGCAGTGCAGGTACATTTTCCAAATTTAGGCCCAGGTTTTGATACTTGTAATGAAATGCATAACTTATCCTCCATTGTAAAAAACACTTAATGGATACCTACTTTCTAAGGCCCCTGTTGTTAAGGATGATTATAACATAAGGATTAAAGAATAGATGGTATGGACTGGTAGACTGAGGACTCTTTTTATTTGAAAACCTCTAATAGACCCTCAGCAGGTCCATACCTTGCAATGAAGGAGAAACTCTGATACAAGTAGTTGTAAAAGGCACACCAGCACAGCTTTCTACATGCAGTAGCAGTGACAGGAACACCAGGGAGTCCTGGATGGCTGTGCTGCATGTACTTGCTTGTATCACGATGTTCTTAGTGTTGTTGCTAGTGCATAGGGTGCCAGAAGCAGTGATAGTGCAGCCAAATCCATGGAGAAAAGAGCAAGAACAAGGATTTAGGGCTGGGCAATCAGAAAGCAAGGTATGGACAAAAGCAGAAATCAAAGCAGAAGCAAGTCACAAGATTTTTAATGGAATTAAGCACGTTGCGTTATGCATATACTGGCTATCTAGCCTGTTGCCCTTTATGCCCTGTACTCCAGTACCAAATCAAACCATTGCTTTGATCACAAGCCCCAGCAGGTATGTGACACAGCCTTCAAGTATCCTAATGTTGATTCATTGTGAATGTGCTCCATTTACTGCCTGGACATACCCTTAGACAGAGAGTGAGCGATGGGATCACATTGGCCTTCCTTATGCTAGACCGTATTTTACTCTAAAAGTAATTCCAGTGAAATCAGAGCAATATGCATGAGATTGAGAGTGTCAGCTATGATAGATGGAAACTTGACAAGAAGAGAAGTAATCAGTGCCACAGCAGGCATGCCCACAGCACACTAGTACAAATGGTAGAATTTAGTACACGTACACATCCTTTATAAAGTTTTGAAATATATTAACAATTCATTAAAAGATTTTGCCAGCTCTTTTGGAAGCATAATGAGCAGATAAAGCAAGACTACACAATCAGCAATAAAAACACATCTTAGGAATATCTAAAAAACATTTTTAAAGGCAAAGATTAAAAGCAAGGATTCGGTTACTTTATACTGACACTATAATAGAAATGAAATAGTTTAAAGTTAAAATTGTAAAACCATTTCTAATTACACAAATAAAAATATCTGATGTGTGGTTTTTAGCAGCACCAAGAACTATGTTTTTGGCATGTGAGGAAGACAGAGAAGAGAATTTTGGAAAAGGGATGAAAGGTAGCCATGCACATCAAAGACAGTGTACCCTGTGATTAAAAGAAGCTTTAAAGCCAGCAGACAAATGTGACTGGTTAGAGTAATCACAGATCAAACTTTTCTTACACCTGCAATCTTATGAAGACTTTCTACAGCATAGAAAAATATCGTCCTAAAGCCTCATGTTTCTTGTCCTGAGATCTCTGCCATCAAGCCCTAGGAAGAGCTTTAATGATAGGCAGTCTTCTCGAAAGAAAGAAAATAAATATATTTTACAGTCTTCATAAAGTCATTGTGGTACAGTTTTTCTCATTACAAACAGAAAATTTAATTATTGACCAAACTACACCAAAAGTCAGATAAAAAGGTGCCCGGTCAGCCAGAAATTCAAAGAGCATATCAGTTTTAGGCATTCTTAAAAAAAAGGGGGGGCATGGGGTGGGAGGCAATGGGGAATGTGATATTTATATGACGTTATAAACAGCATACATTCTAGCAAATATAATCACTTTCCTGTTTCTTTGTCATCTTATCTCTCCTCACACACTGCATTTGTCCAGGCTATTCAGTTCCATGAAGCAAGGAATCAGATGCATTATACATATACATGCAACAACTTCCCTCTGATCTTTGAGCAATACATCTTGAGGCTTCAGCCCACAGCCTGTATCATGCATGTTTAACTAAGCATGCTAATGTTAATTAACATGCATGCTAAAGTTGTTGGCTTCACAGGATCACTCAGTGGCTACAGCTGAGAAGCTACATCAGGCTGAAAGGTTTTGTCCATATTATAATTCCTATAATATAAGACTATAGTGACTTCTCCTCACGATGAGGAGAAGTTAGTCTGGAAAACTCTTGCTTTTAACAGAGCTCTCTGAACATTAATTGAGAGTCTTATGGATTTTTGTTAGTTAGCTTGGTCTTTACTGAATTGTTCAGCTAAGGGGTGCCTGTCAAATGTAGAAAATATGCTTTCAAAAAAAATCAATCACAAACTTTTTAATCAAACAGTGCAAGTTAGCACTGTTTTGCATGTTATACTTTTCTGTATGCACAGCTGATCATCTGGGTCTTATACTGGAATTTTTAGCATTGGTATGAGACAAAGGCAATGTCTAATGAAGTCATTAGTGAATTGAATCTCTCTGGAGAAAATGGTCATTGCTTTCTGCAAAGCATAAGGCTTAAGTAAGGCCTTAAGCAATGTAAGGTATTCAAAGTGTCTTTTTTTTCCTCTGCACATGAAATTTATCTGGTTCCAAATACAGAGTAAAAATTTGGAAGAAACTGAATGCATTCTGGGAGAATTAGACAAGACCATTAACAGCCAGATGCATTGCTTGTATAGGCTGACAGAGCCCCCTTGAAGTCAGGAGAGTTTATCCCTTATGCAGTATGTTTCAGTTATTTAGCCAAATGATTCTCTCAGAAGATCATCAAAGGAATTGTGTGCAAGACTAGCATCTCTGCAGTGCCCGTGGTTTGATCCTCTTTTGGCTCCTCAGCCTGCCAGACTGCCAGAGCTTTGGATAAGAGATTTTGGAGACCTCAGAAGTACTCTCTCCTCCTTTGTACAACAGTAAATGCCTGCTATTTGCAGCCAGAATTCACTCATTTCCATTTCATGCTACACTATTATTCATAAATCACTTGCCACAAGAAACACACAGTATGATGTGTAGACAGAGTTTTCTCATTCTTCCTCTCAAACCTATTGTAATGGTGAGATGTGTCAAAAAATATAGGAAAAGTGATAAATAACACACCCTTGTTGTGTTTCTCATGGTACTTTTAGATAAAAATTAAAAATGCAATTCTAGAGAAATAAAAATGGTAAACATCTGACAAGATTATTTTATCAAGGGAGGTAAAGTCTCAAAACTCCTCTCCTTTGATGCCCTTGAGTAAAGCCAGTACTTGGAAACGACATGCTTGAAGATTATTGCTTAGTAATTTCCTTTCAACACATGATATCATTGTTTTCAACAGGTAGTCCCCACCAACCAGAGTTTTGCTTTTTCCTTGTGTTCATAATGTATTTTTTTCCAAAAGTCTTTTTTTTTTTTTTTTTTTTTACCTTTTTTTTTTCAGACAGTATTTTCAGACAGTATATATCTGTCAATTGCATTTGCACCCAATGAAAATGTTAAAAATCAAGTTTAGATTTGAGGTCCTTGAGAGCAGGAAAAAAAATTGTATCACAGTAAACCTGACAATATAGAAGAAGATAATAAAACTTGATCTATCCATTCTTATTCTCTCCAAATTCTGTAAGTTAGACTGAAGCATGACATGAATTGAAGTGGAACAATTAAATTCTCTTATTTAAACCCCCAAAGAACAGACACTAGCTCTATTGCAGTAACTTCAGCAGATTGATAGTACAATAATATTTCTTTCCCATTTCTTAGTATTGCAAGGAACACCCATTTGCCAGCTCAGTAGATCCAGACCTGTAGTGCCATTTCACTACTGGCTGATGTTCAGTAGTTTAGCAAAGAAGTTGAACATAACAGATCTACTTCAAGACTCAAACCTGTCATACATTCTGTGCCTCTTCAGCTGTGCCATTTGATCCATCATCTCAAATTTAAAACCTGCAGACCACTTTCAGTACAACAGTCAAGAAACTAAAGAAAATCTAAAAAGCTACACATAACACTGCTGCTAGTTTATATGATCTAGTAGGACTAAAACTCTGGCTCATCCAGGTCTGTAAATTTTCAAAAATAAATTGGTTAGAGATGATGGAAAAGCAACAGCGGAATCAGCAACAGTGCTACAAAGCAGCACTATCACTTTTACTTAGCCGCACTTCAAACATCCACAGAAACCAAGATGAACAGCACTCCAGCTGACCTCAAGTTCCCCTCTATGCACACTTAGCATGATTTTGAAAAACAAATGAACTTTCTAAATCACCAGTGTTTAGAATCCTACCAATTTGGCTAAACATTATGCAAACACTGCAGACCTACAGTATCATATATCAATAGGAGGTTAATCTCTACTGAGAAGTGTATATTTAGCTGTATACACACATACACAATTACAGAAAGTATAATTTGTGTAATTCAGGCACTAAATTATGTTGTGTAGTGAACAGGGAGACTAATTGGTCCTGCACACCTGTTCCACATAGTAAGAAGTTTTCATTCCATGCTAGAGAAAACAAAGTGGAAAAAAGTCATACCAGACAGTTCTACTGAAATTATTCAGTGAAAAGGATGATTCAGAAAACTTGATTGCAATATTTTGGGTGTAGTGAAATCAGCTCTAACAGCAGTCGACATTCAGAAAAACATCTGAGGTTTCTCATATCTATATTCTGTCAGCCTTCAGTGTAGGCCTCCATAGCTACCCTAGTAAATACATGTGACTTCCTAAAGAGCAGGCTGCTCACTTTCACCTGCTTGATCAGAATACAGCAAAAGAGAAGAGAGTGGGGAAGAGGTGTCACTTGAAAAGTTTGCCGTGAAGCTCTGGAGCACTAGGATGCCGCCCTACCTACCCTCCTGCAGCCACAGGTGCTGAAGGCTTCCTTCTGCTGACTTTCATCAACTGTAGCAGAGAGGTAGTATCTTAACCCTTATCAGAAACTCTCCTCTATCCCCTTCTGCAAAGGAGGGTGTGTACTTTCACAGAAACACCCTGCAACTGCAACAGTAAAGACAGAAGATGTGAGATGGCAAGAAGGACATGGGCAGATGAAAGTTTGTTTTTACAAACATACCAAGGTTTATTGCTTATTGGCAACTTTTCCCTTGCCTGTAATCTTTATTACCAGTCTGTATCGAACAAAAAAAAAAAAAAAAAAAAGAAAAAAATGATATCTTGAATATTAAATATCATCTACAAGCTGAACAATGCATTCTGGTTAAAAATTAGACACCAGATTACTTAACTACTGTTGCTCTCAGCCTTTGTACCTATGGAAAAAATCAGTTCTCAACACTTTGTCAGTAGTCCTATATTTTTAAAACCAAATCACCGGGTGAGGTCATTGACAGTAGAGAGAAGTGGAGGCATCTTTGCAGTCTTTACTGAGCTCCTGACCTAAGGCAGACAGGTACAAAAAATGAGGGCTGCTCCATGTTGCCTATTCCCCTTTCACAGTCAGTTTCACAGGCTTTTCCTTTTCTTCTCTAACTGTGCTTATTATTTCATGGCCTTTTCTAAGCAGAAGGTAAACTAAGTAATGTTTGAGTTAGATGTTTGAATCCACTTTGTTAAATTTACTTGGAAATCAGACAAAACAAGTTTGACCCATTTTAGTCACTCCAGTTGAACTATTATTTCAGAGTGCGCAAGCATAAGAGTAAAGAGTATTTACTTAAAATGAAGTAATCACTTTGAAGTTTTCTCCTGGTAATATAGGGTCTGTATAGCTGGATAGACTAATGCTCATTTAACAAACAAACAAACGAACAAGTTAACATAAAAATAACTATTCTATTTATTTCTGAAAGACACTATATAGCAAGCTGCTGATGAGAATTCTTACCCACTGAGAAATATTCACCTCTTTTCTGACACAAGGATCATGTTCCTCAGCTTTCAGTCAAGGAAGCTTTTACTCCAGCCACAAGTCATGTGTCAAGCTCCAAACAGAACTGCTCTCCCTGAGGAAAATACTCATACAGCTGATGTGCTTCCTCCCTTGTCACCTCTTTCCTGCTGCCTTGCAGTAAGATGCAAACCCTTTTACCAGTCCCGGATGTTGTTCAGCAAAGTAAACACAGGTGACTTAGTGTTAGTGCACTTGACACATGGTAACTGAAAAGATTAAGTTACCAGCATTTTGTTGGATGCCCGAAATTTTAACAGTGAACAAGCAGGCAAATGACAGTAAACAGGGAGCCAACCATGCAGCTGGGGCTGAATCCCCAAATGGTGTCAGGGAGGGGACAGAGGGCTCTTCCTTACAGTAATCTCAGCTCCCAAACCAAATGAGGGCACTACTGAGGCTGAACTCAATCCTGTGTAGGGGCACCACATATAGCTCCCTAACTCAGGCTGCTGTTCTCTGTCAGAAGAAAGATAATGAAGCCATGGGTTAATAACTTGGGGTTCGTTTAACGTTGCTGTAGTAGCTGGAGTATAGCAGGAAAACTTGAAGCATTGCCTTCCCTGCTCTGCCAGCTCCCAGGATGACAGCCCAGAAGGATTATGCTTGATTACTTCAGGTCTTTGTCATCCAGCAAATGGAAAGGATGGAAATTAAAGCTGCACTCCAATTAGGAATAAAAGTAATTTTGAGTTATTAAATTATTGCCAACCACACAGTTCTTGTGAAGATACTTCTGAAGAGCGTGTCCTACTAAATCTCTTAAAATATATTGACTTTGCCAGCTTTAACCCACATGGCAGCTCTTCCATTCAGTAACCAAACTATTTCATGTAGAGATTAACCCGGTGATCCCACACTTGAAAGAGAATGCTGCAGGACTTCATTCATATTCTAGCACCAACATTCTGTTGGGAAAGGCTAATTAATCCACACTAATAGCAAAGGGATGGAACCTGAAGCCTGAAGGAAATGCTGAAGGATGGTTCTGCTAAGGTACTGAGCCAAAATAGTAAATTTTATATGTGCTATAAGTGTTATGTTATCCTATAGGATCAACAAAACCATGGGAAATAAATGAGTAAATCATTAGCTGGATATAGTCATAGTGGCTGCTAAATGTGCAGCTTTTGGCATAGTGTTTGTGATTTAATGTTGATCTGTGTGCAGAATCCAACAGCTAGAAAGGTTTTTTTTTTCTTTACAGTAAATGATTTTGATGAAAAAAATATCTTTAATTTACCTTTGAAAGTCAAAATATACTTTTTAAAAACTTCTAAGTTGCAAGAGCCATTTCAAGAGAACCCAGCTGTCATATAAGCTTCTACTTGTGATGCACAATTTTACAAAGAAGTACCCAAGTTCTGACCAAATATAATAGTAAATTTGTTCTTTGAACTCATGTAGCAGTGAATAACTGTTTGGAACTATTCATTATGCACTATTTGTGAAAAAGAATTTAAAATATGTGCATGAATGCTAAAAAATTGCTAATATTGCAGATTTGTGCCACAAACTTGGAGAGAATTACAGAGGTCTTTCCTTTTGCACAAATGAGTAGTCTTTGCAAATGAAACATTCTAACTGAAAAGTTAATTATTCTTAATTGTGGGACCTAAAGAAACACAATATATCTGCTTGATTAATTTAATCTTTTAGAAAATTGATTCTACTGCTTTTATTTGCCCACCACACACTTTTTGTTCGTTTGTTTGTTTTTGTCCTTGACAGTACTTTTAAGACTTAAATAATCCTGTCTAACATTATGTTGAGTCTTGAGTGAGACTCATGGTGCTGAAATGAGAGCTTTTAGTTTTCAGCCCTGCCAACCAGAATCGACTGCACTTCAGATTTTCCCTATACCACTTTTCCATTTTGCTAACATAAAGCAGAGAATTAGACCCAAGAGTCATATTCTGACCATCTGTTTTAGAGAGCCAGTTTACATGCAGTTCAGAGCATGGCTGGGGAGCCTTATTTCCCAAAATAGTACTGGAAAGATGGATTTCTCCAGGACACAGTTCGGAGCACCCAGGACCAGATATTTTAAGTGAGACACAGAGCACCCCTAGGAGTTAAGCACGCAGCCAACTTGTGCACTTACTGGCACAGATCTTTTTAAACTGCATTTCTCAAAGACAAATTCCTAACAGCCCATAGTAGCAAGAAATTTTGGAAAGCTAGAGCTCACGCACAGGCACTCAAAGGGCATCTGTCCTGAATAGTTTCCCCAGTCTGGGCTCATGGACAGGTAGGAAAATAATGTCAAATGTTTTTCTGTGTGGAAAAAGACCATCTGCAATTTTATTCTGCAGTGGGCAATCAAATATTTTAATATAATTCATTAGAATTAAGCGATACTGTGTTTCTCTAAAATTATCCACAGGGGAACTGGGATGAACACGATTGCACTCCTTGCTTCTTGTCAAGAGCTGCTGCAAATAACTAGGTCAGAGCCTGTGCCACAGAACCAGCTTGCAGAAGGCACCTTGCCAGGAAATCAGGTTTTAAAATTCCTGTTAAATTACATGAAAGTTTCAAATGAGTGACAAATAATTGTCAGAGAATAGGCTACCTAAAACTCACCTCACTTCTCTTCAAATATTCGCTCACATTTGCTTCCCTGTTTGGGAGAGTTTAGTTTAAGATCTTCAAGGTCAGTCTGAGAAGGAAAATCTATGTAAAACTCAGGAGATGAAAATGGATGTGACTGAATCCAGAACTGTTTGCCAAATCAGTGATTTTCACACAGCTCTGAACAAATGCATGCAGCTTGTCCAATGGCACATATAGTTGTCCTTACTTGAGCGGAAATCATTCGACTGTCTTAAACAACAGTACAAACCAGATGAAACAACTCTTTGTGAATAACTTCATTTGGACATTCTTCCTTTTGTGAGGTCAGAGTGCAGAGCTCTTTCCCACTCATCCCTGCATTCAGAAAACTACTACAAATGATTAGAGGCAGCAGATAAGACGTCAGACTGGAAGAACCATAATGGGCCCAGAACCACAGAGGGATGATGAGGAACAGCAATGTGAAATGGGAATTCATAGTTCAAGAGCTAAAGAAAACGGTGCCTAGGAAATGGTATCGTGTACTTACTATAAACATGACAAGATTTGACCTTACTCTGGAAAATAACTGAAATTAATGCATTCTTCTAGTTGATTAAAGCAAGGTTAGGAAGCTGAAGCTGCTGACAAGGTTGTAGCAAAAGAGCTCATCAAAATCTCATCCTCTGTAGAATGCCCCAGATCAGCCTGGCCAATAAATATATAATATGCATATATTATATATATATAATAATAAAATAAATGCCTCAATAAATAGATAATTGTCTCATTTCTGTTCTGAGACAGTGTATATAACCCTCAGCTACACTGACTTTAAAACAACAATTAAATAATGCTTCTAGAACCCCTGAAAATAAACAAATATTTTTATCTCTTCTCCTCTTCTCCAAAGCAGGAAATTGAAGTAATGAGATTTTTTTTTTTTTTTTTTTTTTTTGATGAAGCTACAATTCAAGCCACTCGCAAATAGGATTAGATCTCAAGATCCGAGACCGGCCCTCTGTCCACTGGAATTTATGAACTCTTTATTAAGCTTTTGGGAATACTGTCTTATAATACGAAAAAAAAAAAATCACAATACTTTGACTAAATCTATATATTAGAATGGAAATGTAGCAGTAAGAACAATCAATGCAGCTTACTGATTAGGAAAGGATTATACATTGATAAAAAAAAAAAAAAAAATCAGATTAGATGGCTGCACACACTGTGGACCTAAGAGAAGTGTAATGAAAATGAGGGTGTATGGGCAGGTGCACAGATTATGCTGCACAGCATCAAATACAACATTTGGTTCCACTGGTGCAGGCTGGGAATCTGTGATACCCTTAGAACAGTATAAAGGTGTTTTTTTTCCCTTCCCAGTTCTTGATTTGTAGCTCTGATTCACTGTAATACAGAAATTAATATTAGTTACAGGGAGAAAATAAGAGGAAGAGAGAGATGCTTATCAGGGTGTTCTAAGGCTTAATTAATATTTGCAAAGCTCTTTGAACTTCTCTGATGAAAGAAGCTACAGAGGACAAACTGTTATTATGTTTTACTATTATTATTAATTAGTTTTCCACTGAATTCATTGTGTCAATGTATGAATCGTTGAACCCGCATGCTTCATCAATTGTTGTACTGTTCTCTTTACAAGTGCTCTTTACAAGCTTCATTGTGGTGATTGAGAATATGGGGGAAATAAAACAGAGGATAAATAAGTCTATTTACAAGTTATAGGTACAAGTTTGAAACCAGCATTTTATCTGTTGATCAGGAAAAAATTGTTGCCATAGCAATGACTACATCCCATTGTACTAAACACTTCCTTAGATACTGATAAAACTGTACCTTCAAACACCAAGCTTCTGTATGCTTGTGCATAGTTTACAAGAAATAATGTTTCTGTCAGAGGTTTTCTTATGTATTACAGTTTTTAGTCTCTAGACTCACCATGAAACACTCCCATGGTCCAGCACAATTAGATGCTGCTTGTTGCGTGGTCCAGCAGCATGACTTCAAGCTCAGGTCAATAGAAAGCCAGAAGCAGCACTGTGGGCAGGGTGAGTGGGCATCCCCTCCCATCCCACTGCCCATTTACTGAATGATTGTAAACTGCTAATCATTCCTGCCAGCAGTGGATGTCTGCCTCTTTTTGGAAGGGGATCTATGGAAGCAATAAAAATGTTTACTGCAAATCACCAGCTAAACCCTAATAATAAAATGAATTTTATTGAGAAAGGCCCAGAGCTAGAATTCATGTGCAATTCAGTCAACTTTGACTTCTTATTTAAATGTCAGGGGTACTGGTTTGGGTGCCCACATACCTCATTTTTAATGCTTCTCCACACCCTCCCTCTTTTCTTTAAAGACAAAAGTACCAATTTAAATAATTCCCCCACGTTATTTGTCTTTTCCATTCAAAATATAAGCCAATCTCACCACGTTTAAGCTCATTCTGAAGTTTGGGAAATAAATATTTTTTATCTTGCTAAATATTTGCTTTGAATTCTAATTGGAAGTATGAAATTAATATGATTCTTTATCATTGCAAAGGAATGTCCAAGTGTTTTTTGACACATCTATTACTGTTTTGTAATGTTGCAGAGTTAAAGTGCTGATTGTCAGCTCATGTAAATCAACACAGCTCCAGTGAAACTCCATCTTCCCACACCTAAGAAAAAGGTTTGCAAATGTTTCAACTGTGTCTGATTCACTAGCAAGAGAAAGCTTTTACCTACCATATATAAGGAATAGTCAAAAGCTGGAGAAATCCTTGTTATACATTTTAGGAAATGTGCAGTGATTTATTTCCTCAGTCAAGGATACTGAAGAACATAAACTCTAAAGAAAAGTGTGTGTTTTCAAGGGTCACCACAGCAGCACTTCTGCCAATCATTCACTTCTATCAGTTGCTACTCCTACAGTCATTCCTTTATACAAGGCAGTTATCTTGTTAGACATTAAGCTTTCCTCCATCACATGGATTTGTTTACAGCTCGTGCTTCTCCCCCCCCTCCCCTATTTATGCCAGAAACAAACTGCATTGTTTCTCTCTTTGCAAGTACACCATTTAGTTTTCACTCAGCCTTTAACAAGGTTATATTCCCATTAGGGATAAGTATGTTTTGCCACCAACAGATTTGACCGCTGGAACATATTCATTTTTTAATTTAATGCTGTTTTAAAAAAGGAAGGGTGAGCTAAAAACGTTATTATGAAAATTAGACTAGCATTTGGAAAGGAAAAGACAAGCTCTTTCATGGCAAACAAAGAGATGTGTAATAACACATCCCAATAGTCAGCCAAGTGCTTTGATTTTTTTTTTTTAAACAGTCATTTTCCTTTATTTATAAATTCTGGATTATAATGAAAAATGGCAATTGAGTAGGTTACACATTTTTAAAAAGAGCTGGCAAGAGGAATGGCAATGAGGGTATTGGAAACCACTGAAATGAAACAAGCACTGTGCAAAATAGATAATCTTTTATGCTTTGGAATTTTGTATAAGATTTGGAAACTAAGGGAACATCTGTAACTTCAGGCTAGAGATGTGCATGTTGATCTTCAAGCTAGTCAGTCCACAGAGCTCAAGTGCAAAGTCCTACAGAAAGACTCATGTCTTGCATGCATTTAACTGCTTTCTTTAGCAAAATGTGACACCTGACTTGGTGGGTCTTTCAGTGGGCTGGTTAGCTTAGCCATGGTGATATGCTGATACAGCGCTCCCTCATTTGAGATGTTACCTCAGAAATGCTTACAGGCTTCTGCACTGCACTGTGGACATGTTAAGAAGCTTAAGGCTGTCATGTGCCTTGTTCAGATTGATTTCATAACTCACTTTGCCTTCCTTGATTGTCAAAGAAAGTCCATTAGGACTGAACTAATTTGTTTCTTTCCACTGACTAGTGAAGATGCTAAATCATTATCTAAAATACTTCTCAGTTCTATTACATAGCATGCTTTATGACTGTAATAATTGCAAGATTTAGTTCTTTAATCTTTAACACATCATCTCAATGAATTCATTTATTAGATACGTTGATGGATTGAACTGCTTTTGTACAAAAAAAAAAAAACAAAAAAAAAAACATCCTGAAAGGTACCTGAATATACCTGAAATAGCAAATCTCACCACATAATTAAAAGTAGCAAAATAATAGCTTCATCCTTCAGGATAGTTCCAATTACACTGTTTCTGTTCTCTACCCTAACTCATGCAATATACTCTTGTACTTTGTGTCCTTACTTTGTCAGAGCTCTGAAGTGCATGCCTAGCTTTATAGAGGAGTAATATTTACTGTGGTTGACTTACCTAGCGCTTAGTTGTTTTGCTGAAATTATAACACGATAAAATCTTAGAGACTGATGCTTCCAACAATGCAAGTAGCAGACAAAGAACTCCTGAGGATTAGGCTAGCTGTTTGCATTTTGTGTCCTGTCTTGGACAGCAGTCAACAAATGATGCCAAAGGAAGATTTTAAGAACAAGGCAGAGCTAGAGGTTACTTTCCTAGAACATTTCCATAGTTTCAAAATTTGCATCTCAGAGACTGCCTCAGGCAGAAGTGCTTTCAAGAACTAGATGGCCTTCTATCTCCATTATAGCACATGTACTTTGTGTGCTGGTGCTGTTTGGTATATTACCACTAAAATTGCTGTAAGTTAAAAAAATAAAATAAAAAATAACCCCAAAACAAAACAAAACAAAACAACAAAAACACATGTATCTATATACACTGTTATCTCAAATACCACCATTTTTGCAATTACTAACAAAATCCTCAGATGGCTCAAGTATAAACATTTAATTCTTCCCCACTGATCCTTGAGGTTTTAATGCCCTGAATCATATCCAAGCTTAGCAATAAAATCAAACACAAAGGAAAACCTAAAGCCCCAAAATGTTTTTTGCTTTCCAGTAAGCATTTATATCACTCTCATATTTAGGCACTCAGAATTCCTAACTCACTTTCTTTGCTGCATCAATTTTCTTAGTTATTTGTATTACAACAGATATTGGTTTGCTTGGCCAAACAAATCCCCCCCACACACACATACACTGCTTTTATTTATCTTAAGTAATTAAAATTCATATCCCCGCCTTTCTTTTAATTTCTCTAATGGGCTTTTTATCTAACTGAATAACAACTTTCCTATTATTCTGTAGAAAAAAAATAAATAATAACTTCATGGAAATTATCATATTCCTTAAAGTATGTCTTACATTGATAGATTTACCCTTATTTCATTGGGTCTCCAAACACATTATTCCTTTAAAGATGCTAAGCTTATCATTTCATAGGCCATTTACCTTTATAGTTATGGACATTTTAGGACTACTGAAGTATTAAAGATACCAGATCTTAAGCTTTATGCCCTGTAAGTCTACAGATAAAGAAATAAGCTGAATGAATGTGTGTCCATACATCTCTCTCTCTCTCAATAGTATATAAGGCACGTATTGCAGTGTGAAGTGGTATAAAGATTTTATTGGCACAAGCTTGGAACAACCTCATTAAGTCTTAGTGGTAAAGCCCAAAATTGAGTTACGTCTATCACACCATGAAGGTCTACATAGTGCCACTGAAGAGTATTATAGGAAAGTTTTGCAGAATTGAGTACATTTCATTGATACTGTTTTCCTTCCTTGGTAATCCTCTGCCCTTGAAACTGACATCTGAGAAATCACAAAAACAATACATTTCATACAACCAGGATAGATGGGCAGAGGTCTCTCTACATTGCAAAGTTTGACTGTTTTACTTTTTAAATAATATTTTTATGCACAAGTGAAATGCTAGCATCTAACTAAAGAACAGGTAAGTATATTTTATGTCTAGATCAGCAAAATTTCATAGTACTGTGGCAAAGCAGATTCATGAACCTTGCATGATCCTGTCTATATGTTGCACACCAAGGAAAACCCAAGTGATGCTTCAACACTGCAGTCACCTCCGTGTCTATAGCTTAGCAGACGTATCAGAGCTGCCAGTTGAGATGACCCTGGCAATGTAGCCAAGGCAGCACAAGGGATGGTCACATCATAGGGTGACTTTCATTGCATGTTCTTGTGGCAATGCAACTTGATGCAGATAAGCAATTTTAAAGCCAACTGTGAAACATCTACAAAAGTGCAGGGCACCACTTCAGACCAGCTGTCGCTCTTGGGAGTTTAGATGGTAACGGAAGCCAAAACTCTACAACTACAACCACTTCCCTAATGCACAATTTCTCCCATGTCAGTACCCTATGACAGTGACCTATGTTTCTGTCTTCAGAAAGGCACATTATACAGGAAATTATACTGACTGTGAAAACATAACAGAAGCTACAGGACACCTAGTTGCAAGCCTTCCTGGTAAAAACCACAGCACACCTGTATCACATTTTCTACACAGAGGAGTCAAAAATCCAACTGTAAGTTCATAGTAAGGTCAGCAGTTTTAAAGCCTTCAAACTGGCATGGGTCAAACTATCTCACCATTTGCTTTGTCATCCATTACGCTTTCTAGAAGTGGTTATCATCTAAAGTACTACAGTGAACGTTCCCTTGAGAGGCATTCTCTGGAGCAGAGGGCAGGCTGCTCTCCATCAAAGCCCATAGCTATGAAATATACTACTACTGCAGAGCACAATGAGCCAGAGTTTTCACTCAAATCCCTGGGTAAAATTAATCTTTTTAAACAGAAATTCGTCTATTAAATCATAAGCCTGATAGCCCTGCAAAGTTTTCCTGTAGAAACAAATTATATTAATCCTATTTGAAGGAACATCTTAAGATTTAAAAAAAGAGAGAGAAAGAATAAAATCTGCTTTTTACTTACGTCATTTTCAATACAGATACAGCTCACAGCAATATCTATAGTTAATATTACAAAGCACTACTTAATGTAGTTATCTTTCAGTTTCTGTCATTATACTACACTTTACATATATGAGATGAAATTCCCCCTCCAAGTGTCATTTTAAAAATAGTTTTTGAAAAGTTATTTGTCCATTTCTGAGAAACAAGCATTTTTCAAATATAAAAAATAAATACATTATGCAAAGACTTAAGTTCATGATTTGCAAAAGGATCTTGCAAAGTTCATCACCAACTTGATTTTTAGAAGACTGCATTAGAGGTAGGGAATGCTTTCAACAAACAAGAACTGACTGGTCTGCAAGGTTCTGAATTATTATCTGTACATTCTCTTAAAAGGGGAAGAGTAAAACCCCTAAAAATTTAATCTGCTCAGAGCAACCTCTCTTCTATGATAAATATGCCAAACTATAATTTATTCATCTTTTTGTTTAGCACAAACAAAATTATGAACCTGGTAAGCAGCTCCTGTATAATAATATAGGCGAAATAAGGCTTTTAAATCTCTTATACAGAGAGAACCTTCACATGAATAAGAAATGTAACTTATTTAGATTATATTTGCAGTTGAGCTTGTTAAAAACAGATCAGAAGTTTCTCCTGATTCAGAGAACACCAGGTAATGAAAATAGATACTGACACTTTTCACTTACCTAGCAATACAATTTACCTCTCCAAATGCTTCAAGCTATTTTCATTATTAACAAACTAGCACCATGTTACTGCAAATGTACAGGTGCTCTATGATTTTTTTTTCCAGCTTCAGATACAGAGCTGATATTAAACTATTGCATATTTAAAAGACAGAAGGAAAAGACAAAAATTGATGCTGAATCTGAATATTTCCCTTTATTCCCAGGTTTTACAACTACAGGTTTGAGGTTTGATTAAAGTCAGTTACTAGTTTGGTATAAAAAAATGCATACCGACTGTAACCACAAAATTAAGCTCTTATTATCTTTATCTTATTATCCTTTGTAACATCTTTCCTTTATTTTGTAGCTGGGAGAAAAATTAAATACAGTGATACAAAACACAGCCCTACTGCACATAGCAGAATGGAGTTTAAGGGCACTTCTGACAGTTGCAAACATTTCTGGGGCCTCTTAGCCTGGGTCATCTAGCCTGGGGAAGGATTTGTGTGGCAGACAGGGCCACCACTGAGCCTACCCCAAGTCATCATCCTCCTCAAAGAGGAAGAAAAGGAGTCGTAACCTACTGTAATTCCTGGATTGCTCAGGCACAGAGGGGCAAGAGAGGATTCTGTTCTCCATAAACATCTTATTTACTGTCCTGGGAAAAAGGTTTTCCCCTTAGAACTTGATTTAAAAGTGTATCAGGAAATTTTAAAGAGAAAGAGCTGCAAAGAACTCACAGCTGTTACAAGCTTTATTGTGAGCTATATTGCAGTGCTACAGCTCAATAATGGTTTGAGAAACTATGCTGGTTTGAGGTATAAATTTCCCGTAGTGGTCTCCTGTTCAGTGCTTAGGTCAGGATCATGAAGTCAGACATTCAATAAAGTTATTATAAAAGTATTAGCCTTCCTGGGACCCAAAAAGAAGAGAAAAGCAAAGCTAAATTACAAGTTATTTTCCAGGCTTAGTAAATGAAGGACAGGCTTTTGATTTTACTGAGTTCTAGCTCAGCAAGGTATTCCATATTTAATCTACTCCAGCCTTGGCATTACATGTCATTTTGTCACTGCTTCTATAAAAGTTGCATCAGACACATTTGCTAGCACAGGTATATGCAAAGATATGCCATTTATCTTTAAACACAATAGCATTGATTTACCCCTTCAAGAGCAGGCAGCATAGACTGTAACTCTGAGGAAAGGAAATTATAGTCTCACTCTGGGGAAAGTTTGATGATATTTCTCCCACTGTCACTTTCAAAATACCACCAAAGGGAAAGAAGTTCCTAATCCAAGTTAGATCTATATAGGAGCCCCTCCTTTGGGTTGCAGGGCTGACCTGTGAGGTGAGGGGTACTTGGTGTACCTGGCATCCCACTTCCCGCTGGATGGGAAGGTCACTCTCTGCTCTGCCGTGTACACAGGCTCCAAGCCAGCCCCTTGCTGACATACTCCCTGGCTCACACTGTGTGCAGCTGGGCTGGTGCAGAGATGTCTTCTGATGTTGTTTCAGAAAGGAGAGATGTCTGGACCCAGTGAGAGTTAAGGGACTTCCTGCACCACTTGGGAAGCCAGGGGCAGGGTCAAGGGAAAACTAGGAGACACATAACCATGTCATTGTGATTCTGCTCCTGAGACATTTCAAAGGGTCTGTCTGACTGGTTGCTCAGCACTTTCATTTAAAGTTATGGTTGTACAGGTCTATGTATTGCTAGATGGGAACTGAGAACCAAAAGATCCATTTCTGGTTCAGCCAATTAGTTCTCTGAACTTTATTTCCTTTTGTGTTGGTTTCTTCCCCTACATTTTTGTCCCTCTGGCCTCTTCAGACTGTTAACCTGTTCCTGTAAGCTGAATGTATTTTAACATATGGCACTATATGTAAAAGGCCTACTAGAAGGTTAATAAATTAACAGATAACTAAGAAATTAATAGTAATATATCATAATTACTAAAATAACTTTAAGACTGAAAACGTGTCTATTTTAGATCCTACTGTATTATCAGTTTTCATACTGGTTTAATTCAGTGTTAATAAGGATACGTCCACAGCCCTTGAATGGCATCTTTTACTGTTTCTGAACATTGACAATGGTTGTTCTGTCCTGGAACATATGAGCTACACATAAGGGTAAATATATAATCCAGTGCTTGGAGATTTCACTCTGTGATTTCCATTTACATTAGTAAATACAAATAGTTGTAGTATATTTCTCCCAGAATATTTACTGAAACTTGGTGGAATAAGAGAGTCACAAAGAATATAGTGCTAGAAGAGTATTCTTCCATGAAGAACATTTTCCAATGTCTAATGCAAATAAACATCCCATGTGAAAGATCTTATCCTATGAGTACCCTGCAGTGTATTACCAAAAAATAAATAAATAAATAAAAAATCACTTGGCATGCATTTCCCAGCATTAAACCAGTAATATCAGAGGTACTCAAGGAGGAAAGAAAGTGGGACTGTTTGCTGCTTTGGACCCAACACCTCTGTGCCACACAAGATCCACATTCTATTAACTTTGCAACCAGACCAAAAACTTTGCAGTAATTGCACTAAGACTGACATAACTGAGCTAGTTTTAAACTAGCTAGTTCAGGTACCAATAGAAGTGTATCCATGACAACACAGAATTCAGTAAGGATAAATTTATCCTGTATGACCTAATATCACAGTAGAAGAATCCAGGTTCCTTAGCAGTTTTGGTACCCAGATACATGACTGCACTCCAGCCCAAGCTAACACTGTGCAGGAAATCTCCTTAGCATGTTCTAGATGCTTCACAAGTTGCCTTTTTGTTGGGAAAGACAATAAACAGCATCAGTAGAAATGAATGTACTACTTAACTAACTGCATAGTACTTAAAGAGCCTGAATACTTCAAAGATCAGGTCAACATTTTAACACAGCCAGTGGTGATAATGCTATCTGAATTTCGTGTAAGTACAATGTGTGGTGGCTGTAGTGCTTCATCACTGATGGGTATCTCAACAGCACAATGATTCCTGCCCCTCTGTGTTTTGGTGTTCAGTTTGGTGCCAGCATGTTTGTATTTAGTGCTGAGGGAAATAAAACTCAGATTTATGCAGAGTTACAAAGTTCTGGTTGGGATGGATGCCACTATCTTTGAGACAGGAGCTGCCCCCAGTTATATCAGTCACCTTCCTATGTGCATCTGGTTAGTACCACGCTGTGTATATTAACACCACAGGACATGGTGTTTTGCTTCTCCAGAGCACAGCTTTGGAAAAGATTCTCACCACAGTCTCCCATCAGCATTTGGAAGAGTCACGTTCAAAGTCATCCAAATACATCTGAATCTGACATGCTTTTTCCTTCTAATGACTTCCTTTGATAGGGACCCTTGGGGAATAATTCTTTTTTTTTTTTTTTTCTTCCCAGTGGAATTCTTCTTTTCATCATACTATAATTTCTAACTGTTAGTTCCTTTTACATTAAATTTTAAAAGTGGTGCGATTATTTTCACTCACAAGCTGAAATAAAATGCTAGCTGAACTATGGCTGGATCTCAATTCAGTTCTAGAAATGTTAACAGTAAGTTAATAAATTCCCCAAATGACCCCAACTCCATCCACCAGCCACAGTTTCACCGTATCTGCTGCACGTCACCTCCTCCACATGCTGTCCTGACATCAGAGACACTCAGCGGCCATTAGAATTGCATTTAAAATAAAATGCTCACTTTGCCAGCTGTGAACAACACTCTCTGTCCAGTATCTCTCCTAATCCACCTTTCTCAACTCTCAATTCTCCACTAGGATAAAGGATAGTATAAAGCCAGCTGTACAGATAACACTGCCGCAGCCAGCATGAATTCCCACAAGTCTTAAAGCTAAATTTCCATTTAACAGTTTAACAGCAAAAATCTAGGATTACAAGGATAGAGCTAATAAGCAGCTCCAAAGCACTGTCTGGAAAAGAACCAATGTAAGATTAAAAGTGAGCTCAGTGATTAAATAGAAATATATATAATAAAACAAATGCAGAGTTGAGCTATTGAACCTGCAGCAGATAGGCAGAGCAGCTCTTCTCTGAACAGATTTTTTCTCACTGGTCATCTATGTTCTGCTTCCCCCAAGGAGAAAAATAAAAACAAAAACTACTACGACCTTAGACCAACTGATAATTCCCACTTAAATGGCGCTTTAAAATCAAACCCTGTAGGTGCCCGTGCTATTGGGAAATGACAGGCATGGACAGACTACAAAAGGCTTAACCGTTTTTGTTTGCATTGATGTAAGAAAACAACTACAGTACTGATATGGATGTCCTTGGTTTTGTTCCTTTGTCACCAATTTATACTATATAGGGATTATTTCAACTTTTTCCAAGCCTGTATCAGAAGATCAGTTTCCATGCATGCAAAGAGCAACTTTGATGTTTTAACACTAGCTTCTTGCTAAAAATCAGGCATCTCCCTGATCATTCAGTGCCCTCTCTTTTCAGCAAATGTTTGAAATGCTAAGCTGTTTTTTCTTTTTTTCTTTTCTTTCTTTTCAATCCTCAGACAGACTGAGATGTAGGACTGCAGTTATGCTGTAACAATTCTGCACTTATTGCACAGAGATCACTTCTATTCAAAAGCTCATTAATAAATTCAAGAGTTCATTGGCTAGCCCATACAACCTGCTGTACAAAACAAGTAATACTAAGCCCATTTTGCAGATTGGAAATTGAGGTACAGAGAACTACTGTCTTGTGTAGTAGGACAATAAGAAAAGAGTAAAACATGGGTTTTAAAGACTTTAAATTAAACCTTATTCTTTGGGTTTTATTATTATTTTTTATAACCATTTATTTTCTTTTTTCCCAGCATTTTGCTGCTCCAACAGAGGGTATGGTCCCATCTTACTACACACATAATAATAAACAGCTTTTTCAGCTGATGAGGTTGGCAATAGTAGACATGGGAAAGTTAATATTTTACTCCTAGTCAAGTAAAATAGGCTCAGGGAGTGTCAGCAATTTGCCCACAATCAGTCACTGTGAAATTTTGAAATTGTGTGCATCTTCTAGGTCCTGTTTTGCTAACAAGAGCAAAAGACCACCCTTTTCATTTTACATGGACATTTGTTCCAGAGGAGAATCTACCATCTCTGACATCAAGAGAGTCATCATTTCATTCAAATAAAAAGGAATACCTTCCAAAATAATGAAATCATTTTTCTAGCATTATTTTTCTTTCGACTTGAGCACAAAATGAACAATGATTCTCACATTTGTTCATCAATTATTATTTTTTTAAGATATACATTTAAATGTGCCTGCTATAAACATCGATAGACCTTCCCAGATACAGTACCCTTGCAGGCAACAATCTTAAAGCACACCAGGTTTTCTATCATCTTGAAACACCTAGGAAAGTGTGATGTTTACAGCTGCTTCTGTACTTCAAACCTTGACTTTTTGCACCTCCTACACATAACACATTTTGTGAGACTTTTCACATGATGTGAAGGTGATTGCTCAACACTTGGCTTACAGCATTAGACATAACCCCTTAACAAATCATGGGATTGACACATGGGTTAATTATCCTAGCATGCCAATGAAACCAAGCAGGTTTCAGTTTTGGTTTTACCCTCAGATATAATTCTGTTAAAGAAATAATGTTTTGTATTTTTTTTTTTTTCAGAGTGTTTAGGAGTTGTGGCCCCAGTACTAAAATCCCCAATCTTGATCTTTAATACCGTAAGTGTTGACAAAGTGGATTGATTATTCTCTCCAATGGGCTTTACAGATCACTTGGAATCCAAGTCCATGCTAATGCATACGTGGTTAGCAATGAAGACTTCCTGTACTGCTAAGGACTGCCTACCCGAAGCATTCTACATTTTAAGCAGGAAAAAAAAAAAAAAAAAAAAAAAAAGATAAATGTAATGCAATGTACAAGGATGGATAAAAATCCTCAAGTGAAGTAGACCCTGCTATGCCTGCTGGTGACACTGATGGTGTCACACAACGACTCTTTATGACATTTCAGTTAACTTCTAATAATAAATGAAGGTCTAAATTCTGTGCATACACCTAGTGCAACTCCATTGACTGCAGAAGCATGTACTAGAATTGCCATTATGGTACAAAGTATAAACCCAGAATTTAGTTCTAAATGTTTGCAATTATTTTTGTGTGTGTTTTGCTGATAGCCTATTACTCTAAACCAAGAGCAGATTGCTGTCAAGTGACATCCTGAAAATCAGCAAGCATTTTGTATTTGGCAGTCAAGGCCAGGAAGGCAGATTGATGAATAGTGTAGAACACTGTTATAAAAGAGCTTGATTCATATCAGGAGGAGTTTATTTGATGGGAAGTGTTGTGTTTATATCACACTAACAAGTATGCAGATAGAGTAAATAGCGTTAGCATCTTCATCATTCGGTCTTAGTCATTCCAATAAACAATGCCATTTTGTGGTCGACAGAACTCTTTACTGCAGTATCACAAATGAGTATATAAACATTTATACATACAGCCACACTGCTTTCCTTTCTAAGGGGAATTTGCTTTACTCCCATTTTTTACTTGTCATGAACTTGCCCACGGTCACTGAAAATGGTCACTGTGGGGGATCCTGGAAAAGAGCCCAGTTTCATTGTACCTAAATCACCTCACCACAACATTTAGCCCTCAAAAACTACCAACTACATCCATATTAAAAAAAAATAATAAATAAAACTTTACAAAATTTTCCCAACACAAGTTAATAAGCCACAGACTGTTTCTGTCTTTGTCATGGTCCTCTTTAATTTTATCATTTAAATGACTGAGTCTTTCCTTCTGATAAGAAAAAAGAAACATGAGCTGAGTGTTTCCCACTATTTGGACAGTATGCATTATCTGTGACTAAATAGAAGGTATACCAAAACTAAGACTAGAATTATTAAAGCGTAAAAATATAGGAACTCATTTTCTTTGGGAATACAAAAATAGTTTGGTGCCTAACTATATTACGTCCTTTTGAAAAAAATCTCAGACAAATACTGAGATAGCTTTCCTCTTCAGGTATGTATCTACCTTGAAACAAAGGTACAAGTTTTTTTGGTACTTCTCTGGAGTTCCAGAAAGGTTATACCTAGCAGATCTGAAAGCATTCTTCAATTCCCATTATTTTTGCAAACTTTTTTTCTCCTTACTCCTAGTGCAAATAAAAGTAGTGACATATAGTAATACTGGAAATTAATATTAAAACAAACAAACAAAAAAAAGTCAGAGGCAAAAGTGCCAGGGTAACCCCTCGTAACGTTTGAAATTACATTTTACAAAGTTTGGGGACCTTCTTTCCAGAAATTCCTTTCAAGAGTCATGTCTGTAAGCTGACAGTGGAAAGAGTAAAGAAGATCTCAGATAAATCCAGGTGAACTTGAAATAGTTAAAATGCTCCTACTATTGATTAGTAATAAAAAAGCAAATGAGAAGATGCAGAGAGTGGGACAGCACAGGAACTGTGAGCCAGGAGAATGCTAATAATGGACAACCAACTTTCAAAGGGGTTAGTATAAACCGCCTCTAAAGAAAGGAGAAAAGATGCTGCCAGCATTAGTGGGATTCAGCTCTCCAGTAGGATTGGTACCCATCTGCAAGAGAAGTTTCCTCTGCCTCAGTTTTTTGATGGAGAGCTAAACAAGTTAGCTGAGATCTCCAGTGGAGTTGAACACAGGACTCAGAGGCTTACGTTTGTGCATCATCAGTCATGTAAGATTCCAGTAATTGATTACATTCGAACAATGTTTGAAAGAAAACCTAGAGCTGGCATTGGTCTTGGTGGCAACGGTGAGTTGGGGGGTGTCTCCAGCCCCTGCTGTGCCTCAAGCTCAACACTTCATTTGGTTGGAGAAGTGACAGGTCAGGAAATTTGCCTGGTCAGAGTGCACATCTCAGTCTCACATTACAGATTCAAAGACAGTAATCTGGACAGACTCATAAATTACTCCCCTACTGCAAGCAATTATTCTATTGACAATTTTGTATGATCAAAGAAATAATATACCAAATTTTGCACGCAAAGTATGGTTCTTACCTTGGATAGCCTATTTGGTTTATATTGCAAAAAGTTCGTTTTGGCACCCTTTGTAGAGCTGCTGCCTACCAATTGTCCTATCTGAGTCTCAGCTGTTGTCATTTGAAGGACTGCATTTAGTAACCAGACTGGGGGCTTTGTTAATTGTTTATCTGCTCTAGAGCCTACCAGTTGGCAGACCTAAAGGCAGCACATTTCACAGCTCCTGCTTTCTGTTGTCCTATAAAATAAAACTATGGACATTCATAGCTCCAAGCAAGCTAATATGTTGCACACTGAATGAAAAGAAAACATGAGAATGCTCCAGAAAAGATGAAATCTATCTGAATTACTTTTTCCATGGAGAAAATAAATGCATATATTAGCCTTGCATGACAAGTTTATAGTTCAGGTCACAAAAATAAATAAGTAAATAAATAAATAAACATTAAAAAGCATATATAGTACCAAAATATTAATTGCTTCAACAAAGGATCTACAAGAGCAATAATTAAAAAAAAAAAAAAAAAAAAAAAAAAAAAACTAATTATATGCTGACTCCTTCAAACTGCAGTTGGGGATGGAAAATGGTCATTACACAAATTATTTTAAGTATACCCCTACTAAAGGCACACCAGCTGACTGCCCTATGGCACCCAGAGCAAAATATTCCACAGGGTTAACAGATAATGTCTCTGGAAACGAACAAAGAACCCAACGTAAGGGAGCCATTCTCCTTTCCACCTGTGTTTGCTATTTAATTACAGATAGTTTTTCCCCTACTGTATTTTTTATGTTGCTGAAATAGAGCAGGAATTTATTTTCATCAATTTAAGTACAGGTTGCTTTTTAAAACCAAATGGTTCTTAAATACAAATGGTAACAAAAAGTAGAAGTGCAGTTTCTAGGAAAAATGAATAGTTAAACGTCAAAAATTAGGATTGGCAGCAATATATTGAAACTCTGGGACAATGTTTTCTCACATATAAGATTACAGAGAACAAATAAATCAATTTTCTAAAATGTATAAAGTAGTAAAACTTACCCTGTCTTAAGCAGTTTGTAGCCATATCAGAAACTAGGAGATAAAACTTCAGAAGATCTGCAAGGGATTGCAAAAGAGTAACACATATCAAAACCAACATCATTGTAAAATATTTCATGATAGGAAGAGGCAAAATGATATTATAGTTGTATGATACTATAACTGTGTATGTGACAGCCTAAAACACTAATGGAATATTGCCTATTTAGAAATGTCCTAAAGGACATACAGAGAGAATGAATGCTCTGTTAATAATGAGAGATTTCAAAGATGATTTCTGGCAAAGCGAATTTAACATGGCCCAAAGCAGTAGAATTAACAAGAGCAATGGAAATAGCAGTGAAAAAAAATACTAGATCTGCTCTTACAATTCAAATAGTCAAACTCACTTAAACAAAATGGGAAGCTAGGTGGAACAAGTCTAAACAGGTCATTTTCTTTAACATTATATATTAAAATGCTCCCATGATTTAAGTATCTCAAGATCAGATGATTAGCAAATAAACAAAACAAACAAAAAAAAGGCAAAGATCAAAAGCAATCGCTATATTTGTATCTTTGAAAAGAGAGTCTACTAAAGAATACAGGGAAGATGTGGGCAATTACCCTCTCTATAACAGCAAGCACTAAGACAGCAAAACGTTATACCGGCACATCAGCTTATTTTAGCAGTTAATGTTATGTCAGCTGCACAAAGCCAAAATTATAACATTAAAACCCTATTCTTCCCTACTTTTAGTAATTCAGGGGCCAAGACAAAGTATTGGTTGCAAGAACAAGGCCTTATCTTAGCTGAAATAAGCTGTAGCTAATATGAAGTATTTCTGATCTTGGCTATATTATTCCATTAAGACCTAGCAATTGACAGCCATTCTGAAGTACTCATCACTTCACACCTGGCTTTCTTTAAAGAAAGTTTGGAGACCTTAGAGGATATAACAACTAGTTGTTATAACTGAGACTGGAATCCAGAGTTAAATGACATATGAGACATCTTATGCTCCAGGAGATACAAGGTATTAGAAGCCAGACCAGGTAAAAGCAAGTGAACATGTCTTCACTATCATCACTATTTAGGAACATCACATACCCTACAGGACTTAACAAGCAATGTCAAGAATGCCGAAGGAATTGTAAACCATAGCAAAATTAACACGTCCTATGAATAGGCATTAGGTGACCCTTAACATGTTAGTAAGCTAGACATCTTACAAGAATGCCAGAAAAATGAGATAAAAATAAAAATAAAAACAACATAAAATGTGCTGCTACAAATACTTGCAACCAGTCTGTATCACTGTATTAGGCTGCCATATGGAATATTGTCTCAAGTTTCTCACAGACAGTGAAAATTTGTTAAAAGATACCCTGCATGCTGGAGTCCAAACTGACAACTGTTTTGTCATTTTGACCTATGATACTAAATCTCTGTCAATGCAGAGAACAGATTTCAAACACTGGAGGTAACAGGACTTTGTTCAACACCAAATGCATAATTCCATTGCTACTGGCAAAAACAAAGCTGAGCTAAAGGACATCAAATGAGCAGATTCATCCTTCAGATAAACAAAACCTGGATCTTCAGATCTTGCTAAAACCATAGGCATGCTGCTCATGCTGTTAGTACAGGAGTTTCATCAACAGCATCAGCTCTTGAGGGACGATAACCGGCAGCTAGTTTCTAGCCCCACTCTTCAGTGGTCAGCCCTAACACTGCTTGAAGCCTTTATAACCCCCTGGACACTGAGACAGAATACATCTTGAGCAGTTTCAAGGATGACACCAGCCAGGGGGAGCACTCGGCATGGCAAATGACAGGCAGGGCTGCCATTCTCATGGACCTTGATAAAAAGAGTGATGCTCTGACGGGAATATCAGCAAGGGCAAATGCAAAGTGCACAACAAGGACTGGATAATTTCATGCAACAGGATAGTCTGGGAAAAGCTGGAGTAGAAAGCTATTTGCAGAAAAGGACCTGGGGGATTTGGCAGACTACAAATTGAACATGAGCTGGCAGTATGTCACTGTGGCAGGAAAGAACAACCACATAATAAAATATATATAAATACATGTATATATAAACATATGTATAAACAGGACTTTAGGCAGGTGATCAAAGGAAGCAACTATTTACTTCTGTTTAGTGCTCATGAACCTGCATCTGGAGAACTGTGTTCAGTTTGGGGCTCCTCACTACAAAGACGATGCTGTTATACAGGAATGAGTCCAGCAGAGGGAGTCCAGCAGAGGGCCATCAAGATGATTAGGGGCTGGAACATGAAACACAGTGAGGACAAGGTGAGACAACTGGGTTTGTTCAGCCTTAAGAAGAGGACACGGATAGATTTCATTTTTGTCTTCAACTAACCAATGAGAGGATGAAGAAAAGATGGAACCAAACTGATCACAGAAGAGCACAATACTAAAATGAGAAACAACGCACACAAGTTACAACAGAGGAAGTTTTGATTAGATATTTTTTGGTTAGAAAGAATTTTCACATTGAGCACGATCAAACACTGGGACAAGTTGCTCAGAAAGGCAGTGCAGCTTCCATCCAAGAGATGCCCACAGCCTGGCTGGACACAGCCTGGAGCTGCCTGCCTTGAGCAGGACGTTGGACTCTGAAGGTCCCTTCCCACTTTCAGGGTTCTGTGGCAATGGGTGAGGCACAGAGCTTCTCAGGAATGTGAAAAACACTCCTCACAGAGTTCTCAACACCTGTTTGTGCATTTTTATGTAAGTGGAAATTAATTATTCATGGTAACAGTTCATTAGATATTTCTCCAGATCACTAAAGCAGACACTATGCCAATTCAGCCACAGTTACAGGCAGAAAGACAACTACATTTAGAATAAAATTCCCTCCCTACCCTTCTGAAAGCCTTTTGCCACTGTGACAGACTACAAATCACTCACGGAACTCTTCAAAACAAGGGCACACTGACCACACCAGATGTATGTATCAGCTACAGTGCTGAGCCCAGTGACACAAGGATGTGTAACAGTCTATAAAGCAGGCTCTTCAGCAGATGTCGTAGTCAATTGTCCCATCTAGAATCTGCCTCTGTGGAGTGCCCTAGTGAGTTCTGTGCTACTCATGAAACAAGTCAACCAGGTACAAGAGCACCCTTCTCAGAAAAGGGTAGCAGAGGATATTTTCTGTTCTTGCATGTGACAGTATGTACCACAGAGCTGACCTAAAGACTATAAGTTATAAGCAGTATTTTCAAATCTGTCTGATCTTAGCAAAATCACTGGACCTTCTATTAAAGATAATTGAAATTCCTTGACAGTACAATGTGGAGGGGAAGACGATACAGTTTAGCAGCTATTTGTTTCACTGGGGTTTCCTCTAGATTGGGCTGATGCATCTTCTGCACATAATAATCTACTCATAGCAAGCCATGGCTGTTATGGGGATTCATCTAAGTGACGGCACTCTCTGCATGGAGCTTCCACTCTTCCATATGACTTCTGGAGCCTATTTTGACCTCCTGGTATCCAGGTTCTCTTTAAAGCGTAAGGAAGGATCCCTCAGCACTAGGTGGGAGAAGATCAGGTAGAAGTATAGTAACCAAAACCAATTTGGTTTATTATAGGGTTACCATAGATTCAGAAAGCAGGGGACCACTCATTCCTCCGTATGGAACAGTGTATTTTGTGAACTCCTGACACTAGAAAACCCAGGCCACAAAGGGATCAAAACATAATGAGAAGTAAATTTTGAATTATAGTTTAATCTGTATAGCTTGGGCTTTAGGAATAAATGAAGGTTTCCAGTTCAGTCATTTGTAGCCACATCTGGGCAGCTATCCAGATATACAGATGGAATTTGGATTCTGAAGTACAAATCTTAAATTCTTATGTTATATGTAACATAAATGTTTTTTTCAAGCTAGTTCCTTATGACTCACCTGATTTTTAAGTGATATGATCTACAAATTATGTATTTGCATTAAATAGAGCAGATGCTTTTTAACTGTTCTCCTTATACTGACTTCATAAAAACAATGATGCACAGTAAGAAATCTCTTTTAAGATATGATGACCTTGCTCCAGGCACTCAGAAGAGCACCTTAGACCCTATCCAGCAGCCAACAGTCGTCTTCCCTGAAATCCCCCCTATTGATCTTAAAACTGTGGAAAGCAAGCTGTTCATCAATTCTATCCCACAGTTCCTAATACATTCCTATAGAGACTGATGCTTTCTGAGTGTTCAGATCTGGACATACAGCAAGAAAAAAAAAAATAAATCAACATTTCAGAAGCAGCCAAAATAATGTTTTGACAACATTTGTTCACTTAAATATTTTTCATTTATTCTTTTACCATTTCTTCTATGCACAGCCATGTGTAATAAGCAATTACATTTATGAAATTGCATTATGTTGTGTTAGGATTTGTGCTATACATAACCCAAGGCATTTATCACCAAAAAGTCAAATCAATTAAAATATGTGATGGCTGGAAGATAATAAGACCTAGTCATACAACTATTTGACATTTAAACTGTTATACTCGATTTTCAAGGTAATACATGTATAAAATATAATAGATTCTATGCTTGCTTTTTTTTTTTTTTTCCTCTTTTTAGGGCAAAACACTAGAAAACCAATTGTGAAAAATATGACAGTGGTGAATTACATTCAACCGAGTCTAATCTGGAAGTGGCTAACTCACACTGGCTATGCAGTGATTCTATGAGGTTTCCTTGAAATATGCCCTAATTAAATATATTCAATATGTTTCCTGTTTATTATACTAACCAACTTTGCTACCACAATATCTATGCTGAATTTTGTAATCTGACAAATCTGGTGTGAAGTCAAAGCAGGGAGAAGGAAAGTCAAAAAGAATTCACTTACATAAAATTGACATTTTAGTTCCTGATACTGAAGTGGCACTAAAAATCCCAGCATTTTGCCTGAAAAATTAAGTTTTCACATTATCCCAGTCATTTGAAAAATACAAATTCTAAGTAAATTCTACTGCTCTAGAAATCAAGTAAGGTAAGCATCCAAAGGCTCTAAGGATTATTTGAGTATTTCTGAATGTTTTCATAAATCTGCTAGGAATAATACATTTCCACTATATCTTCCTACCTTAGCAAATCAGAAATCAGTAGCTGGCCCATTTGTTTATATTTTTGGTAGATGACATGCCCCCTCCTCCTTAACGGAGGTTTTCCAGGAATACCATAGCCTTTTACACAATGAAAGATATGAAATACTTTTGTAGTAGCCAAGGAACCCGTCATAACATTCAGCCAACAAGTATGTAAGGTCACGTCTACTAGTCACACAGGGCTCAAAAATGTTACAGCATTCTTCCTAAGCAAACCTTTCCTTTGCTTTTACTCAGCTTCAGAGCCCTGTCCCGAAAAATACATATCAAGAATTTCAGCAGTCCCTCACCTTCCAACTCTTCATGCAAGTCTCTTTTTTATCCCTGTAACTGGAAGATGTCCCTTCACCATCTTCCTACATAGGCAGAGTAACTTCATAATTCATTCAACATCAGCACTGAACTGCCACTGTTTCAGAGGATTGGGAAATAATGAATACTGTGTTCTTGTTTTTAAAAACTGTGCAGATAATCCATAGAAGGATTATATGTGATATAAAACACATGACAGTACTGGGACAGCTGACCTGGAAGACCAAAACCTGCAACATCCAGTCTCACAAAGGAAAGGTTGATAAGATCAAAACAGCCTGAACAGTCTGGGACGAGTGACATGGCAGCTCACTAACCTGGCACTCTCACAGCCACTGCTGACTAGAAACTATGCAATCTGGCCAGCCTTCTTGCCAGATTTGGTTTCCATCAAATGTTTTGATGTAATCTCTGCAATCTTGGGAAATGTTTAGATATCATAGAATCTTCATTTTCCAGGGAAAGGCCACATAATGGAAGTGAAATCTGCAAGTTCAGGAATGCAGAATAAGAAAAAATCAAATTCATTTTATCCCGCTTAGAATTTTCTGGTCACAAAAATCAACACAAGAAAGGGACAGAAGTACCACAGTGGATAGCTCAATGAAAATATTTCTCCACAGTATAAAGAAAATATAAATCTAGGAAACATTAGTAAGATCAAAGAACGAACAGAATATAATATCAAAACTTAAGAACATCTTTTAATACATCAGTGATTCAGGTAGCACCTGAAACACTGTTCTGGTCACTTTATATAAGAAAGGTTATTGCAAAACTTATGAGGTACAGAGAATAATCAAAGGTTTGGAAAGACTTTCATACAGTCATTAAGTACTTGAAATAATTCACTATAGAAAGTAAAGGAAGGGAAAGGAACAATGTTAAATACTGAGTTTCAAAGAGAATACAGATTGAATTCTGTCTTTCAGGCCTCACTAAAACTACTCATTAAATGAAATTAAACAGTGGTAAATTCTGGTAAAAGCTGGCAAATAGCAGATGAGTAAAGAGCAACCCAAGCAAATACCATCAAAAGTTTGTTATCTTTGTACTTCCATCCTCTTCAGATGGAAAGTTTTGAGACTGCTATGAGAGGCACCATTTGGATCTGGACCTCAAATCTAAAATTAAATCTAATCTTAAACAAACAAACAAGCAAAAAATCACTGACAACAGCCACTGGATAGAGGCATTTGGGAGTTAAAACTAAGTTTTCCAAAATCTCTAATGCTACTTCTTATTTGATTTATGCCATCCTTTAGTCTTTACACGAGCTGTGGTTTCCTAAAGCCTGATTCAATGAAAAATCCCAAGCAACCAGTCAGGTAACAAAAATTGCTTGGTTTCTTGAATGCAAGGTAAATGGAAAAATTCACATGTAATCTTAAATACTCATCCAAATCCAATAAGTTATAAAAATAGAAAAGCTGATAAGAAACTAAGCTGTCATTGGCCAGCTAGAGGAAGCCAAGGTTGAATACTGACATCTACGACTACTGAAAAGCATAGTAAAAGCAGCCTTTTCAAAATTTCAGTCTGAAAGTTTTCTATTTTACAGCTTACAGATTATAGAAGATGATTCAAAGACCATTTAAACAATATTTTCACAGGAACTCAGCATGTATGAAAGCAGTAAAATAAGTAGAAAGATTTGTAAAATAACTTTGTGACTGGGGACTAAGTAAGTCTTGAACTTTGACTTTCAATGGGAATTGTGGGTCATTGCTTCTGCAAGTTTGTTCCTATTCATTGTGCTGAACATTTGATACTTTTAATTTGAGAGTTTGTCCTTCCTCTTTTTTTTTTTTTTTTTTGTAACTTACATTGTCATCTCATAACATGACCATAGTCTCTACAACCAATATCCTATTTTATTAAAAATATTTACGATGTATTATGACCTCTCTTCCTTTTTCTGTGCTTGCATGTCTTTGGAAGCTGATGGCAGTTCAAAGAGGTTAATGAGTTAGAAACATACCCGTGTAATACCTATACATGTAGGTAGCAATATTCAGCACCTGCATGTGTTCAGTTATGGCTGTGGGCTGGTGACAGGGCTGTTGCCCACACCCTAGCCTGAGGTGCACCCAGCCAAACCAGACATGAGAAGATACTGGATGTGTCATGAGAAATCACTAGACATGACAGATGAAAGGATGAGAAGCTGACAAAACTGACAGATAGCTCCATGGGGAAAGCAGAATTTCTCTGGTGACTTTGGGGGAGTTATGTGTGAAATGGCCAAACTTCACAGTAACTGAAAGTGAGAACTGGGTACACTTAGGGGAGGTAAATCTGATGAGGTAAGGAGCACCATGTCAGTATGAGATCAAAATTAACTAGATAATGGTATCAGAAGCATCAAACTTGGGTACAGATGTAGCAAACTAAGACTATTGGAGTAGGTTGTTTATTTTGATGAAGACTAGGCCAAAGAAGGGGTGGGACAAGGGCAGCAAAAAATGTGCCAAGAAACAGAAGTGATAACAAGGTATGCCAATGATACTATCAATTCTGACTGGGGGGACCTGGTGCACCACAATAATGATGCAAACTGTTGTTGTGACTTTACCTTGTGGCTAGACCTGCTCCCATGGCCAGAAGGATCAGGAAGGGAGAGGCTTTTCCTTTGTGGATGGGGAAACATCTGAGATGGAGCAGTTGTGCATCCAAGTATCATGGTACTGGTGTCCATTACAGGCCTGACAGGTCATTCATCCTGGGCATTTCCTGGCATGCCCAGCTCACTGGGCTTTTCTGTAGAGAACTGATGATTTTACCCCCCAAAAAATGAAATACCTGTAAAATGAAAACTAGTGAATTATATCCAAAATACTTTGATTCAGGTAAAGAAAAAATATCTGCTGTTGAACCTTGTGGTCTGTGCAAATCATATTTTCCTTAAGCAAAAATTCTCTTCTGAAGAGCAGTAACTATGATACAAGAAGGAAAACACATCAGGGGAAATATTTCTCAGCTAGTGAACTCAGTCTACAGGTGAGGTGATAACAGAGACACAAAGGACAAACTGTCCCATAAGGATACAGCACTGGCATTTCCCAAACTTCTTTATGCCTTTTTCCTAATTGATAGGGGGAAAGGGGAGACCAGAGACTGTTGGAGTGTAGGTAGATGTGTGTGGAACAGAACACCCATACCCATCACTAGAAATAAACCCCATTTATATGATGACCACTGAACCAGACAGAAGCTTCAAGCAATAAAGCAGCAGCCGGTGCTATTTGTTACCTCCTCGTGCTTACACACAGCTCTTGGTAAAGGATTTGAGAGAATAAACCATCTAATAGCACTGCTGGTATTGGCTGATGCCACTACAACACACAGCAGGATGGGCTGACCCTGGCTGGCTGCCAGATGCTCACCCAGTCACTCTCTCTCTTACCCTCCTCATCAGGACAAGGAGAAAATAAGGTGAAAAAGCTCATGACTCAAAGACAGGGACATCACTCAACAATTACAATCATGTGCTGAACAGACTCGACTTGGGAAAATTAATTTAATATACTGCCAACGAACATAGATTTGGGTGGTAAGAAACAAAGATTAAACCAACAACTCCCCACCTCATTTCCCCAGGCTCAACTTCAGTCCTTCAGCTCCTCTACCTAGCCCTGCCTCCTGAGGCAACACAGGGAGGGTGGGGGGTAGGGGGTTATAACCAGTCCATAACAGTTTCTCTCTTCCTCCTCACACTTTTTTCCCCTGCTCCAGTGTGGGTTCTCCACAGGCCACAGCTCCTATCAGGAGAACTTGCATGGACTCTCCACAGGCTGTGGGGCAATCTCTCCTCCCCTCCTTCTCTGAGCATGGTGGTCACAGGGCTGTTTCTCACACTTCTTGCCACACTCCTCACTGCTTGTCCAGCATTTTTTGCCCTTTTCCTTATATACTATTTCACAGAAGCACCCCGAGCTGGGTTGCTGGGCTCAGTTGTGCTCTGTGGTGGGGCTGCTGTGGCATGGCCGCTGTGGGACCTTCCAGAAGCAGCCGTGCCCTCACAGAGGCTGCCCCTGTGGCACCTGCTGCCAGCACCTCGACACCTACACCCAATATGCATGGCTATTTTCTTTTTCAGACACTGTGTGGCCATGCCAAATAAATATAAAGCGCAATTTACACCAGAAGAGTAAAATCTGTTGGTTTTACGGTAAGCAATAAAATCCTCCTGATGTGAGACAGTAGTACTGGTCTGTCTGCTCCAATGCACATGGCCACAGAAGGATCAAGAGTGAAACACTGTCACAGGGTTAAGTGAAGTTCTATTAGCATAAAAACTCCTTACCTCATAAACTGTCACACATTAAACTGTTTTCTCTTGAACTGCTTGGTAGTTGCTGCCTTTAAGATGAAGGATTTCTGATTTTGTTTCTTAGTAATGAAGTACCGACTGCTACCACCATCCTGTCAGTCTCTTTTACATGACCGGCACTGCCCTCCTTGACACCATTCAATTAACCCATCATCAAAGTATGCAATCAGAGCAGACACACAGCAATACACATTATAAATGGCTCTCATGTACGCTCACTCAGCTGTTGTAAAAGCAAGAGGCAGACCTCACGTACTAAGGGCTCACATAAGGACTTTATTTTTAACTCTTTTCCCTGTGCTTAAAACCCTCCTTGTAATAACATTCATTATGCCCTCTCAGCTCTGGCAATTCCTCTTCAATCAAAACAAGTGACCATAAGGAAAGCATATTACAGTTCTATACAACAGACAGCAGACAACTTTTGTTGCTATTGCTTCAAGGAAAACCCTGAAAATGATCTGTCAGTTAACATGAATAAAAAGTATTTTATACACCCCTTTCTTACCATATAATGAGTGTTTACAAACCACTTTCTTCATATAGCATCATGCAGCTTACTCACAGATTTCTAAATATTAATGACATTGGATTTATCCACTGTGAGGGTACAATTTACAGTAATAAAACATTTGAACCTACTAATGATTTTGACGTTCAGTTTCTTTCTAACTTATAACCATGAAAGGAAAAACTCTGTTTGTGTTAGATGCCTGTCAGCTCTACAAGTTATCAAAATTATTTGCCAGGTACAGACAGTTCAAAGAGGAATCTGGACACAGCCCTTGCTGGCATTAAGAACATTTGTGGGTCCTTCTTCCTTGGTCCTGAAGAGTGATGTTAGTGATGAAACCCCTCAGGCACTACACCCTGTTGGTGTTTGGAACTAACAAAACTACTTTTTAAGAGGGAGCATTAATAACCTAATTACAAAAAACTTCCACACCCTGAAACTGGAGAAATATTAATGTGTTATTCCTATTGAAAACAACATACCCTCTCTTTCACTCAAATATAACACCCGCCCTGTGCAGCAGCAAATACTCTAGTATTTAGAAAGCTCCACTGACATCCAGGCAACACAGAAACTAATAATTTATATTACTGATATTTTTATTAGTAGTAGTATATATTATGAATACTGTTCTATGCAACAGACTAAGACAACCCTCCCTGCCACAAGCTTTCTCATTTTTCTATGCTACCATCTAAACAAGTCCATCATTCCCTACCTTTAGAAAACATTTAGACAGAACAACAGAGAGGACAAACAAATTTACAATGAATTTTAGGTGCACTAAAATCAAATCATGCTGATCTTTGACTCTGAAAAGCTATATGCACTTCTGAAGGTATCATCTACATTTAAATTTCTTAAATAACAGGATATAAGCATTTCTTGTCCTTAATTTAACAATGTACATCTGCATTTTAAAAGTTAATTTATCCTACCAATCTTCTATAAAACAAATCACTGTTCCTAACTGAATTTTACAGAAAGGGAAGTAAGGCAAAGAGGTTCATGCACCATGATTGCATGGCTGATGGGGGCCCACCCTAACAACTATTACGTCAGATGATATCATAGTCAAAGAAAACTTATACAATGCATCTGAAATTTATATTCCATGATGGAAATATATAAAATATTTATTTTAAAATTAAATTTTAAAAATAAAAATTATATTTATATTAAAATATAAATCATTTCAAAAAAAAATTCTCAGAAACCTTGATGGTTACACAAGAAATTTCTGAAAGTCACAGCTTCTCTTCATTCTTGTCCCTTCTATTTCACAAAATTCAACACAAGCAATGCTGAAAACTCTGTTCCCAAAGGGCATTATCAGTGTTGCAGAAGCCTGTAGGCTGCTGAAATAATTTAGCCAAAAAACTCTCAGGAGAGTCCCCAGAAGTCTTTTCCCAAAGGAATTAGGTTCAACAATAAAGTTTAAAAAATAAAAATACAGTCTCCCATGCACTCAGCTGAGACTTCACTAATTAATGCATCTTCCAGTGACCTGTAGGAGCCACTGCAGATAGGAATAGTGGAGGAGAGTTTCAATTACACATCCCATCAACATTTTAACATATAACCCATATCCAGACTTATAAGCAATTTTATCATAGATAATCCTACATTCGAAACCACCATTGATTAGCTCAAGAGATTAAATTTATGCAACAACAAATCAAGATTCTTTTTTTTCACTTCCATCTGTTTTCATGTGCATTATATAACTTAATTAGGTTGACTTCTAATATAATGTTTCATACACGTACACAGTAAGACTGCTACATTTTTTTTTTTTATCTATCTCTACACATTATATTCAAAATTGAGAATGTTTAAATTATTAATACGGTAAATCTTAAATTTTTCTTAGATAAGCTGGACTAAATTTTTTAATGTATTAGAATCCCAGGATTCTAAAGAGCTCATAATTTTTATTTCTTCATAATGTTTAACTATGTATGTATTTATTCAAATGATGATGTGTTACTGTTTCTTCTCCATAATAATATAAATCAGATAATGTAATTGGCTATCATTCCTAATGGTTGAGCTTAATTGTACCACTTAATTTTACTACATGATTTTCAGTTCTAGCAAGGCTTTGCCCAATCTACAGTTTCTGCAATATAATTAGTATTAGATGATTACAGAAAATGTTCACAGATAGGAGCAGAAGGAATTGATGTTATATCTTAAGGATTTTCAAGGATATAGAGCACCTAAAATAAACAAGAGAGATCATCACTTAACAAATTATTTCTGTATTTCCTATTATGGCTTCCAAAAAATAAATCAGCTGATGTAAGTTTAGACATTTGATGGGAAGCTATCAGCATCAGGAAAAAAAAAAAAAAAAAAAAAAAAAAAGCCAGGAAACAAACAACCTTGAAAGAAAATATATATTTCTTTTAAACAAACAAACAACAACAAAACCAACAACCAAACACCATATAAGAATCACTAGAGAAAGAAAACAAAGATAGCCAAGGGCAAAGAAGTTTTGGACCAATAGAGCCTGACAGATGCACATAGGTAGAATGACTTATAATTCTTAAGAGAGAGCAGTGAGTGTTACCTCACTCTGGAACGAATGGACACGGTTTTAGTATTAATAATCTTACTTATACCAAAGAGGTTTTAAGCAGCTACATTTATCAATCCATTCTGTCTAGAAAATTTATCTTAGATCAGATAGGATAGTTCTAACATTAGGAAAAATACAAATTCATTTTCTGTCTGAAACACTCTATGAAAATACTCATTGTTTTAATCTTAGAATATCAATTAAAATTTTCTTTCAAATTGTAAAAGAACCATTTATTAAAAGAGAAGAAGGTTTGCTTTAGCGTAAGAGAGATGGTCATAGATTGTGGCAAAGGGTTTGCTTAAGAAATAGTCAAATAAGATCATTTTGTTAGAGGAGAAAAAAACTTCTGGGTACACCGACATATAATGAGCAGAATTGATTTGATACTCTGATTTTTTAAAAAAGTAAAACATTGATGAAACTCTATCTAACCTGTAACACACTTCCAACAAACATATCATTTTCTTTTGATATATTTTAATTCTGTCAGGTCAACACTTCCTGGCAGAGAACAGTCACATGTATTGGGAATTCCATGTGCCATTACATCCTACATTAAATATAACATTGTTATGCAAATAATGATAATGTATTTATAATCATGCCTCATTAATGTCCTCTGATTAGTCTACAACCATTTCCCAGCTGTAGCAAACAAGAACAACTTTCACCATATTACACAATCTGATGCAAGGGGGCTGATAACAGAAGTCACATGCAGAGTTTTTACAAAGGCTTCTCAAATAATATTGCTGATGATCGCTGTAATATTTCAGTTTAAAGGAATCATAGTTTTTTTACATATAAGCTCACAGGATATTAGGAAACTGCAACATGCAAGGCAATACAATTTAAGGCTATATAACACCTCTACTTTCTGAACTGGTTTTGTATACCAAAAGACTTGCAAATGCCTAAACGTATCTGGAAAACACAAGTTTTACAGAATTCTCAAGGAGAATGTCAGGTCATTAGGAACATTATTAATGTGGTAGGTGGACTCAGAAGTAATATGGTGATGTCACTATGATGAGGACATCCTGAGCAAGCCTGCAGGCAAAAAAGAACACAACTACCAAGATAACCTGAAACTATAGCGTTAGCTGTTTAAATGGATGATTTGCTTGAAAAACAAGCAAACAAAAACCATAACAGTGAATATATTAAACATTTTTCACCTAATTATAGGTTAAATCATGGAAACAAAACAATAATTCTTCAAACAGATATTATTCTAAACATTTTATAGGGGAAAGAAATACCCAAGGCAACAAAATGGAATAAATTCCATGCAACAAAACCAGAGAGAACCCCAAAAGTAATCCCAGAATTTTGACTTGTTTTTAATAAGGGCCCTGAAAACAATAAGGCTGAAATCATAGATCAAGTTGAAACAAACTTTGTATTTTACCCATAACATTTTCAAATCTTTGTTAATTAAATTATTAGAAGAAAAAAAAAAAATACAATAAATGCATGCAAGTGTTGCAACATTACTTTTTAGATGTAGGACACTGGAATCTTTAATCATATTACCCTGAAATCCTTGAAAACTTTACTAGTTCCTTGTATCAAGTGACAACATGAGAAAATAAAGCAAAGAAATGAATGCTAATTAACACTGTCTATAATGCAGAACAATCATTAATCTCAGCTGACATTGGCCAGAAATTCACATATTCACCAAAAGTGGAATGAGTCCCCAGCCGTGGTAGGGAACCTACAGACGCTGCTGGTATTTTTAGCTTCAAGCATTTTAATTAGAAATTGGTGCCCTTACCATAAATATGTAGAAACATCACACCAGAACTGAATTCCTGCATAAAAATAAACACATTTTAGATATTAGCATTCATCCTCAAAGTTTAACTGCCCCACTTTTAATTTGCATCCAAATTCTCAAACGTCTAGGAAAAGGTGAAGTTATCTACAGTTGAAGTTATGATTTTCTATCCATTTCCATGTAATTCCTAGGAAAAAATCTTCCAATATCTTACATTTAAACTGCATTTTGCTCCTCAGTCTCATCTACTAGAACTGTATTAACTAAAAGCAGCACAGAATTTGTTCCTTTGTCTTTTCTACAGACTGAGTAGATGTAAATGTAGTAAAATACTACCAAATCATTTTGAAGAGATCATTTTTTACAGCTTCAACATACAAATGTACTTATAGTCTATTTCAGCATTAAAGATTTAAAAAAAAAAAAAAAAGAAAAATAAAAAAACCTATATATACATAACAGCCAATATCACAAGAGCAAATTCATCCATAAAACACATTTTTTTTTTTTTATCTTTGCATGGTATTTTATTTTCTATTCTTTAAGCATTTTCACAGTGACTGTAGATCATTGATAAAAATGAACAGCAATTCACAAAAGCCAGGTTCTTAATGAAAGAAGGGCTCCTGCTATTTCTCTAAACGACTGATAAATTTTTCGTGTAGGTCTGCCAAGGTTTAAAAAGAAACACTAAAATGTTTATTGTTACATGCAAAACTTACCCTTCAGTGCTGAGATGTGGGATTAGCCTGAAATTTATAAAAGACACATTCTTCCTTTATAAAAATTAAAGAATAACAGTTGTTAGGAGGTTTTAGACCACCTTTATATATAGATTGGATTGTAAAGGCTTGGATTGTAAACAATAGCTTGTTAAAAAGACTGAGTTGGTAAGCTCCGCTAACTATTTTGTCACAGAATCTCATATAACGGTGTAGGTTGGAAGAGACATTAAAAAACACCTAGTTCCACCACCTCTGTCATGAGCAGGGACACCTCCCACCAGACCAGGCTGCTCACGGCATCATACAGCCTGGCCTTGAACACCTTCAGGTATGGGACATCCACAGCTTCTCTGGACAGCCTGTGCCAGTGCCTCAACACCGTCAGAGTGAAGAATTTCTTCCTTATATCTAATCTAAATTTACCCTCTTTTAGTTTGAAGCCACTGCCCCTTGTCCTGTTACTACATGCCCTAATTTATGAAGCATCACTAGCAACAGTATGGCCAGAAGACTGCTTTCAACTTTTGACAGAAGACTGCTCAACTTTTGGTTTCATCAGCCCTGTAATGCCTGGCATCAGCTGTGATTATGATCCACTTAAGGCACAATCCTCATCCCCATATACACCCACTAGACTAACTAGCATGTACATGTATGTCAAATCACCTGTTAAAATAATATAAAGCGTCTGAGTTCACATTTCAATTTTCACATTTTACTGAAAATTTGATGGAAATTTTAGTTATAGTTCTAACCTTGTAAATAGGATACTGGTGATACTATAGGTGATACAAAGTTTGGGAGATGTGGACATGCCATTTAGGTGGATAGCAATAGGATTATCCTATTTTAAGTTTCACATAATACAATTCCTCCTTTATTAATAACATCTCTTCTTTCCAGGAAAGATTAATTGAAGCATATTGCCCGACCCCATCTTCAGATCAATTCTGAAATGTTAAGATTGGGATTACCCTTATAACTTCCCCTTGAAATGGGATTGTGCTATGGCAGATTTTACCCCAAAATAACTACAAGATCTAAAAATGCCTAAAATATTTAGCAAGCTGCTACTTAAGACTGAGTTAAAACTACATCCATATGGTAACTGCCAAATTCTAATGCTTGAAATATGCCAGTGCATTAAACAGCTTGCAGAAAAATGCACTATATTTTCATTAAATATATACTTTTATTAAATATATATTTCCATTTCATTAGGGAAAAAAATAATAAAATATTTCAAAAGTTTTTTCTAAATGAAGCATTTACAATATATTGAAGAAATACAATCATAGGTCAAAATAAAAAATTAAAATAAAATAAAATAAAATAAAATAAAATAAAATAAAATAAAATAAAATAAAGATACATGATTGCTCCCTGTACTAACAGTATTAAACTTCCAAGGAACTATTTTTTCTCCTTCTTCCCCTCCTTCTTGCGGCTGGGGGACCAAGCACACCTGAGGTAGGCATGCTCTTTGCTTTCCTAGCTCTATAATCTGAGTGGCTGTGCACAAATGATACAGCCACAACAAACTCAAGAATCGCAAGCCACCAGTAAGAGATTTGCTTTGTGCAGCTTCACCATAGGGATTATTACTATCAAGCTAGCTAATGCAAGACTGTAGTTAAAAATACCTGCTCTCTGGAGAGCCAACAAAACTATTTTGGTCCTTTTCCCTAGTTTGATGCAGTTTATGTGTTTTTGTTGCTGTCTTATTTATTTATTTATTTATTTCCAGTCAAACCTCTAAATATCATTCACAATTTGTTACTGTTTTCCAGTCCATACCACCTGTATGAGGTTACTACATGTAAGTGACATACCTCTGTCTCTTACATGTAGTAAGCTGTCTTCAATACTGACAAACTAATGCTCTGGTATATCAGTGCAACCCAAAAAAACATCTAAGGACAAAACCTTTGAATATTAAAACCATTACGTGTAAAAAAATTAAGTGTTCACCAGCACAGCATCCCAGAACCAAAGTCGGAGCCAAATTTTAAGTCTGGATATTGGTCTTTTGCTCTATGCGGGTTATAATACAGATTTACATAAGTCACCTGCATAAAAATTCCCTGTCTTGACGTGGACTTATTGCAACAGTGTTCTGAGTAAGCTAGAAGCCTTGGCCTTTTCCTCATCTGACAAGGTTGACACACGTTGCGTGGTCATGCTGATGTAGCACAGCTGATGTCCCTGTGGTAGAGCAGTGAAACCATGGACACAATCTGCACCAAAGGTGGAAACTGTCTTCACAAGTAGGGAAACAAAACAAACTCCAAACGACTCTTCCTGCATCAGAGAGTAAAGATTTTGGCATTTTAGTGGGAAGTTCACAAAAGAGAGTTGCTAAGCAAGTTACTGTGCTGCACACAAAGTTTTCAACCTAATCAGACCAGCATAATACAGAAGGAGGAGCATACTGTGCATTACTTTAAAACCTCCTGTAGGCTCCTGCTAATCATGCCAGACTACTGCTCATAACTTAAATTATTCATTGGGGAAGAATAAAAGTTTAATCAATAAAACCAGGGTCAAGTCACCCATACTAGAGGTTCAGAAAAAGATGCCTTGAAAGTCAGCTGTAAAATATTATGTGTTTTGAATGAAACCTTAATATCTTCTCATGTTCCTATATTCATTAATAATAATAAACCACAACCTCATCTGACCTTTGCCTTCACAGATTTGAAAGAGAGTTTATGAAAATCCTTAGCATTATTGGAGTTCTTTACCACTACTTCAGTACTTAAGGTACCTTCAAGAATACTTAAGGTTACAAAGATAGCTCTTGATCTTCCTGCAGAGCTATTTGTAAAACATCAACCTTACGAGAAAAGCTTCAAAAGAGAATAAAGTATGCATGAAGCTGGCCCCCACTGTTTACTTTTTGTCTTCTGTATTGATGGTACAATATATTGATGTACTTAGATGATACATCTCTGATTTGCAATAGGTATTGATACGACACCCTTTCATCATTGACAGGGCCATAGGCAAGTGTTAAGTTATGCTATGTTGCTGTAATTACAGTGCAGACTGATCGCTCTCCAAGTCTGCAGGAAAAGCTGGCAGTTAAAGTCACTGCATACAGCAATCATAACTGCACTGACAGGCTGCTGTCAAGCAGGCAGGGGCAGTCTGGAGATAGATAGCAGAAATGCCAAATCTAAGACAAATGCTCCTGGAATATGTAATAAATCATATTAGCTGTCTGATACTTCTCCTTGGGGTATTGATTGTGATTAAAATAAACTAATTAGAATTGTAATCATGATACACTGAAACAGGAAGCAAAGATGTGAGCTATGCAACACTATTATGAAGCATTTTTTAAACAGTCCATCCAGACCACTAACCTACTAACAAATTACTGGAACTAGAACAGTCTGCATCAGGGTACAAAAGTGTCAAACAGCAGCATGGATATATAGCCCTCATCTGAGGGACTGTATGTAGATGCTGTATTAAAATCTCCTAATGGGCTGCAGTTTCTGGGAGCTGCAGCAGCCATTTTGAGATGAAGAAAGCAGATTCCACCCACTGCCCCGCAAGATCTCCACTGCCAGGCCACAGGCCGGAGGCATGGGCACAGTCATGGCCCTCCCCAACTCCCATAGGCGAGGAGCCAAAGATGAGGGTGGTCCATAACCAGCCACGTGTGTAGAGGTGCAGGGCAGTCCTCTGCAGCAGGTGGAACCTGCAAGAGTCACACAGTGCCTTACAACAGAGGTTTTGCTTCCTTTCTTAACTGGCCGTATGTAGGTATGTACACACAATCAAGTTAACCAGGATTTAAAAAGCACCAAATCTGCAGTCAGCTATGCAGGAGCTTGTCCTTTCTCATGTTGGGGAAAAAAAAAAAAAAAAAAAAAAAAAAAAAAAAAAGATTAATTTAAATCTTACTGTTCTTACTGTTTTGTGACTTCATATATATCCACTACAACCTAACATTTAACACTTTTCCATGCCACTCTCTGCAGAAGGCAATGAAGAATAGACATATTGAATCACTATACATAGTTGGCTAACCAAATATACTTGCACATACTGGGAATACCATGGGAAATTTAGACATTCAGAACTCCTGAGATAACTCCTAAGAACTGCTAACCCTTTTGAATTTCTAGCACTCAGATATTTTCAGTCCCCTGACATGAATATTCAAGATACACAAAATACAAAGATGTCCCAGTGGTAGTTTGAACAGAACCAGAGAATAAGAAACAGGTGCTGTGCAGCAGTCATGAGAATTTTTTGCATTTAAAAGATTTGTATTTTGATGCGAACCAGCAACACAGTATTACATCTTCATCTTCTTTTCATGCCAATTTTACACTGACTTAACTCTATTAACTTACCCCTTACCTTTAAATGGCTTACTTCAGATTCACATTAAAGTAGATGACACAGAAATCAGTCCTTCCTGGGGTTGGTTCCTAATACATTGTTGATGCTGTTACCAACAGCTTAGAATACATATTTTATTATTTTATTTAACATGACACTTCATTTTATCTACTAAAGGTAGAATATGAAAAATATCACGATTAACACTCAGATTTGCCAAAATGTTTCAGCAGATCAGTAGTAAAGTTAATCTGTGGTAATGCAGGGAACATGCAGGGAAATGGTAATATCAATGTTAATCCATTCACACAGTTTTAGTTATGCAATTGTACAAAAAATCATTTATGCAGATTTTTCTGCAACTGAAATTGCCTGTTTTTTAAAAGGTCACAGAATTTCATCTCCCATCTCTGTAATTTAGCATCACTGCACCAAAGAAGGCAACGTGGCTTTATGATTTCACATTCTTGGCCAAAATACTCTAACTCATTTGCCTTTGGGAAGAAAGATTCTATTTGCCATCCACGTTTAGACACCCTGAAAATATGTTGATTAGTTGGGTGATTAATATTAATAGTCACTTATCTAGGTAGCTAAATTAGAACTAAGTGACTAAGTGAAGTCACCTGTATTTGAACTGCTTGGGCCCAATTTTAACTGCAGCATGAAGTGCAACAGAATGGAAGATAGCTGCAACTACAGAAACTGGTAATAGTGTGAAATTAAGATAGTAGCATTTGAAATAACTTAACTTGGGATTATATGTGAACTTTAGGAGTTTGATTACGGATCTTGAGACTGCATAACAAGAGGAAGGAGCATGAGTAATCGTACCTGATTAGAGCACAGAAAGTGCCTGACAACCTTGAAGAAAGAATACCTTAGCGGTGCTTTCTATCCACTCCTGATCACAGCTTTCCTGGGAATACAGCCTGGCAAGCTCGTGGTTGCATCTTCACCCTTGTCTCTCTCTCTCTTCCTGAATCCTTGTAGCACAGCATGTTTATGCACCCCATGCTAAAAGGCTAGATTGCCTTCATGTGTCAGAGAAAATAAAGCTGTTTCCTACGTAAATGTGATTTAGCCCTCAGAATACCGGTGCTGGTGCTAATCTTAATGTTTGTGTAGGTTAGTGACAGTTCAACTGGAATGAGGAAGGTGTATGTCAAGTCTGGTGAGGTTGATTAACTCCATGTAAAATGAGTCTATATGGGATAAACCCATATATAAACCCAATGAGTCTATATGGGATAAACATGATTTTATCTATATTACGGTTTGCTCATTTAGTATCAAGATCATAAAATGAACTGCTCTGCATGTCATCGGAGGCACCTCCTTGGAAATACTCTTCATGATTTTATAATGGCATAGCTAGACATATAACACAAAAATATACATTGACCTTAATCTATTGGACACTGAATACAGGAAACTGTGAAGAGTTAAGAAGAAATGAGAAAAAAACAAAAAAAAAATTATATTTGCCTATTTAGAATTTAAAGGTATATATTTTACTGGCATGTTTTCCTATTTTAATTGTAGTCTATATTTGTAAACAGAATCTAAGGCTGCAAAGTTGAGGTCAGTGAAGCTATACTTGCTTTCACCTACCAAATAGGTCAAGATAAACACAAAAGTAGAACTCCACAACTAATTAAAATTAAACTTAAATGTTCAAGCTCCGAGGTTTAGAGTTTGGGTTTGTTGGTTTCATCCCCCACCCCCAAACATAAGAAAATTCCATAGACAAGCATTCAACTAATTATTTTCAATGAGCAGATCAAGTCTTGAGAAAACAAAACAAAACCTTCAGAAGTCCAAAATCTTCCAAACTGTTTTGGAAGCAGATAAACCAAAATACAGAAGGTACATTCTTTAATGTAACAAACAGTAATTTTGGTTTTCTTTAAGTCACATTATTTCACAGAAGCAGAAAACTGAGAAACTTCCCAGTTTCTTTCCTTCCCTCTCTTTCCTTCATATGGGCATAACCTTTTCTGGCAGTAATGAGAATGACAACATTATGTGTTTCTAATAAAAGAAAGAATCTTTTTCAGATTGTACACCAGCTGCTGAGCAATTCTATAAAGTTTCATTTCAGAATGCATGTGCTGTCTTGAACACAGTCTGCAGTCTTTTTTGCATAAGTGTCCTTTAAACACGACCAAATTGCAGTTTCAAAGAGTCTTCAGTAAGATTTCTACGAACTCTCAGGCATCTCCAGTTCCTTACTGAAGTGGACTAGAACCAAGGTATTAGAGACTCATTAAATTCAATATGCTCAGTGTAATGTTTTCAATTACAGTGTAACTTTACTTTTAAGCTTTATTTGTTAAATTGAAAGGAGAATATTCCTCATTTATTACTTATGCTGAGGAGAACAGTATCGCTTTGGAAAAACTTGTGTCAGTGAAGCTCAGGAATTCTGTTGCAACAACAAGAAAGCCTATGTCCTTAAAAGCACAAGTACCATATAAGTTAACTTTCTTTTAAAAATCAAAGTTTTTTGCAGGTGGTTTATTCTTGAGTATAGAAACAAAGGTATCAGGTGTCAGATATCAACTGCAAATTGATATACATGTACAGCCAAAATAGTTTTCATGTGTCAATTCCTAATGATCTCTATTTGCATTTGTTGCATTTGAAACCCAGTGTGTAATTTTCTGTTTGTTTTGGTGTGTGTTAAGTGCTGATATTAATAAGGTGGGGGGTGAATGGATTTCTTCTCAACCCTTTCAACTATTCTTTCTTGCTCTTTTCCCCCTTTTTAATTCTTCTGCTCACTTTATTTCCCTCAACATTTAATAAGCTATTAAAATGAAATATCAAATAAGTCAGTGATGTTACTCTCACCATTTTTTTCCTCATCACATAGAAAACAGCTGCGTTCAAAATAAGTAAAGACCATCAGTACAGGAAAAAAATAAAAGACACCAGCTGGCAATACCATTCTCTAAGATGGCTCTTAAGAGTTTTTATTGCCTGCTACACATTCTAAATAAATGCAGCTATTGCCAGCTTCAGAATCACTATGAACCATATAAGCTGGCTGCAGAAAATCTCTTGCTTCAAAGACTGTAGGTAGGGGAGGAGGAGCAAACATTAAAGAAAGTAGCAATACATACACCAGCACGGCAATGAGAAGTTTGCATTTTAAGGATCCTACTAGAGTATGTTTCAATACATTGGAAGTAAAAATCTATGTCATAATGCACGAGCTCTCAGATCATGTTCCAAATATATGCACAGTACCCAGACCATATTTATTCAATCATCAGAATTTGCTTTGAAGAAAATACATAGCCACTGCGAGAAGACTTTCCTTGCTATAATTGTTAACTTCTGTATTATTATATAGAGAAAATTCAACAAAGGAATCCTGGATCACAACAAAGGCTTTCTCTCCTCCATCTCGGCAATTATTAGACTTTCTAGCAGAGAAACTGAGTCAATGATCATACATCAGATGGGCAAAATTCCATTCCTACCTGTAACTCAGGGAGGGATGGAATTCATCCCTACAAAAATATGCACAGTGGAAAAATCTCAGATGATTACATCCACAACCATTGCATTGGTAGGCTTTTTGTCTAGAGGTTTTCTAGTATTCCTTGGTGTGTGATTACTGCACATTTCTTTTGCAATAGAAAATTGGAAAGTTACAAGAGTATTTATCAGCAGAATGTACCAGGATCCAGGTAAATACTGGTGGAAATAAAATACATAGGGAAAACAACCATTTTAGTTTGTTAGTGGCTTCTGTATCATCCAGATAGTAAATTGTAGAGGGTTATTTTCAACCAGTTATTAATATACCTTCATAAAAGTCCATTCACAGCGGGAAAAAAAATGCATCACAGAAGGCTGCTGACAAATGCTCTTTAGGTATGTAATATTTCTATTTCATCAGTGTAGATTTTTTACCTAATCTTTCTTTTAATACATTGTAATGACCTTTCAGAAAAAGTATAGGACAGAATAGAGTTTGCATGTAGAAAATGGACAAAGTGGGTTCAACTTATGGGAAAATAATTAGAATATATATGACACTTGGGTCATCTTCAGTAAATCTCCAAGGCCTTAAAATAACGATAGCTTGCAAGTATAGGTAATTGCAGGTATAAATTTGCATCAGCAATGTTATGTATGCATGATTTATGGTATTTAAGTGTCATGCAGATTATGTGTAAATGACATAAACTGTATTCAGAAATAGTTACAGATACAAGATGATGAAAATGACAAGCATAAAGATAAGCTTGTGTTTGTGAAGAAGTGGCATTTGTTGGCAGCAATACTTCACTTGAAAAAACTTGCCGTGTATAATAGACAGTGCAGAAGAATACTGAATGCTAAGTAAGCTTTATCATTAAAGTAACTAAATACTTATACCCAAATATTGAATGTGGTGCACTTTTTTTTCAAACAAAAAAAAAAAAAAGAAAAAGGTATTTCAGAACGCAATCTACAGTTTCTTATGCTGTTCCCTTTGACTCAATAGCATTCATCTGAATGCAGTTATATTAACAGCTATCTTAATGTTTTATAAAACAATATTTCTGTAAAAATTGAAAAGAACAGAAAACCTAGTTTTGTTCCTGGTGGGTGTTTTCAAACTTAGGTGACCAATTTTTTTTTATTTTTTTTTTTAAACAGTTGGGTATCCTCTATAGCTCAAAATGTGAACATTTTGGTAATTGGTAATTTTGAACATGTGGTAAATACATGTCTGAAGATAAGCCTTGAAGACTAAAATGAGTTTGTAAATTCATAAACACAGGGTAACAAATTAGTCTGCCTTTTGTAGACTAATTTGCATGTTCACCGGGTAAGTAACACTATTAAAAAGCATGTATTTAAATACTGCACTGTGATATTTTCTACATGAAAAGCTATGGTAGAGCCAGTCATCCGATACTCTTATTTGCTTTCTTTTTAGAGGTTCTATTTGTGTTTTTGTTTTTGTTTGTTTGTTTGCTTGTTTTTGTTATCGTTGTTGTTTTTCTTTTCTTTTCTATTCTTAACGAAGAGCCCTTTCCTTCTATCAGCAGATCTGGAATATATTACTTGTGACCGCAAAGCCATTCCCCCACCTCACCCACCCAAGATGGCGGGGTGAGAAAAAAAATAAATTATTAGTACTGCTTTACTGCTTTACACTGGTTATCTGAAAACAATAAATAATAAAAAAAAAAAAAAAAAACCATGATTTTTTTTTTTCAAGTGATTTCAAAAATGTATCATTCCGTTTTTTTTTGTTGTTGTTGTTGTTGTTTTTTGTTTGTTTGTTTGTTTGTTTGTTTTTGGAGAGTGGAGAGATATGTAAGCTTGCTGCAAATAAAAAGAACTGGCATTTTCACTCAGCCATGGAAATGTTGCACGAACAACCAGAAACATACATTCTGAAAAAAGTAAGGCATTATGTATAGTATGTTGCAATATGTCCATAAATAATATACCATAACACAAGTTACTATGGTAACTATTTGGATTTGAGATAATTTTTTTCCACTAAATAAAAAGTACTCACATAAAATATCTATTCTTAGTATTACCAGCTAAGCTTGATCCAATCCTGACTGCTTTTTTAGGTTTTCTTCCATTATGAAAAATGGCATTAGGATGGAGTGCTTTTGACTCAGCAGGCTTTTCTTAGGTCACTTACTCTATATATACAGGTAACATTTAGCAGAGAAAGCGGGTTTTAGGAATCATGAAAGCAAATTCTTTACCTGGAAAAAGCTCAAGTTGCACAAAGCTTGCTGAATAAAACACTTCCTCAGGAACAGGTCTTGCTTCCAGCCATACATACATACATACAGAATAATCCTGTAAAAGTGTTAAATATTTGTTAGCATGAAAAGCAAGATAGTTCATACTGGTTGAGGCAACATTAAATTCTTAATAAGAATGCAAAATATAAGTAGTCATGTAAACTATTGCCTCAACTAAAGAAGCAAGCAAAGAAATAGCTGTTTTGTTTAGCACTCAGAGAGAAAATGCAACAGCAAAATGTAAATATAGATAAATTACTCTTACTTGTATTAATTTACATTCTATATTAACTTTTCTTTTTGTATGTTTAACAAAACTGTTTTGTATTGGTCTACATAACTGGAATTTGTTTTTTAAAGATCATCCACAGCAAGGAAGGGAATCTACTAATATGATTTTTAAGAATCATTACTATTCAAAAATTCTTCTTTCAAGGTGATAGTCAACTGTGCTTAAGAACTTCTCTTAGAACACTAATTCACTAAGGTTTCCTTAGTTACACAGTGTCACAAATGCTAGAAAGTTCTGAAACTACTTGCAGAGGGTAGAAATAATGTGGCTATAATAAAATAATATTGTAAGGAAACCACTAAAGAAATTGGTCAAAGTAAGTAAATAGTACCTGCTCTACACTTTAATGTATTTGCATATAACAGGTACACGCACACAGATATATAAACATGCACACAAACATATATATCAGGTACACGTAAAATAAAATGAGATTAAAGACCAGCAAACAACCCACACCACGCAGCAAGTATTTTCTTACCTTACTATTAAGCAATTTTAGTAAAAAAAAAATAAATAAATAAAATGTTCAAAAGTAGGAAAAAAAATAAAAAATAAAAATAACTAATTTCTCTGTTCTCTGCTGAATACCTTGAGTTTCACCTATATCTTTTTAAGCTGACTAAACAAAACCAAAAAAGATGTTTAAAGTATTCTGGTGGGTTTAGAGTTCCCATATGTTCTTACCCCTTTTAATATATATTTTTTAAAATAAAGCAAACAGCTAAACAAGGGCTGACTTTCTATAAAGCCTGCTGGTGATTTTTGCATCACATTTCTTTTCAGCTGTGTTTCTGCAAGGGCCCTGGAACACTCAGTGAAGAAGCCACAATCATTTGGTGCATTAAGACATTTTTCAAGGCAAAACTGACCAGGACTCAGGCACATGAAAATGGTAATTCACAGCTTCACAATCCATAACCTTGATGGTTTAGGGCATAAGTGGCATGTCAAGCCACCCTTCAGCACAATGCAGAATTTCATCCCTACAAGATTTGAAATATTTCTGCAATGGATATTGATCAGTGAAATAGTCTGCATTGTCTTATGCAGAATATACAAAACACTTTTTGATATTTCAATTGATCATTAATATGCCCAATAGAGGGCAGTTATTCCTTTTTTTTTTTTTTTTTTTTTTCAGGAGAATTATCAGAGGGTGTGATACCTCATTTGCTGGATAATAAATGTTCCGTCATAGTAATAACTGCAGGGAAGGGTATGATTCTGAAATACTTTTGTAGCTGGAGAAATGGATTAGAAAGATTATCATTTCATCAAAGTGGCAGAACAGTTGAGAGGAAATATGGAAGGAAATTTTTGTATAATTTCTGTAGAGTTGCTATTTGTCAAACCCCACTGGCATCAATCATACTATATCTTTTCTTCTGATGCAATCACATCAAAAAAAAAAAAAAAGTTATATTTCTCTTTAATATGCCTGTATTAAGAGTCAAAGAGGAGACATAGTATAGCAAGAAGTTGATATTCTTTTGAATTTACTATCATCTTGATAAGAAAGGTGCAGACAACACTCTAATTCTAATTCCAGTTTATAAGCAAGTAGCAGGTGAGTCTTTGTCAGTATTAAAGAGATTTCTTTATCTTTATTAATTTTTTATAGCAGATTTTTAAGCTAAGCATATTGTAGTTTCTAGCAAGGTACATGGTATAAATAAGGAACACATCAATTCTCAGACATGAAATTCACATTTAGATGACTTGAGTAGTCTGACAGTCTTGAAGAATAATGGTGATTAACATGATTGGACTGCATCCAGTCAACAACCACGTTAATGGGTTTTGGAGAAGGCACTCCTATTGATGCACACAACACTAGTGAGATCAACTAAAAGGACAAAAAATAGTGAATTAAAGGATTTGCTTCAATTAAAAAAAAAAAAAAAAAAAAAAAAAGAAAGAAAGAAAAAAGAAACTCTGAATTAGAACAGGGAAACATAGAAACCAGATCACACAGATTTTTGATAAGTGTCTTTCCTTATGTTTTATTATATTCCGTTTCTCCTTAAACTCCCCACTCCACCCCCTGCCAAGTTTCAAACAGAGAACTTCAATTTCTTTAGAAATTCACATCCAAAAAACACAGCTAGTTGTAGGATGATTTCCATATGTTCTTCAAATGAGATCTGAGAAACATCCAGAAGCTTAAACTGGTGGAAATGTTGCTTAGTGCTAATGACATTGTGTCTATTAGGACACACAATGTTTGTGCATAGGATATAGCATAAGTATAGTTGAGAAGATTATGATAAGAGAGGGGAAAACTGCAAAGAACAGATAATGCATATAAATTTAAATATGTCACCTCTTCTCTAAAAATTCTGAAAATCAACATATATAACAGCTTACCTGAACAATCACAGCTCTCACATGCATTTTGGATTGTCTGTGCATAAATTTTCATGTATACTTCTGAAAACAGGACACCAGAGAACTAAGGCTGCAGTTCCTTTAAAGTAGCCCTAACAATAAAAAAATATATATATAATAACAATAAAAAAAATACAGAATAGAGGCACATTCACTTCTAAACAGTGTTTGTCAGAATTTTCCATGAGGTGTCATAGGTCTTGAAGTTCTCTTTAAAAGGCTACAACATGTTTGTGTTTTGTTTAGTGTTTCTGCATAATTTCAAAGTATTACCTAGCAATTAATGTATGTAGATTGTATTGTAGTGACACTTCTTTGCAATGAACTCCATGTTCCCCTGCTGATGTGTTTATTAGTGTCTATAATTAAGCAGTTATTCTCTCCCCACTTCCCTGAAGTATGTGTCTCTGAAGTAGGTGTCTCTGTAGACAGTGTTTGGATCTGCATTGTCCCCTTACAAAGGACATTTCATATTCTGAAGCTGCAATCTTCCATTTGTCTCCATGAGTAGAAATAAAGACTTGAAAGCAGAGACTGACCACACTACAGTGAGTTGTCCCCAGTCAACACTGTGGGATACTCACTGTTCCACCCCCTCAGCAGCATTCCCGTGGAGCTGTCATGTCTTACATGCAATTAAAATCAAGGGTAATGCCTGACACACAAGCAGAAAATATTCCCACCCCTAATCCATGCATCGCCTTCAATGCCAGCCCTGTGACAGTTATGATATAGGGCTAGCCTGGAATGTGATACGTTTTTGCCTGTGGATGAAGTCAAGTGAATATTTAATTTAGTTAAAGTTGAATTTAATGAAATTTAGGTAGTTAACAACAAAGTTCTCTCCACTGTATCTGATCTCCATCTGCTGTTACCAAAAGATGCCACAGATTGAAGTCCTCAAACTTTCAGAAGCCTCTTCTGTGTGTTATAAGTACATGCTTTCTCATCCAACAACCAATTTGAATGAACTCATAAGGGACAATAATTCCTCTTCCATGTGTTGCACAAGAACTGAGTATTTTGAGTATTTTAAGTGATGACATCATAGTAACCTGATAGTGTTGTTGACCATATTACTACAGAAAATACATACATTTTTAACGATTTGACTTCCCCTAAAAAAAAAAAATATATATTAAAAAATAAATAAATAAATCAGAAATTACATTGTGTAACATTCTTGGGATAGTTTTATAGTTTTACAACACTACACTCATGCATGCAAAGTTATTGAGTTGCTATATGCTGAGCTGGTTTCTTTGATCTGTGAGACAGGAATGGAAAAGAAGGAACCTTTATCCAAGCATGGAGAATACAACCTCATCTCCTTTGTCAGACTTTCTTTGGTGCCCAGTAGTCCCAACCCAGATGAGGGAGACCCCAGTCGTTGAAGTAACTGCTACTTTGGGGCTTTCAGTATGACCTTCACTGTGAAAACAGTTGCAATTTATTAGTGTTTTATGGCCTTTTCTGTGCCAGGGTCAATGCACTTTGACAGTTCCAATTTCCTTGTCTGCATTATTTTTGTTGTCAAATTCGCTTAAGATTTCAAGCTACAAAACTCATAAACCATAATCTGAAATCAGAAAAAAATAATAATAATAATTAAGAAAAAAAATGTATTAGAAAAAGGTACGTGAAGATCAAACTTTTTATGTAGTTTTGAGATAACTCTTCATAGCTTTCAAAAGTATATATATATATATATCAATTATTTTTCATAGCTCAGCAGCATTACATATTTACTTGTTTCTCTCTAAGTTCCTCTGATGCTATAGCAATGTACACATATGTCTAGAGAAATGGGTAGTTTTGTTCTTAATAAACCAATGCTTTTTTTCATTTGCATTAGTGCCCATTTGGAAAAATACATTTCTGTCTCCATTAACCAGCTGTTTGTTCTAATAAGATAAGTTTTACAGATGGGGAATGCACTGCTCCAGGCGTATATAGAAAGTGTTTCAGCAGGTGTATGGCTTTTCCAAAATATACTTTCTGATTTCTTTTTCTTATGCCTTACATCCACTAATGCTATCCAGAAAACTCACACTGATTTCCGAGTGCATTCAGTTTAAGAGTTTCAGGACGTTGTGATGACTTAGCATCTTTGGATCCCAGTTACTTCAAAAGTGCAGGAGACTTCCACACCATCGTTGCAACATCATTTTATTAGATCACCTGAAGCTGAGCTGTCAACAGCTTGGAGTGAGAGGAGTGGGGAGCACAGCCAGGCACTCTTAGCACATCCAAACATAGCTCCTGTCAATGAAATCCTCTGCCATCATAGTTATAAGCGCAGGCTATTTTTTCCAGGCAATAGAAAAACTCCCTTGGGAGAATGGTCATGCAAAACCTTCCAGGCCTTCCCCTGGCTTCCTGTACTAAAGGTATGAGCTGCCTGCCTCAAGTACAGTGTATCAGCACTGATCTACCAGAGTAGATTCAAACACTGATCTCTTTTTCCAGCATGATACCTATGAAACATGACTGCAGTGCAGAAAGAAACATTTACTGTTGTTACATATCATTTAGTCTATCACTGATCCACTGAGGCATGCAAACACTTTAAAGTTCTTTGCCAAGACAGCAAAATTGCAATAAATGTAATACTGCAATAGCCTGCATGCTTGAAACAGGGAAAAGAGCAAAGCTTGTAGTTTTACAATGCATTTGCTGAAAAACAGAGCATGTGTTTCAGTGGCCAGACCTTGCCTGTTGGGAGAGTTCTTGTCCCTCCTGACAGAAAAGGACACAGATAAGGGGCTCCTTGCTTGTCTGCCAGGGAGGCAGAGCCTCTAGCTTCCTAGTGCAAAGTCTCTGTTTGCCCTGGAAAATGTTTCATTCTTTCTTCTGTGAAATTTCTGTTCTTCAGTAGGATATCTGCAGGCAGCATATTATTCAGCAGAGTTGCTCAGTCCTTAAACTCTTACTTTTAAGGCTCAGTCCTTCCTCCAGAACCTGCTAAGACAACTGTTACCTCAAAAAAAATAAGGTCTTGTTGAAATAAAGTATTTTTAAAGAAGAGCCACATTTAGGGAAAAAAAAAAAAAAAATAAATAAAAAATAAAAAAATAAAAGATCTGCTTCTCCAAATTTGCCTCTCAGAAGATTACAGTAAACTTTTGCTAAAGGAACATCACAGCCCCTGAGCTTGTAATTACTCGGTCATTGACAGACCTGGTATGAATAGTTATCCCATTCAACTATTTACTCGCCTTCCTCCCTTAACGGTGTTGATTGAACAATGCATATGACAGCATTTCCAAGTTGTGATCTGATATTGTTACAAATAATCAAAGCAAAGACAACATTTCTTCTATTACATTATTTTAAGTCAGATAATTTCAAGATTCAGAATATAAAGCAGCTAAGAAGATACTAAGTTCTCTAAGAAGCAGGGGACATTTACTTAAATAGGATCTAATGTCAACAAAGTAGTAATATGATATATAAATATGGCCTCTTCTAAAACCCTGTAGTTCTGATACTTTGCTTTCTCTCTGTAAAGACATTTCCAAGCTTTTTCTAAAGGTATAGATTCCACTCCTTTAATTAGAGACAAAAGTTTATGGTTTATGGGACAAGGCACAATGAATCCGTGCAGAATGACTTGTTGAGTTCATAATCAGTGACAGAAAAAGTAAAATCTGAAGTGAAAAGTCCTTCAATTAGTGCCCTGTAATTAGCTAGAAATTTACTATATTTTTATGGCTAGCAACCACTCAGCAAGGCCTGAACACCAGCTGAGAGAATAAAAAGAAAGCAAATTTGCCCAAAGGGATTATCAGGACCTCACCCTCTAACAGAAACTATGAATAGGATTAAAGGATTAGTTAAGCAAACTAACAGTGGTGTCAAAATGGTTGAACCATCTTTCTATAAGGAATCACAGAATTTCTAGGTTGGAAGAGACCTCAAGATCATCGAGTCCAACCTCTGACCTAACGCGAGCAGTCCCCACTAAACCATATCCCTAAGCTCTACATCTAAACAAAAAAGTAAAGGTGGGATAAATTGGCTAGAAATATCACTGCCCTAAGCCCAAGGGCTGAAACCCTTCTCTCTGCCAGAAGTGAGACCCAAGGAGGACGTCTAGGGAAAGATAGCTACAAATGTTCCAGTCGTGTTTTCATGCACAAATAAAATACCTGAATGATCAGTTGAGACTCTTTTAATAATATGGTGACTGACTGTAATCTCTTGCTACATATATACACAGAGAACTACTAAATGGTTAACCACCTGCTTCTCTCTTCTAGGGCATATCAGGTCATTGACATAACACCATAAAAGTATGTGTGATGAACACTTTGACCTCGTTACATGATCAAACACACAGACTTTTGAAAAGAGATCATAATGCACAGCTTCTTCCTCTGTACAGCTAGGGAAGCATATGCATTGTTGTGAAACTGAATATTCCCTGGAGTGTCTATAGACCGAGGAAAAGGAAAAAGAGCTTGGTATTAGGGCAGCTCAAAAAGAAAGCCCACAAAATAACAAGAACAATTGAAATATCATCATAAAAAAAACAACAACCATCTCCTTCACAAAAATATAAAGGTGGTAGTACACAGTATTGGATCATTGCAGAACACACCATGAATTTAGTAATTTTTGTGATATGTTTTCCTTTATGCATTAAAAGACAAATAATTCTGTATAGTTCCACCCATCTGGATAGTTGCACAACATAATGTTACCCTAAGACTCTGTACTAAAAAGAGCAGCCCTAACATTCTAAAAACAGCATTCCAGCAGAATTATATATATATGTACATATATACACCATAATACTAATACCAAAGTGTTCTTCACACCAATTAATGCACTAAACTACCAAAAACAGCTAGTTATCAAAGGTGCCCTTGTTGTGCCAACTAATCACACTGTGACCCCAATGCCCTTTGATTCTGTCAGTGGTAGTTCCAAGCCTGTCAGCATGTTTTCCATCTGGCTGATGATGACAGAATTAAAGCATTCCCAACATACTTAAAACGGAGACATTCCTCTGATTTCACCTTCTGGCAGCCCAAATAGTACCTTGCTCATCTTCCCCAGGGAAATCTTCAGATCGCAGTTGCCCTTTGTGTTTCTTTCCTATTCCTTCTCTTCCTGCCACACTTTAATGACAAGGATGCTGAAAGATAGTAATGTCACAGGACTTTTGCAGAATTAAAATCTAGTCTCTTGAAAAAGAACAATGCATGCAGTCAGATCTCCTGACTTTTATTCCACAACAAAGTTGGAAAGCCACTAACTTAATGGAAATATCAAACAAAAACAGTTGCAAAGCTCCTGTTTGGTCACTAAAGCTGAGCAGATTTAAGAGATGAAATATTCTTTGTTTCCCCACACATAACTATCCGCATCTTACAATACAAGATCCAGCCATCTTGCATAGAATCTCAAGCTATTAAAATAGTGATGAAAGATCCTTAGGCTAAATCATCCTCTTTATTTTATTTTATTTAGAGATCATGTTGGTCTATTTTTTATGTTGCTGAATATTAATAAGAGAAGAATTACACAAGTATACTATATGTAAAAGTATGTAGTATAGTCTAAAAGTACACCAGGCTAACGACTGCCAGAGGATTTATGCTACTACCCATCTCTATAATATCTTAACACTTGTCATCTAAAAGTGACAACTATGTGAAATCTAAACTAGGCTGCATGAATGAGCTTCCTTCCACTAAAATCTATAATGGCTAATCACAAAATGAAGAGTGTAACAGGAAAACCTTTTGGCAGGCTGTAGCATAGACTTTTCTTAGAGTCAGTTTAATATCTCCATAACTCAAAGGAAGCACACATAATACAAAATACGGAACTCCAAAATCATATACCAATGTGCATCTAAAGCAAAGCATCTTTACTTCATGCTGGTAAGCAGTGGCTTAATTCCTCCTTTAAAATTACTTACAGTTTCTAAAAGCTGTCTAGGACACTTGACAGACTCCAAACCCACGTACAGGGAATTGCTGTCAGATCTGACTAATAACAGACTTATTGTCCTGCCCTCAGCCCACCTCTTCTCTTCAAACACCCTCCACTTGCAGCTTTTCTTTTCTAAGAAGAGACAAGAAAATTATACTTTTTAAAATAAAAACAATATAATGATTATTGTGTTAGGTAATTGGAAGTTTTGCTCTGCCTTGATTAGTTTATTTGATTTTTTTCATATTTGATTGTAAAAATAGAACAATATATATTTATATTTCAACTCTATTTTATTAGTTGGGATGTGCAAATGGACTAAGTGCATGTGAAGTTACTTCCTTGTTATATAAGGGAACATCCCTAGCCTTACTGCTAAAAGCCAACATAATTACTCAGAAAACAAATATATTCAGAGTCCTAGGAGACAGTGTAGTGCTTATAACTCCACCTTGCTTTTGAAAAATACAGAGGAACACTGATCACTGCAATCTGTAGCAATAAAATTTGTCATCATATAACATATTTAACAGGTATCTCCAGCCCCATGTTATAAACATAATACACATTGGAATTTGTCAGACAAGTAATAAGCTGTTAAATAGCATATTTTATCTAAAAATCTTATATCAATAAAATCTTTTTTTTTTTTCTTAAGAATAGTTCTGAATGAATACATAACTCTTCTGAATTCAGTACCAAAAGAAAGAAAAAAAAAAATCACTCAGAAGATATCTATGAAGTTGGTCAAAATGTGGACAGCTTCTTATTTCCACTCAGAGTAGCTTAAAGCTATTCTGAAAATCTCAAAGACTTTCTTATTACAAACAAATACCCTGGAGTTATCAGGTAAAGAAAAACATCCCTAGCTGGTAAGCAATGACTTTTTTTTTCCCAGTTTTATTGCCTTTTACCACCTGGAATGTCAATTCTATTAATAGATGTATCACTGCAAAAAGCTGTATACCCTTAACTCAAACTTCGAATGACAAAAGGTTCTGTATGACTACAATTCATCTCTCAAAATTATTTCAAGATATGCAATTATTACACCTTACCCTATTGTTCCTTCTTGAACTTAAAGATTGGAACTGCACAACTAAAGGAAAATAGCTTTGTTGTGAAATGGAAATACCTCTTTTCCACAGTTATTTGTATAACACAAGGGACTCATCCTATTTATTATAACCATAAAAGCAAACCTTCTTCCATTCTGTTTTTAGGAATTTTTCCATTTCACTGAAAGATGGCCAAAAATAAAAATAAAAATAAAAAATCAGGGTTTATGAGGTGATATCTTATTTGGAGGTACTGCCATAAAACCAAAAGAAAGCATGTACAGAAGATACTTGGATTTACTTTTGTCAAATGCTGAGAATTTAGTGCTCCCACAGGAGGTCTCATCAGTTTCATGGAGTTACCCTACAAAATAGTTTTCAGACACTGTTCACCTGAACAGCTGTTTCCAGCAACATTTCAGTCTTCTCTGGAATGGAATGATTAACCCCATTCTGAAGCCTGTCTGAGGCTGTCATCTCTTAAGAAGCATTACTTGTTCTCTAATGCACATAGCTCGGGAGTTGCAACTCTTGTACATTTCAAAATAGTTGTATTTATTTATTTATTGTGATGGCCAAAGTCACAAAAGCTAAGTTTATGCATTTGTTTGTTTGTATTCATTCGATGAATCAGTAGAAAGCCCTTTCTGACAGTTTCTCTATTTTCCAGTGTTCTTGTAGAGTCTTTGCCCTGTAGAGTCCTAAAGGACAATTAATGCCCTCATATTACAATGCATATAACAATGGTGATATACAGACACAAACATACCAATCCCTAATACTTAGAACTTTTCTTCCTCAGCTGACTGACAGATGTCAGAAGTACTGACTGATAATCTTGTCAACAAAAAAGACTATCTTCTACTTTCAGCTTTCACCAGTGCTGGTTCAATTTTTAAGTGCAAATATATAAAATATATATATAAAAATATATATATAAAATATATAAAAAATACCCCAAAAAGTCTTTTTTTTTTTTTTTTTTTTTTTTTTTTTAAGGACACAGACAAATCACAGACAAAGAAAGTCTATGTTAAAAAAATAAAAATAAAAGGAACCATATGTTTTCACAGAAAATATCCTATACTTAATGTATGTCTTTTAAGAGACAGCACGCTTCTTAATGGAAATACCATGAGCAAATTACGGTATGTTAGGCATCGAAAGCTTGTATAGTATCCAGAAAATGATTGCCATTAATTGTGCTGCAGAGGCTCAAAGAAAGCTAAAAAGTGAGTAATACTTCGCAATAGCAATCAGAGCTACATGTGTAGCATAGGACTACCAAAAAAAAAAAAAAAAAAAGGAAAATATATATTGTCTAGTTGAATATCTTCTAGCAAGAATAACAGAAATAGTAAAAGAAAACTAATTGCTTCCAACTTCAAACCAGGAAGGTAGCAGCCACCTCAACCCCAAAGAAATCTATACCCTGCATCCATATGCAATCCCTTCAGTTCTCCAAGGCTGTGATGATACAGCCTTACATAGTCCTTTGAGATGAGGTGAGCTTCACTACTTGTTGACTGTAAGACATGATAGTACCCCAGCAAAGCATGCAGTACAAAGATCAATTTTGAAGAAATGATGGTTTTGCTTGTGGTCTTGGGTGAGCTGGACTAGAAGGCAGCAAAAATGTTAAGTGGTGGTGGTGAGGAAGCTTTCTCCATACTTTTAAAATATTTTTGCTTTGATAAAGCTGTACTTTTATACTTTGAGGGACAGATTCTTACGTGTTTGGCACATGCAATCCTTGCCAGATTTTTGTTACAGTTTGGTATTCAATTGTTCCTATTTATGGAACTTTCAAACAGATTTTCAAATTTCAAAATAGCTTACATATTTGTTCATCTGTGAAAGCTGTTCAAAATTCTGACCCAAACAAGCAACAAAATTATGAATGAGAGGTGTTTGTTGTGTTGTATGAAATACAACAGGGGGAGATAAGCTGCAAGTTAGACACATTTTCTGCTCCCTGACTATTTACTGAAATTTAATTTTAGCCGAAAGTTTCAGATCAGATTTCATTATTTTTAGTGAGGAAAGACATAACACTATTCTACTTAGTTCCAAGCATATTCCTTGGAGATAAGTTCTAATGGGACTGCTGTTTCAACACACTCATCCCATTCATTTAATTTATACTGAAAACATATCTCCACTTTTAGAATGAAATATGTGATTACGCTTTATTTGGCATTTTCAGGCAATAGATCAGAAAAACAAATATGTGATGAGTTTATGGCATTCTAGCTAATAAAGTAATATTACAAGTATGAAAATACTCTGTATTTTCAATTTTGAAATACTTCATGAAATGAATTAAAAATACACAGGCTGGAACACCCAAGAGTTCAGAAAAACATCAGATTTCAGTCAGCAATATTTAAAGGAACGTACTAAAAAGAGCAGAATACAGTCTTGATGTTAATTTTCTTGCATTACACAATAAATGAATTCAGATTCTGATTTTTCAGTGAGTCTCCCCCCCAAAAAAAATAAAAATCCATTTTTGTTGGTTACTTGGTTAATAACTATGAGAATAATTCTATGACAAAGTCAAGTAAAGGTTCTGATGGGATTTTATAGATTCTGTTGCATGCAAAGTAAGGCCTTAAATTCTGGAAATATTATATCAACTGTTAAACTTGCAAATGGTCCAAATGAAGTTGGAAAGAGTGATTTGGAGTCTATTCTTGCCTCTAACAGAGCCAGTGCCAAAAGTTAAAGTTTTTCTCTATGAAAGATTTAGAAGAATACGAATGACTTGTTAAAAAAAAAAAAAAAAAAAAAAAAAAAAAAAAAAGATATTCTAAATTTATATCTAATGAGGAATGAAGTGGCTTTGACAGAGAGAGAATTCTGAAGTGGTAGAGAAAAGTATTTAATCTGTCAAATGGTTTGGCTGGAAACATTATTTCAACCATTTACAGTCCTTTTTCAATGGTCGCCTATGCCTGCTAAACTCTTTTATTGTATGGTATTTTCTCCTAGTAGCATTCATCACTGTAGAATTTAAGAAGTGTTTGTTATAAAGCAAGATAAAAAAGTGCTGGGCACTTTTCTTACTGTTTTGATTACTTCACTAATCATTATATTTGCTTTGACATTTTACTTCTATAGCACAAGCAGGGATTAACTCAAAAAAGCCTTTCAAGGTCTTTGCTTAAGTCTATCATTATCTAGATCCAATGTTGGATATATTTTAGCTTTTTCATGGAAACCCTACCATTACCTCTGACTCCACATACTGACTGCTGAAGTTCATTGTTACTACAAGTCACCACCCTCCATTGGCCAAGTATCTGAGCAGAATCCATAATCTGATAACCTTCCTTCCACTCCAGACCTTCCCCCAAGCCCTCAGTGTACTATGCATATCAACATAAACCATAAAATATATCCTGACTGCCTGAATGAAATTTGTTTGCCAACCTAAAACCCAACATGCCAATTAAATTTACAAAATAGGATGTAGGATTACTGAAAGCCATACATGCTCTGCCAGACTTTTGTGCACATAGGTGAATTTCACCTGTCTTTCATGTCTTTTTTCCCTCATCCTTGATCTTAGCTATAGCCTGTCTAGCCTACTTATATCTCAGCTTGTAACCAACCAGCATATTCAAAAAGCTGCTGCTAAAATTATCCCTTTCATGCTGCTCAGACCCTGCCAGACATTCATATTCAAATCAAACCCTTCATCCTCTGTTTCAAGTTCACTGTTCTTTTAAATCCAAGGCCCAGAAAAACACAACACATACCTACAGCTTTGCTCTCAATTTGTTCTTTTCATTTTAAAACTTGCCTTCTCCCTGTTATACTCTTCTCACTTCCATGTCTGTTTTATTTTCTATACTGTCCCTTAGGTTTAGTACTTTCTCTACATTGTCTGGAAATAAAACTCATCAGTTCCTAAATTTAGGTCCTTCCATAAAACACACCTATTTGAAGGAATGGAGAGTTAGTAAGTTTAGCCACCACCTCTCTTTGAGCATACAACAAAATCCAGAGTGGGTCCCAGTCGAAATGTCTCACAGACTTCATTACACTTCTGAACATTTTAACTTCACAGAAGAGATTCTTACTATCAATCTGGACAACAGTCAGATACACACTCAAACTCCAAGTCATCTTACTTAAAGCAAAAAATAGAGAAAATCAAGCAACTTCAGTTAAAGATGGTTCTCAAACTATTAATTTTCTAAAATATTGTACATCTTTTGCAAACCTAGCCTTGTTGTAATTAAAGGATAGTGTCTCACGGTGTGTTCTTTGTTTTATTTTCATTCCTAGCTGACTAAACGAGCTCCTCGCTCCGGCAATCCAAAGAGAAAGCTGCCAAAAAGTAAAATAGCAGTCCTAGTCTTGGGCCTAATTTTGTACTGCTCTGATTTCATCTCTTATATCTCCGAATTCAATTAGTTTTCATTTATTTTCATTTAATCTATTTAATCTTGCAGCACTCAGCTGAGGCTGGAACAAGGCGGTCTGCCATTACCCTGCAACTGCCACTTGCTCACCCACGCTTTTTATTGCCAAGGGAGTACATCCCTTCCATTTCATACCCATCAACAGCACAGGCACCAAGATAGAGAAGGAAAAGAGAAAACAATCTATTAAAAAAAAAATCAGTTTTATGAAACTCCCCACTTGCTAATGTTTATTCTTGGGCACAGAGTCATGTATCACTCAAGCTCTCACTGGTGGCTTCCTAGGGTTATCACAACTGCACTGAGAGTCTATAGGTGGTACCCATCATGATTTTCACGCTGAAAGCTGGAAGGTTATCTGTTCCTTGACTATTTTTCACTTTAATTATCAGCTCTCAATTAACACCCTGCCACTCCTTTCTGTTTGCTCTGCTTTGCTTCATTTCCTGCAAACAAATTTTAAAAAATAAAGAGGAGAGAAAGGGAATACAACTCTCAGAACCTTAGTTTATCCAATAACATGATTTTATATCTGAAAGGAGATTTTCCTCTTTTAATTCTTTTTCTAATTAGTTTCTGTGACTTGCATTCAGCATTTCCCAAAATTTGCCTATCAATGACATAAAAAGATTATCTTTTTCATGTTGCTAGAAGAAAGTAAGAGACCTCAGAGTTAAATCCAATCCCTGAAACAATGCTAAGCCTCCATCTCATTTCCCCCACCCCTATTTCCTCCTTTCACTCCCTGATTCCCCATTCATGTGTTACACTGTTGTTCCTGAATGCCCAAGGTGAATAGTTAGCTCCAGATACTGAAAGGAATTTAATACTTAAGTAAAATTATCACATATCATTAGGTTTCTACCATAGAAAAAGAGAAAATCTTTAAAGTTCCTAAGTTGAAATCTTTAAAGTATTAAAAATGTTTTATCTAAGGATCAAACATCTTTTGAAGAATGATAGGTAATGCACAGCAGAATCTCTGCTGGCTTCAGCTTGTAGAATTTCTCTTTACTTAATGTGTCATTTTTTTCTACATAGAAAGAAGGCTTACAAACTCGCAGAACCACAGGCACTGGGGCAATTTAATTCACTAAGTTTCTACAGTGGGATTCAGTTTTCAGAAGTCTACAAATCCCTGGGAATTGTTTCATAATTCTTAGCTTTACAGATAATAGGCCACATGCAACAGACAGTTTGAAGATGGCTGTCACACAGCAAAAACTCCATTTAAAAAATACCAGAAAAAAAGAGACAAGTGTGTTCAAATATAGTAGACTAAATAAATAAACAAGTTTCCTCTATGGATAAGAAAAAGGTCTCTGTCTATTCTCTCTCTGTAGAGATACAGACTAGACCTGTCAAGCCAGCTGGCTGCCAGGATAGAGAGTCCTACTCCTGTAAAAGGTAGGGATTACACCCACGTACTGGCAAGGACACCCTGGTTCACTTCACACCTCCATGGTCTGTTGCCCGAATAAAGTCTAAAATTTGGTCCAGAGTAACTCATGCTACACAACAAAGGGCATGATGCTACTGCAAATGGGCAAAAGTAGTACCACCAGGGTAGGAAACTAACAGATACAGGACAGAAGATGGCCCAGGAGAGGAGGTTTGGTTTGGAAGCTTTGTTTGTTTGTTTGTTTGTTTTGTGTATGTTTGTTTTTTGTTTGGTTGTTGGTTTTGTTTGTTTGTTTGTTTTGTTTAAGTCTCTATTTGTAGCACTGACGCAGCAAAATGATCATTCAGCTCCCCTTTTTCACCTCAGCAATTCTTTCCCCAACACATTTAAAGACTTTATTGGATGTAAATAATCAATTCAATAACCAAAAGCACAGGCAGAAATTTCCGCCCACGAAACACACACCTTCCTTGGATATGTTTTCAGAATCTGTCTATACATATTTGACCAAAATTTGTAGACCTGAACTTAGCAGTCCTCAGTCTTTCGGCTATGTTTAATCAGACTGACTGACAACGAAGAAAGCCAGCAGGAACCAGTGTGTCACAGGCTGAGAGAATAACCTTTGGGCTGAAACACCGACCCAAGGTTTCTCCCAGCACATGACTCCAGTGAAATCCCTTCCTCACATCTGCCAGCTCCTCCTGCCTGCCCCTGCCCATTTCCTCCAGACCCCAGAGTAACCGGGCACCCCGCAAGGGCCATTGCAGGAAACCCCTGAGGAGACAAACATCACATAGAAGAGAGGCTGCATCCTAGACCTTGCAAAGGCAAAACCTGCCTTTGTAAGTCATTCTGGTTTTAAGATGTCTCAGATTGCAGGTACAGGCACAGGGGTTAAGACTAAAACCAGTTTGACAGCCCGAGTTTTCTGTGCAACACAGACATCTCCCCTGAGACTCAAGGTTCATTGCATGCATCATTTCCTCATCTCATCACTTCCATTCACTCAGAGCTGATTTTTGATATGATTATCATTTTTTGACATGTTTTTATATACAATTTCATTTGCACAGCCTCTTATGAGAGTTCTTGCCATTTAAGTAAAAGGTACTAATCACGTTTCTTTCAACAAGTCGAATTTTTATGGAAATGAATGAAGTGAATAATTACTACACCATTCCCTTTAGAAATACCTTAGGGTGGGTTAGGTGGCCAGAGCAGGAGAGTGGCACTCATTTTGAAGGTGTGATTCATTCAAAGAGGAAGGCAGCAGGAGGGCACCATTTGCAACTGTAATCTTCAGGGAAATTTTGGTGGAAGAACCATTAGCATAACAATACTTCTCATGTTCACTAACTACAAGAAATAGCAACAGGGAGACTGTCCTACAGCATTGCAGTGACACAGTAGAAAGAGCAGTAAATAACTGCAAAAGCCAAATGAGAACACAGCTTTTCTACTTCCTTCGTGAGCGGACACCACACCAGAGTATGATATGAAATTATAGTCACTATTTACTGAATTCCATCTCCTCAATGAAAATTAACTAAAACCAACCACTGTTTTGAAAAGCTTGTTTCACATTTCATCCGTATCTACCTATAAAAGAAGACAATTTATTCATTTCTAATGGAAAGTCAGTTAGTCTCAGTGTTTGTTTTTTGTTTTTTGTTTTGGTTTTTTTTTTTGTTTGTTTGTTTTGTTTTTTAAAGTAAATAATCCATAAATAAAAAATACAAAATTCTGGAATGGCATCTCACCTTTCCTAGTTCAGGGTTCACAGTCTGAAAAGCAATACAGCCATGGAGAGAGCACAGTGTATTTTCCATACCAATTAAGCATTGCAGGCTGGGATATGGATTAGGCATTCATAAACCAGGCCAATAGTTTTCATCCCACATATATGTTACATCCATCAGCTAGCTTCTCACTATCCATAGTCATAAACACGGAGCAGGTGGTATGTCCAAGCTTTGCTGGGCATGAAAATGTAATTTATATTTCAGCTGATGAAAAGCCTGTCTGCTTCTGGACACCAGACACACGCTGCACTGATGAGGGAGGTAGTATCAGAGAATCAGGAACAGCAACCCCACAGGTCGCAGCAATTGTACTATACGTGGGTGTCTTTCTGAGTAGTGTCTCGAAGCATGGGGAAGCAAGAACCAGGCTCCACAAGTCACTGTATTGTAAATTGAAAAACTCCTACTCCACTTGACCACTGGAATTTTCCTCCTTTGGAGCACCTCTCTAAATTAGACCATTTCTTCTGATATGATTCTTTAGATGCCTTTTAAACAGAAAAGAAAGCAGGAGGCAAAGTGCTGTGTTTGAACTTCACTGTAACTTTTTGCCACACATTAAGTTAAATGTGATAGTAGGTCACTTGATACTGTATTGTCACTTATATTAGAAGCCCTTCCTCAGTAGTTTATGATCTTTCCATGGTGAATAGCTCAGGTAAAATAAAATTAATATAGTTCATTATCAGTAATAAGACTCAGGGAGGAAAAAAAATCACCAACACCACCGCCAACAAAACACAACCGCATTTGTTTTGTCCATCTTTGATTCCTGGACTTTGACTAGCACCAGGTTCCTGGGGGGTTGGAACAGGAAATTTGGCATTGGCTGGGTAGGTAGAAGGTCTTTCCTCCTGCCTTGAATCCACCTCTTGCCATCTCCATAAAAGTGCACCCAACTGCAGCCACATCACGAGCTTCCCAAAGCAATGCTGTTTGCACAGAGCTGCTGCAATTCTGTGCTCCAGCATAAGCAAGGCTCCTGTCCTCACCTCTCAGTGCTGGTACAGGCAACCTGGGGTACTGCCCTGCACTCGTCTGGCACATTACTGATTCACAGCGAGGTAATAAGAGAAAGAGGAAGCAAACTGCCTGGAATAAGAGGATAAAGGTAATGGAGCAGAAACAAGACAGGAAATATGAGGCTTTTTAATGTTGTAACTGCCTGTTCATAGCATTTTTGGCCCCCTGATTGTCTCACCTAAAATTTAGATGTATGTTAGCAGAGCTCCATAATCTCCCGCATGTTTCAGGATGTTCGTGTTTCCTTCCCTCTAGGGAGCACTGTTCTCTTTCTGAGAGGAAAACATAACCTCATGCCAGTGTGACAGAAACTTGGGAACTCAGCTCCGTTTTAGCCAAATCCCCAGCTGAGATTAGAACCAAGTTTGAACCTCAAAGCAAGGGTAAATCTGAATTTGTATCCTCAGCTTATGCTGGAGCTCAGTGCAGGCAGTCAGAAATCAATGCACTAAAGCAAAAAGCTTCAGTAAACTTTTTTTTTTTTTTCAATTATTGTTATTATTTCTTTTCTCTTTCTTCCTCTGAGCAATGCTTTTCAATCAGTACAATACCAGTGTTACGGGAGGCTGTATATCCTGATGAACAACCCTGAGGACCCTCATTAACCCAAGGAATTCATTTTAGATCTTGTCCATTATGCAAATGAGAGGTATAATTTGTTCTCTTTCTCCATGTAGCGTTATTGATTTATGCAACTCCAGGTTAGTCTGAACAACATACTTTTTAATTAGCAAAAATTGAGTTTGCAGAGTTTTAAAAAAAGAAAACTGTGCCACAGTTTTTAATAAACAAAAAAGCAGATGCAACTGCACCTAGAGCTGTGATATATTGATTATAGTGACCACATAAGTTCTATCCCACGTGAATTACTGAGGTAAATTGGATGGAATGAATGACAACGTATTTATTGTCCCAGGACTTACTACATAAGCAAAATATACTTATTGTGATATCCTAAAAATGGATTGTTCACTGGGGATTGTATTTAATGGTAGAGTTTTTAAATACCTCAAACTGTAGCCTTTCTAAAATCTGTAGCGACAGGTCCTTCCAAACAGATTAGTTTCCACCAGGCCGTTCATACACCTTGGACCCAGCCGTGATGCAGCTGCCGCAGGGGAAAGCAGCGCAGCCTCCAGCCACCCTGCAGAGGCAGGAGCTGCTCGGGGGCCCCACGCAGATCTTGGCACCTGCTGCTGTACTTCTTGGCACTCTTCCCACTTCCTTCAGAGAACGTGAACAATAAGCTAAGGAACATGTTAAATATCACATATATTAAAACAAAACAAAACAAAACAAACAAACAAACAAAAAAAAAAAACAGTTTTCCTTGCAGTTCATGAAAAAGATTACAGCAAGCCAAGAGCAAAAATAAAAATAAATCAGTTGAGATGCTATTAAGCACAGTGACGGTAAACCTGCAGAACAGATGCTGCAGTTTGAACATGGTGTTTTGTCAATGGCACACGTACAAGAGTTGGAACTTGTCCCTGCTGCTGTCCAAAGACCAGGGTATGGACAGGAGGAAGAAACCAAAAAAAACATGAAAAGGTGGAGGAAGAATCCTTGGACATAAAATAGTTAGGGGATTCATAAAAGGTGAACAGGAAATGAGAATATTTTTCCTCCACTGAACACAGAAAATGCATGGGAGCTGCAAATAAACATGGTGGGCAGTGCGGATATTGCTCCTGTGTTCAAACCAGCTGGTTCCTGTCTCCCTTGCTAAAGGCAGCAGAGGCAGTCTTCAACCAAAGAAAACTGCCTGTCTCCTTTGATCTGGTTTTGTCTGCAAACTTTTAATGCTATTTCAGCCTGTCAGGAAAATCATTCAAGTCTCTGCAGATCATCCATTTGGTACAGCAAATGGAAAAGCCTGTATGCACAGTAACTCCCATGAGGCTGTTGCAGTGGTCATCACCATTACCTTGATGAAGGTAACTAACGTACTAATCCACCAAAATTCACAAATCCAAAGTGTGTCCAATTTCTGCTTGCCAAAAAATTCCTTAAATAGTCATGCAAATGGCAATTGTGGGTATGGAAGTTCAACCTTTGCATTTGCACCTACAGATTCTGGTTATCTTGAAAAATAACTTTTTTTCCAGATGGGATTTCAAACCCATTCGTAACCTCCATATCACATCACACACTTCAGTAAATGTGGGTGGCTTCCTTTTCAAGTATGTTGATTGATACGGTTACCAGGTTCATGAAACTGGTTTGAAAATTACTTGCAGAGAGAGAAACAATTGCCATCAGCAAGCCCGCATTTCTGACCAGAAATTGAAAGTCTGGTAAAGATAAGTTTCTTCTTTGCTTTGCAACAGAAGTCAGATTTCCAAGTCTTTTTAATAACAAGTGCAAAGGTGCCCTATTTTCTAGGGACAAATAACATTCTAGGTTTTCATTCCTAGAATTCAGTTGGGGGGAGGGGGTATCCACAAAACCTGAGTACTCTCTGTAAACATAAATATTTCATTTTTGACCTCTCAACAGCAAGAATGGAAACCTTGAATTGGCAAAGATAAAGCAACTACAGTTTGCATAATTAAGTTTCTAAGAAAATTATATAGTTGTTTCTTGTTGTTGATTTATTTTAAACAATACTACTTAACTTAATCATTGCAGAAAGTATTCAACACTTAACTGTATCTATAGAGAATTGTCATGTGGGTATATCAACCATCTTCTAGGAAAAAGTTTTTAATTAACCCCAAGTTAAGTTAAACAGATGAAATAAAAAAGCAAGCTAAAACCACATAAATCATTTAAGGCCTGCTCACATTTCCCATTATGAGCTCAGCTATTCTCCACGCGGTACCACTTGCTCTGGAGTCACTCTATGATTTTTGACATCGGCATTCCAGCCCATTAGCAAATAAATATGGTTGGAGACATCCAGGTCACTGAATGTAAATTCAGCTGTTGATAATGCATTGCTCTAACAGAATGTTACACAAATACTGCTGCACGTACACTTGTGTAAGTTCATTTTTTAATGTGCTGGCCAGATTCTCATCACTAAAAATCTGCATTTCTGTATTTTATTTTTACATATACCTCAAAAGACTAATAGTTATTTAAAATTAAAATAACTAAAAATTGATCGATTTCAAAAGCAAATTATTTTGACTTCTCAGAGACTACTTTCTTCAAATGCAAAAGAGGTTTTTTATAGCCTATTTTGGAACCTTGATGCAGCTATGGCAAACACATACAGTGGCTTAAAAAAAAATAAATAAATAATGCAAACACCTCATGTAGAACTATATGAAATAAGAAATACTCTGTATTGAAACAAGCAAGGCATAGTGCATATGCTCCATGTATAACACCACGCTGAGCCCAGGTTACAGTCATGTTGCAAGGCTCCTTTACTGCCTATTAGTTTTTCTGCTTAACTTCCTGGGAGACAGGGAAAGGCACTACAACAGATACTTGTGGGAATGCTACATTTTTGTGGCAATGCAACTGTGGTTTAACTAATTTTTCACAACAAGGTAAGCAATAGAAAAGCCCTGAAGGCTTACAGAATACCCATCCTTGGAGATACTCAGGATTTGAATGGCCATAGCCCTAAGCAACCTCATCTAAGATGAAACTGCTCTGAGGCAGGGGAACTTGCCAGGTGACATCCAGAAATCCTTCCACACTAATTTATGCTGTGATTCTATGGTCTTCTGGTGTCATAATGTAAGGGAGAAAAAAGAAAAAAAAAAAAAAAAAAGTTGATTGAAATATTAGTATTTGTCTGTAGCTTTGGAAAATTATATTTTAAACCAAGCAATTCTTCCTGTGATCTGCCACCATAACTAGGCACTCCTCTTGGACAAGGCTGGCTCAAGGCTGAAGCTGCTTCACCTGCATGCAGAAGGGCTGCAACCACCAACAGCAGCTTTGCTTTTTGCATGCTGTTTCAAGTTTAAACATATCTTCAGCTATGATTTTTCACCACAAGAACACAAAAACGTTATTATAACATTATTATTCCCCTTCAATGCATAGGTTGCTTTTTAACTCATTAGAGCTCTGAAATGTTTTCCAAATCATCTTCCATATAATGTCAGTGGGAGTTCACTCAACCCACCAGTTTTACAGTTCCTTTTAGAGGGGGTTCACGTGTTAAGTGGTTGCTGTTGGATCTGTTAGTTAATGAGCATGTCAGCCCAGAAGGATGACATCCAAGATGCTGCTACCTACCCATCTGGAAATTATTTGGACAAGTGAAACAGCCTTAGACGCGCACATCCAAGCTACATTGGGCACAGAGAGGTATGTATTGCTCGGGCTGATCTCCAGCAGTGATCTCAGAAAGCACCAGCTAGAGAGGAGGAAAAGGGCCAAATGCATGAAGCAGTTCCCTTAGGCAGCATGCCCAGAAATATTTTACTGACGTTTCATGCACTAAGATACTGGCAAGTTTACAAATGGCAGATACTGAAGAACACACCATTGTGATACAACGCGAAAGCAAAGAGCTGAACTAATGGGCTCCCAAGCACCAGCTGATTACTTTGGCTATCAGAGCTATCACTATGGTTCGCAAGCTCTAAGAATGCCAATCTCAGCTTCTCAAAATGTGTATGTCAAACTATATTAATAGCAATAATAATAAAAACATGAAAACCAAATCTTTCCTGTAATTAATGAAGCAATGAAGACAGTCTTTGGTGAAGATTGCTTAGCTCTTGAGCACTTACCAATGATATCAGGAATACTGCTTACCTAAGATGGAAGTATAATGTTCTCTAACATGTAAATATCCTAATACAAGATTGTTACTGGTGACAGCTATTCAATCACAACAAGAAATTGCTTCTGTTTAAAGAAGGAAGCTGAAAGTTCAAAAATAGTTATAAGGTATGTCAAACACAGCCAATGCATTAACCAGTCACTTGCCTTACTCTCTTGAGGACTATGAAATATTCAGTTTTACTGCAAGAAAAAGATTAGCAATACAATCTTTTCATCTGCCTGTGCTTTCTGTCTGGGATTTAATCCTGCATATAGATACACACTACTATTCCCAACCAAGCTATCTGTTTTGCATCACAAAATGAACTGTTCCCTATTTGAAGGGGCTGTCAGTTATCTGTGTTTTGTTAAGCATAAGGCAATACATGCTATTTCAAATTCCAAACTGCTGACAGTCACTTCTTAGAGATCTGAATAAAGTGACTTGAATTATTTAGAATACTGAGTAGATTGGTTTATCTCATTGTTCCATTTCTACAATTAAAATCAAGAAATGAGCTTTCAATTAAGTACATGCTCCTGTTTGACCCTGAGACTCAAGTAGACTCAACCCTTACTTCTTTAAGGAATAAAATATGATACTCCAAAATAAGTGAGGTGAAAAATAGGGTAATCTGAAAAGCATTTTAGGAATCAGTGATGAGACAATACAAGCAGATTGTTTAAGCAGAATATAAAACTTGGTTGAAGCAGTTTTATTGGTGCAATCCTGCCAGGGAATACATCTCTCAGAAAAGACTAACTGAATGCTCACAACTGCTGCTTACTTAGCCCAGAATTAATATAAGTGTTTTCAGAAAGCAATTCAGTAGGCTGAGAGATAAACTGCTTATTTTTAATCAGGTGTTTACTCTTTTCATTCAGAAGTTAAGAGGCATAAGATATCCCTGTATTCTCCTTCAGCATAATACCTCTTTATTTCATGTTGCATTTCTCATTTCCCATGACATTGTGGCTAATTCACAGCACTATGGCTACTTACCATGTGCTCCAAAAACAAGTAACCAGTTATGAGTTTTTCCCCCCAAAGCCTTTGTATCTTGTTCTTTAAAAGCACAATATATTCTTGGTTGTTCTTTTGTTGTTGTTCTTCTTCTTGTTGTTTGTTTGTTTGTTTGTTTCAGAGAAATAAAGGGTCCTAGGGTCATCTGCATAATCATAAACATCTTACAGAGTTAATAATTCAATATACAGAGGCTAAACAAGCTGGATTAAGCCCTGTCTATACTTGCCTAGAGATGCACAATAACAAGGCCTTAAGAGTACCAAAAAGTATGACTTTAAATTCTCTGTCACTGAGATTCTCTTTAAAATGACCAATACTGTAAACAAGAAAGCTGTATACAACTTGTGCTTCATGAAACTGTTAACTGTTAACACACTGAGTTTGCTCAAGTCACATCTACCAGATAACTCACCTTTTTTTTTTTTACTGCCTTTAGACGATTACACTGCAGTCAAGACCAATTTTATCTTGCCCTTTACTGTTGCTCATGGGCAACTCCGTGTGGTATTCTAAGATTAGTGGAAACATCAAACTATACAAAAGTTGTCAGACTTGATCTTGGAAACAACCATTGGACCTGGATCTTAAAACATATTTAAACATAGTTAAAAAAAAAAAAAAAAAAATCTCTAAAAGCATGAACAGCTTTATTCTGTAACATCAGTAAATTCATTCAGTAATAAAGATTATTTGGGTAGCAAATGAGCTTCCTCGAAGGATAGCAAGAGTGGCTTTGGAATAAATTCCCAGAACAACCAAGGGCCACAGGAAACAGGCTGGTTCTCTTCTCAAAGCCACTTTTTTGAGCATGCCCATAAATAATGTACACATTTACAAACATAAACAATGTCTTACCACAGGAAAGCATCGCAGTGTTTATACAAACTTCTCATCAGGGAGAACATGATAAAGAGAACAAACTATATGCAACAGATTAGTCACACTGCTAAGTGCTCTGCTGGGGGATGCTCTGGACCACTGGTGGAAGAATTAGATAGAATAGTCCAGGTGGAACACTTATCTAATAAAACAGTTTTATGATTTTTATAGCATACCTTTCCTGAATACAGGAAAATATCCCTTGTAGGGAAGGAGGAAAAAAAAAAAAAAAAAAAAAAAAAGGAGAGAAAAAAAAAGAGGATAAACAATGTAAGTAAATATAGTACAATAATAGCCAAGTGAAGTAAATCTCAACCATCCAGGAGCTGAGGAGGAAGCTGAGTGGCAATGAATACCAAATTTCCCTAACATACCCCAATTACAGCAATAAAAATAAACTCTGCCAGTCCAGAAGACTGCAGTGTGTCCTACGTGATTACTACTAATACACAAGGGTGACAGTCAGGAAACTATCCTCATGTCAACTTCTCAGTTCCACAGTTCCATCTGATAGTGAAAATAATCTCTAGTATGGGTTGGAGCATTCACTCTCTAACTGCAGTTTGTCACTTAGGCAGAGACCATGTCTGAAGAACTCCGTGAGAGAGATCAGTGCCCACAGTTACCGCAAGGCTTAATCCCAGAGAAAGAATGGATTTACTACCAGAAAAACCATTAGCTTTTCAGTGAGTTTCTTCATACGAGCTTGCCTGAGTAAAAGACTGGGGCTCCTGCAGCATGTGCACAAATGTGAAATCTGCAGATTCTCTTCCTGCCAGACCCAAACCAGCACTGTAGAATCAGTTTTAAAGGTAACTCCTTTTGAGCCAAGGAAACCAGTTCACTGCTAAAGACAAAAGCCTGGCAGGAGGAAACACAGGAGACCAAACCCAGAAACCAGCTTGTGGGAAATCTGCAGCTCTCCTGAGGGCACAGAGAGCAAAGCTCAGCACAGCTCAGGACATCACTGCCTAGCACGCAAGTGACCACTGAGCAAGCCATCATAGCTGAAAGGAAATCCAGAGGGCTGGTGCCCCAGAGTGTCAGCAGGCACCTGCCAGAGCCACCAAAGGGACAGTAGATATGAAAAGGCTGGTCAGCCAGTGTGTAGTGCATTTTGGAGAATAAGACCTGGAAATGGTGACTGTGAGCACGTGCTCAGCTACTGGATATGCCCATTGCTGTCCAGACAGCAGGACGGCCACTCTTGTAAAAAATCATCCTGAAGAAGAGAAGAATATTTCTTCCTGTTCTGGAAGAATTGCCTTGTGAGGCACTTGCAGAGGAAAGTAGCTCCCTGAAACTCGTTTTCACTCGAGCTTTCACCACCTCTATATATCTAGTTCCACCCAGGATGTTTGCTTGCCTTCCTTTTTCTCTCAATGCAAATGTCGATGTACGCTGTCTCCCAGAGAGGTAGGGTCTGCAAAAACCATTAGCTTTTGTCCAGTTGATTAGCCGAAGTAGGATCTATGATTTAGTATTTTCACACCACCTTGTTCTTTTTCAGAAGAAGTTCAGAATCATACATTTAGATCGCAGCTCTTAGCATACTTCAAAACTCTCATTTGAAACTGTATGCAAATAAAATTTCAGTGTCTGGAGTGCCCAATCTGACTAAGTATTCTATTTTAACAATTTCAAAAGTCAGTGCTCTGTGCTTTACCACATATTAAGTAAATCTGTCTGCTATATATCCCTTATAAAAATTTAAGCTCATGCTCTTGAAAAATACAAGTGCTAAGAAAAGAGGGGACACCTACAGGATAAAAAATGATTAGAGCTATAAGAGTTCAGGCGATCCTTATTCTCCCTTGCCTTTTTCAATTATGCCAGGCTTGGGAGGGAGGGATTCAACTATTCTTGCAGCGGTCCACTCTGCATATAAGGTAGACACAGCAAGCCATTAATATTGAGAGGAACAGAATTTATATCTACAACACATAGTCTGATACACTTAGAAAAGAAATGATTTTTGCTTAGTCTTTAACCTCTGGTGCAACTATGTATTGCTTACAATAAAAATGCCCCAGCCTTATTCTCAGGGCTGTACAAGCATAAAAAGTCTTGGCAAGTCCATGGCCAAGTGTTTGTTTGAATGTTTACTGCAAAAATCAACATAAAGTTTATAAAAAATACATATCTAATAGCCAAGTTTTCCCCTTACCTTAATTTACAGAGTGCAGTTTCCCAGGCAACAGACTAGTCCAGAGAGTTTGTAGACCTCCTATTTTTTCTTTTTTCCACTGAAAATTTGAGCTATTGTAAACTGAACTTACATCAGCTGACAAAGACTTGCTGTTTGTGGCCACCTGGCATGCACTGCTCAGTAGTAATCTGTATACTCTGTGTTGTACATTTTATATGGTCAAGCCAAATATACTTATTAAGTTTAATTTTCCAAGTTCTAGCAACTTCTACTGGTTAAAAAAATAAATAAATAAAATAAAATAAAAATAGGCACACAAGTTTGTGTGCCCCCTTCACTCCCTCCATCCCCACCACCTTCCTAAGCAGACGCAGAAAGGCAGAACTTCTTACAAACCCCAGATTGGACATCTCTTAAGAAACTTTTGGACTGAACTGAAACATTCCCTCTCCCTTAAGATCAAAGTTTACCCATAATACTAGTAAAAGAAAAAAGATGACAAAGCTGGTACTTCTGGCATTGAGAATCTTCATATAACTTAAGATTTCCAAAGCACTGTAAGTATGCAGAAGAAGCCATTTAGGTGCTCTAGAATTTAATGAGAATCGGTAATGTCAAAAACAGAAACATACCAATTCTGTTAATTGTGCCTTCATTGCTACAAAATATTCTTGGGGAGAAAGCAACCTGTGAACTGCAAACAAATGCACAGATGTCTCTCTCTGCTTCTGAGTTGTCCTTTGTAGAGAGGCTGAAACCAGGTCTGCAGTGAGGAGTTTCACTGCTACATTAAGGAACAATATAAGAGCCTATCTTTGAAAAATATTTGTAGTCTTTTAGGACAGTGAGACACTGAGCAAGGTGCTGCAGCAATCCCCATGCCAGTGAACTACCATTTGGCTGCTGCCTGCCTCCAGGTACTACATGTATAGAAGAGAAGTTGACAAACTAAAGACAATTTGTCAAGTTCAAAGAGTTCAGCTGAAGACTAAATGTGGATTTCTCTTACAGATCAACTCATGCATGCAATCTTTGACATGAATTTCTCTATGGAAAATTGTCATGGATATCATGACTGAATATTTGTTTTTAGTTTGTAAGTCACACATACCAAGTAAATTATTTTGTGTTAACCCATATAGCCTATTTAAAAGCAATGATTTACATTAAAACACACACACAAACTCAGGAAAAGACAATATTAAACAGGTCAAAACTTACTTTCTTATTTGTTCAGTTTGCCATCATAAAAATAAGGATGTTTATCTATACTTTTTTTTTCTTCTGTGGATCACTGTGAATATAACCTAAGATCTGATACTTACATAACCATCCCAATGTCAAATCGTTAAGACCCCTGAAGGTAGTATCTGAGGATAAACTTTGTGCATCTCATGATAAATCCATACAGTATCACTGGGTAAGGTATGAGCACTATTTTTTTTATATTTATTTTTAACAATTCTTATTATATTGTATGAACTGGACTGATACCCGGCTAATAAAGCCAGAAGAAAGAAAATAAAGAATGTAAGATAATAACGTATGTATGATGTAATGTATGATAATAACGGAAATGAAAGTTTTTCCTTCTTACCAGCTTCCCCTCAAAATTAAAGCCAGTCACTTGTATTGGGTGTACTGAAGGATGCTTGTTTAGAATGAGTCTTGTCACTTTTATTCTAAGGGACATTGCTACTTTCTAAAAGTGGCTGCTGTTTAAACTAAGATGAAATGCAGTCTGAGAGAGACTTTTAGGCAATAAAAAGCCAATAATGTATTTCCCTCACTACTTTTATACTAAACAGTGGCTGTAATAGACAACTCAAAACAATGGTTGCCAAAGAGTTAAAAGCACAAGAGCAATTAACAGTTCAAATCAGAAGTGTTAGCACACAAAGGTAGAAGACGTGTGAACTTCTGCTGTGCATCTCCAGTTTCTACTGCTACAGAGTTTTTGTTTTCCCACTTCCTCTGTTTTGCCACTTTCAGGTTTCCACTGCTGTGAATTACAGGGAAATAAGATGAAAAATTTAGCATATGATCACACTACACTGTTTCTAATCAATGCATTTGTATGCATCATGTCCACCTCTGTTTCCAAATAGCAATTTTAATTTTAGGAACATGTATTTATTTGGATTACCAGTAACTAAATTTATTTTAAATTCAGCTACAGTGTGGATTCAAATTTATTTTTGAGAGGCATTTTACAGAAGAGAAGCACAAAGGTTTAAAAATTTGTAGAAGAATTCTCAAGTCTAGTAGTGTCCTCCACTGGATTGCCAAGTGGCCTAGCAGTAGAAAGCAACAATGAAATAAAAGGGGAAGGAATTCTATCTCTAGGTGCAATTGCATTTAACATCTGTTACTCTTTACAACAGTAGGAGCTACTGAGAAATCTCTCCTTGGAGCAGATGGCAGAAAGAAAGTTTGCAAAAGCTGGGCATAGGGATACTAGTACTTGAATGGAGGCAACCCTGAAAGACCAGAGGCTAATTAAGGAAAAAATGCAAATCAAGAAACAGTTTATGCAGTCAGAAGAGCTCTGTGTGAGAATAGTCACCTAATCTGGAAACCTCATGGAATGGCTCAATGGGAAAGATGAAGCAAATCCATGATATGAGCAGCTCAACTTGCCAAGTACCTAAAAGCTCTCAATATCACAAAAGTCAAACTATTCTTTCCTTCCTTCCAGCAGTGATCATCCCATGGGAAGGAGTCTTTGTGGAAATCAGCTCTCCCTCAAGGAGGAGGTTAACATCTTTGTTAATTATGATGGGCTCTCTTAAGTCCAACTCAGATCTTTCTGCAGGATGAGAGATCATGCAGTGGCTATGTTGACATGATGCTGAATGGTTCATGTCTTGGGGAAACAAAAAAAAACAACACAAAACACTAGCATAGCAAACCATTGTGACTGCTCAGCACTCCCAGAGGAACTTCATAGGCACCAATGTCCTGAGAACTTGGCAGACAGGCAGGCAATCTGCTGTTTATACTGCATGGCACATGTATGAAACACTTCTACATTGGTGACGAAGCTCACAAGCAAAGTCCCCCCACTGGTAAGCAAACAACTAGCAGCTGTCAGACACATCAAAACCTTTAAGAATCTGTGGCACCTTCCTGGGTGAGTGTACTAATGCACCTTAGAAACCCTAAATATTTTGCATAAGAAAATATGATCATCCATTTATAATAACCAGCATTCCTAAAGCTAATTTATGATAACTGAAAATTACCAACCGTGCCAACACCACTTAGCTTTCTTCACATAAACCAGTATTCTGAAATGGTAATCTTAATTTTGCATTTGCAGTTCATTTCCTCTCAGTTGGTTAAACTGTTCATATCACTTGTTTCACACATTTCATGGATGATTCAAGACGCTCCTCTAATCTGGTACACATTATCAAACGGCTCTAAAGATTCCTTCACTCTGCTCTCAGGCTCCTTCTGCCCCTCCAAACATCCCTGGCTCCCTGGTCTTTGTCTCCCTCTTCCAAAATGTTCAGGGTCCAACCTGCTAATAGCCTCACCTGCCCAGATCCTAACAGCCGCTCCTGGCTCACCTCACACACGCTCTCCCTGTTGCTCATGAGACTCAGTGAATCACTGCTGGGAAACACAGGCTCTTCTTCCAGCACAGGCTGCTCCTGAAAACAAGAATCTGCAAACTGAAAATAATACCATCTCTCTTTCACAGGATGGAGTTTCATTTTCTGGCCAGCCCCACTGCTTTTTTTCTCAGCTCTCTTAGGGTTTCAACTGTGTCACTCCTTCTCCCTCACCCCTGACAACTATAAATGCAATTAAACCTCATTTTCAACTAGATGCAAGCAAATTTAATTTTTATGGTATTGACATATAACTTTTATAGTTGGGACAAAACAAACAAAACCCCAATCTCCTCCGTTCTACGAAATCCATAGATTCTTATGCGACCGCATAGGTTAGAAATATTACTTATATTCTTAATGTTTTGGTAGAAATAATTGCCTCTCCGCTGACAACTTGTCAAGTTTCAGGATGATGCAATGTGAGAAGACAGAGATGTAATCTTCCAGATTTATAACAGAAATACTCCTCTCAGACCCTTAACTAGTGCAGTGGGTACTGAGTGCCACTGCAATATACCATGATAGCAAAAGTTGTATTACCTGAAGTAAAAGACTCCCCACCCACCAAAAATAACTACAAAAATGATCTGTAACAGGAAAAAAAAAAAAATACAAACTAAGTTCTTCTCAGAGTAATCTTGCCTATTTAATCATGAGTTTTTGGCTTGCTGGATCAATTTTGTCTTGGTTATGTCTGCCTTTTTTTTCTTTTATCTGTCGCCATCGCTGGCCTTCATCAGGGCTTCTTTACAAGCCTACATCCTTATGATATCAAATTCATAAGCAGGTTGCTAAAAAAATAAAGGACTTCGGCTTTCAATTTTATATTTGTTACATAAATACAAATTTATATGTGTGCATATACATACACACACGATACTCCCTAAAGTATGCTTCTAATTGTGTGCTGAGACAAGTTCCTGCATGCCTTTGTAAGGAACTGAGAGAGCATAAAACTGAATATAGACAACTGATGCTTCCTACACAAAATAGTTTGTTCACCTCAAAGGGATGCTGCTTGTTTTCAAGGAACAAAGGGAGGGTAAGAAAATGTCCAGATAAAAGCAAACGGAAAGAGGCCTTCAGATGATAATTATAGGCCTGACATACAATTCTTAGAGTTGATACATGGGAAACCCTCCTCCAGTGCCCCAGCACCACCCTTGGGCTCTCCGCATGCCCCAGCAGCTCTCCAGCGGGCTGGGATGGGCGCACAGCCTGACCAGACACTGTCAGTAAGTGGCACGACAAGCCGCTGCTGAGGGCATCCAGCTGATCAGTGAGTGCTATTGAGCCTCCAGTGCTGCACGCAACAGAAAACATTCTGCACAAGAAAACCGCTGCTAGTGTCAATGACACTGAGACGGGCATGTCTTCCCGGGCACCACACAGATGGTTCTCTGCAACAGTAAAGGAAGTTTAACGTCGTGCTTTGCATCTCAGAAGGCAGATTTCACACAGTTCACAAAGCCCTTTACCAGCATTAGAAGTGATTCATATTCCATGGCTAGCTAGATCAAAAATGCCACAGAAGGTTAATCCTTGTTTCCAGGAGAAGGCCAAGAGATGTGCACAAAGGGATTAGGCAGTAATCACAGCAGATTTCCAAAATAATATAATGTAACAGACTCAGGTATTGAGGCATGCTAGGGACAAACCCAGGACCAGTTTAAAAAATAAGTGGAACATGGGGAGATTCGCAGATAATGCAGTACTCAGCAATCAGGGAAAATGCTGCAAACTCTTACCTCCCAGCTCAGCCTCAGAAGGGACCGAATCAGACCTGCTCATTTTTAATGCTAGGAATTATATAAGGACAACCTGGTTTTACTTCGGTTACTGATGCATGGATTACATAGTTGATCAAGAAAGTGAAAGCATTTTTCCGAAGCCAACATCCTTAAGAAAATGGGCACAAAGGGACAACACAGAAGAATTAATACAATTGACTCATAAACAGGAATTTGAACATCTTCTCCTTCCTGCCCACAATGTAGCAGTAAGACAGAGCTGACAGTGTACCAGGAAAATGTAATTAAATGTATAACATTTTTTCTCAGAAATACCCTTACATTAAATATTAAAACCAACACTCTTTCTAAAACAATGTTAATTTTAGCATATCTCACAGTTGAAATAGCTACTTGTTAAAAATAACAAAATGCATCAGACAAATTTGTTCATGATTATTAAATAAATACAAAGACAATGCCTTTCATTTGGGAAATGCCTGACCCCTTATTGCCAGATGATAGGGGAATACCGGGGGGCAAATATGCACCTCTTCCCCACCACTGCTCCCAGGTGCCTGTTTCTGATCTCTGCTGCAGAGAGCAAGCTCTGATCTGAGCAAACAAGTTGGTTGGAGGATGCCTCTAGAGGTCCTGTAGTGTAACCTCTAACTTGAAGGAGGATGGAAAAAAAAAAAAACAAAAAAACAACAACAACAAAAAAACACAGACATGGCCAGACATGCCTAAACAAGTTCCCAAAACTTCCAGGGATGAAGAATGATCCCACAACCTCCCCAAACAACCTCTCCTAGTGCGGTACTACCCTCCTTGTGAGGAAGCTTTTCCTAATATCTAACTTGAACCTCCCAAGTTGTCCCACTGTCCCATGTTTTACTAGCTATGACTAGCAAGATTAATTTTGCTCCATCTCCCTAGCTCTCTTTGCCCTTAGTTTAAGACAAACTCCTTTTGCCAGAGAGGCAAGAGCAACGAGTGTATTCTGTGTTAGGCTGTAGCCTAACATATATGGCAGCAACAACGGTGGAACTATGGTCCTCTTACCTTCCCAATAAAACTGCAGCTGTTAAGGGTTATATTGAAAAGTAAAATAAATCTTTGATAACTATATAGCTGTACTAGAATGTAAAAAACTGTTTCTGGATGTCTGGTTCTTTCAAATAACATGCTTAGTTTTAGGTTTACGTGCAAGTAAGCTAAGAACAGGACTGCTCTCGTGTTTATAGTCCCAGTGGCTTGCTGGACCAGATCCCAGATGCCCCCCCTTTATTATCTCCATATCTTAAAATTATGATTATCAATTCAGACTACTCAGTTTCTCCACGCTATTGTATTTTCTTCTATGCTGAATAATTTTTTTCCTATTAATTTTAGCAGATGTTTTAATTTATTCTTTATATTATATTTTATTAATGCCTATCACACTGCCATCTAGGCAGATGGCCAACTTCAAAACCAAACTTTTATAGAGGAATTAAAAGAGCAGTCAAGCAAATGGGCTCTTCACAGCTGGGAAGCTGTTACTGTACAGTATATTTATAGTATATAAAAGATACTTGTGAAGAGAGCAGATGGTAACTTAAGAATTTACCTGAAACTGTATTTTGTCCTGAATTTCAGTAGGTCCTTGTGAATTTGACATTTTAGTAGTTTTATTCTTTCATTCTCTTCATTTTCTCTTCTAACATTGCACATTCAGGTTTTCTGAAAAGACATGCATTTCTATACTCTTCAAAATCTTTTAAAAGGTTAAGCAATAGAAGTCTAAACTGTTAATGAACCCAGCAGGTCAGCAGATTTCTTCTAGTCAAAGTTATGAGCAGCTGCAGTCTCTCCCACAGATGTGATACAACACTTTATAAACACATGGATTCCTAAATATACAAGTGTGACAAACATATCAGCTCATCACCTATGTGTTTCATAAGCTATTTGAAAGTAAACTCTTAATTTAAGAAACGTACAAGTTATACTAGCAGAGATACTTTGGAAACTGAGAGCAGCTTTTTGAGCAGTTCCTTTATCATCAGTACCCAAGGCCCAGTTTATTTGTTTCTGAAGTGACTAGTGGGATTCTGCAGAAACTCAAAGCCATTTGGGATTTGCATCATGACTTTTACACGTACATAGTAAGTACAAGTTCTTTACACTAAACGATGTACTTTACACTTGCAATATCCAAATTTAACAGCTAAACTCAAAGGAGAGATTTTCCCACATCCAGATGAGTATGAGTCCTTCATCTCCCATTGAATTACAAGCAAATGGATGTTGGTACTTAATCCTGTCTACTTCACAGGAATTAAATTTATTTAAAGTCTGGTGACCACTCACTCTGCGCTGTAAAGTCTCTTCACTTGGCACAGCATCACTTGCAGATTGCCAGATTACCTATAAGAGTATTTTAAGGGCCATATTGTAGATATTTAACATTGGCATAAAGATTCATTGTATGTGATGTCCAGTAAAGTGTGTTACATTCTAGAATATAAAACCCACAAAAATTAGTGCAAAGGTCAAAATCAACAAAGAAGGCTAAATGATTTTATAAAAAATATTTCAGTTAAATAGAAAATTTCTAGTCTACCATCTTTGGTTGATTCAGTAGTTAAACTTCATGGCTCAATATCCTAAATGAGTCTACCTCAGGCTTTTACAGAAGCATAAATACAGATCAGTGTATTGGAGATCACATAATGTTTGTTTGTTCTGTTTTGTGTACAGTCACAATCCTTTGTATTAATGAACTAAAATATTCATTATAAATGTGCTGCAGAGAGACGCGTGGGCCTTTGCTCTGGAGCCACAAAGTCTGATTAAATGTAAGAAGAACGTACATTGTATTTATCCCTTGATTCACAGTTGGCTACAAATACAGTAAGTTTCTCCTAACAGGCTACCTCTTAACTCTTATAATTCATCCCCTTTTTGTTTGATGACCTACAAATCTGTTCAACTCATTGTACACCTCAGTCAGCTAACTTGCACAAGAAACCTACCTTCTACATACAGATAATTTCTCCAATAAAAGCTTTCACTGGACTTTTTTTTTTTTTTTTGGCATAAAACCTAATAATATGTTAGGATTTAAGGAAAAAGCTATTAGTATTATTGTTACGTAACTGAATTTTCCTTTTTTAGTGACAAGTCATGTTTTTGCTGTAGTGGGGACCCAGAGGTAGGTTGTGTGCCAGACACAGCAAGTCTTCCATGAGATCGACCTTCTCCCACAAGCTTGACAAGGAGCATATGCAGCTCTGAGTCCATATTCTCCCCAAACACCGTATCTTCCTTCCAGCTCTTCCTTAAATGTGTATACTAATAGGTTTAACTATCAAATATATCAGGGAGCTACTCTAGGTTTTGTTCCCTGCAAGTTTTCTTGAATCTCAGATATATCAGACGTCTAGGTATAGGTCGTCTGTGCTGCTTTTTCTTCTTTTTTTATTTTATTTTTTTTTTTTTACTATTATTATTACAGATCATTCTAGAAATGCCTTATTTTTGCTGTCTAATTATTTCAACACTGCTGCTAAGGTAGCTACTACACGTTATTAGGCTTTTTTCTTTTTAATATACATCAACTGAAGTACAGTCTTTAGTTATGAAACATCTTATATATGTGAGCATGAGAGAGAATGCAAAGCAACCAGAAATACATAACCCATTTTCAGTCCCTTCCCAAAAAAATAAGTTTTATTTTACAGCACAACTGGGATCAGAATAGAGCTGAGATGTGGACCTGATTTTTCCTTGAACTTTAGTGTTATTTAAATGCTAAATTAATTTCAGATTTTTCCTTCATCTCAAAGATTAGCTTTCTAAGTCTTGATGTTTTCAGAATTAATCAATCCTATTTTACTAAACAGGAAATTGCTATCTAGAAAAACTAGAAAAGCATCTCAACCCTTCTCCCCTGCCTTGGCTCACTTAATGAGGTGTTTTTAGTTTGTGTTTTTGTTTGTTTTAAAGCATGAATGAAAACAGTGTCTTCCTAGCATTGATGATTTTTCTGCTTTTTAACAAAACCAAAAGCAAAGCCAACACCTGGTGTCTCCACATTTTTCCACTGAAATCACTGTGGGCCACATTCAGCAAAGGGCTTAAGGACTTAAAAGGCAGGTGCTTCAGGGCAGCTCTTGTCAGCACCAACCATGAGCAGGTGTCCACGCAGTGTTCACAGCAGCCAGGATGCTGAGCGGGAAGCCTCCAAAAGCCTACAGTGCTTACCTCCAGCCCAGAGCTGCAAGCTCTGCCCACGACAGCGGTGCACACAGACACACTGCCACACCCCGCAGCCAAACTGTGAGAGCTCAGCAAAGCCCAGGGGTTTCAAATTGGAAAGCAACCAGGGCCTACCTTCCAACCTGAAGCCCTGAAAACCTTCACACCTTCAAACTGGCCCAGCAGAGGCTGCTCAGATCTTTGCTGGCACTGGTCCCAAGGGTGAGGTGTGATCGCCTGTACTCACCCTGAAAAATTCCTTCACCAGGGGAGTTCCTTAATATCTAGACTATCTGCAGCAGAAAGTGTTGCTCTAACTGAGCAATGGTCATAGAATCTATTGCGGGGGGGGGGGGGAGAAGGAAAAAAAAGGAAAAAAAAAAAAAGAAAAGAAAAAAGAAAGAAAAAAAAGAGCAATTGCAAACACTGGAAAACTTAATGGGGGCATTTTTCTTAGCATCAAAATATTCTGGAGGCTTCCAAATAAACTCATAATTCAGAAGCCTTTGAGAGACAGCAATGCATCAATAATAGATTTTGAGTAGGTTATATCCTTGAAAGACGGTAGATGCTATAGAGGGCAAAATGAAGTTGTTGGTGGCCTAATACATTGCAAGCGTTTTGTCACCTACAGCACTGCTTTCTTTAAAGATATCTAACACATACACGCACACACACACAGGCAAAGATCTCTCAAGTGAATTTATTGACTAAACCCAGTTCCACAGAACCAATTAGTATCTTACACAGGCTGCCCTGCAAGGCTTATGAGGCCATCCATCACTTGTCCATTTAACTATTTAGCATTTGTTCCAGCAATTTGTCACACTGTCAGAATGGTAGCATTTCAGAATAGGACTTTTTGGTTGAAAGAAATCCAACTCAGATAGTGCAGATATTTCTTTTTTAATAAGACTTACACAAGATTTATGTTTCTATTATTTTTAACCTTAAGCATCATGTCTGGAGGGTGAGGTTAATTCTTTGTATTTCAAAGGTTCTACATTTAAATCAATTGTTTTATATGAGAATTTAAAAATATCATGCGAAATGGAATTACTTTAAACTTCATCAGCAATTCACAGTTCTGACATCATAGAGCACCGTATCTCACAGTTGCAGATATTATTATTTTTTTTTTATTATCATTTTTTCCCATCTAGTCATTTGCTTTTACATTCATTTCCAGTGACTTTCTTAATTTCACAGTTCCAAATGAATCAGAAAAAATTACCTTTCCATTAAATGAAAGGCAAAGTATCTACATAATATTAGTATGCTTACTCCTAGGGTATTCTAGATTTTGCAGACACCATACATCTAAAGGGAAAGAAAAAGGATTACTGCAGAGCTTCAATTACCCACCCACAGATATTTATAAATATAAATTAGCATAAATGCAGACAAAATAAAACACAAAGAAGTAGTTCAAGCTTGGCTGTCTCTTACAGAGTAGTTGAGTAACAGTGTAACCTGGGAACTGTGAGCTGTTTCCAAAGAGTGGTACTCCGCTTAAAACACAGCCAGAGAATTTTGATTGAACAACATGTAGGAATTAGGCTAACACAATTTCTACATTCAGTGGAAACAGCTACACCACGTATGTCAGGCAGCCCGTTAACGCGTTGTCAGAGGCCTCTTGCAATGTAATGCCCACAGCTGTATGTCCATGCACCTGCTATGCTGCCACTTCACAGGCTCCACTGAAACGAAGGGAAGTTATTCAATAACCTTTAGATTTGTTTATTGTTTCAGAAGCAGGACTTGATTTTTAATGGCAAGAGCATGCAGATCAGAGGTCTGCTTTCCTTATACCCTGTAGGGTTTCCTGATTTAGATTTTGTATAAAGTGGATGCAGCAAAGATGCCTGGGAATCAAATGCCATCTCTGCATCTGAATGCTGTTAAGCAGCTCCCATGGCATTTCTCCCCAGCTCTCCATGTGCGTCTGTCACTAAGCTCACTCCCAGAGATAAAATAGCAAATGTGAACTCCTGTGGGAAAGAGCATTGAGTAAAAACCTTTCTTGAAGCCCCGGGAATGCTACAGCTCAGTCAATCATGAGCCCTTCAATCAGCGCGTCCATCACACCTTGTACACAGAAGGGTTTGCAGCGTATGAGTGTTAGGTAGGAAAAACGAAATGTTTGGTACACACAGAACAAAGTGACTATCTCTGTTTAAAAGGCTTAGCAAATTTCACTGTATAACACTCAGATTGTTACTGCTCAAAAAACAGACAACCCATAAACAAGCAAACAAAAACAGTGCTCCCTCTGCTTTGCTGGGAAATCATAATGTTAAATACCTGATAATTGTGAAGTAAATACTTTTTCTACCCATTTGTGTCTTTAATTAATAGATCCAGTCATTTATATTGGTGTCTGTTAAATATTACTGTTGTATTTGTCTGTCTGTAGAGGATGCACCTACTCAGGCCTAGGTAACTAGTCAAGAATTATTGTTTCCAGTTGCAGTGAGAATACCACAGCAACTCTTTCAAGACTGCAGAAGCAAATGGGTAGAGGGAGAGAACTTGAAGCACAGGCCACCATCAACAGGAGCCATGGAGCTGGTGCCAGGCAGTCACAGCCATCAGGCCCAGTTACAGCAAAAGATGTGCACAGTCATGGAGATGCAGACCCCAGCAAGAACCTCCACCAACAGGTCGTGGGTCTATGTAAATTGCTACTTATTTATCTATGAAAAAAGATTTGCTTATTTGTTTTTTTGAATATACATATAACATTAAAAGCAGGAAATAAACACAACAACTTGTTCCAGCCACAGCAAAAGAATACCTTGGTTATGAAACCTTAGCAGTGTCAGACATGCCTGGAGGGGGAACACCCTACAGCCTGTCCGTTTGGCTAACCTCTGTCTTTAGGAAGACCTCGAAAATCTCTCGGTACCAGGGCTGCCAAAGAGAAGCAGCAACAAATACCATGCTTTGCCCTGAGCCTAGAGACTGGGGCAATTCCTCCTGCCAGGAACCTATAGAAGTTCAGAATGAACCAGAAGACAGGATATTAAAACATTTGTATTCTTTCCCTCTCCTCTCACCAAAAATAAATAAATAAAAATCTGCAGCTTCTGATTTGCTTTTCATTCCCTTTTTTAAAGGAAGTTCCAGGTCAGCTCCCAGAAGCTGCAGAGAAGCTTTTGGGGTTTAATAGTCCAGAGTTAATTGCCATTCATTTGGCAGGTTTGGTACAGAAGGCAGGTCAGAATTAATTTCTCGCTTAGCCAACGCTGAAATTCACATTTAAAGTATAAAAAGCTATAGCTGCTACTGAAGTCTCATTCAGAGTAAGATGATCGCAGCAAGAACTTGTCCTGAATATAAAAAGCGTTTGGGAACTTACACCTCTCAAACAGAAAAATGAAAGTTGAAAGAGAAAAATAAGAAATAACCCAAATTTATAATGAAGGGTCAAACACACCTCTGCCTGCCTGTGTGTAGCTACTGCCTGTGACAAGGGAATTGAGCTCCAAACCGCAGCATCTCCATCAGTCAGTCTTTTGGGCAGCTCAGTGCATGGCTGATTGGAGTCACGTAATCAGGTCAAAAAGGTTTCACAATGGCCCTGAATACGGTTGCTATCAGAAAGGGGGCTCAGAGCTGTGAAGATCAGTTACTACGTAAGTAACATTCAGTGAGATAGATTAACGCTTTCATCAGGATGGGGAGAGGAAGGTAGGGCTGAGGAAGCAGAAGCAGGATTTTGAAATGAGTACAGCACTGCTTTCTTTTATAAAGCATTCTGGAGAAACAAAGTGTTTGAAATAAGACAGCATCTGTAAGTAATTACATGAAGTATTAACATTTCCTGAAAGGAGAACATGAAAGTATGGAAGTTTACATAAACCAAAGATACTGAACACAAAAACGCCTTTTCTTAGGATGGCCTTCTGCAACACAAATGTTCCTCCACACTTCCCTTTTACTAAGCCACCTGCCTGATGCCATCTGTTGTTTCTTGTCCCACTGTTAGATTTATAAAGTCACTAGGATGAAGGGGCCACTTTTGTCATTGACTGTATCACGCTGGGTTGAAAGCAAAGAGATGCATGCCCACAGTGGACGTGTTAATTAGGCACTTCCATCCTAAAATGAAATTTTGAAAATCCTTAGTTTCTGTCTCAATCTAAAGATACGTAAAACATAGAAATATTCCTTTGACTTTCAAGTTCTCCAGGAGCATCACATTATCTAACCTGTGTAGGGATTAGGTATTTTGGCATTGTTTTGCCTGTCTCTCCAAGATGCCCCACTTAATAACATTCTTGGATTGCACCTGCTACACGTCAGGCATATAAAAGTTGTCCTTTAGTGAATTCAGGCAATGATTTGTATTTTTCTTCCATTCCAATATGGAAAAAGCAAGCAGAAAAGTTAATTCTGAAACCCACAGACATCCTTCATTTTAACAGGTGCCCAAGTTTAGGCTCAGAGGAATGCCTAAAAAGCACTAACACCCAAGAGCAATGTTACTTCTTGCATGCATCAAGAAAAAGCTGAAACTGTTCTCCTATCCCATGGATATTTGGATGGATGCTCTTACAGAGGAGATGCCAGAGGCCACATTACTATTCTTCTATTCTCCTCCCCTATTTTTTTCATACTCACTGTATACCAAAATACATATAAGCTCATTGACTTTCTGAGCTAAGATGGAAGGAAAAATTCTGAGTGAAATCATAAAAGCCACAAAATGATTATCGTAGGCAATAACAGAAGCAACCCACTGTAGTTCATGCAGTTTCCAAGAGCTCGTTTAAGCCATAGTCCGCAGGAAGATAAACTATATGAAAATATGGCCACAATAGTTGTGTTCACCCAGGAAGCAAAATATACTGCTGAAGGCATTCTTAGACTGGTTTAGTTGCACCCATACTCGGCACCGTATTAGTATAAATATTTCTATACTGTAATAGAGAAAAATATTTACGAATACTTTGTACTGGCATCACTTCAGAACAAATCAAAATCACACAGATCCTTCTGACTAAGGCTGCTATTGAATTTTCCAAGCTTTAGCACTGTACTTTACAACAGAGAATGGGGCAATTTGCAAAAATAATATTTAAATATGTAATATATTCTAGCAGGAATAAAAACGACATCCACACATATCCAGTAAATATGGTTTAGAGACCTTTTTGAGAAGTCCCAAACATGTATACCCAGAAGTCAAGTACAATTCTGACCTCTAACATCACTTTACAGATTTGAATAACAACACTAAAGAAATAAGTGGCATTATTCCAAAATCATAACAGTTTACCAGATAAGCAGATGGCTACCCAAAACAACATGGAATGAAGAATTTACTGAAGATGTGTGTTGGGCTCCAAGGAAAACCAGCAAAAAGCACAGAGGCATATTAAATTCTTCTGGTTTTAGAGCGGTTCTCCCTTCTACAGCCACTCTGGAAGATAATATGGATGAAGACGTGTGATTGGACAGCTATATCTTTTATATCAGGAAGATTATTTTTCTCTGCACTGTTTCTCGCCAAAAAACTCAGGAGAGGTGGTCAAATTACAGCATCCAACATAACATAAGATTAGTTAGACTTTCAAAATTGTGTTGAAGTTGCTGAAAGTGCTTGGACTTCTATTCAACAGTCCTTTAGCCAAAAATCAATTTTTTTCAATTTATTTTTTAAAAAAAAAAAAAAAAAAAAAAGTGTAATCATCTTTCTTGTTTAGAGTCTGGAGACAAACAAATTTTCAATGCGTTCCCAAAGGGAGACTTTTAAATTTAAAAAGAAAACAATCATCAAAAGTTTTCCTGTCTTCCTCATCCATTGTCATGGAAGATAATTTATGAGGGAAAAAAAAAAAAAAAAAAAAAAGTAGTTTCACATTTTTTGGGTCACTTTTTAGCTGTAACAGTAGCACTAAGTTTTTTCTGCAGCTAATGCAGAGTCTGATCTGTCAATGGTTTATCCACAGAAAATGTTATCTACAAAGGGGTTCTGGAAAGGCTACTTTGAAGGGAGAAGAAATTGAAAGGAAATTGTACAGCAAATGAATAAGTAAAACTATTTTCTCTCTCCTGCATTTTCTGACTTCCTTCCCAACCTATCATCTTTAATTAAACTCACTGCAAGTTTGGAAGCCTAGTAAATCCAGGAAGTTGCTTGTAAAGTGGCATATCAAAGCTCTAAACACCTCCTGTTCCATGGCTCTGGATTTAATAATTTTCCTTTAATAGCCTGTGTAGCTAGAAGCATTTTTGCCAGTATGACTGATTTAGTACCAGCCTCAGAATCTCCCTTCAAGCCTCACTCAAAGCTTGTGATTAGCTGATTCTGGTAGCAATATAAGCAGTCTCCATGGATTCTTGAAATAAAACATTTTACAAGTCTCATCTTCACATTTGGTTGCTATCCAATCTTCTCTTACACAGAACATAACAAATTTACAAGGGATTTTGCCCAGTTAAGGATTACTGGATTTAAAAAAAAAAAAAAAAAAAAAAAGACTCATTAGCTATAAAGAACCCCATGGATTAGGCGTGGATACACCGAGCATTGCAAATGTCTAGCGCACTTTGTTCCTTTTTAGACAGACTTAGGAATATGCTTTGTTTCTGAGAGCAAAACAAACTGAAACAGTAGATTCTTTATGAATTGCATGTGTGTTATTTGTTGATATATTTGTTAAACCTGTGGAGAGGTTATGAGTATTTCAAAATAGGACTGTCATCTTGCTGTATGTTTGTACACTAACTAGTTCAAAGAAAAGCTGATCAATGACTGACGGCACTAATGCACAAATACCTGAATTGTTTCCTGTTTCCTTAACTGCATAAGAAACTATGGGAAAGGACAGAATGGTTCCATGCGTAGCTCCGTTCTTTGGCTTTGTTCTTTTTGTTGGTGGTGGGGGGTTTTGTTTGTGTTTTTTTGTTTGTTTGTTTGTTTGTTTATTTATTTATTTTGTAAAATTAAGAACAATTAGATGACTGGAATGAAGAAATGTTAAAAAAATTTAAAAAATCCTCTGGAAAGCTAATTGAATAAAGTGCTACATACAAACTAGGTTATTTTTCTACCCCTGACAAGACCTTCAGTCTTAAATTTAGTTTCCACTAATTAAATTTCCCTAAAATGTACACATATGCTGCAAAACATGCCACAGAATGAATCTATTCAATAGCCTCTGTACCCAGACTCTAGAAGGAGTTTTGCAGGCTTCTTGACAGGAAAGAGACAATAATCCAATAGCTTCATCTCTTTGAACTATATAACTAGGGATTTGGGAAAAAGCCCATATTGGAGCTTAAAAATAAAGTACTAAGACTGTAAGTTGAAAGTACATTTACTGTCAGTACTGCTCTCCAGCCAATGCCTTTCCCCAAATACAGCAAATTAGCAGTACCTTTATGCATCTCCCTGGCACATCCTGCTTGGAAAAGATTCTCAAAGCAAGGAGCCCTTTGGTCTCATGTCACAAGTCTGCTTATCCACTGCACTCATTTTTTTTGCCTTACTCGCAGCTGCACTTGGAAGCCAGGGCTTGAGACAAGGAATCACCAGTAGTGAGGAAGGACAGGAAATCACGCACCAGCTCCATGTGCACTCACAGCTAAGCACAGAGAGGAAAAGGAAAGACCTGGCCACAGCAGCTTCATTTATCATCCAGCATCTGGCAGTTTACGGTGACATGCTAGGCTACATCATTAGCCTGCTTTGCACACTGTAACCAGGAAGAGCTATCTGTCTGAGGCCAGCTTTAGGTAATGCTGCCAACGTGACCCGCATTTTCGTGCGTACAGAGAGGAAAGGAGGGAAGCTGATGCTACTTCCCTTGCACTCAAAATGTTCTGCTGTGCTTGAATAAGTATTGGCCATCCTACCAAATACCCCTGCCGTTCCTCATGCTGAGCCGGGCTGTCTGTCAGCTATGAAAAGCCTGTGGTCACGCATGGTGGGGAAGGATCACAGCAATGAGACTGACCTCCTCCACCTTCTAGAATAGGAGCTGCAGAACAGGATTTCCTTTCCATGTTTCTGTGGCACTTGCACTTCCCTGGAAGGGAAGATTGCATAGTGTGTCCACAACTTGACATAAGGCCCATAGTGAAAGGATCCAGCATGAAGATGAATTTCGTAAAAGAAAAAAAAAAAAAAAACAAAAAAAAAAAAACTTTTTTCTCCTACAGGTGAAATCTCTATGTTTTAAGAAAGAGGTCAAGAGGTCACAGGCATCAAGTAAGCACAGAAAAAAATAGGAACTTAGATTTCTACACTTAAATACATTTTTCTACCCTAAAACACATTTGCATTCTCAAACTGCTTTGAATAATTTTAACAAATATTAAATTATACATTGACTAGCAATGTTGAATTGCAGCAACAGTGACTGAATTGCTAACTCACTTTGATATCTAGGAGCACAGATAGGAAATTAGCCAGGGGACACAAGATCAACTTCAGTGTGTACAAAACAGTCATAATATCTCCTAGCCTAATAAAACATACCTCTTATTTCAAAGATTTTCCTCCTCCATTATGGTATCAGAGCAATCCCTACAGGGAGGAGAGCTGTCGGCACCCATGGACACTCACAACTGGTTTTCTCCTGTTCCTTCTCACAAGCACAAACATGTACCGGAACACAGCTTGGGTCTGTCACACACCTCCTCCTCAAACCCCTGCTAGCTGCAGGGTAAGTGACCCAACAGCCATTTCATTTTGGCAGCAAACAGATGAAGGCTATACCAACAATACTCCAGCTTCAAAAACTTCTTACTACATGCTGAAATGCCTTCCCCCATGCAGTATTTTAAAGACATTTTAATCCTTGCAAGTGCCAATAAGCACACTAAGAGGCTCTTCTTATCAGGTGGCAAGTGGCCCTAGCTATGTATCTGTTTCTTCACCTTCTTCATATTTTTTTTTTTTTTTTTTATGTTCTCTCTTCCTTTCTTTTCCTCACCAGTCAAACCTTCCCTAACCTTCATTGCTAAAATTTACCTTTCCTCACCAAACCCACAGATGAAATTCAGCCAGCTTGTTGCAGGTCTTTTATTTTTTTTTAAAGTCCTGGGTAAGAGCCTGAAATGTAATTTCTATAAATGTTCACCTGGACTAAACCTTCACATTCCACGAGCATACACAGATCACGTCATATGCATTTAGTAATTTGACAAATCATTTTTTCCTGCATTATCACAGGGACATTTCACAAATGAAAGAAACATGGGAAGAACTTATTGGATCATAAAAGGTTTTTTAAATGATAAACTTAAGCAGCAGGTTTTTAAGAAGAACAAAATTTGTCCACCAAAGCCTAAAAAGCAAAGCTACTTTCCTATGTAGACCTCAGATTTTAGGAACCAGATAACTGATAAAATGCATATGGTTGGCTACCAGCTTCCTCCTCAACATCCCAGAATTCTAAACATGTTTGGCATTACACTGTTTTTCCAGGATTTGCAAAACACAGACAGGAAAAAAAAAAAAAAACCTCCTTTAAAAGAGAGAACAAAAATAAATATTAGTCACCTCCTATACTGTTTAAAAAGGCTTTACCTATTAGCATCTAATCCAAACTTCTTCGAGGCCCCTCTTCCTTGCCAGCATCCCTTCTTGCCATTAATTTCCTTTGACTGCATTTGAGAATCTATGCCAAGCACACATACCAATTCATGCGTGAAAGTTTTAAAACAGCTTTCCATTGATTTTTAGCCATTCCTCCTTATTACAGAAGTCATCACACACAGCCAGAAGTCAAAGAAATAGACAAGGGTAGATTCATATTGAGAACTACACAAGTAAGACATCAGGTTTTCTATTAAGCTGCAGTGCAAGCGGGAGCAAGCGGGTGTTCGGCAGTATGTAATTCCACCCTGTACCCACCTACGCAGTCAAAGAAAGGTTCATGGCCAGCAGGGAGATCCAGACATAAGCACAAACAAACAAAATACTCTTTGGCTGCAGGTACAAAGAAACGGTTACTCTCTGTCAGTAAACTCTCCTAAGAAGGAAGACGCCAAAGAAAAACAACCCATGAAAGTAGAAGCCTGATGTTGACTCAGGTGACCAGTTCCTGTGCTTTCTCTGCCCCTAGATAAAACTCTATAGGAACTTAAAATTCAGCTCATTGAATAATGAGAAATATTTCCTCACCACCAACCCAGTAGGACTTCCTTTCCTTTTGGCACCTAGTCTTCCTGTATCACTTCTCTAGACAGCGCACAACTTGTAACCTCAGGCTGGGTGCTAAAATTCCAGGGAAGTCTGGGCTTGGCCCTCAGCTAGAGTGAACAGGTCTCTGCCAGACTGAGTATTCAGACATGAAATACTGATCAAATTCCTGAAATTATTTAACAAACTTTTAAGTCCTTTTTGAAAACTGCTTTTTTTTTTTTTTTTCCCCAAATGATTGCACATTAAAATATGGGGCTTCCAGGGCCCATAATCTGCTCCTGTGTCAGAGAGTCAAGCATCATTCAGCCACCAGCTACCTCTGTCTTCTCTCTCCCATCTGTGCCCAAGAGTCCAAGGCCCAGCTTGCTTGAAATTCATGACAAAAAAGGACTGTAAATACTGCCAAAGATAATAGTATTAACTTCCAACTTCAGGACTGCTATTTTCCTCTTCCCACACCAGATTATTTTTCTCTCAAATAAAATCTTCAACATTTTAGCAGCTTTACTCATGACTCGACCTGACTAGTTCCTCAGAGCAATGGTTTTCAAGTTGTAGTCTGCAAAGCTCTCAAGGTTGGTGGATATCTGTAAGGGTAACTTGAAAAGAAAGCATTAAAAATTCAAGCTGATTGTCTGTGGGGCTTTAACTTGCTATACCGAGATCTGTATCTTCAGTGGAAAAGGTTGAGAGGTTTACAGAAGAAAAAAAGGTTGAAAACTACTACCCTACAGAGCAAAGTACAAGAATGTTGAAGTGACTTGATAGTTTTAGACCCAGATCTGAATATACCTTTCTAGCTAAAAACACAGTGAGCTTCTCTCTCATTTTTCTTTTGTAAGCTAAACAAACAGCTATTCTACCGCAAAGGAACGACTACGGTTCATATACAAACCACCACTGCCAATAATTATTTTGGTTAGGGAGTCCTGACTTGCTTAGCAAATGTGTCAGCATTCCTTTGGTTTTGCACCATCTTGACACTTTTGTCTAGAAGCAGAAATAACATGAGAAAAGCTGAAATCCATTCCTTCCTCTTTTTCTGAAGAAAGATGAATTCTTATATGCTACAAGCATGGTCTCCAGCAGACCATTTTCTCCAATTGCTCTGCAAATATTACATCAAAAGGGAAAGATCACCTCACTCACTCACCCCCACAAACCCCACATTCCACAGTAAATCTCTGGCTCTTTCTGTCCTGGGAAACAAAACACTTATAGCTCAGATAAGCACTATTTCTCTCCAGATAACTAGACCCCAACTGCATATTTCTGCATATTAAACCAAGCAGAAGGGTTAGAAAAAGGGAATAGGGAAAAAGATTCTACTGCACATTAAAAAATGAAGATCTTCCTCTCATTAGCAACGTATCCTCCACCCATTTTACTGCTGTTTACCACCTCCTTCTGATGTCAGGGATGCTGGATCACGATGAACCATCATTGCTCAAGCCCGGCCCCAGACTGTCACCTTGATTTAGGTGGCATGATCCCCACACCTGGCCCCACATTTCAGACACAAGGGGCACCAGGTCAGGCAACATTTAGGGACCTGTGTGCAGCTGCAGGGATTGAAGTGCCAGGTATGGACTCTAATAAACACAAAGATGGGAATAGAAACTTACCCTACTGATGGAAAATGGAAGACTTTGTAATAATTTAAAGAAAAAGCAAGAAGCTTATAAAGAATTAGAATCTAAACATTCCATAAATATATTTGAAATAAATATTACAGGAGTTTACAGAAAGCAATTCACAGATATCCCCCTGATAACATTATTGTTCTCTGTAATGCAAATGGCATTTGTTTTTTGGTGATGCAGAACTGTGCAGCAGCACAGTCAGTGGAGAAAACATTCTGCTGGAATGATGTTTTGCGTCACTATATTCAATAATAGAACCCTAAATTGCAGTAAATATTGAAGTGAGCTTTCAGCATATAGGGAAGTGAGCCTGCATCAAGAACCGTAAGGCATTTCTCTAATAAGAAGATATAAAAGATTTAAAAGATGTTTCCCTCTCCGTGCACACACTTGCTTACCTGGAAATAGTGAAGCATTTATTTTTTTATTACCTTTTTAGGGCTATTTTAGTGCTAATTCTATACATAAAATAGCAAAAATGTGCTTTCTGAAGCATTTTGCAGCTCACCCCTCTTTCATATACCAAGAAAACAATAACAACAGCCGCTAGGGAACTGCGTTGTGTAGATTGAGCCTCGCAGTAATCTGGCACTGTCACCTCCCTGGGTCATCACCTTTCTTCCAGTGACGGGCACATCGGAGCCGACACCGCTCTGCTCCGCTCACCAGCCGCCTCCCTCCCGCAGCAAGCCCAGGCCCCCGTGGCTCTGTCCAACAGCAGGGCTCCGTGGGAGCGGTTAAGCATTTTCATGAGGAGAGGACAGAGAGGTGAGAGAAAATGTCAGTCATAACTGGAAATATTGCAGTCCCAGCTGCACTGGTGCTCAAAGAAGGAATATCATTTATGTGAATTCTGTATAAATTCTATTATTTCCACATTGTAATTCTCTGGAAGGAATAACGCCTCTGACCATTGTATTCACTGAATTTACTCTTTGTTCCAGTAACCCAAATTTCCAATATTTAACAAACTGAAAAATAAAGATGGATTTCTCCAAAACAAGACAACAGGCAGAGAAGAAACATATGCGGTGTATTTTCATTTCGCTTAGAAAAAACTACTTCACTCTAGGCATATTAGCGCCTCATCTTTACATTTTTCAACATTCAACAGAAACTGCAAGAGATCTTCTGTGCAAGCCGCTTTCTCCTGGAGCACAGTCTGTTTTGTCCCCTGTACACCTCAGAAGCCAGCCAGGGGGGAGCCAAAGGAGCCTTCCCCTGGCCGCAGGGGGCAACAACAGAGCTTTTCTTGGGGATGACTTTTCAGCCAAATAAAAAGCATAGGAGAGATGTAGAGAAGACAGATCTTCCCTGCAGGCACAAAAAGTGCTCCGCGGAATGGGATGCTACCACCAAAATGACATCTGCAAAACTTCTCTCCTTCTGTGACTCCACAATTGTTCTGCCAAAAGGAAATCCTGTAAACCAGTGACGGAAGGGAAAGAATTTGCTACTTAAGCCCTCTTAGGCCTTTCAAATGTTAATGTTATCAATCAGAAAAGACCAGAAACATCTCTATACACATGAGACAATTTAATTCTTCCACGGTACAGCAATCAGCGCTATGAGCACTAAAATCTGCAATGACAATGACATTTGTTCTTCCCCACCATTGTATTCATTTTCTTTCAGAAGCATGGCGTTTGGTGAAGTGGTTTGAAGACTAACTCTGACCATGCTGTGAAATACCTTTATTTTTTAATCAACATTATCAAAATTTGGAAGTACACACTCAGAAAAGAGGAGGAAACACATTTATTGTTACATTTGTTGCATATGTTTCCATATGCTGTTGCTTGTCTGTGTTATTTTGAGCTTTATCTATTTAAAGAAGTTGTATGATATATAGAAGACAGCAGGTAGAGTGATTGACTGAAAGTCAGATGTTGAACTGCCACAAAGCTATGGAGAGGATAAAAATATTTCTCTACCTCTATTCTTTCCATAGAAAAAAAAAATCCTGGATTATGCACCCTGTATCATTTTTTTTTACTAAAACATTTCAAAGTGAAAAGGTACAAAGGGTAGTATTTAAAATAAATATTTTCATGTCTTCATTTTCATTTTCTTAAAAAAAAAAAAAAAAAAAAAAAAAAAAAAAAAGCAGTATAATATTGAAGGAGAAAAAGTCTGCTCATTCTCAGTTAGGTTTACTAAATCAGTCATGAAGGCAGCTGATCTAAAATGCATCAGCTGTCACCTGCTCAGTCTCAGTTTGACAGTTCAATACCTCCTCATCTTCTGAGAGTGGCAGTGCTGAGACCTGAGTAAACCGCGTCTGTATGCAAACTGTCACAGAGTTCTTGGCATATCATTAGGCCTGACCTCCACGGCTGCAGTGACAACAGGGAACATTACAGGCAATTGTCATCGGAGCTAAAATTAATGTACGGGTCTCCAAATTCAGCGATGGGAGAGGTAAGCCCCACAAGCAGCCGCCAGCTAACGAACTACATAATAACAGTGAGATAATCTCACCCCTTTGGAGAACACAAATTATGTCACAGATTCAAGGCATGTCTCACTTCACATCCATAGGGGTACTTCTCCCTCAGCTTTTATCTGGACCAAACATGGCATACGACTGTCAGTATGTCCCAGTTACCAGCTTTGGGTAGGAAAATGAAGCCTCATTCAGGGCTACAAAAGGAGAAGCTCAGACACAGTCCCCAGCAGGGACAGTCAGGGTCCAGCATCGCCTGCCATTCCAGCAGCCCCACTGCACGGACCGGCACGGTACCGCTCACTCCGGGACACCCCCCGACAGAACCCACACAGCCACAACCACAGTGGGAAGCCACAAGCTTCCCACTGCAAGCCAGCAGCGTGTTCCCACTGCTCCCGGCCTAACTTGCCTTGGAAGGCACCTTCAGAGCTGCTTAACACATAGGAAAATGTGTCCTGGATAAACAAAAGATGGGTTATAAGAGGCAAAAATTCTTATTCTGGAGTCTTCTGAATTTTTATGGTATTGCCTGCAACAATAACTGCATTTGTGAGTGCTAACAAAATTTGGTTAGTTTGTGTTACCTGAAAATTTGAATGCTATGATGGTATGTGACCCCATTGCCAAACATCGCCACTACCCCATGGATTACTTTTATAACAAAGCACACAAACAAACAGCCTGTAGCTCAACCTATACAAGGTTCCTCAATTTTTACTTTTTTTTTAAGGTGAACTGCTGTATGAAATACATTTCTTCTAGGCTTTGAAATTGAGGAGAACAGGATCAAAAACAGCCTGTACTCATTAGGATGTCCCCACATAATTCATTCATAGTCCCACTTCATACTGCCATTCAAGAATTACGAGGTCATTCCTAACCAAAAACTATTTCATCTCATGTCATCTCACTGTCATATTTCTCTATACTAGACTTCTCCAGTGGTCAATCAATAGCAAAAGCAGACACAAAGTCCAGCAGTTGAGCAGATATTTGAGTTTTTCTAAATCTCCAATTCCCTTACAAGTTCAGTCATTTTCTATTGAAGTCAACAGTGGAAACAGCCCTTCAAACTACTTGTACAGTCTGTAGACAATATATTGCATAGTCTGTAGAGAACGATAACTATATTTCCAATAGAAGGTATTTCTTCAAGCCCTTTTAGAAGTTACTACCAATTTCCAAGAATACCTTTCCCCACCACACCCCATTTCATAAGCCTGTACCATTCCTCACAGTCATTACTGAATTTCCGACCACATTTCCCCAGGCTTGATACCTTGGTATTGACACACCACCACACAGGAGGCTATAGAAATTAGGTAGCAAACAAAGACAGACAATCACGGCAGTAAAAATTATTTTTTAAAAAGAAAATTAACATTTAAATCCATAAGTCCGAAGAGCTGGGTTAGGATACAGAAGGTTATTCTTTTAATTTTGGTTTGATTTGTTACAAAGTAGGTTTTGAAAATGTAAACTGACTAGAAGCACATGTTGGTAACTGTCTGTATGTGGAAAATGTTGTTTTTATTCCCTTCCTAAGAGAAATAACTGACAAGGTGAATGCTCTTGAAGCACTACAATATCCATTTCTGGTTGAGTTACAGCCCTTCGGCAGTAAGCTGTTTTCAAATTATGTAACCATAAACTCATGCGTCTTCTCTTTTCTTGGTGTTTTTCTTTTTTTTTTTTTTTTCCTCCAAACAAGAAACATGCTTTCTCACAATGACTAACTGACGAGACAATTGACTGATCCTAGAGAGCACTAAACAGACATCAAATAATGACCGCAAAGAAACTTGCAGGACCTACCAGCTTCCAACTTTCTCCTGTCTCTGCTTAAAGTAAGTCTCAATGTTTGGGAGGGGGAGAAGAGAAACTATCATAAATCTTATTTAACATCAGCATGAGAAGACTCAAACACATTTTACATGCCACAAATAGTTAATAAAAGATGAATGATTTATTAATAGCTGGTTTACTAAGCAGCAAATCAATGGCTTGTTTAACAGGCTGCTTAGAAGCACAGGAGGTATACATGTTCTTAACACCCTTTACTGGTACTGTTGAGCACTGTTTACCACACACAGTACTCCTGTATGTCTGTAATGTATGTGTACCTGTTAATCATTTATAATCCTTTCATCAAGCATTTATAAGGGGAGTTAATACGAAGCTGGCTGCAGAAGCTCCCAGCTCTGGGGCTCCCCAGCACTGCAGCCACCGGGGGTGCCTCAGTCCTGGCGGGTGCTTCAGGATCCAGCCAAAGCACAGCCAACGACAAACCCCGGTGATTAATGCTTAGAGCACAAATTCATCTGTGGTGTGATACCAACCAGCCATGTAGTTCAGAGAAGGAAAAGGGAAGAGACAAGAGACAGGAATCCAGGGATAAGCAGACATACCGAGGCACTGAACTGCGACAAATGAGAATCTAACGCTCCTTGGGCTCCAGCAAGCTGCTAGCAGAATAAGCCACCAACCTGGCACCTAATCGTGTGTCATGCAAAGTATGTTCTTTCCCTTTGAGGATTACATTGTATTTCCTTTTTTTTTTTTATAGAAAAAAAGTGTTTATTACCTTCTGCTGTTATTTATACATTTTTATCCTGGTTCCCCTCCTGAATCCCTCTGAAAACCTGTCATTCATCCTTCAGTTTCTCAGGCGTTTGGGATATAAACAATTTTCTGATTTCAATTTTCAAATTTTCAGTTTCCCTTTCTTATTTCAGCTTGTCTTTTCAGAACTACGGTGCTCAATAATGAGCACAGTATTTTAGCTGCATACATACCATCAACTTACATAAATCACTCAAATACATCCCAACTAGTTGGCCCCCCTTTGTCTGAAGTTGGGCACAGCATTTAATATTATTTAGTATCTTGTTGCTTGTTTTGTTTTGTTTGTTTTTTTTTACAGAATTGAAAATCATCTCAGGCTCCACTAAAATTTTTAGTCTCTTTTGCAATGCTCATTACATTTTATCTGAACTCTTCTGGTCCTTACTGATGCTTTCTCTGATAGGTCTCTCAGTGTTTATTCAGTCTCCTTTAATGGAACAAAGAATTTTGTGATGTTGAAGTGTTGCTATTTTACAGTCCCCTTCTTAAAGGTAACTGAAAACAACAGACCTAGAACACAACTCCACCCTTTGCTTTCTGTAACGGGTACAAAAGACACATGCAACCACTGTACTGGGAGAGGATATCCTGTAAGTCATTAGAATAAAGAGAAAAATTCAAAGCCATTGACTCATATCAGGACTGAAGTGCCGTCCCTCCTCTTCACCACACCATGCTGGATCACTTGTGATGAATGATCTCTGCGCAGATAGCCTTTATCCTTGTGAGTATTTACTAGGTCTAAGCTTAGGACACTGAAGGAATACTGTTCTAAGTATGCCTCAACTTCACTCAGTTTTCAGACAGGAAAAGCTTTGGAAGGCATCACACGAGCTATACAATGGAAAGATAATTGCAGGGTAGTGAAATGAAGTTGAATGCAGCAACTTAAAGGTAGTACAATGAAGTTAAATGCAGTAACTTAAAGATACAGAGTGAGGAATTATTGTTCTTATGCTTCATCTGATTACAAAATTACCACTTGAGGCAGCTGTAAAAATGTGACAGTTATATCATCTCCATGGAGCTCAAACACACAGAAATCCAAAAAGTGTTCAGCTAAGCTCCTGACATATGCCAGTTGCTACTGCAAAGCCTGCGTAATGTTTTCAGTGTTGCAAGATCTTCAGCAGAAACAATCCCATACTACGCATAAGAAGTGTACATACAGAGTTATCGATACTTCAAAATGACAGTGCAAGTGGTGCAGTTCTCTTTATTACACCCAGCACCTTCTGCAGGCATTAAGTCACAGCTCCCAGCACTTCACACCAGCTCTTTCTGAAGGGCTGGGTGATGGAGCTGCTAGGGAAACACCCTGGCCTGTGTGCTGCCTCAGACCCCCAGAGCCCAGTTGCAGTTCTTCTTCTCAGGAGCTGGGCCAACACACACCCCACTTTTAATTCTTCTTCCTCCATGTTCCAAACCAGATTTTTCAGGCTACGTAATTCTACTGATGCTGCTTAAAACTCCTTTTTCACATCAATACTTTATTTCATGTTTGTCATTCCTGGCATTCATTAGTAGCCAGGCAGCCATTAATCACTATTTTCTTATTGTGAATCCATCCTATTTCAGTTCAAAGATTCCACTCAAAATTTTAAGAGTCGATAAATAAATTGCAGCATGAATATTTATGTACTTAAGCCAGTTAAAAATATACATATTAAAAAATATCCTTTGGAGATAGCTTTCAGTCCTGTAAGAGTATTTGACAGTGGAAACCATTTTAGGTCAGGCAAGAATAGGTCTTATGAAAAAAAGAGAGTAAACTACACAATAGCAAAATAAAATTCTTCAAGAGCAATGCTCCTTTCACTGAGAACTCTACAGGGAAACTTTTGATCCCACTGTGAATAACACAGCATGCCCTCAGCTGAATGCAAACATTTATATTGTTATTACTGCCAATAACAAAATTTAACCCTAGAACTGTTAATAAATGGATCTATTTCATTGTAATTATGTGCTGTCATTTTCTGTTTTGTTTTAGATTTTTCATAAGAAAAGTAGCAGGGAGTCTGTCTGCAGTTATTTCTTTACAGATTTTCTCAATGAATCTAGATTTCAGCCTTCACAAAAACAATTGTTTTGAATGCCAATTGCTTTCGTATCCAAACAATTCTTAAACAATTGCATATGCTAATTCCAGACGTGTACCCAGTTGTAAAATTTTGATCTGATTCAGATTTGGAAAACAGATTATTAAATAATTAATACCTACCATCAAATCAAAAGACCCTCAGGGCACTTGGCGATGGAAACGTCATAGGCAAGTGAGAGGTGCCTGGAAGCAGGGCTCTGGTAACCACATGGCAGCGGCTGCTGCTCCACCAGGGCCCTGTCAGCGATGCACCGAGAACAGCAACAGCTTTCATGTCTCCTGTCACCTACAGCTCCACGCACACACAACAGCCCAGCCTTTTTCACAAGAACATGGCACCATCAATGCTATACCAGGAGATGAGAAGGGAGTGGTCACCCATCTGTGCTCTCCCAGCCCACGAGAAAAAGCAGCACAGCAAAACTTCGCTGTCAGTAGCTCTTGCGGTAATGGGAGCATTTAATGCCAGAATTAACTGGAAAAACTGCAACGCTAGGGTGAGTTGCATCCCTTTGTCCAGATCCATCTTCGCCCAGATTTCATGTAATAAATGAATACTATGCCTCCAATGTTGTTGTTCATCTATCACCATGTCGGTGATTATCACACCATTACAAAACAAACAGAAAAAACTAATTTCAAGGAAGATTTATGGTAAGTGAAACACATTCAGACTTGACTGAGGTGAAAGTAACCAAATAACTCTGATGTTTGCTCAAACAAAAATATTTTCTTACAGCAAGATCCAATCAAAATACAGGCTTAAAGCATCAGTGCTGAAGTATTTGAACATAATTGCCAGCATAGGAAGGAATAAACACTGGTTAATAAAACCAGAATGAGATACATTAGCTAGATAAAAAAGACTATCATTCTGACTATCCAACTGTCATTGCAGGTTAGTTCTTGATAGTGTGACCTTCAGTGCTGTCCAACCTAATTCTACACGCCTGCGATGTCTTAAATGCTCTGCAATTTAAAAGCAATAAGCTTAAAATAACCTTCAGGTTAAGAATACTGGGCTGGAAAAAAAAAAATCACAGTAAAGAAATCTGTAGGCTACTGTAGAATCAGGCAGGGTCACTGTCCCTTAAAGAGAGGAAAACTGCAACAACAGAAGTATTTTATTCCTTTTTCTAAGATTTCTGGCTTTCTTTTCCTGCTTTGATACCTAACTAAAATGAACTATTTTATAAAATACCAGCAGGATGATGAAAGGGTGCCAAAATATATAGAAACGCCTGAAAAAGGAATCTGTGCTCTACAGTGCTGAGGGCATCCACCCCACAGCCATAGCTCAGCAGCTCTGCATTTTAGCTCATGTTCCTACAAAGATTGTTTGTTCCTTCAGCCCTCTGTGCATCCTCACCATGTTCCAGTAAGAACGTAGACAAGGTCATTTGTGTGCTGATAGGGTTTTTTAATTAGTTTTTGGTAACTTCTTCTAAAAGAAATACACTCGCCCACAAGCAAGTAGTGTGACAGAACCAGGGAGATGCCCCAGGCACACAGGAGTGCCACTGTGCCACTGCCCACTCTGTGATCAAATCCATCTCACAGACCTCATGTTAGCTCTCAGACAAATTATGCTCACAGCATAATGTGATGCCACTTCAGACCAAGTTGTACCAGAATTAATGTGTCATCAGCCATAAAAACCACATTTCCCAAACTACAGGATTATAGTGATGGTGCTCACACCTATAGCATGAAATGTTTTTAAAAGTGGCCTGAGATTCCTGTTTGCTATGAAGAGATCTTTGTAAAAAAAAATAAATAAATAAATAAAAATAGCTCAGCTGTCTACTTGTACTTTTGCCTTTCTTCCTGATAAAAGTGAAGTCCAAGGGAGAGCAGAGTGAAACAAGACACTCTCCATATAGTAAAAAGCCCCTTCTGAAAGCGAGAGCATATGCTTTTAGTCAATGGCATGACTACACTTGTTTGAAGGCAGAGAAAAGACCACAAACGATTCCTTGCAGGTAGTATCTCCGCTCAGTGCAGCAAAAATAAAAGGTGTCAATGGATGAAGTAAGACCCTAAAATAAGAGTCATTCATCTTTATTTAAACTATGACAAGCATACAGATTGTAAGAATGGCAAAATAAGTTTTACGAAACTTAACTGACTAACTAAATCAAATCTTAACCACTGCATAGGTTGTCTAAGTGCATTGCACCATGCATCGTACATTCATTTCTATTAGAATTCATCTCCAGCCTCTCTTTAGCTTAATAATTTTTCATTTATTTATCATAACTGAAAAGTATCGTCTCACTTGTGATCCAGAATCTCGTATGGACTAAGCAACATCAAAATTCCCTTCTCACAGAGAATGAAACCAACATTGCATCATCTCTGTGATCAGTTAAGCTGTGTATAACTGTGCTGTAAGAAGACAAATTACTCTTGAGCAGGAAATTTCTTTGGGATGAGAAACAAGGAACAACACTCGAGCCCAAGTTTTTCCTGTAATGTGTTTTACAAGTTCTATACATCATGAGATAAAATGCAGAAATCATGAGTGGGAGAAGCATGTAAGTGAGCTGGAAAACTATGTTATTTGTGTTTCTTCTGCACCATTCAGATGCCAACCTATAACAGGCACACAGAGCAATGAAGAAACAGAAAAAGCTGTGGGCTGTAAGAGGTCCAGAATGGCTTCAGCAAGCACACTTACATGGCTTTAAGCACAATGGCACCATTGCAAGCTAACATATACAAACTGTACAAAAAGAGAACACTTCTCTGTTGCCCTCTATTGTGTGGACATCTGAGAGCTGTCCTAGATCTTTTTCTAAGCTTTGAAAATTCATTGCTATTCATGCAAAAATATAGGTCTTGCCTTAGCTGCACATACGTCTTTCCTGACTGCAGTGAGGTTGAAGAGGTATAAGATGCTCCATCTAGAACACTGTCATTGTGAAAATAAAAAAAAATCACTCACATTTTTAAAGACTGGATTTACTTAATAGCGTTTACTTAATAGACTGTCAGAGAGCTTTGAAGGGCGATGATCCATGAACTAAAACTTAATGTATTATATGATAATGAATCCAAAGACGGACTATTGAGCAGATAATTACACATTCATAATGGGCAGTAATGGGGATTATGGTCCATATTATGGTCTATTATGCCTATTCTGAAATTTATATAACAGATTTTTCAACAAAGACATATCACAAAATACAAGAGGGCCCAAGCTACATTCTGCTCCCACACAGGAGCAAGACAACATAGGGGATGCACGCAATGCTATCAGTGCCCTTGCAGCAGTCCTTTTTCCAGCACCCACAATATACCTTTGGGAGGTTGCGAATGTGAGCAGTTACAGTCAAAAGGCAGCAGTAGTTCAGAGACCATTACTCCCAAACCTTCACGCAAGTAACGAGATGGTGACACATCACACAACATGCCTTGCTCAAATATGACCCTACTTTGAGAAAACATCTTGGGAAACCAGACGCTGTGTCCTCGAGACTTCCTCACTTGGAAACACCACAAGTAAATTTGCAGTATTTCAGGAGGTCACAACATTTAATAAAGTCAGCCTTGCCTTCCCCCCCCTTAATATAGTAATAAAGCAATGCAACATTTCAAACACATGAAATATTACTCCACCCTCATTGGAGAATTGACCTCAATATTTAGCTTCCACAATTCATTTAAGCCACATTCTATTTCACTCCAAAAGGGGAAAAGTTAGACAAGTGCAAGAAAATCTAGACATTTCCTATAAATATTATGTATCATTTCTTGAAACTGCCTTGCTTTATTTGTCTGGTTTGCTCCCTATGAATTCAAGAAAACAATAGGAAATTCTTAGAAAAGATCAAATATACAACAAACCAGGTTTGGTTTGGGCTGTTTTTTTTGTTTGTTTGTTTGTTTTGTTTTTTGAACTTTGGAAACCAGCCACAGGAAAAACAGAACAGAAGAATTGTATTTATGAAAAATACCCATATGAAACAAGGTTAGCTTGTAGGACAAACAGGTAAATGATATAAGACAGTTGCTGCACGTGTTTGACTCACACGATACATTCATTAGTGAGAAGGTAAAGGCAGTCTGATTTTAAAACCTGAATTATTTTGCATTTCTGTTTGTGAGGGGAGGATCAACAGCAGCTTTCTACCATCTTAGAATTAATCACACTGCTATATAAATCCTCTATATTTTAAGAACTCTGTAAGTGTGATTTCAGAAAAGTTAAATAATGTATGAAATTGAAAAATGTCATTCTTTTAATATCTTTCTCCTTGTAAAAAAAAAAAAATGCAATTACAACTATAAAAAACGATTGTAACCTTCTTTTAAAGCATTATAGAACTTGTCATTGTTTAGTTAACCAATTCAGATTCAGCAAACGTGACCTACGATATCCTGAGGGAAAGACCTATTGTAGCAGTAAGCAATACATCTCTACACACTTGTAATTCAAAGGCACTGAGGCAAAAACTGTCAAAACATTACTAAAGTCGACAAGGATGTATGGTTCATTAGTCTAGGAACTGATGTGTTATGGACCTGTTTGTGATCAGCCTGGTAATTTAAATCAAGTTGCAAGTTTATGTAAAACTACTAGGACTCTATTATTAAATTTCAGATCATGCCTTCAAACATAGGCACCTGTAATTGTAGACATTTATCACAAGACCCTAACTAGTCCCCTATCATGTCAACTTAATCAATAATCAATTCATAAAATATCATTACTTTAATTGAAAATCTCTAGCTGTTTCCCTCGTATTGACTTTGAGGGAAGAACTGCAATATAACAGCAGTAAGCCAGTCTTTGTTCGTTAACATGGAATTAAACCGCAAATGATTCGATATTTAGAAGCAGCTACTTGTTGTAGAAAAGGGTCATCTGCAGCTGCAGATACAGTGGACTCACACCACACCACTGGCAGTCCATCCAGGCACACTTGACACAGGCCACCTTGCCATCACATCTCTTCATTCCCTCCGGCTTTGCACCCCTCGGAGGGACATTTCAAACACGCACTCACTGTCCACATACTCCTACTGCTCTACTGCCCACTCTGTTGAAACAGGGCAAAGACTGGTTTTGTGCAGTTAGCTTAAGGAGAGGAGGCATTACAGAGCTGGACATGTGGTCACCGCCTCAGTATTTCATTCACTGCAACAGGCCACCACAAAATGGGTCAAGATCAACTCCAAAAAAGAAAGCAGGGGTGATGACATGCTGCAGAACTGTAAGCAAGCAACAGTACTAAACATGAACAGATACACTGGATAACAAGGACAAAATAGCAGTTGTACAGTTAGTTGCTTAATTATCATGTGATATTTAGTTTTTCTGCATTTCAAGTAGCATATTATTAATACTGCCTCCTGCATTTCAAATTTCAATAATTTCAAAGTCTGGTGTATCAAGTTAGCACACACAAGTGAAACAAACCACTGCTTACATTCTGCAGCCCACAGAAGACAAAACAGAAGCACTAAGCACTGAATCCTTAAAGTTCATGACTTCCTGATTATGAGGATTATAATACACTAGAACTCGTCTTATTAATTATTAATTTATTAATCTAAAGTTTCTGCCTTTATATATCTTTTTATTCGTTTATGAAAATTACTGCAAGATGGGAATGAAGATTAACTTGAAAACACGTTATCTTTGTACAAGATATCCCAAATTCTCTGAGGCTTATTATACTCCATGTAACATCAAAATACCATTAGATAAAGAAAATAAATCCACAAAAAAAAAAAAAAAAAAAAAAAAAAAACAAGGAAGATCAAAAGCATCTGCTTACTCAATAGCAAAATACTACACTTATGTCTTAGTCATAACATGAGAAGTTCAGGGACCAACGCTGCTTTTCCAGCCTCAAGATCCATCAGCCAAGGCTCAGATGCTTGCTGCTATCTAAAAGGTTGTCGAGTTACCCTAAAGATGCCCTGGGAGAAAATGACACATTGCCTGGAACATCGCATTCTGCTGAGGAATGAGACCCTCTCCTAACTGCACCACTTCACAGTACTACTGTACCAACTGCAAGAAGGGGGGGGTTTCCCTGCAGGCCGTGATCAGAAATCATTGATGCAGAAGACTCTGGAGAAGATGAGAAAGTAAAACACCTGTTCTCTCCAAAGGGCTTCCACCTATTAACAGCCCTTACAGATCTCTTTCTACCAAATGAAGTTATTATACACAAACACCAATAGCACAAGTTTTTTCCTTCAGAGATGCTCCTTTGAATGCCAGTTACTGTTGAAAACAGAGACGTGCATGCACAGAGCAGGAGACTAACAAGAATTTGTTTTGAGAGGTATCATCATTTCAGAAGGCAATCAAAACAAACTTGTTTTCTTTAAAGCTGTTCTTTAGTCTAGCCCGTGTGTCCATACTGCTCTTTGGTGTCAATCCCTAGAAGTGCATAAGTGAACACACAAAATAATAATAAAAGTTCATAGCAGGCCTAACCCCGTTCCATAACACACTGACAAGGCTACTATGGATACAAGCTCAAACAAAATGTGCACCTGTACTGATGAAGCACAGCAGTAGAGGGAAGGTATTCAATGACACAGCTCCAGAAATATACATGTACATATGCATATATATATTATACAAGAATTTCCATATACCCTAATGCTAGAAGTTTGTCACCTGGAAATTCATGAGAAAATTTCTTGTAACCTGTAGGTACCAGTTTTTATATCAAATTTTGATTTGAATTCAGGATTAAAATGAAATCAGCTTTCAAAGCAAAACAGCTTAGCCTTCTTCTCTCTCAAAACCAGAAGACACAATGAAGGGAAGCTTGTCTTAGTTTCCCCAGAACTGTGTGATATCCTGCATACACTTGATTTTTTCAAACAAGAGTCAGTGTCCCAGTTACAGTAATGAAACGTACTTGTTGAATTTTACTTGATAATTGGTTGTGAAGTAAAAATTTCACATGTAACATATGATCTAAATTTTCACATGAATACTTGTAGGCAAAGACTGAAAGAGTTACTATATTATTACGCATGTCACATTGTAAGGTATCTTAATAATTAAACAACTTCACTTTCCTGATGGAGAAAAGTCCTGGCTGAAATTTAAATGTAAGTACTCCAAACAGAAATATGCATGAGTAAACATTTGCTGCAATTAACTGAAGACCACAAAATCACCAGTAAAGATTGTAATGTACTTTTCTTCTGCAGCTTAGATAAAATCTGCAAGTTTTCTCATTGACTAATATCAAAATAGAACACAGAAGAAGTGAAATCTTAAGAAGTAATGAATAACTTTGGTTTAAAACTATAAGTTTCCACTTTCCACTTCTTTCCCCCAGGTCTGTTCTCTTTCCCCCTCTACCTTCACACACCAACAGATTTAAAAGACAGAGATAAGTGTTTTCACAAAACCTGATTTTAAGCTAGATAATATCTTTTTGGTCAAAACCTCTTTCAGTGTTCTTATTACTGCCTGCTAATTATTTGCATTGACTTATTTTCTTTTTTACAAGAACCTCAGGATAGTCTATACATATGCCAATTAAAAATGCTTACCTGCCTGCTGTATGGAATCATAAAAAGGCTTACAAGAGTCTTATTTTTCCTCACCAGCAAGCAGATTCATGCTAGAAATAAATAACACATCCAAATTAGTATAATTTACTGACTCAGTGAAGTCATCAAAATTTTCATTCAAAAAATGCATGAAAAAATTGCCCTTAGTCATACCAGGAAGACAGGTACAGGGAGGAAAAAAAAAAAAAAAAAAAGAAAAAAAAAAAGAAGGAAACAGTTTGTGCCCCACTACACCAGCTCACCAGCTGGAATGCTGACATTGAGAGAGACCTTACTTAAGTCTCTCCTATGCCCAATTTATCTCAGATGCCATTTTCCTCCTTTCTAATCCTCATGCTGCCTAGGGTGTTTTATAGCTTAAATAATCGTCGGACGAGGGTGTTTGTGGGAAACTGAATGATAACGTCTAGCCTTCTGAGTGAATGCCACAATCATCAAACTATTTATAGGAAGGGGTCCTTGACGAGCCTCACTTACTCTTTCTGTGCTTATGTAGGATTCAGCCCATGGTGAGCAGCAGCAGGACCATGCTCAGCCTCGCAGTTCTGAGGTGCCCTGTTCTTACCCATGTAGAAACCACTCAGAGTACTGGAAAGCAAAATTTCAGACCTCAAACAAACATTAGTGTTGGAAACCGAGGAATATCCTAGTCTGGGGATAAGCCCAGCTCAGTAAGAAGGAATCTAGTTTGTGATTTAGATACTTAAAGAAGCTGACAGGCACCTGAGTCCCTTTAGGAATGAAGGTTTATGCCTTTACCATAAGGATTGACTTATGCTATTTCCACTTGATAGATATTGCTAATACAGCATAGTAGCAGTGAGCAGTCACACAGTGAAATAGCACTTGAACTGGACAAAAGGAGCTGTGCATTTTAAGTCTCTTTTCAAGGACATACTTTGCATCAGAGATTTTTATTTACAGTGCTCTGAGACATAGAAGAAAATGATGCTTGTTGCAGGCTGTAGGCTGATGTCACCAGGCCTCCCCAGAGCCCCAGCACATAGCCAGCCAGTGGGGTTACCACAGGAAGAAAACACAACGAGAGCTTCAAGTGTTCACACCAAGCTGTTGTGTGCAGCTCCTGCTTGTTTCTACAGAGAAAAGGTTGGGGCACCACTTCTCACCTGCCTCGTGCCACACTCCCGATTGCAGGAGTGAACTCCAGCAGCGCAGGACAGCGCGACCAGCAGCAGCCCTCACCCCGCGGCTGGGGGAAGCAGCCCGACCTGCACAACCTGCAGCCGCTGCGCCCTGCCTTGTCCTGGGTGCACCGGTGCCCACTTCCAGATCAGGCCCTAAGCAGCTTCATACTCCTACTAACCCCACACAACACGCAGCCATTAGGCTCAAAGCTTCGTTATAGGCAAAGAGGAAAGCACAGCATCGACATGAAGCTGAGAAAGGACTACAGTATAATTGGAAGGCCTCAAAGGCTTCAGTCCAGGTTAGTTGTCATTACATAACTAACATAACTAACAATACATAACTAACAACAAACAAAAGATAAAGAATGCTACTACACAAATACTGACATGCATTGCCCTGTGTACTACAGGCACACTACCTAGCACCTCACCCTCCCCTGGTGTCACGCTTGCCCTTCTGCTGCCCCTCGGCCTCAGCATGCCAATGGCCGCAGTCACACAGGGCCAGTGCCACCTGCATCCCAGCTCCACCGCCGGGAGAACCGTGATCTCCCTAGGAAGTACTTAAGGACATCTACATACTTTCTAACATTGTTTTAAACCTTGCTCTTTCTGTAGTGCTTCAAAATTATTGTATGCGGTGCATTTTGCATATGAGGTACTTGCTCTGTGCCAGCTTTTCTGCCCCTATCACTGGTTTTGCCCAGCTCTCAAGTCTGTGTTTCTTTAACTGGCCATCAGCGAGTTGTTCATAGCCAGGGGTCTCCGGGGCCCACCTGCGTCCCACCTCTCACCATCCTACACTTGCACTCTTCTGTGGGACATCCTGTGTCCCTGCCTCTGAGGCCTCTAACTCTTCTGTATGCTAATGCCATAACATTAGACTCGTGAATACCTCATTCCATACATAATTACTACTCATCACTACTATCTCTGTAAAAACACTGTTGCTGTATGATACAGACATAAGCAAAATAAAAATTAGGCCATTAGAAAAATTGTTGTTACAGCAAATCCAAGCATAAAAAGAAGGCTCAAAACCAGTCATGGCAAACTGAATCAAAGCACAAGCCCCGCACAGAGGCCTTGCAAACACATTACAAAGTCGTTGGCCTCGCTCACTGCATGTCAGAAAGGGCTGCAGAGCCCCATGCTCCCTGCCTTCCTACACCACCCCTCTGAGCAGCCCTGCCTGCTGAATTCAGTTCCAAATTCTCAGTGCAGCTCATTGCCCCAAAACTACTCAAGCAGGATCAATGTGGGAATGCTCTATTTTAGTGGTGAGGGGCAAGCACTTACAAGCCATTAGCTCCAGCAATTAACAGTCTCACCCATGCAATACAGCCCTGGGCTGGGGCACCCACAGAGGGAAGGGCAGAAGCTGACTGCTGCCGCAGCTGGGTGCCAGCAAAAAAAATAAATAAATAAATAAAATAAAAATAAAAGTCAGGGCTTGTAGCACAACTGGTGAGGATGCAGAGAAATGGAGCCAGGCAACAGCTTGCAGTGAGCACTGAGTTACTAGGTTTCTGCAGGGGCTGCAATCAACCTCTAATTCAAGAAGTAATGCAATACACCAAAGGACGAAGACAGCTTGAAATACAAATGGAGTTACAACAAGAACACAAGACTTATTTTTTATTTGGTCAGGGCTTTCTGAAGGGGAAGAGGAGGGAGATGGAAGAGCTTAAGAATCCAATTTGGATGTAACCCTGTAGTCCGATAAATGCAGCTCTGCCTGTAGTGGGTTTACGTGGCAAGGTTTTGGTAGCAGGGAGCCATAGGGGTGGTTTCTGTGAGAAAGATCTAGAAGCTGCCCCATGTTTGGGAAGGGCCCCATTGTTTTCCAGATCCGATCCAATAAGCGATGTTGTTTTGCGCCTCTGTGAGAGCATATTTAAGACAGGGAAAAAACGCTGCGCCACACAGCAGCCGGGAGAGTCAAGGGAGTGGGAGAACAGCCTTGCACCAAGGTCAGTGTAGAAGGAGGGGGAGAGGTGCTCCAGGCGCCGGAGCAGAAGTCCCCTGCGGCCTGTGGTGAGGCCCATGGTGAAGCAGGATGTCCCCCTGCAGCCCGTGGAGGAGACCACGGTGGAGCAGGTGGCCCTGCACTGACGGAGGCTGCCGCCTGTGGAAGACCCCTGCCGGAGCAGATTCCGGGCCGGACCTGTAGCCCGTGGAGAGGAGCCCACGCAGGAGCAGGTGATCTGGCAGGAGCTGCTGCCCGTAGGGGAGCCAGGTTGGAGCAGTTTTCTCCTGAGGGATGGACCCCGTGGTACGGACCCATATCTGGAGCAGTTCTGGAAGAGCTGCTGCCTGTGGGAAGCCCACGCCGGATCAGTTCATCAAGGACTGCATCCCGTGGGTGGGACCCCACAGCACAGGGGACGAGAGTGACCGAGAAGGAGCGGCAGAGAAGAAGTGCTGTAGACTGACCATAACCCCCATTCCCCGTTCCCCTGCGCCGCTCGGGGGGAGGAGGTGGAAAAGGGTGGATGGGGGGGGAAGGTGCTTTTGGTTTTTTTTTCCTTTGTTTTCTCACTTCTCTCGCTTGTTAGTTGTAGGCAATAAATCTTACTATCTCCTTATGCCGAGTCTGTTTTGCCCGTTACAATAATTATTGCGTGATTTTCTCGTCCTTATCTCAATCCTTGAGCCCTTTTCACATATTTTCTCCCCATTCCTCTTTGAGGAGGGGGAGTGAGAGAGCGGCTGTGGTGGAGCTCGGCTGCCCACTCGAGCGGAACCACGACACTGCCATAGCTATAGATGGGGCCACAGGTGTTGTATTACCCAGCTGCAGGCCTTGGGCTTGTCAGGCTCTGCCTGGACTTAAACATGGTGGCAGCTCAATTCTAGCTGCACAGCTTTAACAGCCCTACCTAATGACCAGATCACTTCTCTGAAATATCTTAGCATTCCACGACTGCATGACACCTGATGTTAAAACAGTTTTGATGCATTTCTGTAAGTAATGAATGATGATAGCTAGTAGCTATCTTATGCAGGATGAACAGCTGTGGCCAGAGAACAGATAATACAAACATGACAAAAGCCTTGAAAATCTGAGCACAGGACAATTCCACAGGTCTTAGGTGCACAAATAACTTGTCCAGGGGCAGCTCATTTGAGCTACTGATCAAATAAATGCAACCACAAGAGCTCACTTAGTTTAAGGAGGAATAAATATCCAACCTATGTAAAACACTACATATATAGTAAACTCAGATGTAGCACGGAATTGCAGACCAACAAGGAGGAAGAAAATAACATCATGCTCCTCCTAGCAGAAGATCCAAGATGCAGATGATTCCCTGCTGCCCACCCCAGTTTTCCATTGCACGCTCTGCTTCTGAATCACCTCGGTGCTCCCATACCTCAGATGCACCCTAATCATGACACCTGCATGCACTGCTGCCACTGCTCCAGAGGTAATTTTCATTAGTTCCTTCTTTATTATTTTATTCCTTATTAAAGAATTTATAAGTTCAAAGCAGAACAGGAGAATTTGGGCTTAGCAAGTGACTTTGCTCTAATGAACCCCTTCTCATCTTAGCTTCTGCCTCCCCCTGTTCCCAGGCTGCAGCCAGCATGCTCGGAAAGCTGCAGTGGCCAGGAGGGAGCCCCACACACAACTACTTGCATGGCCCTGCCACGGCCACACCAGTGGGTGCCCCGACTGCTCACACACTGTACAGTAACTCTAGAGAATGCATTTATGCTCTCACAAACTATCTTTACATAAAGCTGCTCAATATTAGTCTTGATTTCAATGGAATGCTTATTTTCTTCAAGGATATACCCACTACACAACGTACATACTAAATATTTGTGCAACAGTCCAAGAGGTTTAACCTGTGTTCAGAGATGAGATTATTGTGTGCTAGACACTTAAAGTCCCCAAATTATTCTTCTGACTAAATCTTACGGGAAATATATATAGATGAGACCTTCACTTTTTTTTTTTTTCTGAGCTATTTAAGTTTCAATTTACAAATGAAGGAAAGAAAAAACAAAACAAAACAAAACAAAAAAAACTCTTCATTACTTATTGTTGAATGCTTTAGAATATGATTTATATTATATAGGGAGGGAAAAAAAATGTCCTGCTCAGTGGGTTCACTTGTGAAAGATGTCTTGGTCAATAATAACTGCAAATGACAGTGTTGCGGGGGTAGAACTACCCTACAACCATTATGTTTAATTAGCTAGTTTGTTGAAATGACTATTTGATACCTTAGAGTTTTTGTCATGACAGCAATATTTTTGAAAACCAGTTGTGTACATGCAGTTTGCTACACTTCATGGTGTTTCACATGGATTTATTCATTTAATCTGCTTTGTCAGGAAAAAAATAAATAAAGGAATGTGTTTGTAACTAACATAGGCAGTCTTATGGGGTGTTAGAGTTTCACATGTTTCCAATGTAATTTCCAAACTTTCTTGCTTTTTACTGAGAACAAGTGTTTAATGCTTACGACTGTACTGTAGTATTTGCAAGGGTAATGAGCTATTCAGTGTCTACTCTGACGGAGCTATTTGTACCTAGTTAATGCCTTTGAATGTAATTGACAAATTAATATCTTTTTCCCATTAGCTGTATTAAATAAGGGAACTGCTGTTCCAGAATTGTAACCTTTTTATTTATTATAGCAAACTTCTCAAACTTATTGGATGAAAACTTAGCCCAACTAATACATCAAAATGAGAGAAAGAAACCTTCTTTCTGCTCTATTCGTGATCTTAAATTTCTTCACATTTCCTAAGCTAGACAGTGACAATTAATTTTATTAATTCCACTGTTTATATTGTTCCCAGTATTGCTGTACTCAGTTTATCACTGGTAAAGTTTAATTTTAAAAAGTTTGTATCATTTAAAACAATACCAGCGTGAAACATTTCTGTTTATCTTGTAGATTCCAGTATTGATTTCCTTTATTAAGTTTGAAACACCTTTTTATGCATTAAGGCTTTTCCATGAAAAACTAATAAAAGATTTTAAACTGCTAAACATCACTCTGGCACCCTCTGAAGCTGTTACACACAATGCCTGAGGTAACTGAGAAGATATGTTTTCTCTCCATCTTTTAATGCTCCGGTAAGCAACAGGGGGCAAAGTCCTCCCTCTGACTCAGATATTTGCACCTTCTTGGACACAAATCAGAATTTCTGCTATTTCTTTTGGACACATTTGCACGTGGCTGTTTTGGCTGGCCACCTACTCCAGCTGGTGGATGACAAAATGAGATTTTCTGCATCTTTTCAGAGATTAGCTGTCCCTAACCTTTATATGATTCAAGACAGCTTCCTCATATCCAAGGCACAACAGAATTATGAGACTAATATCTTAGCAGTGCAATACCAATAATCCTATTGGTATTTCACTACTGCAGAGCTTGGTGCATTAGGAATACATTTAAGATTAATTTGTATTTAATAGTACTGAAATAATAAAATAATAATAATAATAATAATAATCCCATCCTGTGCTTCTAGTAGAGAAATTAACTTGAGTTTCCCCCAGCTCCACAACAAAATATGTCTCAAAACACTTTTGGTCTTTACAAGGACGTTAGAACCAAGAACTTCATCATCTGAATACAACATGTATACCTTTAGCTATTTACTGCCACTAACTAGTCTAGCTAGCCAGCAGTTCAATGTGGCAATAACTTTGATGAATTTAAACATGCTGCTGTCATTTTGGAAACAATCCACCTTAACACACCCAAACAAATTGTATCCATCATTGGTAGCTTAAACCAAATAAATGAAGCATGTATAATGGGAAAAGTTTCATGAAGAAGAAAGAACCTACAGTTCACCAAAATAATAACACAACATGAAATTCATTTTAAACTAAATACCAAATTACTGAACACAAATATGAATGAATAACTGGATAAGTGCTCTAACTTCATTAGCATTTATTTCTTTTCAGTGATTATTTTTATTAACAAACAGCATTCATTCCAAGTTATCCAACTCAAATTCAAGCCTCCAAATTCAAATGAGTGCTACGACAGTTTTTTCTTATATTAAAGCAGAATCTCTTAAGTCAATAGTGACTTAAAGGGACATTTTTTCCTCTTATAATTACTGCACAGGAGAAAAAGGGGAAGAAAAATGGATAAATAGTAAAGACCTGTGAATTAATTAGCATGAACTTACTCTTGCTCCTTCAATAAGTTTAAGGTTCTTTTTCTCTAAATTTGCATATACATAGGAGATACTTTTAGGAAAAAAACAAACAAACAAACAAACAAACAACAACAACAAAAGCGTACTATAGTTAATACAGACGTTGTATAGCCACCAGGCACATTATAAACTGTTATCAGTTGTGACTCAGACTCAGAGGAAGGAAATGATTTACTAAACCACACAGTATCAGCACGATAAAAGTAGTATTTAAGAACCAAGGACCACATTTATTTTATCTACAGTTTAGTCTCTTGCTTAGGGACACTCACAGAAGGTCAAAAGTGCCAGTTCTGCACCTGACTGTCGTTAATAAGAAAGTTCTAGCTTGTGGTGCAACAGTCTACAGCAACCAGAAGAATCCTGTGCCCTAGGTAAGTGAATTTTCCCATTAATAAAATATAATTCCTTAACCTGGAAACGTTCATCTTCCATTCCTACAGCTCAGCAAATGCAATATGACAGAGCTACTGGAGTAATTCCTATGAATTCCAAGTCAAGCGTACAGGCAGAGGAACACACATATATCCTCGCCTCTGTAGAGAAAACACACAGAAAAGACTTCAGCCATGTGTTTCCTAAACCCTCTGTCCTAAGAAAGGGCTGTGCTGGATGTCTCAGCGTTATAAGCCGAACTGTAGTTTACATCTTGTTTTTCAGAGTTACCGTTATAACCACTCATGGCACCAGGAGGACCAGCTGGAACAGCTGACACGAACAAGATGAAGCAAGCCCAACATGCAGCATGATCTCAAACATCTCCTGTGCTACAGATGTTGCTGTGTTAAATGATAGCTGAGCATCTCTGCTTTAAAATGCTTGAACCAGCACAAGTGCCACTTCATTCCTTCATGATGTTTTCATTCAGCAAGACAGGTGCTCTTGCCACAGAGTATACCAAAAAAGAACATCTAAAATATGTATTCACCAACATCTGTCTCACTTTTACTGAAATGCATACTTGAGTAACTTCTTTAAGGAGCAAAAAGTTTTTCACTTACTTTGACCTCCTAAGGAGCCTTCTTGTGCTGTATGTCACAAAACACTTATAGGAAACTAACCTCAGCCACACAAAATCTAGGCATTAGAACTTGAGCTTAGAAAGACAAAACAGAAAAAAATTCAAATTATCTCTAAAAATTTAGAACAACTTAATGCAATATATTTTGCAACAAGATTTTCAAAGCTTTTAAAAAAGGAAACATCACCAATATACTGAATAATTTTCAGTTGTACATTTACTTATAAAGCTCATGTTTTATTTTAGCATATGAAATACATGATTAAAGAGAAAAGCAGCTCCAGCCCAGCCTTACTTCACACCTTCAGTCTGGAAAATATATGGCAGATGATGGTACAGTAACATTATTTCATGGCTGGTGATGCCGAGTCAGTTGACCAAAAATCCAAGGAACCTAAAATTGTAAGATATCAAAAATATTTATTTTCTCCAAAAGCTAAATTGATCTCTCTGAAGCAAATGAGAATTAATTTGGGAATATTTCTCAACTTCCATGGTTCTTTTGTTTTATCAATGCATGTACTGGAAATGGTTGAAGAGCTACTAATTTCTAGCACTGAATGCATTTTCATATTGCTGCTTATTCATTATCCTAACCAATGGCTTGCCAAAGATGTGCTGTATCTGAGCATTAGTGTGAGGCAACCGTTGAGTTAACAGCCATTCTAAGTGCTGGGGAAAAAAAAAAAAAAAAAAAAAAGTATAATTTTTTCAACAAGAACACCATTAATCCCATAACTTACTCTACAAAAGCTCTACAAAAATGCTTATGTTTAATTCCAGGGAATCACATACACAGAAGCATTTTTCTTGTTCTATCATACCACAAACACAACGAAAATATAGTTATAAAGCAGAAAAAGAATGAAGATCATGAAAAACCTAATACTAAATTTAGTTGGTAAATGTTTTATGATTTACAGTAGTCTTTCTCTACCCATCAATGTGGTATTCAGGAAGATTTTTAGTGGTAGGATATTGCAATGCAGAATGAAAAAGCTAAACTGCTGACATTTACAAAGCTTTGCATAAAGAATTGTACATGTAAGGACCCTGCTCTCTCAAGATACTTGCTGGAAGATACAGCTTTGTTTCTGCATTTTGGTTACTCACCCTACTTTACAGAGTGAATGAGACCTAATTTATCAATGACAATGCTGCATCTCTAGTAGCAAAAAAAAAAAAAAACAAACTTCTCAAAGTGCAACAATAAAGTCCTTACAAGAACTTGAACAGGCATAACTGACCTCGTAATGATAGTCTCGATTATGAAAGAGTATAAAACATCCACAGTAAAAAGTATAGCTCTGGATGTCTCCCCAAAATACTATTGATAACAACATTCCACCAGCCTAGCTTAGCTGTACTTCAGAATTACATCCAAAAGGGATTGCATAATAAACGTAATGATTTCATGCAGTTGTAAAAAATCTGCCAACTAAATTTGCAGACATTATTATATCAAAATTGATTACAGAAATTATATGTAATGATAACTAATCTGTTTCCATGATGACAGAAATAAAACAGGTATTCAGAAATCAGAAATGTGGCCAGACAATAACAAGTGGTATTCAATGAGGAAAAAGGTGAGTTTAAACATTTAATGGCAAACCAGGTATACAATGCAAAGGAAATCATAAAAGACAAATATACTGAAAGGTGTTTAGAAACAATAGTGAATAGAAAACAAATTCATAATAAAGTGACAGTAATGAGACAATAAATTGTATGCGACTTTCCCATGTCATGTTCAAGTATGCATATCTGGAACTAGCCTGAAATCCACATATCTGAAAGTATCACGACCTCTCTACCCACACCCCCCCCCCAAAAAAAAAAAAAAACAAAAAACAAAAAAAAAAAAAAAAAAAAAAAAAAACTATGTATTCTTAAAGACTGTTTTACAGAATGTTGTGTTTCCATTATTTATGCAGGGGAAAAAAGAAAAGTAGATTAAACATTAGGAATGGCAAGCTGTAAACTAGATCTGTTAATCTACTCAATCTTAAAAAAAAATCAGTAGGAATTTCACAAATTAGATGATTTTAAATTAGATTAGGCAGAACACTAAAATCCTTACTTAACTGTAAAACCCTATTTTGGGAGAAGCAGAAAATTTAAGTAGTCTTTATCCCTCTCTAAATTTTAAATTATTAAGATAATGCTATCAATACTACAAGAAAAAAAAAGAAAAATAGAAAAAGAAAAAGAAAAGAAAAGCAGCTATCTAAACATGTTCTTCCCTCTACATAATCATTTTTTTGCATTTACCTTCTAAGACAAAATTAACAAGTATTGGTACATGGCATATAGCTTGATTAATCTTTAATACCGCTGTAGATGTTTGAATAATTCAGGACATTTCATTAATGACTGTAACAATAAAATGATTTCTTACAGATCAATCTCAAACATCTTTTCCTATTACTTGGTCCTTCAGTCTCCAATTCGAATGGAAAACAGATATTACAAAAAAGGCTCTCTCACTAAAATCCTTTTCTCAGCACGCTCATTTGCGTTATCATCAGTTCCCCAAGTCACCTGATTATCATGGAAGAGACCGACAATGCTTTTTGCAACCCACACAAGGTAATATTCGTTGTGGATTTCACTTTCATGGCTCACTTTACCTGTTTTCACTGCCAGGGATAAGCAGCACTGCTTTGTGAATTGTGAGAGCATTGTGGTGAGCCTTGTTCACACGTACTATTAGCCTGCCACCAACAGAGCAGGCACATGAGGACTCTTGGGGTCTGCCTTCATGCCAGGTATTGGCACAACTGGTGCCAGAGATGAGACCTGGCTGGCACTGGTACACCTGCGTCCGATGGCCCTGGATAGCTTAGCAGAAAGCACGATGCTCTATGCCTCCCAGTGACCACCCACTACAGATATTTTGTCCACACCTGGCCATGCCATTTCAGTTTCCATGCTGCTGCTTCACATACTGCTAACCAGTTTACCTACTACCTAGACTCAATACCTGATGCAGCTATACTCAAACAATTACATCCACCAATTTTTCCTCATGAATATAGAGATTTCTAATACAGGATGAAAAAAAAAAAAAAAAAAAAAAAAAGTTGGATTTAACTGATTGTTCTTTATTATTATTGAGAGTCACAGGACTTAATTCTTTCTAATGTCTAGAGAAGAGCTTTAGTTCAGAAATTCTAATGTTATATTTACAGACTGCTTCAGAACCGGGAATGGGTAATTTACACGTGTTGATAATCTGTCAATGCTAGAGACATTCCCCTCTAAGATACGGCATAGACAAAACTTTTTTAACAGTCTCTAGGAGTGTAATTCACTCCCTTATTTCTTTATTAAGCATTAAGTCATAAGCCTGGAATACGACAATATGAAGTCTATCCCAAGTTCTGCTATTTTGCCTCTTTTTATTTTGTTTCTTTTTTAATTTGAAGTTGTTAATACAGGGACTGTTGCTCGTGGGTCTACGCAGTACCTATTAAATAGGTCTCTCACAGTACATGGAATTTACAGGCATTAATGTTATATATACGTATCTTAATGAAAAATGTACATAGCTGAATCAACACGTTATGCATAACAAATAAAGCGACAGCTCTTTCCCCAAAGAAAAAGGAAAAAAAAAAAAAAGATATTCAGAAGGAATTTCCTTTTCCAAGGAAAAAAAAAAAAAAAAAAAAAAAAGATATTCAGAAGGAATTAGCTTAAAAAATAAAGTAACACTGAAAATTATTCCAGATGACTAAAGCTAATATTTTACTTTCTGAGTGCTTTCTACACCATTAGGTTGTAGGGTTCTTCTTGTTTTGTTTTTAAATGGAAGCCACACAGAGCTTTCTATTGACTTCAGTGCACTTTGAATCAAGCCTGTAAGAAGCCCTTGATATTTTCGATCTTACACCATGCACTTTCTCTCTCTCAACATTTTAAATCCAAAAGCAATACACTCAGGATTATACTACGACATGACATTTCTCTGGAAATCAAATGCAAGTTCTTCTCCGAAATAAGCCAGCCCTGACTATAAATTAAAAGGTTCCATCCTGGATTTTCTCTAGAAGTCTTGATAGCAACTGGCCATCAAGATGTTATTTAAAAGAGGAGCTCCTTTGCTGTATTCCTTTCCTCCTGCCTCCAGGATAGACAGTTTTTGGAAATGCTCAGACAGCACAATTTGAGCCCTCTTATCCCCTTCTGAAAGCTGCTGTGTGACAGAGGGGTGAGTCCTCACATTACACGTCTGACAGTCAGTTTCTCTGGAATCTGATCTAAACACCTTTTGGGCATGAGCCATTGGATAATTTGGTGTCAAGTGGTTTACCACTTGGGAACACATTTGCTAGCCAAAAAATGGAAGAGGTTATGGGGAACATGGGCTTTACAAGAGAAAGGACTTTTAAAGGTCTCATATAAAGGCATAATAAATGAGACTGATTAGATATTATCTATAATATGCTACCATATATAGTGTGCCAATACCCTCTAGTGGAAGCACTTGCCTGTGTTTATGTCACCCTGCATTAACTGGTGTACAGAGTCCTAGAAATCTAAAAACCTTCTTATGAAAGATTTTCGTGCCTTGTGTAGCAAATGACTGCAGTTTTGGAGCAAAGGTCTCCTTAATTTGTGTTCTGTACCCTGCTATGTGTGAGGCTTAGTTATTGTGGTCCCTGTGACAGCTTCTGCCCCTCCCAACACATGCAATGATTAAAATCTTTGGAGTTTTCTGAAGTAGTGTATGCACTCATATGGGATAATAAATAGGCATAACTGAAGGCAGCTTGACACTTCTGTATTTATGCTTTTCTGTTCACTAGCCTAACAATATCTTCCGTTATCATAAAGTGACTTATAGAACTATGTCAAGCTCAGAACGTGTTGAAGAGGCAGCTTGCACAAGCCAGACTGGGGGTGAGACAGAAGTTTCCATTATCAGCAGAGAGGGAGAGTTAAAATTGATTGCCATACATACACAGCTTTCTGAATCAGTAACATTTCCTTCAGCTGCAAGACAAAAAGTCCTTGTGAATAAATGGATATCCTACAGCTTATCTGTAATCATTTGCTATCAACCAGCAGAGGCCAAAACACCACCCATCTTACCGGCTTGCAAGTGGGTATTTGTCAGCTGATGTCGTAAAGTAGGGATTTTTAAGTAGCATTTCCTGGAACTATTGCATATATTTTTAAATTTAGCAAATGTGTCTGCATAATGGCAAGAGACTGTACTGAGCTTAAGGAATCTATGGTCTCCAGCTTGAAATTCAAATGCAAGGCTATAGAAGGGCAACTAGACTACATGTATGTGTGTGTGAAGGGGCAGAAGGAAAGACCTTTGGCATGCAAAAAAAAATTCAAACCTGAAAATTAATTCTCCACTCAAAAAAATTTGCAAGTTATTTACACAAAAACATTGCTAAAATAACAAAACGGTCCCACTGTACTATGTATTTTTCAAAAACGTGGTTAGAAACAGCCATGCTCACAAATAACACCATCTAAGTGACATCCAAACCTGTACTAGCATTTTCTTGCTCAATGCACTGATGTGTTTTATATTACTCCAATAGGTTTTCATAAAGCACCTCAATTCCTTAAATAGACCCTATGCTTACATCTTATAAAACCAACGTTGCACACAGAACATTACAGAAGTGTTATTTATATTGCATCAGGTTCTCTACGGTTAATAAAAACCAGTGGCCTTTTTCCGATTACTGTATAGCCTAACTAGACAGAGCTCAGATAAAGGTTGTGTTATCATGGAAAAAAAAAAGTCACAAAGCACTGAACAGTAACATTAAATACAGTACTGCATACTCTGGAGCTCCCCAGACCTGAGTGAATACGCTGTAATTTGAAATTGCTCATGTCATTCTGCTCTAAGGGGCTAACACCCTCCACAGGCAAGCAAGGATATTTGGTGACTCAACTTAATACAGGATCAGATAATTTTCTATTTCAGGGTCAAGCCAGAGAGGACCTGAGTAGGTCTTGGAGGGAGAGCCAAGTAAAAAGAGTAAGGTAAGGGCTCAGCTTCTGCTGTGCTTTAGAACAAGTGGGAAAACACTGCACTTAGAAATCATTAACAAGTGGCTGTTTACCCTTTAATCACCATTTGACTATTAAATACATGGGGTTTCTGCACAAAGTTCTAATTAATCACTACTACTAATGTAAAATTAAAAACATTTATAATTTTTAAAATCTTGTTTTTCTGGATTTGTGTTTTGTTTTCTTGATTATAATTGCCTTGCCAATCAGATACATGGCCAAAACCAATGGAGGAGAGAGTATAAGTAAAGAAGCAGCAAACAAATCTTCACAGCACAAACTGCCTGCACCACAAGACAACAACAAAAAAAAAAATAAAAAAATGAGAGCATTACGAGAACTGACTACAATCAATGTCAAGATTTAATCTGGTGTTTCGATGATCAAAACCAATTTGTAAAAAAATTACCCATAATTAAAGGGCCAAATTCCCAAAAGAATGTTTTCATTTTATCCCCTTGGAAACAAGCAGTGTTCAGATCTATCCTCTACGGTAATAATCTCCCATCAAATGAATAGCAGAATGACATTTCAGTAGGCTTCACAGCATGAAAACAGGTAAGGACACACGAACAGGGATGAAATAGCATAAGATATTTAGCTTATCTATTACAGTTAAACAGCACTGTTATTTTAGAACATGTTCTCTATAAATTCAGCACTCTTAACTTTCTGTGAGTGGGTATTTAAATTTTCAAGAAAAGGCACCGTCAGCTGAGTTGTTATACACACAATGGAATGAAGAAAAACATATTTCTATCAGATTTATTTTCTCGACTGAAAGAGTATATCAATAACAATATACTAGGAGCTAGCTTAAATCCAAAGGAAGGATCCTACTTGATTTAAGACTAGGTCAGTCTCTCCACATCTATTACAAGCAGACTGTAAATCACTGTTTTTCACACAAGTTTTTCTCTTGCCAGAAATTTCTCTCTACCAAGCTTCCTTTAAGGAAGCAGAGAAACCTATTACAAACATATTAAGTTGCGCTGTTGTAAATACCTAAGAGAAACTAGTACAGGCACACATCCGCTGCAGGAAGAGGAAGAGGACAAGCAGTCACTAAGTACTAAGCTTCTCCCCTCCTAGGTTGCCAGTTCCAGTGAGACCCAAGATCAAGAGCTGCTACCAAGCGTGATAGCTGCTTCACAGCCCATTTGCAGCCCCAGTCAGTTTTCACTAGGCAAGCAGCCACAGCACAGAAGCACTACTAACAGATTTACTTGGCAAGATCTGGATCTGAGTTTGGCCAGAAACAAGAGGCTTAAATCCTTAGGGCTTCTTCCCACACTGCTGTGAGCTTTGTCCCTGGCTCCTGCCAGCAGCCCCACAGCACCCAGAGAGACCTAGGAGAGCTGCAGCTGAAAAGAGTTGTCTTGTTCCCCCAGACAGGTCAGAGTTAGGACAGCACCCAGCCACTCTCAACCCTGAGTTCCAGCTACAAGCACACTGCTTTGCAGCCATGAATATGGGCACAGGAAAAAATCTTTTCCTTCCTACATCCTGGCAGCACATCAAAAATCAATACCAGTTGCCTAAGTAAAATCTCAGCCTGACAGGGCCTCCCTGCTGGCTACGCAGCAATACTAATGGTCTTGTAGTGGTCTTTAGACAACACAGGGATGTCAATATAATTTTGTTCCACTTTTCTTGCTTGCCAGGTCCCATATGCAACCAATTCATAACCTTGGTTACTCATACCTTTGCACAAATGGACCGACTCTCCACCTACACATTTAGCTGTCCCTTTCCTCACTCCAGTGCTTCTCTGATCACTGTGACAGCCTTTGCAGTATGTCCCTCCAAATCTGCTTTGCTTTTAATATTTCACTAAAATGCCAATGAAAACTGCTTTTACCTCCCAGGAGCACAAAATCTTCTTGTCTTCTTCAAGCGCAGTAGACAAAGCCTATTCCCATCAGACTAAACAAATAAGCAATGGAGTCAGAAAATCAGGGACGTATTGAAGACTTCTCAATCTGAACCTCAGAGTGTTTCAGAGATATTAGTTAACTCCTTAGGGAAAGTATTCTACCTTATTATTCTACTTTATAGGAAAAAGTTATATATGCATTTAGCCAAAGACCTAGAAAAATACAGCATGCACCTTTTGGTGAGCAACAACGTAAACCATTCTAAAGCCTTATATGTAAAATATTTACATTTTCAAAGCAGGCAGCTGGCTCTAGAGAAACACAAACATATACAAACAGAAACGCTGCCAAGTATAAACAGATTATGTATATAGATGGACGCTAAATGCACCTGCAAGGAAAGATGAGCACCTTTCAGTTGGCACAGTGGTCCTGTGCTCCAGGGGTGCCAGAGGTTTGGGAGCCAGTGTGCTGGGCACACAACTCATCAGCATGCTCCCTGTAGGACTTAGGCCTGCCAAGAAACAGCCAACTCCTGTAAAATCCCCTTTGTTAAAGTGGGTGAGCACGCGTGAGGAACCAAGAAGCAGGGTTTCAATCCTAAACCTCTGACTCACCTGTGCCACGCTGGCAGTGCCTGGGTTCAACTGCAGGCCGAGGGAGGGCCCACCACCGCACGTCACCAGCCCCTCTCCACACAGCCACTGCTGGCCAACTGAGCACAACTGGAAGTGGTAACAAAAGTTGTGGTAAACAAAAGCATCACATTTGCATCACACCTTGGACAATCATTGCCTTCAGACAAAGAAAACCCCACAACATATTACAGGTCCTGAACACAGAATCCAGTGGGTCTGTCACTGCCAGCACTGCCAGGACATCCCCACGCTTCACTCTCCCTCCCTTTGTTTGAGACATAAACACAAGCTTTCGAACAAAATACTTTCTTTGGTACAATAACAACAAATACCACAATACAGTTAGCACATATCTTCAAAATATTCAGGAATGCCCATGATTGTGTACATTACACCTAAGCTCCAGATGAAAGAAGGCTTTTAATTTTGCTAACAAAAACCATGGTGAACAAACTTCGGTCCACCTTACATACTTTCACAAAACATGAGGCACTCTGGCTTCCTGCTGCTTTTGACACCTCTAGAAGCTATCACATGCAACTTGGAAATCTGCCAGGTGCAGCAACCAGCCCCACAGCAGGGCCCTGGGCTGAGCGGTTGGTGTAACAGGCACCTGGGACACCAGCAGAGCTTATGTGGAGGAAAGCAGTCAGACCTTTCAACTTCTGCCCAGGGTCATGGCTACCACGGAGGGGAGAGGAGTGGTAGGTTAGATGAGGAATAAGTTTCAGCAAGAGTTCAGCTTTGTTTTTTAAAAACACTACACAGTAAGCAAAGAAAGAACATGCTGTTGGATAATGCTTTCTTAGCCAAGATTATGCTCTAAACAACATCATCCCTTTCACTCAATCAAAACAGCTGTATTCCAACACAGAGAAACATGAATACACACTGCATGAACCAGCCCTCAAATGAGCCGTTTCCTCTGTCTGGGCTGACAATCAGAACTGCTCCTCAGTAATTCTCTTTGTAGTGCCACTATTTGAAACTCAATCACAAAGCTGTTCATCATCCTCCAAGCTGGTTAAAAGCAAGGACTTCCTTCTGTTGCTCACACATATGCATAAACAGTGCCAAGCGAGATGCTTAAAGGCATTTGAGATAGGCAAGGGACTCAAAGAAGATGAGGGACGCAGAAAACCCTCACCCTCTGAGGCAGGAGCCAAGAAGGAATTTTATTGCAACTGAAATGATAGAGGGAAACTCAATTCAGACTCAGTTGTTCAGTAAGTAATTACACAACTAAACTGCAAGGAAACTATAGGCTTTTATTTATAGATATTTTATTTTCTACATAGCTACTTTGTGTCCAAAAAAAAAAAAAAAAAAAAAGTTTAAATCAAACCAGTACACTCTTCAACAGCCAAGCAACAGAAAGTTACTTCTAAAGTTACTTCTTCTTCTCCTCCCTTCTAGTATTTCTAACACAAAAGGAAACAAAAAAACAGAATTCAAGATCATGAGCTAAACTGATCCAATTTCATTTCAGCTCAGTGAAACTATGGGAGTAGTCCTTTGAGTTGGAGGCAGGTCTAATAGTAGAAAACTCAAGCATGTATACCAAGAGTCACAGCTAAGCAAAGCAAGTTTTTACATAAACTAACAACAAGCAAAACTTGTAATAATCCTCAGTATGCAAGGGTTACATACAAAGCATGACCTTAAACGCATTCCCTGGAAACCTTTTTTAAACCTTTTTTAAAACATTTTTCTTAAATTATGTAAAATTGTTTAAACTTGACAATTAAGTTATCAGAGTGAACAACTTTGCTGGACATAACTTCAGTCACAGGACTATCTAGCAAATTATCACTGGGACTCGTGGACTCTGGAGTAATCAAGGCTAGACCATCTCATTCGCAAGATGAACCGATTGTCTCTCTAGAAAACTTATCTAACTGCTTTTTAATCAGGATTTCCAAGGAACTCACCTATATAAAAGTTAAGAAGAGTGAATCTATTTCCTCAGTCTTTTCCTATGCAATGAAGAATAGTTTGTCATTTCCTAAGTCAGTACAACCTCCTAACACAGTGGAACAGAGTTTGCCACACATTCTACTTAAAAATGCAGAATATTCTAGCCAACTTCCCACTACAAGAATTCCCTATGCCCTTTCTGCTCAAAACCTTGTGACCCCTCACCTTTATATTGTTCTCAATTCAAAGTTCAGGAGCACAATTTTTGGTAGGCAACCATAAGTATATGCAAGACTGACAACGATTCATGACACTAAAGTTTGGGAGCAACGGGTTCAGCTCCCCAACCCCATTTCTTCAACCTTGTTTTTTCCCTTTTCCACTTCATGTCTCCACCCAGATCCCCAGCTATTCCATATGCTCAGATTCTTGACGCTCAGTGAATTCTTACGTGTGTCCCAAAATGACACCTTGACATTCAATTACTAGCCCACAGTGAATCGACACTTATGTGTATTTCAGAATTCATTCGAAAGGAATGTAGCTGCACATGATAAAAACCTGATGCAAGTCCAGATACATTTAATGCCCCTAAGATTTGGATAATGTATTCTGCATCTATTGCTAACTATTGTTTTGGACCAAATGAGTTACAGGAGTAAATAAATACATTCTGATTATTGACATTGGTTTCAAGGAGATTACCCTGATTTCACCATGAAGTAAAAATCAGTCTGGCATAAAGTAAGCAGATTGAAAAGACTTGTATCACCTCAGTAAAAGCCATTTTTTTCTGTACTCCTTAAATTTGAATCACCCTGAATATTCATTCAAGAATTAATATATTGCTTGTAGACAGTGAGGATTTGGCCAAGGTACCCAGAAGTCTGCAGCTGCTGCTCATACACTGAGGCACAGTTTAAAAGTGTGGTTCAAATGATTTCCATAAACATGGCTGCTTAAAGAGCTTTATCGTCTTCTTTGTTTCCTACAAGGCATTTTTGACAATATATATGTTAACAATTTCAGAATACTATTGCTACATAAAGATATGGAGTTTAAAAAAGCATTTTAAGAAATCAAGGAAAGTGAAAATTAGCATGTAAACGTCTTATGTGAAATAGAAGCACAGAGAAAGATTAACACCTTGCAGGGAAGAAGTGGGAGGCAAATGCACTATAAAATATGAAAAGACATTCAAGAAGACAGCAAAAGGAGCTAGAAATATCAGGAAACATGAACAGAAGCCAGGAAAAAAAATGGGGCAGATGATAGTCTTTGAGGATTCTTATTGCATGGATGGAAATGACAGATATACACCACTCAAATGGAATTCAAGATTAAAATATATGTTTGTTTTGTTAGGATGCATCATCTTATTCTGCTACTTTACATTATTCATGGGGAGCATATCTTTCAATTTAAAGTCCCTGCTAATAATATTCATTGTGGGCCTCCTATCAAAACTGACCATAATGCTATTTATATACACAACTGCTTTTAAGCATGTCAGCATATAATTAAATCATTTTGACTTTTGTTTCCAGTACAAAGGTTATTTATCTTCAAATAAGACACTTCAGAGTGATTAGTAGACATCCCATCATATTAGTGCAGGACAATATGATTCAAAAAACTGTTTATTCCATTTAAGCTTGATATTATAAAATGCACTGAACTGAGAATTGTCACCAAGATTAATGCAAATGTTTCACATTTGGACAATTTTGAACCAACATTAGTGCTCTTCCTCAGAGGAAATAACTAGGCCAAATCACTGGCAGGTAAAAGTTTTAAGAAATAATAATTAAATTAAAAAAAAAAAAAAAAAAAAAAAAAAACTTAATTCACTACTTTGCTTACAAAAGTAAAATATTTGCAAAGATTGAGAACTGTTACTTCACAGGATAACAAAACAAGTATGATTCACTCTGAAAACAGGGACATTTCTTAGTGAAAATAGCATTAAATTCTCACTGGGACAAATTTGCTCAAAACTTGTTATCTTGCCAAGGGCAAAAGTGTCACATTGAATTCATGTGGTAAGTGCTAGAATTGCAGCCTCTGCCAGAGTTGGGCAAATTCTCCTCAAAATCCTGTGTGCAAAACACTTAAACCATTTTTAGTACCTTTCACGGATCTATAGAAAAAAATAAAAAAATACAATCTGCAAATATTCTGTGATAATGTGGCTAGCTTTGTCACTGGAAAAGCCCACTTTTGTGGAACACTTATGAATAGAAGTTGAAGAGCATTTTGGAGTGCTCCTAGTATTTAACTTAGCATCAACATGTAAAGAACATGCTCTTCAAACTGTGCTGGTTTACAAAATAGGAATGCTGACAAAGTGCTTATACCATCCATTTGTGTTATAGGCTATTCTTCAGGAATCTGCTGTGTTTTGTTAGAAGCCTGGCTCCTAAAATTAAAAGTAATTGTGAAGCTCAGGCAGAATCATAGAATCAGAAGAAATCAAGTGTAGCCAAATATAGTACTGAACTCAGAACCACCCAAAGCACAAGCCTACCAGCACAGGAAAAAGTTTTTCCTTGCTGGATCAATGCATGCAGCAGGTATAACAGAGCAGCACCAGCTGCCTCTCTCAGAGGCAACAATATGCAGTAATCCTAAACTGAAGGTTTTAAAAAAGAAAAACCCAGCTCCTTCACTACAGGAACTCAGAAATACAGGACAGACAATCGCAACCCTGAGGGGTTTCATTGGTGAGAATGCAGATTTCAAGTTTGAAGCTTAAAACAACCTGAATATTGCGTGAAAAAGAAACAGAGTTTACATTAATTACAGTTCAGGAAGACAGGAAGAGGCACATCCCTCTTGCAAAGAGAAATTTAACCTTTTGCAGAGTCCATCTACCACTAGTACAAACTCCTTAGCCAGACACATGGTCTAAGCAAGGCCAAAAACCTCTAAAAGCCCAGTATTAAGCAGACAGAGGAGTCACGCATGCAGCTGCAAGCTCTGTGTTCCTAAGCATATTACTGAGGTGTCCTTGCTTAACATCTCAACATCTCTTACACAGCTTTCAACTGCTCCTGGTATAAGGCATGAGACAGAAATCTAGCAAAAGGGAATTTCCCTGGTTTAGTCATTTGTTTGTTTTGTTTTTAAACAACTCCTGCAATGGTGAAAGTCAGACTAATGCAAAGACACACATACACTATCTTCACAGTAAAATTAGTTTTCAAAATTTAGTACCCTTGATCTATAATAATAAACATTAATATTATGGTACTATTTCTTAGTATACTGTATTCTTAAATTGTTTTAATTTTAGATTTATTTTTATCACCTTAGGAAAGCCTTTACTATTTATATTATGCCTTTATAATTCTTCACAAAGGAATTTTTATTTTACAGCATAATCATGTGTAGAAGGCTTTATTGTCTAGTGTGTTAATTTAGTTTTAAGCTATGGCAGATCCAACTACAATATCCTGAGTATGAAACTTCCAGTCTTCCAACTAAATAAGTTAGCAACTTCAATTCTCTGGTTTCAATCAAAACAGGAAGGAAGAACAACAACATTTTATTACAACTTGATCCCTGTCTTTTTTATTATTATTACTATTATTTCAAAATTATTCCATTGAAGAGACAGAACACTCAGACAGCTATGACTTTTAAGTTTTAAAAACAATCCAAATTGAAAAGCAAATGCAGATTTTTCTCTTAACTTTGCTCCATATACAAAGACTCATGCAATAAAAGCAGGATAAGATGTACTGAAGAAACAAGCAAAACAAAAAAAGTAGCCAACACCTATGAGAAAAATGGAAAATGAAACAAAGTTTTAGCTTCAAAAATGTTGCAGATGTATCTTGAATTCTCACTTGAATTCTGACAGAAGTAAATAAAGTGGAACTGTAGCTATCTATCTGGCCTACAACCAAGATGATGACATGAGCAGGATCAAACACTACATTTATCCCAGAAGCAGTTTGGATGTGGTTCTGGTGGGATCATGCTTAGAGCTTACCCTCAAGAAGACTGTGCATGCAAGTATGCAAGTGCCTCACATAAAGACACAAACAACGGCAAAGTAGAGATGTTAGAGATGTCTCGTAAGAACTAAAACAAAACAAAACAAAACAACACAACAACAAAAAAAAACACTTCTGAACTTGACCTGATAATCTGTTTAGTTTATGTAGGCACCATAATCCTGGGTGAGGGATCACATGGAGAACTGCAGTCCCTGTCAGAACCTTGTCTCGACTGCCTATGAGGGAAATTATTCCTTTATTTTAACATTGTAAGGAAGACTCACATTTTGATTAGGAAGCACTGTCTTGCTCTTTTCCTGGCTGTTGGCCACCACTGAAGCTAAAGTCAGCCACTGCAGAAGTAGAAATAACATCATGCAACGAATCATAAAAGGTTATGTCCTAACTTTTCCTATTAAAAGATACTTTACTATTTCAGGAGTGACTATGTGGTGCCTGACCACCAAAAAAAACAAACAAAACAAAAGAAAAACACAGTGAAATGGGAAGGAAAAAAAAAAACAGTTCACTTTATAGGGTATTTGGAAATACAGATTTTTGTTTTATTTGAACAAAGAACTTTACGTTCTCTGGATACATGGGTATCTGTGACTAAGAACTACAGAAAGGTTTGGGTTAGAAGAGACTTTCAAGTCAAACCCCATGCCAAGGGCTGGGACATCTCTAGATCAGGCTGCCCAAAAACCCATCCAACCTGGCCTATTACAGGGAATAACACAAACAAGTGATTCACCTTCTTGTCTTTTACTTCAGTCTTCTGAAAGTAAATAAATAAATAGTTTTTACATTTCTTCTTTCCTCCATACTTAATCCATAATAATGTAAAGCCAGTGACAGAAGGGTGGGCTAGAACTACACAAAGCAACTCTTCTGCAGGATCTTGACAATGACAAGACTTAACACGTTAATGTTAGCTGCAGGAAATCTCCAAGGCAAGACTTAATGCCTCCCCGGTAACATTTGTACTATGTAAGGCGAAGCCATAATTTCAGATTTCTTCATTCATTTTTGTCACTTTTAGAAAAAATAAGGTCCTTTCTGCACTTCAAGGATATATATTTTCCTTTAATTAATTAACAGGTTATGGTTGATGATGATTTTTTTTCCTGATGGTCTTTTTATGCCTTTGGAATTTGAATTTCCCAAATTTATCTAGTTCTATCAGAACAAAAAGATGTGTATTTTTTTCCCCAAATTACAAATACATACTCACAAAATACATACTCACAAAAAGTTCACATTTCAAGAAAAGTCTTAAGTCATTAGTCCTAGGCTTCACTTTATATTTAACTCTGATGACCCAAAACAAACAAAAAAGCTATTTTAAGTTTTGAGTCTCCTTGTTCCATGCCCTTTAGATCTTCAACATGGCTTGAAAGTGCTTTCTTCCTTTTCTGTAAAGGCAATTACACTTTCATTTCCCCAAGAAACGAGGCTCCATTATACACAAATGCAAAATCACAAAAACATGTTTTGCATGTTGAACTTAGGCAGAAGCATCCTGCCAAACCCAGGTCTCTCAAACCACACACCATTTCATCAGGTACAGTCTGTCCTGACTGTTTGCATGTTTCTTCTAGAAGTCTGTAAGTATAACCTGGAATAGTTATGTGCTTACAGCAACACACAATCCATGTTTACCGCATTAACTACACTAAAGAGAACTTACAAAAACACTCAAGGTGGGGAAAAAAAAAAAAAAAGAAAAAAAAAAAAAAGAAAAAAAACACCCCTATATCAAAATTTTAGTTCCATTCTTTACATGAACACTGACTTGAATTCCATAAGTAAGTTAAGGAGTTTTCCAATTTCAGAGATTATAAAGTTCTTGTCAAATGATAATAACCACCAGTTAAAACAAAGCATTTCAGGAGCCCCGGATTATCCTGGTGAGAAAACAACTGAGCTACAGTCATCTGAATTGCTGTTCTTTCATTTGAGTTCTATATTCACCAGCTCCTGTAGATTCCTAGTTTGTATCATTCTCATGATAGATCACAACTCCAAAATACACTGCAGCAAATCATGCAGTAGAGCAAAAACACAGACTGTTTCAGGAGATGTGGGATCACCTAGCCTGTCCTTGTAGACTACAAAAAAAAAAAAAAAAAAAAAAAAAAAAAAAAAAGAATGAAAGCATGGAAATAAGGGCAACAAGGTGTTTTGCTTAACAAGTTATTCTTTTCATTGAGATATTTTGACAGATGATTCTCAAAAATATTTATAGCCCAGCTTGAAGGAACCAATGTAGATATCATCTCATCAAAAAACAGTATTTTACTAGTAAGAGTTCACAAACTAGAACAATGGAATGGATAGGAGGAGAGAAGAAGGACTATTATCCCTACAGGTATTAGGAGTTACGAGACCCCTACAGGGATACACAGAGACAAGTGACATGCTATAAGGCATGAAAAGTATTTGACAGAGATAAGGACCAAGTCTTTAAGACTGGAGGGGGAGAACGGAGGGAGGGAATAGTCACAAGAACATCCTTCTTTTCAAAATAACAGTATTTGGCATCATTTTATGATTTCGTACTTCCAGATGCATAGACAGACTTCAACAAGTTGAAAAATTAATTTTTGAGTAGACTTGCTGTATCAGCACATTTGATACCACACCAAGATCTGAATACACTCAAGTATTTGCAAAATGAGACCCAGATAGTGCTTACAGACAAATACATATCATTGCATTATATTGCAGTGAGAAGCCTTGTGGTAATTTAGGTATGAAAGGAGGCCCAAAATCCACATATGGTAATAGAGAAAGGTATACATAGATAGCAGAACCTCAGAGGAAAAAAGAGGATATACACATAGGGGATTTTGTTGCTGTTTTCCTCCTTTAAAAATAAATAAAACTAAAAATCTCCCATTCCCCCCAGTCACCTTTTACAAGATCACTTACACATAGATAACTTTAGTCAATTAAGAAATCCCAGGCTGTTTGCCTGACATTCCCAACATCTCTGCTCTTCGCAGGTGCAGGTCTAACTCAAACCAGAGCCAATTTCAAGTTCCTTTCTAGTTTAACTCTACCAAGCAGCACAGCTGTAGCAATGGGCTCATTATGTATATTACCTACTGGTTTCACACTTGAATCCATTTTAAAGTCCTCCATGTGCCTCCCTATTAGCTTAATAATGAAGAGCATATCAAAGTGTATGTTGCTAGGTTGACTGAAAAATTCAAAGCACTCCCAGTGAGACAGAGCTGCTGAAACCATCAAATAACAGAGGTCACTGAATTCAGTTCTCATTGTGATATTGTTAGTTATTATGTTCATGACCAAAACCTGAACTTCTGAAGCAGAAGAGGCTGAGTTTTTGTGTCTTTGGTGTTGGCAGATTTGCCATTGAATGTGAGAATCAAAAAGTTAATCCAGGCAATTAGTTGGCTGAACATCATATGCCTCAGCTGTTCTGTACTTCACCCTAAAATCTGATAAGCTCTTATCGTACATTAATTTAAACAACTTGCCTACGAGTAAGGGAGGGAAGTATCTAGTGATCAGAGCACAGTTCCTGGACTATTGTGGTTGTAGCTACAAAACAAAATTTCATTATAGTACGTGTTTGACATACAAAGAAACTCAATTTCATTAGCACCTGTAACAATAGCGGTTTAAAAAAAAGCAATCCAGACATCCATCAAAATTTGAAAAAAAAAAAAAAAAATGGAGTTCTTATCTGGAACAAAATTAATATTTCTATACCAAAGGGCAAACATGGCCATATGGATGCAGCAGTTTGTGACTAGTCTTTGCTGCTGCTTATCTTCAGTACTACTCTTATGCCCATTATCTAGATAATTCCGACATCAAGGCTTGATTTCCTGGTGTAGAACTGCCCTCAGATTCTAGTTTCATTCATCTTGCAGCAAAGATACTGGCTTACAAGAAACAAAAGTAGCTCATACACTTGAGAACAGGAGAGCAGTGAGACAGCGCCAAGCAAAGGAGATTGGGTAGTCTAAATTATTTCAGCAAAATCTATTTATCTAAATGATCAAAGAACAGCTTATTATTTCATTGTTTATTGAATCTGGAAAATACAAAAAAAAAAAAAAAAAAAAGCACAAATTCAGAATAGTATAATTGTATAAGTAGAATAGGAAGTACACAGCAGGACTTTTATTTTGTGAAAGGCCCAAGATGCCAAGATGAGCATGCCAAACTGAAAGAGGAACTGCTGAAAGATGTCACTTTAGAGAAGTAAGTGGTCAAAGAGATGCAATAAAGCTGTGGGAGTTTAGATAGGTTGTCAATGAAAGGTTTGGAAGCTGGGGTGGAACAGCCAGATCACTCCAGCATAATGGTTCCCTTGAGCTATTCTAACACAGATACACAACTGACACTAAAAAGAACCCAAGTGAGGTTGTGCAAAAATAAGCAACAAAACCAGGCTGCCTTTCTAGGCACCTCATGTTTTGTCATGCTGGTGGTGTCTATAAGAACTTATTGCTTAAGAGTCTGGAGTATATTCATCTTCTAGAAGATGAATACCTACTCAAATGGTCTTCCAGCTTCCATTCTCCCACCCACTTGTCTTGACTCAGCATCAGCCAAGTCTGTCCCCTTGGCATGGGAAAAGAAACTTAAGAAGTGAATCTCCTTGCTATGGTCATCACTGCAAGAGACAGGTATGGCTCAAGATGAATAGTGATTTTGTTTTTAAAAGAAACAGTTGAGAGTCAATACAACAGCATTTGGCTAAAGAGTATCCTAATATAACAGAAATGCACAGATAATTCAGTACCTCATTTGAGAGAGCTTATATTGTCAAGTACTTTATTTATTTTTTTTCTCTTCCAGAAAATGAAATATCTTACTACCAACATCCTGAAAGTACAAACTGAAGGGTTATCTCTGGAACCATGCATGTGTTATTTTTGTTATTCATGAACTTTGCACCATTTTACTCAATCACATGTAAGTACCTTGTAAGTCACCATACAGTGTGCAGGCACAGAAAGAACTTTGTTTTAAGAGTCTTTAAAAGCTTGGATTTACTTAAAAAATAAAAATAGTCTGCAGCAGCTCATCACAACCATTGAGCTGCATACAGATTAAGTTATTTGTGTAGAATATGGAAATGGTTGGCATCTATTTGTCATGGACACTCAGTCTCCAAAGTTTTGGGAAGAGAATAAAAAACAAGTAGAGAGAATTACAGATTGAAGTAAGCAAGCCACTGACATGGAGCAATAGAAGAAATGCACAGCGTAATTTTAATATGGTTTCAGGAAACATATCGCCCAAGGAAAATAGTGTATCTCAGAAATTGCCACAGGACTCTCATCTCTCACTTATGCAATTAGCACAGATTGGTGAGAGTAAGAAAAAAAAAAAAAAAAAGACACTGATAAACATACTTCATCTCTTACCATAAGAATTGTGGCATCTATCTCCCGGCTGTAACATCATCGCACTTAGGAATTCTTGAAGAACAGGAATGCCTCAGCTTCTTTTGGGCAAAATAAAGTTGGCAATGAGCTGAAAGATTTTAATGTATAACATAAAGTAGTGGGGAAACTTTTGAGATGAAATTTATTTTCACTACAGCTGATGACCTCTTCCTTCTCATTACTTGCTACACACAGAGCTCTGTTCTTATCAGGTCTTCCTCAAAGTAGTAGATACAAGAAGGAACTGACAAGAATTCTTTGCAAATACATAAAAACTATTTCCAAGATGAAACAGTCAGCTCAGAGAAGTGACTGCTAATTACACCTTCTTTTGTTTAGAATTTTAAAATACTTGGCTGTGGAAAGATTTACTGAAGTGCACTCAAAAGATTCAGAACTTGGAAGTGGACAAAGTAGTAATTAAAACTATTCTATGCCTTGTTCCATCCACCTAATCTATTCCTGCATTTTAGTTGATGGCGGTGGTGGTTCCAGCCACCTGAACTGTTGATTGTCTCCAGAATCCATGCACAACCCAAGCCATCAACAAAAAGGGATGAACAGATGTCATATTTGCCGATACAATAACCTGGGGGAAAATATTAACAGTAGCATAAATATTGTGCCAAAGGGTGAATTTCAGTGACAGGCAGTATTTGCCAAGTAGAGGCAAAGGGGCAAAGAGAAGAAAGATTTATCATAGTTTATGACCTTGAATTTTGGATCTTATAACAATAGCAGGATCCCATTTCTACATCATATAATATCAGCTGTAAACATACAAATGTGAAAACTTTTGTGGATAAGAGAAAAATCAAGACCAATACACATAACACAAAATTCTAAAGGATATGAATATATTCTTAAGTACATACACAAGTTCCGATCATGTTATTCAATGAGTGGTTAGCAGATTCATGTTTTCATTTCTTATATAGTAAAAATATAAATTGCATCATCTCCTTAAAAACAGCAATGTTTAGTGCTCAATCCCCATAGTCATGAGGAGGCCTGTAAATATTTTTATATACTTTAATAGCATCTGATTATAATTTTGTGCTAATTGCTTTAATCAGCCCAACTTGAAGTGTTATAGTATTTTTCCATAATTAAGCAATACCACATGACAAGCAGTGCTTTTTAGAGCTATTATAGTACTTTCTAATGCTATAATAAACAAAGATCATGCATCTTAATTATAACCAATAAAAATTCCACACACATTTAATTATATGCTACAGTGAAATTCCCATAACTTTAAAAAAAATAAGCTCTGTCATGATTATTAAGATGTTGCTAATATGAGCTCACACTAATGGGCTGTGCCCACTATTAATGTCATTGCAAATAGTTTACATCAGGAATCTGTATCTCCAATTTAAATGTTAATGGACTGAGTCTTTTTCATTTATAGCGCAAGAAAAGAATAAAGCCACTCAAGTCAAAGAGGTTATGTAAAACTGCTAGCTAGACTATTACTGGCTCAATCTCTAAGCCTGCAGTATGGAACATATTAAATTCTCACATATTTTACCCCTATGTCCTGTTAATGAAAAAGAAAACAAAAACTGATACCACAGGTACATTCTGCATTGGAACTGGATGTGACAAAGTTAAAGATCTTTCATGAATTAGGCTGATAAAAGATCACTGGTGTCTTCTGTAAATCATGGGCTAACTTTAGGGAAAAAATAAAAATAAAACAAATGTTCCAGGTTAGCAAGCAAAATATGGCCAGATCCTAACAAGGTAATGCTATACTACTACCCATCTCTACTGCAGTTCTCAAAGCAATAGCTCTTTCTCTGAGGAGAACAGTGACATACAAGCAACATTCAGTCTGGAGATCATTAGTGGATACCTCCACTGACATAATGCTGAAAAGTCCAAACAGATAAGACTTTTTTTTTTTTTGTCTTTTAAAAGATGAGTTGAAATTTTATTGCATAAATAATGCTATTACTAAAGTCTGTTATCCCCTCTGTGTTTATGAGGCAATACCTAACCAAATAAATTCCTTGAAGTCCTTCTGTTTACAAAGTAATGTGTCTACTCCACATTTTTTCAGACAAATCAGAGTATTCTTTCACATTTGGTAATACACCTAGATGAGGTCACAGCATCAAATCAGATGACAAAAATAAACATATATGAATAAACGTATTTAAGAAAACTGTAAAAATTATTTCCGACATATAACCAATTGCAATATCTAAATATTCTCCCAGTTCACAAAACCTGAAAGATTCCTAAAGCCACAATACAGAACAGCTTATAACAAACCCATGATGTGACTAACATGTGACTAACATGAAAATACAAAGACTTTCAGCCCATCCCCACCCTAGTACTGTCATACACCGATTTATGACCACTGTTACAAAGACATACCTCGGATACAAGGCCTCAGCTTCCAAGAAGATCCTGCAGTCTTAATCAGGATTTAGACCATGTCTATGGAAGATATATGTAGTTCTTCCCACACTGCCCTTTCATAATTTCATTCCTCCTCTAATTGTCTCTTTATTTCTTACTACCTGCTTTGGTACAAGTCTTCTGTATTAAGTGGCAAATAACAGGCATCCATTAGGCTTACTGATGTGCTGTCCTGCACAAATCCTTGTACTGTGAATCCTTTACTTGCCACAAAGAAATTACATAATATTGTCTTCACTTTTTTTCCCCCATTGCCCTTTTTCCTCACTTAACTCCTGCCCTATATTTCTTTCCAACCAATTAGTTTTTAACACAAATTTTTGCAGTATCAGTTTATTAGAACTGCAAGAGCTTAGAAAAATCCATATGAAATTCACTATTCTTTTATTTAAGACTGAAGACTATTCTTTTATTTAAGACTCCTCAAGACTAAAGAAAGCATTATTAAAGTCCCAGGAGAAATACCTAAGTCCCATAGAGCAAAGTGAATAGCAAAGTTCTGGACTTGAATTTCTATGATGCAAAAGGAGACACAGTCAATACCTCTCCTGTTTGGGTTACATGTTTAAACAGCCCAATTGGAAGCTACAATAATTTAGTGACTTGTCTGCTGATCAGTGTTAGTGCCCCAAGGAGTTTGCAGTGTTTTAAAGAAGATCCTAGACTACTACTTTCTGGGCCACTTCTTAGAGTGGACCCTGTTCTCATGGTTGACTCTTTTCAAACTCTCAGCAAAAAACCCGGTATGATCCCTTGTGTGACCATCCTACTGTGTTATGCATCAAAGTGGGACAGTTCTAAGCAGAAAAGATGTAATGAATTCTACTACACTTGGTTACGCCTGTGAAATTGTAATATTTACGACTTTTCCCTGACTGCAGAAGCTTTAATTTATGATCCCCATATACGATCTCTTTCTTAGAAGCTACTTCGAGTTTTCCAGGTCATTTTGAAAGGCAAGGCTGGCCTTTGCGGTTTTTCTCTCTTTACATTTCATAACAGTAAGCATTGAGTTTCTTACAAAAAGGTACCAGGAAAGGAATATTAAGGTGCAGGACAGCCAAGCGCTTGATATCTTTATTTTAACTGGCAAGATTAAAATAAATAAATAAAATCTGAAGGTTCTGCAAGTCCCTGAAACAACTAGCAAAGCATAGTTGCCTGAAGATTAATGGATTCCTTTCTAATCCCCTTTATAACAGACGGACCACCATGGACTATCAGTGATCCATGAACCACAGCTGGCCCATCTCATTGTAGACAATCAGGGATTAATACTGTCAAGTTGCCAGTCTCCTAAGAGACTGGGACTTACTACAAAAGAATGAGCTTTCACCATGATATTATTTGTGTTACTACTTTGATCTCAAGGTTTTCTGGAAAAAGAGCTTTTTCCACTTTACCACATTCAACCACTGTTATATTACTGTTTATACTCTAAGTATACATGTAGCAAAGTAGATTTGGTGATACAGCTTTACCACTCTGAGAAAAAAATAGATTAACAACAGGTGTTAAATGCATTCACAGGACACTGGACACAAAGAATCCAAGGAACATTACCAGAGATCAGAAAATATTAGTAAAGAAATTTAAGTTTAATCTCTATGTTCCCACTCTTCCTACAGTGGCTGAGCACATCACCCTCCATTTCAGAAATTCAACACAGAAACCCTCTGAATTTAAGATGAGCTCATATCAGACACCTCTAGGTTGGCATACAGAGTTTTTGGAGGGCCTCCTAAGCAGTTCACAAGTTCCTGTTCTTAGACAAGAACCTGTTGGGGGGGGAGGGGGGAAGGGAGGAGTAAAACACAGCTTCCACTTCCTCACTGCCTTCTTAATAACGACATTGCCCCCAGCATGATCAATCACCCTAACGCTCCTGCTCCAAGGTAATCTCTCTCTGCTATTCCCAGTACCCAGCCCCAGACACAAGAGGACACCCAAAATCTACTTGCAGTAAATCAAGATTTGAAAAATCATCCATTGGGATAAGAGCACCAAAAGAAAAAATAGGACATAATTGAATATATGGCATTCCTGGAACACATTACTGGTTTAAGAACAGATTAAAATTTGATAACAGTCCAAGACAGGTCTTCCTTCTTATTTTAAAGACTTACTGTGCATTACACTTGTTATTTAAGTTTCTTACCAGTGTCAGTGAGGGAATTGTCAATCAGATGCCGAGTTAAATGTTCTCAATTGCTGAAGAAAAAGGAAATACCTTTATGCATTTTGGGGAAGGGATATTATTCAAAGCTACTCCAGAATGACAGTTACAGACCTAGCTTTGGAAACAAGCTTATTAGAAACCTAGCTTGCCCAGGTTCAAACAGCACATTTTGACTGCTAAGAACTGTTTAAATCACACATCTGTTAGTCCTACCCTGGAAATTCTTTGGCATAGCTTTCCACAGCTACCTTTGTTTTATCTACGAGGGAGCTTCAGGAGACATAGCTCCTCTCCCATTCTTTTCCAAATGGTCTAAAGATTTGCAACAGCACCTTCTGACCCAGGGAGTGTTCTTTTTTACTGGTGTAATAAAGCTTATTTCCTAAAAATCCTAGATTTTATTATTTAGCTAAGCCATTAACAACAGTTTTCAATTCACATCAGTAAGAAATACTTTTTATGTTCTCCAGAATTTGCATTGTTTTTGTATAATATCATAAATTACTTTTATAGCACCATAAATAAAAAATAGGAATCGTATCCACTAAGTAATTCATCACATTTCCAGATTTTCATTAGACCACAACATTGGTCCAAACTTTCCAGCTGCATTTTAACAGGAGCATTACATGACGACTTGCTGCAAATTTTTGATTCTTTGGACATCTGTGTGGAATGTACTTCCAAGTCCAATGCAATTTCAATGCTTTCTGAAAGTTATGGTTTGCTTATAAGCATCTAGTTAGATACTAACCACAAACATTTCAAAATTAGTAGAATTATTAGTAAAGTCTATTCAGGTAATTTATTCCTACTGAGGCCAAGAGAATTCAACACGCCCCCTGCTGACATAACAAACACCAAAACGTTATCAACCAGTATCTTAAACTTTAGCAAGCAGTACATTTACAGATCACTTGGTAGCCATGACTTTTAGATGACTTTTTTTGCAGCATTCCTCTTTTCCTGATCTCAAAACTTCAGCCTCTGGTGAGAAAGAGACCAGCCTTACTCTACATTCCCTTTTCATCATTCAGCAGATCATGGCTAACACGCTTCCAGGCTTCCACAAGGCCTGTTTTTGTGCCACTTACTCATACAAGCAGTAACACTTTTCAGTATGAATGCCAGAGCCAGGAATACATAAAAGGAGACAGCTAAAAAGGGAAAGTTGAATAGAAGCTACTATGATAGTATTTTAATATGACCTAGAAACCAGGAATTGAAACAGTTGCTGACAGCGAGAACTCAGGATCTTGCAGTTGGAGGTTTCATAATTGGCTCTGTGCACCAGGCCAAGAGTGACTGGTTATTTTGTAGGATAGAAGTGGTTACAATAAATTCTTGAAGATAGGAATAGTTGGAAACACAACCAAAGAAGCATTTTAGTAATCTCTCAGCCAAGATTTTTTTTTTTTAAAGATATTTTTCATAGCCAGAAAATATTTCAACAATCCATTAGAATCCAGCTATGAGAGCTTATTTCATAATGAGAATCAACAAGTACAGGGTATTTGAACATATTTTATCATTTTTAACTGTACATAAAATATAGCTGGGCTCATTCAAATGGGTTAGAATAGCCTCTCTGTTTTCTGATGTCTTTTCAACAGTTAGGGTATCACGGAATCAGACAAACAAAGCAAGATTCAAGGCCAATAACTTGAAATTTTAGAAGAGATGCAATATAAATAAAATTGGTCATTCAATTTTTTTCAATTTTTAATTTTGTTTTTCCCTTTATCTAGAAAATATGAAGGTTTAGAAGTATTTTAAAGGTAATGTATTTGAAGTTTTTAATAGTTAGAACCAAGGCTTTATTTTCCAGTCATCTAAAAAGAACTTAGAACACTGAAGTGTCCAAAGCTTGACAAATTTAGTGACTGCAATAACAATGAAGCTATTCAGTTAATTTGCCATGTCTAAAAACACTGATATCCCATATTCTGTGAGAGGGAGGGAAAGAAAGGAAAAAAAAAAAAATCTGTCCCACTAATTTACCTTAAACAGCTCTCACAGCAACACAGGGAGGAGGTAAGCATAGATAAGCACCTTTTGATGCCTTCTCCCTGCCCAATATCAGCTAGTAGGATTTCACCAGCAGGCACTCCAGAAACACAGTGGCTTCATATTCTAAGTTTGATTTCAAAGACCAGTTCTGTTTCAAATGCAATTTAAGATGGCTGGTTGAAAAAGTGTTTGAGTATGCCAAAGTTCAGAGAAAGAACAGTAAAGTTACTGCTAATAGCTCAGCACAGTATGTTGGATAAGGGAGTGATTTTATAACACAGAAGTTTTGGATTGGATTTATTTTTTGTCAGAAGTAAAGACTATCAAATGCAGTTTCAACACACTGAGGAGAGCAAACACAGGCAATGTTTAGCTATCAGAACTAAATTCTTGATAGATCTATAGAGACAGAAACCTCTGGAAATCTGAAAAATTAATACATTGAATGAGTGGCATTCAGCTGTCTGACAATGTATTTAGTGAAAAGATTTTGATCTGCAGAATTCACTAAGTTATTAACCACCTAAGCAGTTTTTTTATAATTAGTCCATCAAAACACTTCATGAAGGCAACAAATAAACTTAAAGTCCACCCTTGTTTTAGGTAGAAATTTCTTTGCAAGTGTCTGAGACCATCTCTAAAACATACATATATACCATGTGTCTGTAATGTATTGTATATCCACTGTCTTCTACTAATAGAATCTGCACAATTGTAGTGACAGCTGAGTGGATTGTTCTTTTGGTTATTAAGAGAGTTTTCATTTCAGCAGCTTGTAAGTTGATCATTTCCTGGATAAGCCATCTTTTGAGTTCAAGAGTCTATTTTCAGTCTACTAGCATCTTTCATTGTATTACTTTACTTTGGAATTATTAAAAATAATAATAATAATCAAAAATGAAAAACAAGAAACAAAAAAGCCAGTAGCACAAGACGCTTACTTCTTACTTGGTTTTGCCTCCCAGTCAATCACCCACTAGTCGAAGAACTAGGGTCAGTTGATTTCTATCACTATGGAAGAGTTCAATTTCATAGTACTAAAACTCACCACTTCACAGCAACGGTTTTGATGACACACCAGGGTAAAGCCTGTATAATATAAAGCAGAGGATACCAGGAATGAATACTCTTCCGAGGTCAAGGGAATTGAATTGCATAGAAAAATAAGACCTCAAAAGCAGCATAATAAAGGTATTCAAGATGATGGAAGTGCTCAATAAAATAGAGCTTTAGATATTTTTACACCGGTGAAATCAAAAATTTAAAGGATCACTTACCACTGAAAAAAGCAGGAATAGCAAAACATGAGGAGAACTATTAAGCTAGGTAGTTAAAATATAATGCATTATTTGTTTCAGTTATTTTCACAAGAAATAAGCATAAACAGTACAAATATCTAGAGAAAGACTCCAGAAGATGACTTCCTGAATGGCTCAGACAGCCAATATTACAGTTCCTCGAGGTAGAATTTTATGTGTTTAAAAAAAAAAAAAAAATGGTACTAAAGCTTCACTGAAGTCACTACAGCTACAGAGATCCATCAGGGGGGATATGGCCCTCCTCTAGCAACAGGGTTGTGCCACCACCAGACTGCACATTGCTTTGGAATGCTTAAATCTGTTATCTTTTCTGGTATCACAATTGTTGCTTATCACTTTAATAAATGGAGTTTTGTGTTGTAGAAAGGGCTGAGAAAGATCTGATGCTAAGGCACAATGAGACAGAGAGAGGCAAATGTAGAGAGCTCCATTTTCAAGAGAGTACCCTTTCAAGGCATTTTCCCTCAGGGCCACTGTAACAGAATGCTGTATTTAAATCAGCGGGTCATGCACCAGAAGATGGTTTAACTGCTAATTAACACTAGATGATATACTGAAAATTCCATGCTAATTAATTCTCTGTAGATTTAAGTGCCCTTCCTTCTATGTCATTTTCAATGAACATATTAACATGAGGAATAGAATGGCATTAATTACTAATTCATATGACAAACATGTGAAGCTATATTAAACAGTTGATGGAGGTTAACTAAAAAGGAACACGTGGGTCAAAGTTGTCAACTACAGGCCATGGTATCATAAAGATACCACACATTAAAAACAAGAGGGTATATATTACCCATTCAATCATCCTGTCAGTTTGATGTTGTTCTCTTTATATTAGATTTTCTTGCAAGATGATCATTATTCAGAAAATAGGATTCAGCTGTTCAGAATACAATAGTGAAAACCCCTAAAAATGAGAGCAAGTAAATTGAAAGGAAAATGGCAGTGATTGCAGTTTTGATAAATTAACTGCTAACTATCCATACATCAAAACAGTCTGAAAATAGCAAAGAAACTGGGTAGGCACAAGTTTCAGCGGTAGCTAAAGAATCAATATCCTAAATACCAATCCTGCACCATTTCCCCTTTAGAAAAAAAGAAGCATTTTAACTCACATACATCATCACCTAGAGCTACTGGTTTAGTACGTCCTAATTTTGAGGTCTGAAACTAACTCAGTTAAAGTGAAATCCAGTCACTAGAAACAAAGATCATGAGAATAAATGCCAGACAATGCTTATGATCCTAAAGGACCTCAAGCTCCAAGTAACAACCACAGGTCAGCCCAATTTGGCATTTCGAAAAGTATACAGTAGAAGTGGTTACAACGCTAAAGTTACATTTTGTATTTCACATAAGAATACACCTACTTGCATGGTGATTTCTGTAGTTTACAAAGTTGTGATTGTCCCATCCAGTACTTTTCAATGAAGGTATTGTTAAATTATCATGAGAGAAACGTTACCTGTCAAGGCCTGTACAGTTTATGCTCCTTGTTTGTATAACCATGTGTACTCTCACACACACACTTTTAAATAATTTTATATGAGGGATTACTGAAGTCTCCTGAAAAGCCAGATTTCAACTTTGATTTTGATGTCAGAGCTATTATAGTCTTATTACTGTAGACCATATTAGACTGCCAGAAGGGACAAGGAGTTTTACCAGAAAACTGACCATAGCTTTCACAAATGACACCCAAAATGGGATGTAAGATAGTTCACAGATAACAATGCTAGAGCAACAGGAAGATCTTGATTGTGTCAGCTGTCTCTAATACCTTTCACATTTAGCAAGAAAACCCTTTAGTTTTTCTATGCCTCCAATAACATTACTTCTACAAACATGGTCATTACCTCAGCCATGAGAAGACATAGCTATTCTTTGCTTCAGTAAACAGTATTTGCACCACCACTGACAGTTTCCTACTGCAAGCCAAGGGAATCCCCCAATTTGACTTTGGTGTATTTTTATTTTTTTTTTTAATATTCAGTTAATCTCTCAAAGTTCTGTTACCTATTTATTTATGATGGCCAAGCGTTATGTTATTTAGTCTCCTAATTAAAATTCTAAATATTTAATAATCATTTAAGTTGACAGAATAGCTTTCAAAGCATTTATGAGAAGGGTCTTCTAGAAAAATGTCCTTCCTTTGATTCAGTACTGTCAGTTGTGTATATAAATAGTGTCTTTTTCAATTAAAAAAAAAAAAAAAAAAAAAAAGGAAAAGAAAAATCTTCTCTTCAGCAAACAATGTCTTTGAATTAAGAAAGACCACAAAGAAGACTAGCATGCAAATCATTTAAAAGTCAAAATCATACCTCCAACATATGTATTTTTCTATTGGAATTGAGAATTTCTGCTTAATACAGTAATAAAATCATTTGGGACACTTCTACATTAGAAATTATGTTCATCTGTAGCTAAGAGCTATAGGAAAGAACAGTGTTAAGGGATTCTTGTTTATTTTTAATAGCATAGTAAATTACAGAATCAGAGAATTTGGAGCAGGAATGCTAGTAAACAAGCTTTCTCCCTTGGACAGCTAAGGTTAAACACTTATTTTCTCACTGTCTCCATGGAAAACAGTTGTTTCCTCATTTAGTCACCCTACAGAATTCACACTAGTAAATGCTACTTGCCCATACATTCAGATGTTTCATTATCCAAAATGATGTCCTATCTTTCATGAGAGATGGGGATACAGGCACACCCCTTTAAATACACCCTTTCTGTCTGGCAAAGAGCAAGTCTGAAAAACTTACTATCGATTCAAAATACAGATTTAGTTATTTAACTCAGCAATGCTACATAGATAGGAGGCGGTTCTGAAGGGCAGAGGGGTCCAGGAAGGCTGGGCGCTCTTCAAGAGGGAAATCTTAATGGCACAGGAAAGTTCTGTCCCCACATGCCCAAAGACGAGCTGGGGGGAAGAAGACCAGCTTGGCTCAACAGAGAATTGTGGCTTGATCTTAGGAAAAAAAAGAGGGTTTATAATCTTTGGAAAAGTGGGCAGGCACCTAGGGAGGACTTTAAGGATGTAGCAAGGCTGTGCAGGGACAAAATTAGAAAGGCCAAAGCTCATCTGGAGCTCAATCTGGCTACTGCCGTTAAAGATAACAAAAAACGTTTCTATAAATACATCAACACAAAAAGGAGGACTAAGGAGAATCTCCATCCTTTACTGGATGTGGGGGGAAACTTAGTTACAAGAGATGAGGAAAAGGCGGAGGTGCTCAATGCCTTCTTTGCCTCAGTCTTTAGCGGCAATACCGGTTGTTCTCTGGATACCCAGTACCCTGAGCTGGTGGAAGGGGATGGGGAGCAGGATGTGGCCCTCAGTATCCACGAAGAACTGGTTGGTGACCTGCTACGGCACTTGGATGTGCACAAGTCGATGGGGCCGGATGGGATCCACCCAAGGGTACTGAGAGAACTGGCAGAGGAGCTGGCCAAGCCGCTTGCCATCATTTATCAGCAGTCCTGGCGATCGGGGGAAGTCCCAGTTGACTGGCGGCTAGCAAATGTGACGCCCATCTACAAGAAGGGCCGGAGGGCAGACCTGGGAAACTACAGGCCTGTCAGTTTGACCTCAGTGCCAGGGAAGCTCATGGAGCAGATCCTCCTGAGAGTCATCATGCAGCACTTGCAGGGCAAGCAGGCGATCAGGCCCAGTCAGCATGGGTTTATGAAAGGCAGATCCTGCTTGACGAACCTGATCTCCTTCTATGACAAAGTGACGCGCTGGGTGGATGAGGGAAAGGCTGTGGATGTGGTCTACCTTGACTTCAGCAAGGCTTTTGACACCGTTTCCCACAGCATTCTCCTCAAGAAACTGGCTGCTCTTGGCTTGGACTGGCGCACGCTTCATTGGGTTAGAAACTGGCTGGATAGCAGGGCCCAAAGAGTTGTGGTGAATGGAGCCAAGTCCAGTTGGAGGCCAGTCACTAGTGGCGTTCCCCAGGGCTCGGTGCTGGGGCCGGTCCTCTTTAATATCTTCATCGATGATCTGGACGAGGGCATTGAGTGCACCCTCAGTAAGTTTGCAGATGACACCAAGTTAGGTGCGTGTGTCCATCTGCTTGAGGGTAGGAAAGCTCTGCAGGAGGATCTGGATAGGCTGCACCGATGGGCTGAGGTCAACTGCATGAAGTTCAACAAGGCCAAGTTCCGGGTCCTGCACCTGGGGCGCAATAACCCCAAGCAGAGCTACAGGCTGGGAGAGGAATGGTTGGAGAGCTGCCAGGCAGAGAAGGACCTGGGAGTGATGGTGGATAGTCGGCTGAATATGAGCCAGCAGTGTGCTCAGGTGGCCAAGAAGGCCAACGGCATCCTGGCTTGTATCAGGAACAGTGTGACCAGCAGGGCTAGGGAGGTGATCGTCCCCCTGTACTCAGCTCTGGTGAGGCCGCACCTTGAGTACTGTGTTCAGTTTTGAGCCCCTCACTACAAGAAGGACATCGAGGTGCTTGAGCGGGTGCAGAGAAGGGCGACGAAGCTGGTGAGGGGCCTGGAGAACAAGTCCTACGAGGAGCGGCTGAGGGAGCTGGGCTTGTTCAGCCTGGAGAAAAGGAGGCTCAGGGGCGACCTTATTGCTCTCTATGGGTACCTCAAGGGAGGCTGTAGCGAGGTGGGGGTTGGTCTGTTCTCCCATGTGCCTGGAGACAGGACGAGGGGGAATGGGCTTAAGTTGAGCCAGGAGAGTTTTAGTTTAGATGTTAGGAAGAACTTCTTTACTGAAAGAGTTGTGAGGCATTGGAACAGGCTGCCCAGGGAAGTGGTGGAGTCACCATCCCTGGAAGTCTTTAAAAGACGTTTAGATGTAGAGCTTAGGGATATGGTTTAGTGGGGACTGCTAGAGTTAGGTCAGAGGTTGGACTCGATGATCTTGAGGTCTCTTCCAACCTAGAAATTCTGTGATTCTGTGATAGATACTACATAGAAGCTTGAAAAACAATACATACAGAATTTTCAACCTTGCTAGAGAAAATAGCACACCACATGCTAAAAAGAGCTTAAAGCAAGTCCAAAGGAAGCAGAAGTGAGAAGACTTTAAGATGTCTTCTTCAAGCATGTCATCTTCAATCAATGATCAAAGTAAACATCCAAAATTGAAAAGAAAAAGAAAAAAGTTTTCCCAGAGACATCAGTACATTCCCACTAAATCCAGTACTAGTTAGCCCTTACAGCCAGAAAAAGAACACCAGACAGTCCAGTAAGATACTGAATGCATGGAAGATGAGAGAGGAAATGGGTGGAATGGAAAGCAGGAGAGAATTCAGATTCAGCTGAACCCAATTTGGACTGACCATTCACCTCCAATTGAGTTCTAACTGCTGTACCTGGACTCACTTAAGAAGTGCTTATTTCCTTAATTAAATTTTACATTTTCTGTCTAAGGTATCTGTAGCAAAAGGGAAGGTACTACACATTGAAGGTAGTATCTAGCTGTCCATAAGCCCCTGCAGTCAGAAGAATAACATTTGTAGAGATGGCTTATCTTGGCAGAGTAGACCTGCCTAAGGTATTGACAGACTTTGAACAAAGCGTTTAAGTTTGTAATGATAACTCCTGGGCCAGTAGGTGAGTTCCTGGGTAGATTTAGTCAGCAAGTTTTTTAACATAGTTATGTAATGACAGACAGGTGGCACTTGCTATTAGCAGAACATTACTATAATTCACAGGCAGTTACATGCCTCACTTGTTTGTCTCAAATGCATTTAGTCTCCTGCAGGTGAGTTACAGGTTATGTTTGTTAAAGACTGACAATGTTCTTAGAATGGATAAGTGAAATATATTGTCTCCAGGTGTACCTTCTACATGCCTCCCCTTCCTTCATCACACCTTTCTCCTTTGGGGGCCCCATGCAAGAGACTCAAGCTCTACTCAAACACTTTCATGTGAACTCTATGTTCGCAGATGCAAAATGGATTTCAGCTCAGCTTCCTCACTCCCACTGCAGCCTCCATCACCTCTGCTGCTACTTCACAGGTATTGCCTATCCACTCAGCAAATATAAGACAGAGAGAACAGCATAAACAGATGAGGCTTGCAGACTGACTTCCTCATTACTAGTGTGCATTTTACTAATGAGGAGACAACAACAGGACATCCTAAATGCCCTTCCCACAGGTGCTAAGCAGAGAAGCTCAGTCACCAGTACAATCCTTAGGCTTTTCTAACAGGTTGTGCCATTTTTCAGGCTTGAGTAACTCTAGTAGGATCTATGTTTTCTTGAACATAGTTTTGTTTTTGAAAAGTACCTACTGAAATACTTAAGGGGAATTTGTGTTTTGTTCTCTGATGTTGTTTGCGTTTTGTGTTTGCTTTTTTAAAAGCGATAGAAATAATTTATCTCAGTGAGGCACATTTAAACACAAACGAGCCCATTTATAATCCAAAATTAAGGAAGTCAAAAGGTATTAATTCTGTTACAGATTTTTCATACATCTTGTATGAATGCATGTTTGCCACTTCAAAACAAAAACAATGGGGTTTCAGTTTTTTAGGAAATGTTTCATTATGGGATGAAGGGAGAAATTCAGCACCCATACTGAATACAAGGATGCAAGTTATGGATAGATTCAGAAAAATGTAATACTTTGTAACTGATTGCACAGGGGAACCACCTCAGCCCATTTTGGCCCCAACTCTTCTGCTGGAGAGGAGGACCACAGGACCATCATACGTTATCTTTTTCAAATAGACAGCTTCTGAAATAAAACATGCAGGACTTCTCAGTATCTTCTCATCATTTTGCATGCAATTAGGCAGTCATGAGCTACATGTGCTTTTGAAGGCTCCCAGCATTTACATTTAACATGCACTGAGTTTGCTTAGATTGGTGTAAAATGCAAGATACAGCCTCACACTTCTTAAACTTGAACTCTTCACAGCATCAGAGATCTCACAAATGCACACAAATCAACATCTACAAGCATCTTTTGTACCACTTAAGGAGTAGGGGGTTAGCCTTGAATAGGTAACACTACTCCAGTAGGTTTTTGCATGCAAATTCATCTGTATGCGATCTAATCTTGATCTTCTCTTCACCCTAATTTTTTTTTTTCCCCTCCTTCAAGTAATGCAGTCTTTGAGAACACATCTATATGGAAATTAGTTCTGAAGATTGTTGTAATAAATACCTGCCAAGTATATAATACTAGTAGAATTTACATTTCTTAAATATGAAGAATAGGATTAAGATATAGAAAATTAAAAACTATTTCATATCTTACACTTTTACACTGCTAAGCAGAGTACCAGTATGTTTTTTTTTTATTTAATAAAAAAATATCATCCAAACTTCAAATAAGCAAGATGGTTCAGCCACAGCACACCACGATTAGTATGTCCACCTTTCTAACAATACTGTTCACTACAAAACAAGCACCCAGGGAAGCTAAGCCTCCATGAGACATTTGTGCATGTCTTTTTATTTAAACATGCATTTTACATAGATCGTTTCTCAAGTACTTACCATTATCTTCTTAGACCAAATTAAACAAGCGCTCAAGTTTCTGTCAGTGCCTTAGTCCATCAACACTACATGAGGTTATAATAGTTGTTCAGATCATGGAAATTCATTGAGAAGTTCTATACTTGAGACATTTAATAGTAAAAGGAATTAATAAATTTCTGGACTTGATAACTAACAAAAAAGGCTGTATTTAGATATTTGTATATGTTGTCTAAAACATGCAAGCACATATTGACTACTTAGATCTTGAAAGCTGAAGTTACTCAGTCTAGTCTGACCCGGGTAATGTTATTATATAAAATGAAGTCCAAACAGCTCAATTAGAGTTACAATCAGTGGCTTCATTTTGCCAAAATCAAAGCCAACAACGAAGACAGTGTGTATTCAAATCAAGGAACATGAATTTCCTAACAAAATCAGGTAACTTTATGTTTCTGTCTGAACTTTAATGCATAGGAAAAACATTTAAACACCCCCATAAGCAGCACCTCGGGGTGCAATTGCGTTTGAGGGCAGGTAGCACCAATGTGGCCAGGGCTTCTGCACCTATCCTTCTACCACAGTCACTTTGCAACACATGGGCTTGCTCTGCTTCCCTGAGAACTGGGGTGCCCAGACCCCCTTCCAGCCCATGCTTGTAGTCCCACTGCTTCCCAGGCTACACCAAGGTGGGGGGCAAACTAAACACTCCAGCTTTCCTTTCCAGGAAGGAAAAGGCTTTTCCAAAATGCACTACTCCTCTGAATTACCTCCTGCAAATAGTAATAGCTAGATTTTCCCTCTCTGATCTCCTTCCTGCTCTTTCTCTGGTCCCTGCTGTTGTGGGCAGATGATCTCCAGCCCACAGGTGGGGCCCATGCTGCCATAGGCACCGCATGGGGCAGGGTTTGCTCTGCTGCCTTTCCAATGTCATTCTGGGAGCTTGGGGAAGCAGACAGGGCCTTGTGACTCCTCAACTCTTAGAAAATCAAAAAATTATAGAAAAATCAAAGCTATCGATGTAACACGGGGTGAAGCTTTTTTGCTCTTTAACTGAGCAGACCTCTCAGTGTGAGCAGCAGGAATTTTGCTCACCTGAGGGCTAAAGAATTTGGCTTGGAATATATAAAACTTAAGGTGCCTTATGAAAAAAGGTATTTATGAATTTACTAATTTATAGTGCCAAATTAGAAAGCTCTTATTCACTAGCAATTATTTCAGGCTATTTGACTTCTTTTCCTTTCATTTTTGCCCTGGAGTGTGAAGACATTTTCCAGTGAAGGTTAGCATGGAAAGAAGCACTATAATCTCACTGGTCTCTATTTTTGCATGAAAACCAAGAGCATGGCTATCAATAAACTGTTAATGCGAGCCAAATTTCCAGGCAGCCCACCACAGCCACCCCCCTGCAGTGGTTTCTCTGGGCACAGCCGCACCCTGGCAGAAGCTGGCTCCCCTGTACAGTGTTTGATCTCATCTGTTGAGTTTCCCTCCATCTCTACTATAGCTTCTTAAACTTTGATTCCTGCAGGAATCAAATTTAATCTGTTTCAGTATATTTTATGCTCCACTGATTTATTCAAAGCTGAATAAAAGCATTGCAGTACTTACGTTTTCTATTTTATTTTTGGAACTGTATTATTAGTAGCCCCATTCAGTAACTAGAATAACTCGAGTCAAGCAGATTAAAAACCCAAGCTACACCTGTGGTATTCAGCTTGCACTTTAATCTTATCCACTACATTAAAAAAGGTCTGGATAAAAATGAGACAGATTAACCTATCACTCGTCTTACAGAAGTGTCTTTATGGTAAAAGAAGATCCAGTTCTACAGCAAGTCTGGTAAATTTTGCCCTTCTTTTGCTGGAAAATATCACCCCTGTACCAAAGTATTCCATTTCACTGTACAAAATGAAAAAGCCATTTTGAGCTCTACATGCAAAAATGTATCTTTAATACATACCCAAAAGAAACGAAAAAAACTGTATATCTTACATTTCATTGATACCAGAAGGAAAATGGAAATGCTTTTTTCTCATTGTTTAATTTGTGTTCTCTAACATATAGAATTATTATTCAATACTCCTTTTTCAGTGAGATTCCTCCACTTCTATTTCTAGTCCCACTCTGCTGTTCCCTAAGTTTTCTGGTTTTAATATAAAATAAAACTGAATAAAGGATAAAGATGAAAGTAATAAATAATATATATAAGAACAGCCTTAATATAACATGCATATTTGTATATATACATATATGAGATGATCAGCTAGTAAATATTTTATTTTGCTTTGTATAGGGTAGAATATATCTAGATGAGCTCAGACAGATTGAACAATAAAATGAACCTGACAAAATGGGTTTTAAGTCAGGAAACAGAACAGTAAAGCAATTTCCTGAGTTATTTAAATGCTTTCATTGGAGAAATGTCATTACATACTTGAATTACACTGGAATATAATTATATAAACACCACAAATAACAATGTTTTACCAAGAAAAACAGAAGTTTAGAGAGGAGAATTATTTCCTGCCATTTTTCTTCATTTTAAGAAATGTTCTGCTTGTTATAAGAAATAAATCAAAAGAAAGGTTTCAAATTTACTTTACTAGTCCATGTCCTTAACACTTACGCACATACTTATCTTTAAGTATATGATATGTAAATAGCTCCTCCCCCCAGGTTTAAGATGGGCTTATGCAGCCCATATGCAAAAGTCTTCCCCTTGATCTACTTTGGTGACCTTGATCAGAATTTCAGCTCCAAAATTTAGTATCACCGAGGATGTTTATGAACAGACTGTTCATGAGCAATTAATTTTAATCTTTTCATAGGTAAAGCCAGAGGACTTCTTCTTAGCTTTGGTGTTATATACGTTAACAAATCTTCACAAATATCTCCTCAGTGTGTCTAACTGAAGTGAAAGACTGCAGAACAATATTGTCCAAAATCAGACAGGACATTGAATGATCTGAGAAATTTGTGTTTACTTCAGGAAGTTGAAGTTCAGCAAATTTCAACAGCCTCAGATGGTCAGATGAGAAAAGAATTGTAAAATGTGCATAGCTGAATTTCAATATCACTTAAAAATTCTCTATTAAATTTGTTATAGTAGAGCAAAAACTTACACGTTAGTTAGCATCCATCTAACCCCATTGATTTTAGGGATCCCCACAAAAAGATGGAGTGGGATTAGAGCCTTTTCCAGCCCCAAAATTTGCATCAAAATTTAAAAGCCAGCAGTGATTTTATCTAGTTGCTTTCTCATCAGCCCAAACAACCCCAATTCATACCATACACACATTATAAGCCAATGCCACTTTCCTTCAAATAGCAACAGCTCTATTGCTCTAGCAGGACACTAAGCCATACTCTGTCATATTGCAAATTTAAAAGGAGGCCTGTATGAACATAATTTCAGTTTAAAAACCTGTACTTCTTCATGAATTGTTCCATAAAACAGTATGTTATGACCAAACAACTCACCTCCTCAAAGCAATTTCTGTCTTAAGCTTAGCTTTCAGGGAAGATTAATTCCAAGTAAAAGATGAGGAACCTTCTCCCCAAAAACATACAGCACCAAACTGAAGAATATCCATGCCTCCTCTTCCCACTTCCATAGTCCTTACTAGTAACATTTATATCCAGAAAGTGAGTTGGAGATAAGAAAGACTAAATCTCAGTGTATTCCTTTTTACACGAGCCCCTGCTACAGATTCCCACATAAATCAGTCATTCAGGCTTCTTTCCCCCCCACAGCAGCAAACATTATTTCCTACAGTGTTCATCTGAATCTACAACTAGTCAACAGGTCTAAGAATTCACATTCTCAACTTCCTCTGTGCATCAGTTTCCCCATTTACAAAAAAAGAAATAATAGTAATGCCCATCTATTTTAAATGGATATTATCTTTCAACTATGTTTGAATAATTATTCTGTGTTACCAAATGACTGTTTTAAGTAGACCGCTCATTAAAGCTAGTTCAAAAGAATACAGCTAGCAAAATGCACTGGATAATTTATTTGTATTATTATAAGAATTAACTTTTAACCTGTAATATTCAGACTAACAGCCAACAGCTATACAAAATAAAATATTTTAAATATTTATGAAGTTTTTATCCAAAATTTTTCAGTCTAACATTTTTAAATTATCAACTGTGTTTTACGGAAGTGGTCTTGTTTTATTCATTAGCTCAAATTTACTTATCAGCAAAATAATAGTGCTTTTTCAAAATGAGCCATAAGTTGAAAATTCTACCTATTAGGAATTATTTATTGTTTCCTAAATATATTTTCTTACACTTACAAGATCTGTCAGTGCCACGGTACCATGACCCATAGTTCTGTGTCTTATGTTCCAACCTCTGTCTGAAGCTGATGTTTATCTTGCATCTGAGACTCTTGTTTATACAATTCTAGAAGCTGACAGTGACAATCCACACATTAAATATCATACCAGCTTTATGGATCTGTTTTTGGAAAATAACGTAGAAAAAAAAAAAAAAAAAAGTGTAGGTTTGCGCTTCATTTTTTTTTAAAAGTCATTTATTCGCAAAAGTTATCTTGAGTATTTAAAATGCAGTTAATCTAGCAAAAGTCTTCGAAAGCTTTATTCCTCCTTATACAGAGATGAAACACTGACATTCAAAGAAATGAAAAGAAAGTCAAGTTAGACTACCATAATCCCTCAGGATAGAGAGAATTTCTGTTGAAGATAAATAAATCAAATACAAGGGGAAGTGAGGTGAAGTATAATGCCATTTAGGGAAAAAAAATTAAGGCAATAATATTATTTTCCAAGCATTGGCATATACAAGCATTGGCCATCAACAGAAATATGTTTTCCTTCGTAGTACATTTATTTATATCCCAGTACAAAAGTTATGCATGCATAGCATAGAACAGAAAAAAATGTGTTTCTATTATGAAGAGAATCTGTATTTACTATTGTAAAGGATTCAGATTGTGCCTATTTTAAAATACATACTGTCCTTAAATAAACCAGTCCACTCAATCATTAAACATTAAATCAGTTAAAGACAGAATTTTTGGAAATTCAAAATGTGGAGATGAGTTAAGCTGAGTTGTGCAGCAGCAACAACACTTGTTGCTGGAGCACATCCCACCTGCAATCTGACTCACATAAGAGACAATGTGCTCGTGTAGGGTCCCTGCGCACTCTGTAAAAAAGATGTTCGATTGACCAGCTTGCAGGAGGTCAACTCAAACTATACAGAAGGACTCAGAAGAAAAATTTACACACCAGATGTGCTTTTTAATTGTTATTAATTCCCTATTTGTCCCTGACTGACTCTCAAGAAGTATCCTGTCAGAAGGGTGAGGACCCAGCATACAAAAACAATCAAATATTCCAGGCATGGAAGACAAAATTTAAAGAAATCATAGAAGTACAAAGAAACTAAAGTAATTTTTGTGTTTGAGCATACTGGAGTATGGATATTTGGATTCAAAAGAAAAATCTTTCTTCTTCCTAAACCGTCTGTTAAAGTAACATAACATGTTTCCATAGTAATAGGATTGGAAGGTACACAATTCTTTGACAGTGGAGACTGTCTTCAGTAAATGGCAGAGGAACACTCTATGAGGTTATTATTTAAATCAGTTAATAACAGTGTTTTTAATTTCTAATTCTCACATGGCCCTGATTTAATAGAGTCCATCCATAAGTTCTCCAAAGGTTTTAATGCTAACTACATGGAGGCAACTGCAAGTGGAACTACGTGACGGCCAAAGGGGAGATGGGGAAAGCCAAGAAAAGACAGGAAAAATGTGGAGAAAAATCATGTTGTACTCAATTTGTTTAACTTGCAAAGGCCACAACTCACATCCTTGAGCACTGCAGGGTTGGTTATAGATGACCATACTCAACTTTCCAGTTTTTGTTCAAATTGAAGTCAAGGCTGTAAACATCCGGGTTTTCTGAGGATTTTCTGCAGGAGAAAAGGAGAAGAAAGCTAAAGTCACTCGAGCAGCATGTCTACATATGGCTCCATAAATATATTTCAGCCACTTAGAGAAAGCTTCTCCTAATCTTCTGCTATTCTTGTATATGCACACCCCACTGACCTTCCAGGTATAAACTAGTTTCATTTAGTTGTTCGGTCTAGCAACATTTAGGGCTATAATGTTATTTCTTTTCTGTAGAGGGAACAAGCTCAGAGATACCAGTGCCTTGTATTTCAGACTTCACAAACATCATTTCCTTGAGCTGGAAGAGGTCACTGCTGGAGCCTGATGCTTCTGCTCATGCACTAACAAGGGTGCAACAGTTCTAAATCCTCTTTAAAAATAAACTTTTTAAATTCAATTCCTAGGCTAAAATTACTAGTTGATACTAAATTTCATGTTTCAAGAGTAGTTTCTGTCACATCTGCCAGTTGAGAGTAACTCAATGTGACAATTTCAAATACCTGCTTTTCTAAAGATGGTCTTACATTGCAGTTGTCTTTCCTCCTCTTAGCTGCAAAGTTCCTTCTGACCTTCTCTATCTCTACTTGTTTCTGTCTCCAGAATTACTCTTTTACTGTTCAGCTGCCTCTTGTTGTGTTTATCCATCCCCGAGGAAAGAGTTAAAGGAGAAAAGAGGAAAACATCTACAATTAAATTGCTCTTTAACTTGTCCCTGCCCCTTGGCAACTGCAGGTTGTAATTCAGCTGTTTACTACGCTCCCTCATCACTTTAGAAAGAATAAATAATGTAGGGTCTTGCATTCATATTTGCAGTAGAAAAGGAATGCTGGGAGTTACAAATTGCTGCTGAGAAGATAACCACATTCAAGGGGCTAAAGATTAGAAAGACAAATCTCTCAAAGAGGTCTCTAAGAAACACTTTAAAGAAGAAAAAGAAAAAAAAAAAAAAAACTTTTAAGTCTGTAATGGCTTGAAGAAACTCTTATTACCAATATGGTAGGCTTAGAAGAGACTTGTGTGTCTGTCTATAGGCATAAGTAGAAAACAAACTTATCTTTCACAACAGTAAGAAGAGATTCAGGGCATACCTATAAGGAATTTTTCTCCAGTAAACATCTTGCATAATTTAACTATCAGCTTGTGACCTACTTATGTAGGACTGTTTTTGTTATCCTGACTTTTATTAGTTCAAGGTTGTGTGAGTCAGAAGTAAGCACTTTCCCGTTAGTGTACTTTGCATGTCTTATTCTCTGGACAATCAAATGAAAGCAAAGCATCTCAGCAAACAAAGTTGAAAGCACAACTGTCTTCAGGTCTCGTGACTCAGAATTCTGGTGGCGAGCTCTGCAGTCACAGACTTTCAGACTGGCTGAGGTGGGAAGGCACCCCTAGAGATCACCTAGTTCAACCCTGTTCTCAGAGCAGGGTCAGCTAAAGCAGGTTGCTCAGAGCCATGTTCAGTTAGGTTTTGAATATCTCCAAGGATGGGGACTTCACAACCTCTCTGGGAAATCTGTTCCTCTGTTTCATCATCCTGACAATAAAGTTTTTTCCCTATGTTTAAAAGGGATTTCCCCTTTTTTCAGTTTGTGCCTTTTGCCTCTTGTCCTGTTGTCACCGGTCATTACTGAAAAGAGCCTGGCTCCATCTTTTTTACATCCTCCCTTCAGTATTTATAAACACCGATAAGACACCCCTGGAGCCTTCTCTTCTCCAGGGTACACGATGTCAGTTGTTTCAGCCTCTCCTCATGACAGACACTCCAGTCTCTTGGTGGCACTTCTCTAGACTCAATCCAGTAAGTCCATATGCCTTTTGTCCTGTGGAGCCCAGAATGGGACACAACCAGACATGTTTCACCAGTTGGGAAATGGAGAGTAGGAACACTTCCCTCAGCCTGCTGGCAATGCTTTTGTTCACCAGGGCTCCTAAGTTGTTTACTGCAGAGCTGCTGTCCCACTGGTTGGACCTCAGCACGTACTGCCACATAGGATTACTCCTCCCCAGGTGCAGCACTTTGCATTTCCATTTGTTGAACATCTTGAGATTTCTGTCACCCATTTCTCTCAAGGTCTCTCTGAAAAACAGCACAACCACCTGGTGTATCCAGCACTCCTCCCAGTCTTGCTTCATCTGTAAAGCTGCTGAGGACACAATCTGTCCCATCGTTCAGGACATTAAAGAAGATGTTAATCAGTATTGGACCCCCAAGGCCAGTGTTATCAGTAAAGACGGAGGCCAAGAAGGCAGAGTAGGCTCTGCCTCTGAAGGGCAAAGGACAGGAAAACTGCCTTTGGTAGGGGAAGAATTTGACTTAAAAGTGAAAGCTTTGTTTGGCATGTTCAAATAACTCTTCAAGTCTGGAAAGTTCTCTCTACTAATGTGTATCAAATATGAAATCCCTTCCTATACGGCATCAATATGAAATCCCTTCCTATGTTCAGAGAAAGCAAGATGTCTATTATAGACAAAGGATAGATCAGAATGATTTCTCCAGCTCTAGTGCAGAGTCAGAATCTGTGAGGGGGGTCCCTCCACAACTCACTGATTGAAGTGTTGTTTGTTTTTTTTTAAATAAATTTACACATATGATATAATATTTGTATTGCAAAAAACATAAGAAGTTAGAGGAATATTTTCCTGTATCATAACTGGAAAAAAAAAAAAAGTAATTAAAAAGTAATTAGAACCATTTGCACCCCACATAAACTGATGTTTGATCAGATGTGGACAAAAAGTGAAAAGGAAAAAAAAAAAAAAACCTCCTATCAATGAGCTTGGACAGTGAAAACTAAATCAAGTAAATAATGACAAATACACAAGATTAAATAAATAAATAAATAAATAAATAAATAAATCCCATATGATGTTATTACAAACAAAATTGAAACAATGAAGCCCAAAATAAATGCAGCTTGGTTTCCTGTGGATTTGTATCGTGATTTAAGCTCTGATTTGAGCTTTTTCTCTGGTATGGGAATTTATAACCTCTCTCACAAAACATGAGCTCTCTACTGTTTTTCCATCAGTCAAAATGCTTTTGGGGTCCTATTTTTACAATGCTACTAAGAACTCAATTATCTTTGTACTTCTGCCCTTCTGTCAAATTTGGTTGACATCGGCCAGTGGGTTCAAAAGTTATTAGGTGAGACATTTAGACAGACACTGAGACCAAATAAATGCAGAAATATTATTGCCATAAATAAACCAGATTAAAAATATTTTTACAATAATCTTTTACCTTTTTATGTTCAATTTCATGCATAGGAAAATCTGTGACACCTACATCCTTATAATATGGAAATCCTAAGGAACAAGTCAGACTGCTGTTAAGGAATTTTTAGAGAAAAAATATATATATTTCATAGCAGCTAAAATTGTTTTGGCAATAGTACTCTGATCCCTGTAAATCTTTATGAAATAACAGGAAACGCTAGTCATGCAAATGAAAATCAGCTTCTCACTAAAATAAACAGGACGTGAAAGTATCAGGCTGAGCTCACAAGTTCAAATAAAAAATACAGGGATCACTCCAGTAGTATCTAAAGCGATCTCCACTTTCAAGACACTAGTAATCTGTCTGATTCACTGTATCTTATTTTTTCTACCTATTTAGGTCAGATAGAATGTCTAATTTTGGATTAAATTTAGAAGTGCAGATAAACTACCATATTTTTATTCATCCTTCTACAATTTCTACATCTACATTACCTGGAAGCACTGTACCCAGATTTTACATTTTGCAAAATAAAGCACATGAAATAAGATTATTGCAATGAATTTTATGTGGGTTTTTTGTTTGTGTTTGAGTTTGTTGGGGGTTTTGGTTTGTTTTTCTTAATGCATGTGTTAGTCTTTTATTAGAAAAATAGATTACCATGATTTTTTTAAAAATGATGCAAAGATTACTTCTGTAACACAGGCAATGTCTTTCCATATATTCATTTATGAGAAGAATCACAAATGAAAAGATTAACCTGACCACTGAGGACACATTTAACATAAGCCTACCTCAGGCTCATCATTACCCATATGGCATTGCTGACCTTGAAAAGCTTTCATGTTAACCAGAAAAGGTGGTACAGATCTGGGATACAGAACTCAACAAATGCATTGCCACCTAAACTATGTTCACCTCTTTGTGACACAATAATTATCACATTTCTGTTTTAAAACAACATTTTTTGCTTTGTTCTTAATCGTTAGTTTTTTCATTAGCCTTAACTGGAACAAACAAACAGAACATTTATATGAATTCCTGGAGTTCTGTGACGAGAACAGCTGAGATAAAAATATCACAGTACCTGACCTTTCTTGACAGTGAAAGTCAAAGACAGAAGGGCACTTTCCAGCGCCCATTTTTGAAGAGAAGTTAGTCTAGCAGAAACAGACTGCAAAAGGAGGCCCAACGAGAAGGGACGGTTTGAGTCCCATTGCAGCTGGGCAGGGAGGCAGCTTTTCAGCACGGGGCACCTACGCTGCCCATGGAGCCAAATCTACGTGGTGCAGGAGTTGGTCACTTAAGAAATCAGCACCCATAAGAGGGAAGCAGCCTTCTGACAGGAGAGCTGAAAACTCTCATAGCTGACTCTTTCACAAATTTCTGGGTACAGGTCAAAGTCTGAATTTTCATTAAGCTGCTTCAGCAAGAACTAAAGCATTCTTAACAGTAGGATAAATAAGTTTACTAGGTTTCCCTAGTATCAAAGACAGAAGCTTGATGTTTTTGATTATTTTGTGGGTTAAAAGTGGTTTCAGTGCCGTGACAGTGGGTAGCATTAAAAATCAGTCAATCAATAAATAAAATTCTTACTGCAACATCCTTAAAACATTTTAAATAAAATAAAATAAAATAAAATAAAATAAAATAAAATAAAATAAAATAAAATAAAATAAAATAAAATAAAATAAAATAAAATAAAATAAAATAAAATAAAATATTCAGGATTAGGCTTGACTTGCATTGAAACATTGGATCATAAGGTATCCTCCACGGCTTGTGCTTCTGAAAGCCTGCCTTCAAGAGAACATAATCATTAACAAGATAAATAAGAAATGCAAAATAAAATAAATATAGATTGTACAGAATGACATTTTTAGTCCGATGAATAAGCAAACTCAGCAAATTCAAACATAACTTGTCAGTAGCTAACATTTCTTTGTGATCTTCACAGTTCATATTTCTTGTACAACAACAATCATAAGACATCTAAATTTCTTTATTTAAAGGACATTATTCATGTGCATTCATTTATAATAAGTTGCTTGAATTTATTTCACTCCCATTAAAATGGGAGGTATATTTTCAAAACAAAAGTAAGATTTATACTTTTTCCTTTGAAACTCTCCATTTAGCTGTGTCCATAACAGTATGGGATAGCTGAGATGAGATGCTGCAGTTAATCCTGCAATTCAAATAGTGAAAAGCAGAAACATTTGATGATTCTTTCTCCAACCTCACTGTGGCAACAAAAACAAAACAAATTCTCCTGGGAGATGGGGGAGGGCAGAAATGTTATCAGAAGTGATAACATTGAAGTGTTTTTTTTTTATATATATATTTATCAGTCTAGGCTGTGAAATACACACAAAAGACAGAAAAGGCAAAAATGGCAGCACATGTAGTAATCTCCCAGGGTACCTTTATCAGGGAGCTGCCTGAGCTAGGCTCTTCTCGGCTGCCTGTAGTTACCCTCAGTTCATGCTGGTCAGGTCTTTTACCAGGAGAGTTTTTCTTTCAGTATTTATGTAGTGCAGCAGGCAACTGTTTACCTCAGAGGCATAAAAGTAAATCCGGATGTGTTTGATCCATAGTGCCACAGTGGCTCTGTTGCCTATGGAAACAAAGGCTTCTTTTCAGGGAGTTCACACAAGAGGCCCTGTGATGCTAGAGAGAGCCATCAATTTCAGCCACTGTATTATTTGTAGGTATTTTGCTGATATGTATATATATACATATACACATACATACACACACGCACATAGATATCAAAATCTTACCACTGCAATATTCCAGTAGGATCAGATGAGACAGTTCCAGAGTCTCACGTTAATTATAAGTTACTTTATTTAAACCCCTTTTAAACAGATTAATACTTGAAATCTAATAAGTGTTCAAGCTATAACCATCTGTTTTGTTCCTCCACCTTTCACAGTGTAGGTTGTTACATGCTTTGTGGACAGCAGCTTGGCAAATCCGTTTCATGCTTACTCACAATTTCGGCTTTTGAAGATGACCCTGAGCATGGAGTTTTGAGATGCCGCAAAGAAAGGGTAACATACCAGAAGCACCCTTCTTAAAGGTTTCCTTTGTAAATCTCTTATTTGTGAATATGTTGTAACTTCCTAAGTGCCATTCATGTATAGACCTCTGCACATTTTACAGATAATTGATCAAGTATGCTACATTTCAACGAATCCCAGTGCACAGCGTTTGTTATTTTGCTTCTCCCAGTGAGAGACTGAGATGGCACAGAAGGAATACAGTCAGATCCAGGACTCAATTATAAAATATATGATGTTTTACTCTAAGTACAATATAACATAGGGTAGATCTTCAGCTGCAGACTTCTGCAGTTCCAGTGTTGGAAAGAATATGGTTCAATACCTCCTCCGTCTTTAATGTCATCATTGAAGAATGTATTCATAAAACATATACTTTATGTGACTTTGCTTAAAGACCTCTTGTACAAATCTTCAGATTTCAATTTGAGAAGGTAAGTAGCAGCTAAGAGCTCCTGCTTTTACTTACAAATCATCAATTAGTATAACACATTTCTAACTTTTGCAGCGTGGCATATGCATACTTACATTACTAGATATATAAATGAATCAACAGTTCTTAACACTTTCACCTAAAATGAGAATCCTCGATTTTACATTTCTATGGAAGCATTACTTCATAAACAGTGCTAATGTTTTACACTAAACTAAAAGAAAACCATTTTAATTCATTTAAACCATATTATTCTCCATTAAGAACCTAGGGTCAAAGAAGCCTTGAAAATGTCATCTGTATAAATATTCATATACACATGAATGGAAAACTTCAGAAGCAGATCTGACAGTGGAGACAAAGAATAGCTTCTCCACTTTGCAGTGGATGACTAAGATCATTTGAATGATTTATTGATAAGCCAATGTACAGAAGAAGTACAAAGAGGACAGGCTGGACTTGTTACTAAAAAAAATGATTACAAGAACGCCTTGCTTATGAATTCAAAAAAAAAAAAAAATGAGTACTATGGGAAGGCTTGTTTTGCTAAAAGCACCATATAATAAGAAAAAAAGATACTGATGATACAGCTAGTTAGTGATCTGAAATTTCCATGACCTTTTCCACTGTTTTTGTTGGGTGATTTTTACTTGCTTTTTTTGCATTTGCTTTCTTTAGAAAAGGAAGGATGCTGAAATTCAAACAAGATGTTCATGACCAAGCTTTCTATTGAGCCTGAATTACAACACTCTTTGGAACAATAAAGTTGCTGGTAAATTCAAGACAAACTTTAATGTCATAACTGGGTTGTAGGCAAATTATATGTCAATTCTGCCACCTTTCCTATATAAAGTAGTACTTACCTGAGTAATCCTATTGAAAATAGGGGGATGATGTGCACTAATTAATGCATGGGTGGCAGACTGGGAACAGAGAAAGCAAGACTTGTTAAACCCATTGCTTCTTGGGGAAGGCCAGAGGGAACTTCTGGGCAGCAGCTACACTAATCTCCAGAAATACCAGCAATTTTAAATTGTAAAGGGATAAGCACTCCGGATGTTACATGAATGGTCAAAAACTATCGATGATTAATGACAGCTGCTCAGGATGTCATAGAACCAGCTTCAAGGAATACATCCAAAACTTATACCCCAGTGCTTCTGAGACATTTTCAGGCTTTCTTCTTTCTACATCTGCAGCTACATCCATCTTTAGACCTGCTATGCAGCTAAGGTGCTGGTCAGTGTGCAATGCACAAAGACATACCGCTGTGAAGAAGAGTAAGCATAGCATGGTGCTCAGTTTTTCTTACATTGGTATAATTTGGTATATCCTTTTTGCTTCATGACCTGACAAGGCCTGGGGTCAGCACCAGAATCTTCTTGATGTTCAGAGTTGCATATACTAGAAAAGAATGTTTCTTTAATCCTTTCCCCTTCTACATAAACAATAAAGCAAACCAAGTATTCATGCTGATTAACAGAAGGCAAGATTTAGGACTTCTAGCAGATATACTCAGCAAAGGAAGGAAGGAAATACCACCCTATTGTAAAATATAGCTCCTCAATTGCTAGTCTACTTAAATTAGTTTAATATTTTTCTCACTATGTGGACAATAGAGAACAAAAATGTTGTTTTCTAAAGGGGCAAACTATGTGTTATAATTTACTGAAACAATCACATCTATTCTTAATGTTTTTATTCAAATTCTGTTCAGGATAACTGACAAAGCAGTAATTATATAACAAATGCATCATCCTAAAACATAAGAAAAAAGAGACAACAATTATAAATAAAGGGTAAAAGTCAGATGACTGTGTTCAAACAGACAGAATAACTAAAATTCTGGATTGCAATCTTAAAAGATTTAGAATAAAGGAAGATTTTTAAAAGGAAGTCCAGCTTTAATTTCAAAAGCTAATTAATTTTTTTTTATGTCGTGTTCTTTTTTTAATTTCAGCTTCTAACAAGAGGGGGTTGAACAACAGAAAAAATTCAGATGCAAAAGCAGACACATTTGACAAGTTTGGTAATACATGAAAAGAACTTAAAGTATTATATTCGGCTTAAAAGATTAAAAGATAGAAAAATAAAAGTGTTCTTCTTAATTAGGGAAGCCATATGCTCTATGAAATAAATCCTTGTAGTAGGATAGCTTGTAATTACAACCTTATTTTTAAACAGACCCTGTTAATTCTGTTATATTCTATATTTCTTATTTATTTACTAAAATATTAAGATCACAGAGTTGTTATGAAAAAATGCACTCCACAGTTGAAAGAATATCACAGAAATAATTTTGCTATCCCTCCTCCTATAAACAGGAGATAATAAATATGGCTTTACATGTTAAAGATTTTTTTTTTTCTCTACATTGAAAATTTAGAAAATAAGAAAATAATAATAAAAAAGAACTCCCTCACTAAGTTTGTCTTGCTAAGTGTCCTGCTAGTATGGATACAATAGTTAAGGGTATTCAGATGAAAATAAAGCAGGAGTATAACTTACACATTCTAAAACCAGAAGGCATGTAATTCAAATACCTGTTTCACCTTAGTGCGAGGACTCCTCTGATTTTTTTCTTTTCAGCTGGTAGTGGACCTTATTTTTTTTTTAGTAAACAAATGATATGAAGTTATGACTTTTTCTTTCAGAACTAATTTCTTTTCTGTAAAATTTCCCATGCTTCTCCTTTCTAAATGGGAATATCTTTAATGCAACTTTCACTCAGAGACTCCAAAAGATCACAGCCATCCATATTGCTTCTATTAGGAAAGATGGTAATGAGGTATTTTCACATAAAGAGCTATTTGTTTCATAGATACAGGTGTGTTCTTATAACTATATAATTTGAAAGTATAAATCACATATTTTTCAGGTGCCAGATTTCCAACACAACCAAGATCATTCAGCCTATATAAAAACATGAATCATCTCATACACGTTAGAAGCATAGTTCATTTCAAAACAAAACTTCTTGCTGAGAACAAACTGAAGGCAACATTTTGGCTGGGCTGTACTTTCAGTCCTGAGGGGCTCAGGTGCCCTTTCTAACTGTGCTAAGCACCTTATGGGTTATGATTTTAAGTTTCCATGGTCACTGGTGCTGGCACTTCCTTTATTCAATGCCACTAATCCTACAGGCATGCATACTGTGCAGCTCACTTTCCTTCAAGCATTAACATCAAGCAACTGAAACAGTTTTATGCCAGCGCTTCTGTTCTGATTGCTGAGCCAAAAGGACAGGAAATCATTATAGTCAAAACATTTCTAAGAAAGGTCACTTTAATACAAAATTACATCAATCACCTTGAAGAAAAAAAATATATATTTCAATTGATGTCATTCATTCATGGACTAATATCAACTTGAGCTTGAAAAAGTTAGGCTGGTTCTGGAGAAAAATCATTAAAAATTAACCATGTCCTTCACGAGAGATTTAAGTTCTGCATGAGAAGGTAACATTGTATGAGTTATTTCATATGATAATCCAAATGGTTTCTTGAAAACTTTTTTTCTGAAGACATTATTATGAAAGTAGTTTTAATGTAAGAGAATCAGCTAGGGGAAGATGACTGTGAGTGAAGTATTCCTTATTCTTTACCCTGGTCTGGATATATTCACCATATAATCTAGGGCTTTACTTCACATGTGAGTGTCCAACAAGAGTCCAACATAGTCATACGAGTCCAACAAGACAGAATTGTTATACCTCTAATTCGTAATACGTTCACATATTCAGGACTGTTAGACACACTAGAGGAGGTACCTAACTTTGTACAAAATTTCATGGGTGGGTTTTGACATGGCCACATTTTAAGGATGTCTTTTAGAATTGTAGACAGTTATATGTCTAAAACCTTTTTACTGGTAAAGGCTAACTGAATTTATATGTATAACTGAGGTCCCAGCTTTCTGCCACTAATATTCATGTATGACATCTAAAGTCAATAATTAAACTTCCAGTGACTTCAGTGGCACAGGACCATGCCCATATATCTTAATTCAGCCTATAAATCCACTTTTATATATGTCAGAGTACACAAATATGTGCTTAGATTTAAATATGCATTTAAATGGCAATGAAGCCATTGTGTTCAACAATTTGCTGAAAAAGGATGGGTGAATAATCTGGACAATGATACTGTGGGATTGGATTCTACATGCACACAAAGTTTCTTGTTAAATGCAACAATATTTAATATTTTATGCACATGTAATTTACAGACATACAAAGACATGGACAAAAAATATAATTGTACATAATTTTCAAAGAGAGTGTAGATCTACAATCTCAGCAGCTTCTCCCGATTTATCGCAACAAGGTCTATATTCTGCAACATTAAAAATTGTCTAGTATCTACAGGGTATTAGCTGGTGGGATTAGTCAACTTCACAAGTTTAATTCAAATGAAGGCTTATTCGAGGTTAAAGGATATCCTTACAAATTTGTATGTACACTGCCATTAGAAAAAAAAAATTATCTTCAGTTGTTTTAATTTTGGTCTATCTGTAGCATAACCATGTATGCATTTGTAAATTCAAGGTGTGTATTGAAGCTGCTTAATTTCAAATCAGCTAGAACACTGTGTTTTGAAATGGCTGGTACAGAACTGAATGTCATTTATTTGTTAATCTGCTTAGGAGAGACTACAAATGAAGAATCAGTGAAGGAGCAGAGAGATGCTCCAATGAGGAATGCGATGAAAATGGAGCTGAGAATGCCAAGAAAGAATTGAGAGTGAAAAAGAGAAGCATAGAGGGAGAATTAAGAATTCTCAGACTGTAACATTTAAGGGACAAGAAGTTTCCATAGGCCACCGACCTGTGGCATCATCACCTTTTGAGGGCTAGGATACTCGGGCAGTGATAACCGTGATAACCTGGCATAGCACTAGCTTCAGGAGAAGGTTCACTCAATAAAAATTTACTTCATCAAAACCATAGTTCAGAAGCTGTAATTTCCTAAGATACCACTTTGCAAGCTCTGCAAAACCCCACAATCTATCATTTTGCATCCTCTTTTCAAGTGTGTATGATTTGATATGCATGAATAAACCAGGGATTTCTGTCCCTTTTAAAAACAACCAGTCCTTTCTAACTTGCAGCCCTCCCCAGAAGCAGTACCTGAGCCACTAAGCTCACGAACTCACAATGTGATTTCTGTGCTTGGGTTGTTCTGAAAGATATGGAGCTATCCTGAAGTGCTGCAAACATGCTATGGCTCCATGGCCCTAGAGAAGGCATTGTCCTATAGCTCCAATGGTGGAATCTGAATTGCTCTCCATCTGGTTTTCTAAACCATAGTTTCTAAAGGTGACAGTAGTAATTAGTCCCAAATATTTTATATGCCATACAGAAACTTAAGAGAATATGTCCAGCAGGCAAGGGTTTTTTTTAAAAAAAAAGTCTCTGGCAACACTTTGATCAGAGAATGAATTGTCTGGAATACTGTGAGCCCTTTACTTATTAAAAATGAAACTGGGGTGTTGTATCAATGAAATATTTTATTGTGTTCTGTCAATGAGACATATGTTATTATATTATCAAGGTACAGATTCAGACTATAAAATCAGCTTTCCATTTCTCTTAATGAGAGACTGTCCCAAAAGTAAATTGCATTTTCACCACTGTATTCTTAATAAGAATAGGACATTTTGGTTCTTTTTGTTAAAGAGAAAGCTAATGTAGTATTTATTAAGTCTGTGCACTGAGCAGTTATGGAATGCCAAAATGCTACAAGATCTTTAGTCAAAAGGTAGAATGATAGTAAAAAGAAAAAAAAAAATGAGAAAATGAAGTAATACTTCAGATAACAGAAAAAGAGAAGTGTCGTATAATTGTAATATTGGAAGAGGGGAAAGATAAAGATACAAAGAGACAACTAACGTTTTCAGAAATTAAGATGGGTTAAGATTTATTTTATTTTTTATTTTTTAAAGACATGCCTTTGAGACTTCAGCTATGTTTTCAGGAGATGAAAGAAACAAACTTGTAACTCTCCAAAGAGGCAGGGAATGTAGACACTGAAAAATCACCACAGCATTTAGAAAGAAATGGGATCTTATTTTATGACCATAGAACTATGGACTGTCTCTTTTATTATTTAAGGGGTCTTGCTTTTCTGTTCTGTTAAGAAGACTTCAAGGTCAAAATGTCTGTGTGTTTAATGCCACTTTAGATGCCAATGAAGGGAGATTACAAGAAAAATGAGAACCCTGGGGCTTGCCAGGCCTTTCTGGGATAAATGCACCTGGTAAAGGCAAGGTTATATAAATGAAGAGAATCGATCATCTGATATTGCTGTGGTGGATTTATTTACATTTAAAAAAAAAAAAAAGAAGAATATAAAGAAGTGAAAGTTTGAAGATAGTCTGTACTGGAAAAAGAATAACAGCAAAGAAAATTAATCTGTATAAGTGACTAATTCTTCCCTCATATCAATGGGTAAGATGGGGCAATTTTTAGAACAGAGGAAGGCATAGTTTTGATAGAGAACTTCAAATGAGGGTAAACCTTTTTCAAATTGGCATAGTCTGTTCCCTGGAAACATAAAGACCTGTGGAAGAGAACTGGTTGGAATCCAAGAATGTAGAAGAAATCCATCTGAAAAAAAACACATAGTTTTAAATCTATTAATACCAGAAAAATTTACAATAGTGTACAATCCAAGGAAGTATTTTGAGCATATTTCCACTGTTTGCCATCAAGGGTGACACAGACATGGAGAGATGCTTCCCTGCCCATGGAGCTGCAGCATTTTATAATGATCAGAAGTCTTGTCTGGAAAGGTATAGTAAGAGCCACCTCTCTTACCTTACTGTAGACAAGCCAAATGGATCTCCCAGGTCTCCACAAGGTCCAATTTTCCTCAAGGATAAAGGCTTTTTTTTCCCCCCATCTCAATCCTATTAAATTGTTGGAGATGAAGCCTCATGTCTAATTGGTCATTGTCCTATCTTTTTATAACCAGAAGCTCAACATGCTGCATAGACTATTTATTCTGTCAGGCATAAATGCTGCATTAAACTCAGCAACTACAGTTCAGTAAAGAGAGTACAGATGTTAAGCCATTTAATTTCCTTTTCTCAATACCCTGATGGAAGTAAAAGATGGTTTCCTGGGAAGTTCAAGGTCCAGAGGGCATACTTTCCATTCATTTAGTATCCGTCATGTTCAGATTTGGAGCAACGTCCCCCTCTGGTACACTGAGCTAACTGAGGCTGACATCAACTACATCAAAGAGGGAATTATTCCTCTAGAATTTATAGCAAATTTCACTGTCACTTGAAAAGATTATACCTTTGCTTAGGAACTATATCCTCCTATAGTGGGGGTTATACATTTAGCAACACAATGAAAGAGCTGGTGCAGGTGTCAAGAAACAGTTTGTACACAGCTTCAAGGAGTAAGAGGTGTCAGGGAAGGAAGAGGAGCCTTTTGGGGGGGGGGGGGGGGGGGGGGAGAAGTGGGCGTTAAATGTGGAAAGAGACAGGGATCAGTAAGAAAAACAGACCATGCAGACAGAGGGGCTGGGCAGAAGATTAAGGGATCAGAGTTTGACTGCTGGTTCAGTGGGAACTGAATGACTTTAGTTACAAAACTTTTCTCTGCTAAGAGAAAACCCACCACACTAATGGAAATTTAGACTTCTACAAGCACATGCGAAAAGAAATTAAACAAAGCCAATTTCTTATAAGCTACTGTGGTATCCATCTTCCACTACAGAAACATAGTAGCCCTCTAGCCCATAAAACCTCCTCTGAAACCTTTTCACCCTGGTGCATCTTTCATGGAGGAAGTATGGGCAGAGTATTTTCTGCCAGAATACTGTCCACCAAAAGTGCACAAAAAGATTTTAAAAACCACAAGATTTTGGTTTGAGCTTTAAATTAAGTTCTCTGATTTAGCCTTAGGGATATCGGATAGAACCCATTATATATCTGTTCTAACTCATTATATATATTCATTATATAAAGGCAGACATGGAACATGTTTGTTCTACAGGTTTCTGCAATAAGGAGGAAGGTACCCTTCACTGAAACCTGCTGTCTTACGATCATTTCTGGGGATACAGCAGAGACAATGGTTCCCCATCCTGTCTATGGTTTGCTCCTGGCTATATCTTCATTTATATCAACACTCTTGAAGCATTATGAATGTCACAAGAGGCAGAATTGTCAACTGGAATAAGACTCTTAGCAAATTTTCTCCCACCTACTTTCATTTTCAGGTTCATCAGATATGGCATTTACTTCTGTCATTGCCCAGCTGTAGATAAGAAACTGGAAAAAAAAAACATTCCCATTAATTACAGAGGCAAAATGAGAATATTTAAACAGAAGGAGGCTGGGTACTTCTACTGTACTCTTCTTTCAACTCCAAACACAGCTGAAACCAGTTTGCAGTGCTTTTGTATTACATTGAAAAGGCAAATTAATTAGCAGAATATTATTGTAGCTTAATATTATTCCCTCTGCAAAAATCAATACTCCCATATATGGCTTCCTATAGCATCCACAGAGGAGACAGACAGTCCCGCAAGGGAAGCCAGACACATGCAGTACTATTTGCAAAGCCAAGACCCTGCTCTATTAATGCATTCACCAAGGTGAAGCTGCTCGTGTATGAGATCTAGGACAAGGCCTACAAATTGCTGGAATCCTTCTCAAACCTCAGCTGCACAGAAAACATTTAATGCCATAGATGCAAAAACTGGCTATGGTAATATATCTGTTAGCACCAGGAACCGGAATGCCCATGATTTTTTTTTTTTTTTTGGATGGTTGAAAGCTCAAATCCATACACACCTTCAAGAAACCAAGTGCTGCATTTGAGAAAGAGAAAAAAAAATCTGAACTTACATTGATGCATAGTGATAAAATATCTGATTTTAGAGACAAAGCCACTTGCCGTTGATTTCTCTGACACCCTGAGCTTCTATAAAGCTATTTTGCTAAGTGAGATGTTGCTTTCTATTCTTTGTAGTTGCTTCCCTTTGAAAACCTTAAAGGAAAATAAGTCAATTGAATTTCACGGCACTGCAATTAGATATTGGATTATTGACACTCAAGGGTTGTTACACACCCGATATTTAGAAAACATCTTTCCATGTGACTAAATGCAAGCAGTAACACTACGACCTAGAAACAATCCAGATCCTATGACATGGAAACCTATGCCTAACCTTTTGGAAGGTTTAGACATGAACAAGATAGAAGTTCTGGATTTTATCATCATCATTTTAGTATAGAGAGACCTTGCACACAGTTCTCTATAAGAGGAAAAAAAAATAAAAGAGGAAATGTAAATGAGTCATGAGGGCATGATTTAGTTTGGAAGGGGTCATGTAAGATTAGTACCCTGGATTGCCCAAAGCTAAAATTTAAGTATCATTAACTGTGAGCATCCGATTTGAAAAGGATGAATGGGTGAGAGAGCTCAGGAGGGGGTTTCTTTCATTTTCTCTGCTTTTGGGAAGAGGGATATGTGAGAAGAATGTAAAATCTACTGATTCATACCTATCTATTAGTCATACCTCTGTTGTGCTGGTTGCTTATTCTGTAGCCATTCTCTGTTGTATAAATAAGGTGCACTGCCTCAGGGCTTAATATAGTATGTCTTTATACCTTTATTTTCTAGTTTTCTCTCTAACTCCTCATCATTCTGCACTTTCTTTCACACATTTTATAATTCAGCTGAAACAAAATTCTTTAGCAAGAATTTTAACACAAAAAGTTTGTACCAATCACTATTACTTTCTAACAAAATATTACTAAATTTTCCAATAGCGGATGACCACACATTTCCTAAAGAAAAATATGCTTCTTTTATGAGTTTTTAGAGGGGGGGGGGGGTTAAAAACCTTTCACCTAATGTAACCATACAAGAAACAGTGATATTGTTATCTTCTTTAAAATATTTCATGAGGGGAAAAAAAAAAAAAAAAAACAACGATTTGTTTTGTTTTTGTTATAGAGCAAGCCATACACCTGGACCAACATGAAACAGTATGTTTTTAAACAACAAATTTTTAACAATTTTTTCCCTTCTGAACAAAAAAAAAAAAAAAAAAAAAAAAAAGGAAAATACATTGGCTTGGCTACAATTTTTGAAGTAAAAATCTATTTTGCATTAGGCTAAAGGATATGCCATGATATAAATCTAACCACTCTTCAAAGAAAATGTTGGGGAGGGGTATATAGGACAAAATTCAGAACTGTCTTGCCAGGGATTTCTAATCTCTCTGCATATATTATTTAAGGCCTTGCAAAAGACTAGTCTGCAGTACTGAATAATTATTTTGCATGTACTAGTTCAAATATTCCATCTTCTGTTTGCTTGTGGATTTGTTTTGTTTTGTTTTTATTATTATTTGATAGCACTTACTTTTAAGTAAAAAAAAGAAAGTTTTATGCATTTATTTAACCTAAAGCACAGAAAGAATCATAACATTGGTATTTTAACCTCAATACCTGTTCATCCTTGATGAATGTAGAAATCAGAAAATTTACATAATCAAACTTGCAGTCACAAACTCATTAGTGATATGTGATTTGACAAGGAAGAGCTTTAACAGTGTTAAGTGATTGTACCCTTGACTTGAAATGTAAAGGTTAATGTAGAAACAAAAAAATGTAGCTGATGTATTTTGAACTTATTAGCTGTGATTGGTGCAGAGATGTAATGGTGGTGTACTATACCTCATGCTGACGCTGAGGTTTCCTAACTAGTATGCTCTGTCCTTTCAGCCTTGACATGAAAGTAGGTAAACAAAAGAGTTAACACAGCAATTTTCTTTTGGATTTTTTTTTTCCTGATAAAATCACGGGGGACAGTCACTCCTTTTTTCTCTTACTTGAATAAAACCTCAAAATTTCTCTTGTATAAATATTGCCAAATAAATATTTATCCAAAGCAAAACAGACTAAATTCAGAGTGGTTATTCAAGGGAAATATGCCCTTGCTCCATTTGCAGATCAGGCCAAATACAAGTCTACCAGCTTTCCTTAGGACTTAGCTCGGTGAACATTCATCCACACAAGAGCTTCCCAATGACCAGGCAGACTGGTTTCATGTGCCATGTTTATGGAGTGAAGCATTTAGAAACATATTGATAATAGCATCATTACGTGCTTGGTTCTACCTAATTAAAAGGAAAAATTAAGACAACACTAATCTGAAAGTAAGCTCCCCGGGTGGGAGACCTATGTTTAAATCCTCCTCTCTCCTATGAGTACTGCACAGTTGAATTCTCCTGGAGACTTCAAGCAAGAGTAACCATCTAAACATCTGTGGTATTCAATACAGACAATGACTGTGAATAATTCTAACTTCAGGTGAAGCAGATCTGAAGCCAACAAAGCTTCCAACATTATCCCTTAGGGAGGGGGACATCACATATATTTGATGTCCATATTTGGCCAGACCATTACTGCATCAGCAGCACTGAAGTCAATGGGAGTTTTTCCACTAACTTCGATAGACACCAGATCAATCAAATAGACTCTATGAAAGCCTAAATCTCAAGCTTCAAGAAACCATCCTTTCTCTTCATCTGGTTACCTTTTGCTTTCACTCTTTGCCAGGCAGCAAGCTGCTGTTTCCAGATTCACTTTATGTAAGAGACAACTCTGTTGAGGTCGATTGGCTTCTTTGATGCATTTGATTAATTATAGTTACAGAAATTGCCTGCACATTCATCCCTCATGTCTCAGACAGGTTACATCCATTGTATGTAAGCCTAGTCATCGTTTACTGCAGTTCCCATTCTTGAGGGGGAGGGGAATTGTCATTTTCAGTTTAGTTTTCTCAGCCTTATTCATGGAGTTTTTTCCAAATCAATTCCTCTCCCTCATGGCAAGAATACCTGATCTTTGGGTCTAGCCTAAAGAACATTCTTTGATATATTGTCTTGGCTAGAGGTATCCAAATCCCTGCCTGTTTTGCATCCTGAGTTTAAAGAGAAAAGGTTTGCCTATTCTTTTAATTCTCTTAACATTAATTCATGTCTATGTCAAACATGAATCATTGACAGATTAAAGTAAATCTGTCACAGTGAGATTACCACAAACACAAAAAGTTGCTCAGCATGTGCCATTTTCCTTTGCTGTGGGCTCAGATGAAAGTATAGAAATCATGAAGATTGGTTTGACTTGATACAAGACATAGGGCCTCTTTTATTTATCCAATGCAAATTAACATGGGAAAAAAAAAAAAAAAAAAGTCAGATTTAATATTTTCTGTAATTCACGGTTTAAATGCCTTGGTATTCTGTTTTAAAATAATAATAATAATAATCTTATGTCTTTGCCAAGGTTTATGAGGTTTAGTTTGAGAAGGTTGTATGTACAGGATAGGAAGGCTTAAGGAACATTTTTATAACACCTTAAACAGAACTGAAATGCACCAATAAAATACTGGGATATTTCCCAGTACATATTTTAACCTAATGAAAGTGAGTGGCAACGCTTTGCATTTATCTGGCAGAATACATGAATAAAATTTGAATAAAAGAAAAATGAAACTGGTATTAAGTAATATTTAACCAGGCATTAAATAGAAATTCTGAGTTTAAGTCTTTCAGCAGAAAAGTTACAAAATAAATATTGAACCAAGAAAAAAGAATGATGATGAAACACCTAAACATTATTTTTATTTAATAAATACCTAGGTTTCCTTTTAAGTCTTTGCAGACTGTATGGTCTCCTCTTAGTGCCTTTATTAAGAATTCTTGGCTAAAATTACTGAAATTATCAAAATTATTCCCCATAATTACAATGAGTTTGGAATTAATTTGATCCGCTGGGATTTCAGAGTAACCAAACTAGTCAATAAAGTCCTGAAAATGACATGTTATAGACCCGTTACACATCTATACTCAGACAGTTTGCCTCTTGACAAAATCACTTTCATGGAGAGGAATCATCAATACAGATAGAGCAAGAAACCTCTTTGACAAGCAGTAATTTCCATTATCAGCTGATCCTATTTCATACTGCCAGCGACATGTCAGGTCATTTTGACACATACTGTAAACTACCAGTCCAGGGATAATAGCTGTTAATGCTGCACCTGTGAATCAGGATAATAAGGTTTTTGGTGTCACTCATTTACATCTGCATTTCACTCTGTGGTACCTTGTTTCTACAGAGAAAACATTACTGGATGTGTTTGACCTTCTTCCATTCCTAATGGACAGAAATCAGAGACATTATAATCAAATCTGTCTGTAATCCATAAACAATGAGGAGAAAAAAATCCATTACAATTACAACCTATACAAGTCAGTTTTCACTGCTCTGAATTTGCAAAGCAAATGATATGATAAGGAAGAAAAAAACATTTCCTACCATCATCAGAATAAGCACTGGTAAGAAGTGTGCTGTTAGACAAAGAATCATCTGTGCATCTGTGACTTTGAACTTTGTCATTTACATGACTAAGTTTTTTTGCAGTTTAATATGTTAGCAAAATGCCTGAGCCTTTGAAAGTAAGCATATCAGAACACAGAAGCACACTGAAGGAGAAGATGAAAGTTTCCATAAAATGTTTTGCCACATGCAAGGAGACACTGAGTAACCCCATACTGTGACTTGGTACATTGCATGAAGGAATTTGAAAATATCCCCAGGCCATCTGTAGAAAACAACAGAAAAGTATGATTATAAGAATTCATTCTAGACCTCATTTTGGAACAAATTCTCCCTCAGTATAACTGATTTTTTTTTTTTTTTTTTTTTTTTTTTTTTAACACTGACAACGACTACATGAGAAGCTTGAGTCAGTTTTCTGGTCATTACATGACGTTGTTCCATACTGCAGAGAGACAGCTTATGAAAAATGACCAGTCATATCCCAGTACTTGTGCTTCACTTTTATCCTTTAAAAGTTTTCTTAATTGGTTTCGGTACAAGACAAGATGGGTCTTAGGAAGGAATGACCTAATGTCACAAGAGACTGACGGCTCATTATGGAGGATTCCCTGTGCTGCCAAAAGATAAATCTATGTAGACTAATCTGCTTTTTTTGATTAACTAGCAGAAAGAGGAAATTCAATTTAACACCTAATTTTGAAAAACTACTTTCTTTTAAAAAATGTATTTTCCCCTATTTTATTTGCATTCAGGGATGAAGAACAGTTTTAATTTCTTAGAAATAGGCAGTTAGAATTAGAAAGGGTAGATTTGTTGTGCTTTGTTTCCCCTCCCCCCCCCAATGTTTATGACGCATAATGTATTGTACTACTGATACCACTTAAGACTAAGAACTACTAAGAACACAAAAAGATGAACCATAATCATTGGCTGTAAATACTGGCATTTTCCCTATTGTCCTTTGAGACTACACTAGCATTGTTTTTTGTTGTTGTTATTGTTGAGTTTTGTTGGGTTTGTGGTTGTTTTTTTTTTTTTTTTTTCGGGGGGGAGGGGGGGATTTTTTTTTTCCATTTTCATTCTCTCAAATTTATATATATTTTTACTTGTCTAAGTATAGAGGTCAACTCTCAGCATGGCATCTCATAAAATACTGAAGCTTTGTGGAAAGTGTTAGGCAGAGAGCAAAGGTCCAATTTTATTTTATTTTTTCTAATGTAACTCAGTGAAAGATCCCTCACTGACTTCAAATGATCAAGCTCCATTTCCTTACTTGTTAGCCCATCTGAGTCCTAGACTGATCCAAGCAGTAAAGGAACCATATGGTTCCCTGAATAATACAAGCACACAAGTTTGGTATTTCTAACAACATGTTTAGACCCTAATTCTTGGACAAATGAGACCCAAACGCTTAAACAAATATTCATAGGCTGTGTTCATCCCACCATTGTGTCCATTTTGTGTCAATTTTTTTTTGCTTATTCTTCCACCAGTTTTTTTGCAACATAAGTTTCTGCAGGACTTATTTCTCTAGACGAAAATTTGAATTTATTGCAACCCATGTTTTTAGGGCTTGGAATTCTGAATTTGTGAAAATGAGTTCTGATAAAAAAAAAAAAAAAATATGCTGAGCTACACTCCTGGAATTAGGAAACAAATATATCATGTGACCTTGATGCTTAGTAAAAGAAAGGTATATAGATAGGTTTCTAAATGCCAAATACTGGTGATATTCATTACTACTTCATATTTTATTGGTCATTTCAACTCACATCAATATAAAATTCAGTATTTGAAGTATTGTACAATCTGAGCAAGGGCCATACATAGGAAGATGAAAGTATTACTGTACTCAGTATTTTTTCTTGTAAAAAATTTGATCAAATAAAATATTCCTATTTTGTTGTTTTTTTTTTCTTCTTTCCTTAATAACTTAATACATTCTGAATTACTCCATTGCTCCAACACTGAAATATTTATACACTTTCAAAGAGGAAGAACAACCTACTACATAGGGCATGAAACTGCTATGTCTACAAACTTGATTTTTTCTTTATAGCGTTTTTCTACCCCAAGCTTGGAGAAAGGATGGACCTTTGAGGCAATTACCCTAAAAGAATATATTTTAGTGAGACAGCAGGCAAAAGGTAGGTATCCTCTGGATAACATGACTGTCTTACACTACAGTAAAAAATAAAAAAATAAAAAAATTACTGTATATGTGCAAATACAAAGGAACATTCGTCTAGGTAAATTCAAATCACTATTGCCTGAAAATATAGAAGACAAAAAAGGTCAAAGAATGGTGACCAAGCCTACATACATATTTATCAGACAATTTCTTGCTTACTTTGTCTTATTTAAGATCAAATATTGAATACTAACTTTAAATAAACATGAAATATCACAAGTGATGACAAATGTAGAAGCATTATCATATGACCCAATAACTTCTATCATCATTTTAACTATTCAAATAGCTCAGTTAAAATCAGGATGTAAAAATACAATCTTCACCTCAGGTGACCACAAAAGCCCCAGTTAATTCACAAGAATGAGCCCTTGTTCCTAGTCAATCGTTCCTTCTACCTGGGGTCAGCTGGGGTTGTATAGCGTAAGAAGGGTACTGGTTGGTGAAGAGTAACCAGGCTATCCTGAGCATGCTTCAGAAATCTCTGCTTCCTTGGCTGAAGGAAGAGCACTGCAACTCTGACTGACAGCAAGCCCCTACCGACAAGGGCTATTTCTTTCACAGTATTTAAGTGAAAAGTTTTGAAGGAAAGTAGAGGATAACAAATTCATAGAAATTAATAATTTAAAACCTAGGATGCTGTGAATTCTCTTCTTCAACTGCTGAATGTTATAGCTCTCTGTATACTCAGAGCAATTCTTTTTAAATTCAGATTACATATTTCCACTAGGGTCCAGATTCTGAAGTGCTTATTCAGAAATTGGTTTAGGTAAAAGTCCTACTGAAACTGCTGGGAATTTTATTTCGATTGAGACTGCATAAATATTGAGTGCAGCTTTCTGGACTTCACCCCCTAGAGTAATAAACAGTGTAAACTAGAAAGAACTACTGTAGACCCTAGTAAGCAAGCAGGCTCTTAAGTAATTAATATTATTCTTAAGAAAGTATTTATCCTTGTGATTCCTATGAAAGTTACTGTCAGGAATAAAACCAATATATTTTTAATTTCTAGATATCTTGAAATTGAAATGTTAACTCATAAGACTGTCTTCTTGTTGTACCAGCATCTGTCCATTATATAGGTAAGCAATCCAATTTTGTATATTCCTCTGCTCCTGTAATTCACGTATATTTGTGTATTGACAACAATACTAAAAATTTCAGATTAAAATGCGTTTTCACTAATGATTAATGTACAAAACCCAGTCTGTTTCTCTAGAAATAAGCTACAACAAAACCAAAACACTCCACACAAAACTCAGCATTGACTGAGGCAGGACCCAAACCCAAGAATTGTTGATCCCTATCATGCTTTTTTTGCCACAACAATCAGACAGATGTATATTTGTATATAAACCAATATTCCCCTCCTTCCCCTCCATCCATTGTATTTTTGTGCTTGTGAAATATGACCTCCTGTTACTCAGACATTCCACACTGTGAAATCATGAGAAATGTCAGGTTATACATATCTTATTCAAATGGTTTATTAGTACGAAATATTGATCAAGGCTACAAAATATTTTGTCTCTCTGCATATACTACTATCCACACATTAAGATATGTTATAATATATTCACATAAAACATCGTATCTCTGGCAAGAGTAGGCAATAAGTGGAAGGATGATTATCCTTGATATACAAGTGTACGAAGCTCAGGAACATACGTCATACATGCTTCAATAAAACATGGTGAGGTCAAAAGTTTATAGAATGAGCTCCTGAACATAACTATTTCTTTTTAATGTTCAAAATACCCATCATATGTTTTTCCCTTCAGTTTTTTCAGTATAAGTTACTACCTTGTCTCTCATTCTATCTCTATATATAGCAAACTGAAATTAACATAAAAACAGAAGCTTGTTTCCATTTATTTCCACAACAGAATGTTGACATTCATTTCAAATTATTTGAATTTCCTATTTGCTTATCAGCTATGGAAATATTGTTGAAATTTACAAACTGAATATATTTTAAACCAGTTCACCACTTTAAATTTAGTCATGGATTTGCATGCTATCTTCATACTAGCTATATAAAAATATATCATATAAATTCTTCTTTTCATGCAGTCCACTAATCATAGCTTTAGGATTCCCAAAATTAGTTCTTCCCAACGAATAATTGTAACTTCAAGAAAAATCACTTGGTGGGAACCAGGCAATATCACAGATAATGAATTTCCTTTGCTTTCATTAGATTCTCAGGAATCATTTTTTCCTATTGAAAGACTTGTCCCAAGAGGAGGGCAGGAGAAAAACAAGAACAAGAAACTAAAAGTTCCACCTGGAATCTTTTAGTTCACTGATGATAATCTTCTCACCTCTTCCATTATAACATATAGTCTATATACTCTCTATTCTGTTTTGTATCTATCCAGTTCATGAGAGCAGCACTCTGCCTATATCAAAAAGGATTTTATTCTTGCAGAGACCCAGGGCTGCTTTGGGCCTAGACACCTCTGATGAAAATTGTTTTTGAATTGAGCAACTCTGCTTACCATAAGCAAAAATAAACTCTCACTTTCACATCCTTTTTTATTAAATATTATATCACAGAAGGTTTTCCAAAGATATTGCAGGGTTTTGTTAGTTCCCCTCCTCCTCCACATAACATCATAAAGTTTATCAAAATTAAAGTACATTTCAGCATAAGGCCAGAAATATAAATGTTCTTAAGTCAACTATCAGTGTGTCTTTTCTCAGCAGTGGCTTGACTGTCCGCAATCACCAATCAGCCCAAGTGAGGGGGGAAAAAAAGATACTCTAAAAAGCTTGGCATGAATGCTTGAGAAGTTCATAAACTTGTCATACAGAATTAAATTAATAGAAAGTGTAAGCAGTCAAATACAATCTACAATGAAATCTTACAAGGAAAAAAAAAAAAAAAAAAAAAAAACCATAATTCCCAGATCATTATAAGAGACAGTCTCTTTCACTTTTATCTTGAAGATTTTGGAATATAGATTATAGAATATACATTAGAATTTCTTCTCAATAACACAGTTAAACCTGGGATCAAATTTCAACAAGATGCAAAATATTCCAAAATACTATGAAGTTTTCAAAGTCACTGACATGTTAACATATGACTTTGTGGCATGCTACCACCTATATTTTAAAGATTATTTCATAGCCATAAGAAGCTGTTTTCTTACTCTGTGGAAAGGTTTAGTTTTAAAAGTCTCTCTGTAAGTAATATAAAGTCTTAAGTAATAGAAAGCTGTCTTAAAAAGTCAGGGTGCCCAAATATGTTTTTCTTATTTCAGCAATAAAACAAAATATAGTTTGAATAATTTTCATTAAGAGTAAATAAATACTTTCCAGCAAAAAAAAAATCTTCTACAGTTTAAGTTGCTCACCTCTTGCAAATACATATTTTTTATATCTGTTTATTCATTCACTGACAAGCTTACCAAATCAACACTGAGCTTACCTACATATGCATATTTGAGACCAAAGCCACTGTAAGTACCTTTCATTTAATAATATTTTGTTGGGAAGAACTAAGAACATTCTTCTCAGGTCTTTATGAAGGATTTATGTAGTAAAATACTACCCAAATTATTTCTACTATGCTACAAATATGACTAAAACTTACTCAAAAAATATTATGCAAAAATTCTCCCCAGCGTTGAGATCCTCTCAGCAAAGAAAGGGGAAGAGCCAACACAAATACATTCATGTGTTCACAATCAGCTGCAACCCATTTGTAGTCCATAAAGTGCTTTTATGCCACCATTTTTTGAACCACCTATTTGCGGTATAGGCCAGAGAGCACCAGAAGGCCTTCTTGTCCAGCCATCCTTATCTGTTGCTCCCCAGCTCCATTTGCTCTAGGCTACCATCAGAACTCGCTGTTAACTTTGTGACATGAAAGAAGAGAGATTATCATCAGCAAATGTAAGTGAAGAAATACTAGCAGACTTGATTACTAGGCTGTTTTGACATAGTATTCACTGAATGATAAAATATTGTTCACAGAATGAAACAGAGACAGCAGTAAACTGCAACAAGTATTTGTTGCTTGGACAATCTTGTTATTTTTCAATACTCCTGTTTGTATTATCTTGAAAATAATGCAAATATTTGAAGGAAATTTAGCAGGAAAAAATTCGTAACAAAGATATCTGATTCTAACTAAACCTAAACATCCCTAAAACCATGCCACATAGCCATATTTAAGCTACAATTCTTCTTGAAGAAACTGCTGTCTTTTGATTTAGTTTAACTCCATTAGGCTTTTTTTGGTTCATTAAGCAGCAAAAGTCTAATCACAGGCTGTCTAGATTTGAACTAAAGCTTCCCAAAATACGGGGGTTGTTTCAAAAACAGAACATAAACCCATTTAACCAGAGATGTCTTTTAGGTTGCTTAGCATTAACCTCCCCTACACATTCTTCAATTACTCACATCAGCATCCTTGTTCATTTGAACTGAACTTAAGGGCCTGAATGTTCATGACAGGAACCCAGCTTAGTGCAAACTTTCAGTCAGACCCACCTGGACTATGTGCCTTTATAGTGGATGACCAAAAAGCTTTAAAATTCAGAATAGACAGATGTTTATAGAATATAACTATTTTAAATAGAGAAAAGTCAAAGTATCTGAATTAGACAGAATAAAGAAACAGTAAAGTGACTGGACAGGACAAAATTGAAGCAGAAGGGGAGGATGAACAGTTCTGTCCACTGCAGTTTCATAGCTCTGGGGTAGTTTCAGGTGCTCAGAGCTTCTTACTGTTTGAAGCCACACAGACCTTCAGCACATCCCCTCAGGAGCTGCAGGTGCAGCTCCTCACCGCTACCTCCCCACTGATAACTGTAGGCTGAAAGCTTCCCCTGGCCAATGCTGTTCCCTCCTCTGCAGGGCCTCACCTCAGCCACCCCTGTCTCCTGAAATCTGAAATTAAGGCCACATCGAGGGTTCAAAGATATACTCTGCCCATCACAGATGCTCCCATTTGGTTTACACTTGATAAAGACAAACATTGGAAGTGAAGCATGTGGCCAAATGTCTGATTCTGCAGAAATGTTTGCAGAAAAAGAGAATACAGTACAATGATGCTCCAGAGGTACTTCCAAAAACTTACTGCAGAATCAAAATGACACTAAAATCTTTCACGGAAATATACTTTTCTCCTTATATTGTTCCATTTACAGTACACACACATATGCTTTCCAGAAAGAGACTAATCATTTTATCCTTCAAATAAAGCTAGTCTTCGCCACCTAATTGCAATACTAAATTATAAATTACCTTTTAGGTTGTGTGTCTATAATATCTGGTCTGAAATACTTGGTCTTGTTACCAGACTAGACAGGTGGATAATTTTTTTGTGCTGTATATTTTCAAGCATTAATAGTATCATTTGCATGCTAAAGAAATGAAATTTTGATTTTACAGAGGCCACTAAGGATTAATTTAATGATTTGGGTAGAGTTTAGATTGTTTCCCAGGAGAAGTGAAGGTTAAAAGTTACATCTTGTTAAATATTTAAAATCTTTAACCTTTTCATTGTAGAGCCAACTGATTTGAAGTCCACCATTCTGTTACTTACATAGCAAAGTTTTAGCTTGCTTTAAATTTATACTTCTGATCTATATATCCTGAGGTTTTGTACATGATTGACTTTTTTTATGTAGTGATTTATAATAACATTTTAATCCTTCATTTGAAGGATTTTCAATATCCTTACTAAATTCACTACTATGTTGTTCCCAATAAGAAGAGAGACAAGACCGCTCTCCAACAATGTATTTTCCCTTGAAGTTCAAGATACAGCCCAAATCATAACCAATGTAGCTTTTGAATAGCCCATTCCAGCAGCTCACAGGAAGAAAAAATAAAATAAAATAAAAAGGTACCTTCTTTTGGTAAATGTGTTCTTGGAGTTTCAGTATACATTGATTAGTTGACATCTGGTATTCCCCTCACACACTGTCAAACACAGAGCCAGTCCATATGCATGAAGTTTTTGGCAGCAAAAACACACTTTGTAGAGCATCAGATTTCTTTTTCTATCAGATGAATTCTCCTTTCACTATAAACGATACATAACAAGAAATCTGTCAAATATACAACTAAACTGAGTCATCTTTGTAAATATCTCCAGAGGACATCTTTAGATAGATTTATAAGGAATGTACAAGTTCCATGTACAAGCAAGAAATTATCTTCCTGAATATAGGCAATGATCTCATAAAACAAGCAAGGAGAATATTTGGTTGTTCAACAAAAACATTAAAAGTACAATAGCTCAAAGATAAAAGCTGCCTGCTGCAGCTGATTTGCACCACAGAAAGAGCTTACTTGTAATGCCTAGTATGGATGCTCATGTATTCCAGGTGCACAGATCGAGTGTTTGCTCAGTCAGTCTTAGCTCTTTCAAGTGATATTTTTCCTAACCCTGAGTATCTCAGACACAGACAGTTCTTCCAGACTTTGAGGCTTTCAGGACTTCTTATTTAGATACTTTTTTGATATTAAACTGAAGTCTAAAATTTACTCTTCTATTCTTTAATCTGCAGATTTCAAGTTAATTCTCTTCTGACAACCTGCATCTCTGAAGTGCTTTAGAGTAACACCTATTGAAATCAGTGGGTGACTACATAAGGGCACCATGCTGAAAATGATGAACTGTTTGTAAAGGAAGGTACCCCTTCAGTAATAACAACACAATCTGTCCCTTAGAACATATTACCCTAGGTATTTTAAAATACATTAAGGTATCCCCATGAGATTGCCAAAATCAAGCAAACTTGGTACAGTGCAAAGGTAAGGCTTGGTTCTTTTTCAGATGCCTTAGAATATTCAACTGGATGCATATCTACCTCATCAAAATATGTATACAAATATATATTTCTGCTCTTACTGTCCCCAAAGTGACTCAAAAACATACTGTCATGTGAAATGATAAGAGATTATGAGTAATGTGAACATGTATAATGTTATATGTATTAAAATAAATCTAGTGTACTGATCTTAAATATTGATCAACAACATAAAACTAATAGTTAAAATACGGATTGTTATTGAATACTGTGGAATAATGAGTCCCTGTAAATTCCCAATTACTGAGTTCTATAAATATCTGCTCACAGCAACAGGCAAAGATAAGGGTGGGGAACCATCCTTCTATGGCTGAAACACATGATGAACCATGCCTCTGGCATAAGTTTAACAGCAACAATCATGATAACTTTGAATTACCTTTAACTACCAGAAGTGAAGATGATTGAGTTTTAACTAAGATTCTTACTAAGACTTCAATTTTAGTTCTGGAAATGACTTAAGAAAAAAGGCTTGGATAAAAGTTTGGCTTATCACCAAAATTCTGGAAATAGTCACAGTAATTAAGAGAAATTCATTTAAAATACTCTAAGGCATTTTGGTAAATATATACTGTTAGTATACTACATTTCCTCCTGCATTGTTTTCCTGTTCTTGATCTTATCATTAAAATGTATACTCTTAGGTGTTGTTTTTTTGTTTTTTTGTTTTTTTTTTTAAATCAAGATAATTCTTCTTTAAAAGGAAAAATACATACAACCATTCTGATTGCCAGAATTTGAGTCAGCGACAATATGCTTTATGTTATACCTTGACAGAGTCCAAGAGCCAGAAGCTACAAGAAACAGAATCACGAGTTGAGTCATGAAAGACAGCTGAAGTAAGTGGTTTAAGAATCTTTTAGTTTCCCAAAAATTAAGCCTGCTTCTAATTTCCTGGCTGAAGTCATCGTGATTGGTAGCTGGATGGCAGAACTGGTTGTAAAGCCAGGGTGATTTGTAGATAGATAGCAGATCTGGCTTGATCTTAAATACATCAGGAAGGAAATAAGGTTAGGAAAATCAATGGTAACTTATGGCTATTAAAATCAAATTATTTATTTATTTATTTTAGGGAATAGAGACATGAGGCAACCTTCTAAAACTGTCTTTCCAACACTGCCCTACTGAGAACTTGTGGAGTTAGAGTTATCTTTAAACAGCTGGAGATACATGCCTGTTATTCTCTTTAGCAGAAGCAACTGCAACCCTGGTCATTTAAATTCATCCCAATTATTCAATTCCTTTAAAAAATTCACTTTAAAGAATAAAGAAATATAAACAAACTAGATCTGATTGCCTCCCTGAAATGAAAACTATTCTAGTAGTAGTTTTGTTAAATTATTATTTAGGTGGATTGTATAAAGTAGATTATGACAGACAAAAACCTGGCAGTCAAAACTACTATTTGATTGGTAATACTGGAAAAAAAAAAAGGCCCTCCCCCCTATAAACATCTTCATGTGCACAAAAGTATTATGCCATTGTGTAGAGATTGCCAGAAATGCCTCTGCAAGCCTATAAATGTTGTTGCAATGCTTGCTCTAATCTAACTATGCTCATGAGTACTTCGATTTTTTAGTGTTGTGGTCAGCAACTGGTAGAGCTCTACTCAGCTGATCCTAAAAGGCAAACAGCACTCCATGAGCTGGAAGTATGACCAGTTCCAGGAGGCAAGGGATCATCTTTATTCCTAATCATCCTTGTCTGCTTTCAGAAGTGAAGTAAAACCATCCTAACTGCTGGTAACTACCTGAGATATCAGGGTGTGGATAAACCTCAAGCAGCAATCTAGACTCAGGATCAGTGGGGGGAAAAACCTCTTCCCTTCTTCCCTCTAAAGTGTTTTCCACAGAAACTGAAGCTTTCTATCTTAAACTTTGCCTCTCTGGATGTACAGTAACTCCGTCCTAATTTTAATTCACCCAGCTCCAGATCTACTGAAGAGACAACCCTAAATTTAATCAGCTTCTGACCACTTTTAATATTTAGGGAACATAAAAGAATCAAGAAATCAAATCAAGTTGAGCATTGCTCAACTTCTGTACAGGCAGAAGCAGGTAGGAGAAATTATGTCTCGTGACAAGGATGTACACAGTTACATTAGAATTACAGAGAGCTCAGCCAGACATGACAACTTGTAATAACGTTAGCAACTGAGAATAGAAAGTGTAAGCTATCATCTTTGTAACACTGCGTCTATATTCACCATTTGCATTTTATTTCATTTACAAAACAATGCTTTGCAGACTTGCTTTTAAATGACTGTATAGTGTGGGTATTTGTTAAAATGTGCTTAAAACAATCGTTTGTGATGAATACAATTCTTCCTCTGTGAGAACACAGAAGCATGCATGTTGTGAATAAATAAAAATACTAAGCAGTATTTAGCAAATTCAATGTTCATTTAAAAAGCATGTGAGAACAAAGTGTCATAAAGATCAAGACCTGATGCTTTTATGAAATAATCCTTCAATTAAAATGTGGATTTACTGCTCCAATTTCATCAGGACCTCCAATACCAGACAACAGCTGTGCATTTAACATCACTTGTTTGTGTAAAGATTTCATCAGGCTTCTGAATACACTTGGCAGACTTATTGTCCAGTGATGCATTCTTTCAACAGAATTGATTGTCAAGTATAGCAGAGCTCTTCCCAGAGATCACAGACCATCATGTTTTGCCCCTCTTCATGCAGACTACCTTCAACTTGAACATTTTCAGCCAGTCCTTACCTAGCAGCTACAATCAAGGCTAGACAAGTCTCTCTCCCTAAATCTTCTTTCTATGAAGTCAAAACAACACAAAGCAAACAAAAAAGGGAAAAAAAAAAAAAAAAAAAAGTATCCCATTTCCCTGCTCAATTCAACCTCCCTGTTATCACAATACCATGTCTCATGTTACTCTGTCCACAGCTCTGCACCAAGTGCTTCACCCAGACGAACTCCCTGGTTTGGTGGCCCACAGTGAGCCACCCATTCCAGCAGTGTTCACATTGCTCTTCCTTTTAGCTGTCACCCAAACATCACTTTCAGCATGTCTTTTTCCCTCTTTGGTCTGTCTTAGAACATGTGCGCATGTTTGATGCACACAGCAATAGAGAATAGCTCTTTCCTCACTGTTGTTTTTTTTGTTCATTTGTTTTTGTTTGTTTGTTTTAAACAGGGTTTATCTTTGTTAAACAAGCTCTCCAGTATGTCTGTCACAAATTAGTCCATAAAACTAAGGTATAACAAAGACACAAAAGGCAATTTGACTAACCTACTATTGTTCTCTGTCTCTCCTTTGTTATAAAACAAAGTTTGTTATAAGTTTGTTATAAAAAAACTTCTGATTTGTAGTTCTGGCCCAGGGGCTCCTACTTGCCAAATCTTATCATCCTCACCCCATAAATGCTAGTTTAAAGCAATGCTCTAAAAACAGGAAGCTCATGTACAGGGGTGTAATTTCCACACTGAACCAAGGGATGGTGCTCCAGCAGAAGAGCAAACAAAAATAAGGATTTACAGTGAAGCATTATCACTTTACCTGGTTATTCACCATCTGCTACTTCTTTCTGCTTTATCACACCTGATATATAAATGAAAGCAAAATGCAATAACACACAGAAAGGAGAGAAAATTAGAAGGATCTTAATGGTCACGAACCCTCCTCTAACATGCTGTATAGTATTTCATTAAATTACCATATTATTTATATCCCCTTGGATTTAGTTAATCTCTGGAGGAATATGGGGTTCACAATAATTTTCAGATTTGTGAGATTCCTTTCTTTATTAATGGGGTGGGGAGAGAAATTTTATATACAGGCAAATTATGCTAAGTCTGTGTATGTATTTATCTCATAATAAATAGATAGATATCTTCGTATATAAGGTACATTAAAGGATTTATTGGCACTAGGCATTAAAGACAAAACTTCTGTACACCACAAGCAAGTTTGGCTTCCTACTGCATGATACTTCTGCAATGCCTGCAAAGTCATGAGTGATAAGTTCTGTACCCACATTGTGATTGAAAATTGCAATGGTTCAATGTGCGGCTGAAATATTTGCACCTAGTTTAGAGACTCCATAGGTGGTGCCAAGACTTAAGGCAGCCTTTTGATAGAAACTCAGGGACAGAAAACCCCATTTTAAGAGATCGCAAGCAGAAACTCCTCTTCCTTTCAGAAATTGTGAAGTTCAAGACAGGAGTACCACCCCCACACATATTTCCAGATCTCAAAAGCATCAAAATAAGCTCATGCATTAGCCTCCAAGTCTTGCAACAGAAAAACTTTAAAGTAAAATTCTTGTCTTTCATTGACTTGAATCAAAGAAAATTTCAAAGAGCCACAGCTTATTTAAATTTAGCTTCTGCCACACAATTCTCTAAGTCCATTAATGCCGTGGGAGAGAATCCATGGGATATGCAAAGGGGAGGGGGGGGGGGGGGGGGGAAGGGGGAGGGCAAAACAAGCAGCACTTAAAATGAACGTGCAGATACCAATAATAATAATAATAATAATAATTTTGTAGTAAACTAACCTTAGAAGTCTGCACAAATGGCAGGGGAAATGGAAAAAACAGGAAACTCATTGTACGCCTATTTCCATTCCAGTCAGATTTTATTTTTCTTTTCTTTCTCCCCCCCTTTTTTTTTTTTTTTTTTTTTAAATAGGGTGAGCATTACCTTATATATTGCTTTTTCCTCACAGAGGAAGCTAGCCTGGGGCTGACAGAGCCATTACTTATGCAGGAGGCAGAGGAGAGCAGGCAGCAGCCCCCCGGCCCTGGCCGCCCGCAGCCCCCCAGAGCCCTCGTCCTCGCCTCGGCATCTCCATGCTGTGCAGGAGCAACTTGGGGAGTTTTCAAATTCTGTTTCTTGTGGAATTCTAATTGCTTGGCAACCAGGAGAGAACAAGATCACCATCATCCTTTATGTGATCGTTTAAGTAATCATATTAAAAGCAAGCGAAAGGATTATTTAACAAATAAAGCCCTCCTTGCAATAACTACTCTGTGGCTACACCACATGAAGTCGACGTTAGTTTTCTGTTTCTTGTCCTCCTTGGATTAAAAACTACAGCCACTAAATCAGATGATGAAAATCTGAGTAAAACAACACTGCCTATTTAAGCCAATTAAGCCAACCTAGTTTTCACCAGCTGAGGATACAGCCTCAATAATTCTATTCCCTGTAAGTATCAGTCAAGTAACTCATTTATATCCACATACTTATCACCCACTTTGTATTCCATGACCTCAGGCTGTTTTATGAGATCCAGTTTCTGATATTATTCTGGTTCCATCACTAATGATGAAAAGTATGATCACTGTTTCCCTGTCTGCTTAAAAGCCCATTTACACAGGTAGTCCTCCTGAGTAGAAAAACCATTTATCTGGTAAAACTATTAATTTCTCTTCATCTTGCTCTACCTATGAAAGACATGGTGCGAATCGCATGTACAGGAAGAGTATTTCAGCACTATCACAGCTGGTATTGCACTGCTTTAACCACTCCCCTCCTGCGGTAGAGTTGTTTCCCAGTATGCTGTTATAAAATGAAGCAACATTATATTACTGAAAGAAGTTTCTGTAAAACACAAACCATTTGGTATATCAGTGATCTGAAGAACATGGCAGTTTCTGCATGTTACATCCTGCTGTGACTTTCTCTTTATCACTTCTTTAAAATTATAATTACTGCCTAACAAAACAGAAATTTGCAGGAGCCCACGGTCTGTATAATCTCTTCATTTGAAGTACTTTATGCAGGACTTCACAGTGCTTCTCATTTGATGTTATATAAGTCAGGTGTTTATGCCAGTAACTCTGCCTTTTACTCAGTTCCCCTTGATAGAGCAGGTGGCAGGGGGCTTGTGACTTTATCTGTTCCTATCACAGGCCATTAGTTAGATCCTGAAACTGAGACAGGACAATCTTTACAAGAAATCTTGGTATTTTACAATAAGTGGGTTTCTCCAGTTTAGAGGCACAAAGCAGCATCTAGAAGAACAGAACTGGGAAGTTGTCATTCCTTTAGGTTTCATAGACAACCTATTCCCTTTAATTCCTACAGCACCAACCCCACAGGGTGACTCGTCTTCCTGTCACCAGCCTGTTCCACTATCTCACCTTACCCATATGAAAAAACACAGCATGACCCACCTGCTTTCGGCAGCATCCCTGGTGTCCCCAGTACAAAGTCAGTCATCTTTCAGTACGTGATGCACCCTGGCACAAGCCCTGAGATTCACAAGAAAAGGATGTCACAAAAGGCGATGAGTCTCAAAGGTGTGCCTCAAAGACAGCGAGAACTGAAGAGCCCACATGCAGAGGGTCACGTTGCAGCTGAGAAAAGAAACCTGAATGCTCTATGACTCACTAAATGGAGAAACCTGACAAAAAAAAAAAAAAAAAAAAAAAAAAAAAGTGGGGCTTAAAAGGGTTACATTCAGGAAGAATTTTAAGCTGGGTCTTATATCTAAGATACCTGTCTCTCATGGCCAACAACATATCAGAGGTAAAGTATCAGATAGGGCAAGTCGCTTCTAGTCTCTGGTGCTTTCTTTCCCCTTTCAGTCTTCTCATTCTGTGTTGGGTTATTTATTTGCCTTTAATTCCTTTGGATTTCAATCTAACATTGCCCAGTCTCTCAGTTTTATATATTCACCTTTTCTGAGCAAAGTTTTAATGATAGAATCTGGTGATTTTGTGAGAAGCTCAGCTTTTGGTTTAAAGGAAAAAGGAAAAATCCTCATGGCTACAGCAAGAAGCTGAAAACACATCCCCAAAAGAACTCAAAGGCTCCATTAGAAGGAACAGTTTTCCAAAACATCCTTTAAACTACTGGCTCAATTTTGAGGCCCTTATTCTTTTTTGAATGTTTGCCAGTGGCTATATTTTGCCTGTATAGTTTTCTGGCTCATTTCTACCTCACCAACTCCATTCCAAAAAGGAAATTAAAAGCAGCGAAACTCAAGTTGTTTGTATTTTCTTTCCTGTACCACCCTCTTGTCAATTATCCAAATCTCACTGCTTCAAATATACACTCGTGGTAGTTTTGCACACTCCCCCAGTACTATGAAAATAATGCAATATAAAAAAAAAAAAAAAAAAAAAGGGGCGGTGGGGGCAGGGACAGACCTGACAATCAGAAGTGTTCAAGAAGTGTTCTGACGTTTCTGTAAAGGAAGTACTGTCACAGGGGTATTCATTTCACTAGAGAGTAGAGGGTACCTTCAGCTCAGGACTGCCACACTGGCTGGATTTCATGTCACCTTTCATTTTATGATCTTTACAGAACATAGCTTGTTAAGTGTTATAATAACCAAATTTCATGTATTAAAACTATGGGTTTACTTGTATTTAATTTTTTTTTTTTGATTCCGCTAGATAAAAGGAGACAGCATAAGTTACTGATACCACTTGTAAAGCCCCTGGACTCCCCCTCTGTATACAAGAAACATTAATAGCCCTTTTCAAAATTATACTTTCACAGTAGAGTATACAGTAAGTTTATTAATGAGGATGCTTTTTTGTTTTAAGCAGTTACTGTCAACTGTGAAGTTCCTGAAATTACAGATGACAACAATTACGCATTTTTATACCTAACATTTCATATTGTTTATATGTTGCTTTGGCAGTCATATAGCATGTGTGCAAGTTCCATAATCTTTTTAAGTACTGACCATTAAAGCCATGATTGTGGTACTCAAAAAAAAAAAAAAGTCCATTCATATGGGCACTGAGCGCACAGTCCTGCAAGTTCTCTCCTTCAATATATTTGGGGAAATGGGTGTTTCTTTCTCTCCACCTTTGGGGAGGATGACTAGAGCTTCCAGAAGGCACAAGCTCAAGTTAATACAAATGACATCACCTTGTAATGAGTTGGGGGTCAGCCCTGTAACATCACCCTCCAACCCTGCTACTTCACAGCACTAATGGATTCCACATAATAATTGTGGAGTCTTGAGGTTAAAAACTACTTAGTGGTTTTCTTTTGGCTCATTCCCTCCTTACGCCTGGATCCACTTTTGTGTGGAATGGGATCATTTGTGTTGGAGCTCATTCCCCTTAGTTTTATTACCTATGTCTATGGCACCTGGGTCATTCTTGGTGCCATACAAATAAGAGATAATAACACATAATATTCTTTGGTGGAAGGCATGATTCATCCCTCTCATCCCAGATGCAGTGATGTGTCCCTGAACAGCTGAAATCATGCTGTTTCTAGCTAGGTAAGCCCTATCAGAGAAAAACAATTAGTTTAAGATATATTTGTGGGAAGAATGCTTTTAATCACAGCTTTTTAAAAGAATAAACTATGGTGTTATAATAGACAGAAACAAAACAATATTGATTGTGTGGGCTGATGTAAAAAAACATTAATCTCTTCGAGAATCTGAAGGCCATTTTACATTGTTACATATTATACCCCTATATTCATGTTGTTTTGCACATTTAAAAGTTTCTTTCGCAGCATCTGTCGATAGCTATTCTTCCATCAGTAAGTAGGATGATGTTTTAATAACTCAGATTGTCTACACTATGCATAGAATTTGCATACATTTTTCTTTTGTAATTCAATAACAGCTTGGTGTGATACATGGGTTTTCGGTAACAGCAAGACAAAGAACAAGAGAAAATGAAAGAAAACTAAGCAAAACACATTCACATGATGAAAATTACAGCAACTGATTCAGTGGAGTTCAGTGATGCTGCTGTACAGACACAATAAGAAAAACAATCAGGACAGAAGTAGCTGTATATGATCTATGACGCATAGCTCTTTTGAAGATATATTTTACTGGCCCATCTTCATAAATTCTGTCACAAATAATAGCGTCTTTGCTGAAATTTTCTCCAAATCCTGACTATGGTTAGTTAAAAATTAGTTTCTATTCTATAGCATGTTCTGAGGTCTGGTTCTGTAATCAACTGATACGTGAAGATATCAGATCTATGCCATTTGATCTTTTTCAAAACATTTAATTTAGATGTGACCACTTCAGTATTTGTTATGAAAGTAATCAAAGAGAAAAAAGGAACCTGAAGAAGTCATCCTATTCATTCTCTGAAACTGGTATAAGGTCAAGTATAGCTATGCTGTTCTGCAAGGTATTTGTCTAACGTATTATTAAAATACTACAGTAAAGGCTATTCCACAGCCTCCACATGTAGCCTTTTATGGTTCTTAAATATCCATATAATTAATACATTTATACTTAATCAAAATAAGTTTTTCTTAAAGTTGAGGCAATTATTCCCTTTTTCATAGCCTTTTAATTCTTCGAAATGAATCGAACTTAGTCTTCTATCCTGTATCTTGGTTAAACAAATACAACATCTTAACACTTACTTTTCAAGCATTTTACTAATCTTGCATATATTCAGTGTTGTTATCTTTATTTAGTAACAACCCTAAAATAATAACATTGCCATAATGTGTTTTGAACTTGCAGAAACAAAAAAAATTTATATCTCATAAAAAAATGTATGGTATTTATGGTTCATTCAAAAACCTACAAATAGTTGATGTTTGAGACAATATGTTCCAATGAAAAACAAAGCAACAGAAGAAAATAACTGACTTGCTCTATTGCCAGCATTAAAACTGTCCAAGCAATCCTAAGGTACAGATTACTTACTAGAATTAAGTATTATTTGTGACAAATGCTTTAAAAATCTGGCCTTGCATCAGGTAATTTTCTCAGATTCATATGTTGTCAAAACTCTTCATAACTCTTCATTCTCATGTCCTAGCTCTAGTAGTCCTAGATCCTATAGTACTTTCTAAAGGAAATTACCTTTTCCACCTTACTAGGTTCTTAAAAGAAACAATATTGCTTAAAAAGCTTTGTAGGAATGCCCTCAGATCCAAATTATTTAGTCATTTCCTACATCAAAATTGAAGGTGTTTGCTGAAGGTGTTTGACTAAAACAACAGCAGTGTTCTGGACAGTTTTACAAACCTCAACTCCAGCTGATGAAGTTTTACCCAGACAAAAACCAGTACTACTCCAAACTTTTGGTCTATTACACTGTATCACGTCATGCGTACATTCAGATACCCTCTTTCTTGTGGGTCCACATCTGTTTATGAAGAGCAAAACAGAAATGAAAATTTTAGAGCAATTGGCCTAGCTTCTATATACAGAAAAAATCTGGAACTTTTACTAAAAAGTACTTATAAGCACACAGACAATAACAAGGAGTTCAACAGCAGCTTGCGTGTATATCAAGAACAAATATCCAATCAGTTCAGTTTCAAGACAGGCTGAAAAGGAGTAGGTGTCATATACCTTGTTTTTAGCCAAGCTTTTGATGCAGTTTTGCATTACATTCTCATAGGGAAGCTTTAGACATGTGGTGCAAGTGAAAGTACCATTAGATAGATGCAAAATTAACTAGATCAATGAGATCAAGTAGGGAGCTACTGCAGATAATATTAACAAGCAGGATCAGAGTTTGATAAAGTCCTGACAAATTTTATTATTTTAAAAATAAGATGCAATTCTAAAGTGACAAATACAAGTTGCTGCAGCTCGGTGAGAAAAACAAGCTGCAAGAATGAAAGCACCTGCCCAGGGAGCCATGTTGCGGGGACAGATCTCAGAGCTGCTGTGCGCTCATAAACCAAACAGGAGTCACCACCACCACATGCGCTGCTTTGGGCTGTAGTGGGACAAGCAAAGCATGCAAGACACACAGCTTGGGATTCCTCCCACCTAATCTGACATAATTAATAGTTGGTTGCCTGCACTACTCACAAAGGTTCTCAACATTTTGAAGACTCTGAAGAGATCGTATAATGACAAGCCCTTTCTTTTATACCTCTGCAGCTGGCAGTTCCAATGGGACAATTCTCTCCTCAAAGTCAAGGAAGAGAAACCAAGTGCTGCTGTTGCTTGGAAATGTATCCCTTGTACAAGCAACTGAAAACCTTGCAGTAGTTATCCATTTGCCCTGCTTTTTATCATCACTAAAAAGTCTGGAGTCATAAAAAATTGATCAGAGTGCTAATAAAATGAAATTACTGTGTGTTATTTGTCTAAGCTGATCATAAAATGTGACCAAAGGGATTAGGCCCCAATATGGAGCAATTCAAGTCAAAAATGGATGCCTTGTTTGGCATTAGAATTAACTGAGCAAGATAAGAAGGAAGGCTCGTGGCTAGTATAAGTTTATTGGGGAAAAAAAGAGGTTAAAATTCAAGTCTTTCTTGGAAAGATTATGTAGCTCCTTTGACCTATTGTGTAAAGTGAACTGATTTAAGTGAAAAAGCACTGAAAAATTTAGTTTAGGTCAGACTCTTAGCTCATTTTTTCTTCCCTTCATTTGCTGTATTTCAGTCATCTTCCTTTTAAATCTGATCTTTTCAAGTGGGTCAGATAGAGTATATCCATTGCACTGAAGTTCTTGTGGGCTGATCCTAAGTGACCCTAAATCAACAAGTCTGAGTCACTGCCTGTACTATATATTTCAGTGCCAGCTTCACTGAAGCTGGTTCAGAAAGTTAGAAACTGGAACTCTAATCTCTGTGGGTTGCATTTCTTTTCTCACCTACACTATGGGGCTTCCCCAAGGAAGGAAAACAGATCCCTTCCTTGCCATACTTGGGAGGGAAAGCTTGTGGGTTGGGTAAGGTTTGCCCATGGCCACCAAAGGCTGCTGATGAACTGTGGTCTGTGTCTGCTGAAAAATAAGAGCTCTGAGTCAGCTTTCCTGTTTATGCTCATCTAGGCACCCAATTTATTATTGTGTCACTTGAATTTGGCTGTTAGCTCAGGCAAGGAAGAAGAACAGGTCCAGACAGGAAGCTCAAATACATGTGGTCCACACAGAAGTGAAGGCAATACAATCTTTAACGTCATATCCACTGAGCTGGAATGACCAGTGTTTCACTATGTGCCAATGAACACAAAAAAGCCCTTGCCCCAAGCACCATAAGTCGTTGGAATAAGATATCTGAAGCTTGCTATTGTCCAGTCACTCTATCTCAGCTTAAAGCTTACTTCACCTGGACGAGGGCATCGAGTGCACCCTCAGTAAGTTCGCAGATGACACCAAGTTAGGTGCGTGTGTCCATCTGCTTGAGGGTAGGAAAGCTCTGCAGGAGGATCTGGATAGGCTGCACCGATGGGCTGAGGTCAACTGCATGAAGTTTAACAAGGCCAAGTGCCGGGTCCTGCACCTGGGGCGCAATAACCCCAAGCAGAGCTACAGGCTGGGAGAGGAATGGTTGGAGAGCTGCCAGGCAGAGAAGGACCTGGGAGTGATGGTGGATAGTTGGCTGAATATGAGCCAGCAGTGTGCTCAGGTGGCCAAGAAGGCCAACGGCATCCTGGCTTGTATCAGGAACAGTGTGACCAGCAGGGCTAGGGAGGTGATCGTCCCCCTGTACTCAGCTCTGGTGAGGCCGCACCTCGAGTACTGTGTTCAGTTTTGGGCCCCTCGCTACAAGGACATCGAGGTGCTTGAGCGGGTGCAGAGAAGGGCGACGAAGCTGGTGAGGGGCCTGGAGAACAAGTCCTACGAGGAGCGGCTGAGGGAGCTGGGCTTGTTCAGCCTGGAGAAGAGGAGGCTCAGGGGCGACCTTATCGCTCTCTATAGGTACCTCAAGGGAGGCTGTAGCGAGGTGGGGGTTGGTCTGTTCTCCCATGTGCCTGGTGACAGGACGAGGGGGAATGGGCTTAAGTTGAGCCAGGGGAGTTTTAGGCTAGATGTTAGGAAGAACTTCTTCACTGAAAGGGTTGTGAGGCACTGGAACAGGCTGCCCAGGGAAGTGGTGGAGTCACCATCCCTGGAAGTCTTCAAAAGACGTTTAGATGTAGAGCTTAGGGATATGGTTTAGTGGAGGGCTGTTAGCGTTAGGTTGGAGGTTGGACTCGATGACCTTGAGGTCTCTTCCAACCTAGAAAATTCTGTGATTCTGTGATTGGTTTTAAGAATATATTTCCAAAACCAGCTGGCTCCTTGCTGAATATTCCCAACACACACACACACACACAAAGAATCCTTCAATAACATCTTGGTTTTTCCAGATGTGCAGATCAAATTGTATAGCATTAGATGAATATTGTATAGTATGACTGCCGTCTTTTTTCACACCAAGTGATGCCTTATTCTTTAAACACTGCCAATACCATGAATTCAACAATCTTCAACATTGGTAAAGCAGCAGAATTTAGCTCTTTGTTAAGACAATTTCAAAAACATGCCAGACCAAAAATCAATCCTAGCATAGACAATGGTTGAATACAATCCCAGTCACAGTCTCTGAGTCCCGAGGAGCAGAGTATCTGTCAGGTCAAATAATTATTTAGCCAAATTATATGAGTGACTTGGTCTACTATACAAGCAATACTCAGGAGCTCCACATTATTTTCAGCTGCTGAAAAATCTGTCTGTCAGTGGCAGTTGTCTTACTCTGCCTCATTTGAATGAAGACCTTGGACAGTAAAAATAATTAAAAACTATACTGCATTATTTCCTCTGGAAAGCTCTGGAGTTTTAATGTTTGTTGATGTTATACATCTAATTGAATAAAATTCGGTGACAGAAAAGATGCAATATTTTGTAAACTGTGTTGACATTTTGCAGTTGGTAGGGAGGATACCTTCAATAAAACAGGATTTGAGCACTGGAATCAATAGAATAAAGAATGTGAGCAGAATGAAAATTCTGCATTGCAGAGAAGTACCTCTCATTTCTATTGAAAGTAGAAGAGGTATCATTATTCTGAGCATGATATTGTTATTCCACAACTTCATCCACCCTAGTCTCCTCAAGGTGGCCTTTGACTTGCTTTGAGTTTGTGCAGGTAAAAAGATTTCCCTGCAAGGACCAAATGAGTGTCATAAAAGAGCTCACAAATGCAGAGTAGAAACATTTTGCAGATAAGAACAGAATACTGAAAGAAAGATCTGTCAAAAAAAAAAAAAAAAAAAAAAAAAAAGTTCTAGTATTTAACAAAGACACAGAATCAATTTCTTGAAGCAAAAAGGGATTTTTTTTTTTTTTTTTGGTATGACAGACAATCTTGCTGTTCTACTAGTGCAGCTGGATACCAGGGCAAAAATACCACCTCAACATTTCCAGAGTCCCTGGGACAAATGGATGAATTGTCATACTTGTGATATGGTCATATATGTGTGGTGACAGTGGAGAAAGTATGACAATCCTGTAGCTCCAAATGTACTTCCTGATGCCCATTCCTTGAGCAGCACCAAGAGCTGGAACTTCTGCCCTCTTTGCTGGAAGAGGGCAGGGTACCACTGGGGCAACAGCTGGTTGAAGCTGGTTGAAAGAGGGCCACTAAATTTTACAAGTTATGTGTACCAGCATGTTTTGCTAAACCATTGCCTATGTGCATATTAAACTTCACATGCTTAAAACTTTGATTCAACCTACACAGTACAAATTTAATCTGAATCTAACTGAACTAGGTGAAGATCAACACCAAGTCAAGACTACTTGTAATCATGCAGGAGTCAGAAAGTATTTCCACTTACTTTTCATTTCTAGACAGAGATTACAGGCATAACTGTGAGGGGAGAAAAAAAAAAAAAAAAAAAAAAAAAAAAAGATGTGAGGTGGTTTAATAAGAAAATGGGGGAAGACAGACAAATGTGGAAATTCAGGGTACAGTTTTTAAACAAGCAGTTTAAACTTAACTTTCAGTTCTCCAGAGACAACCTGCATCTTCTCACCTTTCAGCACCACAGTTCTTTGGTTGTTCATATCCAGTTCCCTCCACGTGCATTAATGCCTGAAGAAATGGGTCTGGCCTTTCCTTCATCATGTTGTATTCCTCCACCCACCCTTTGGGCCTCTCCAGAACAGTCTCACCTTCTCCACAGACCACTAATGACTATTCCCAAGTGCCACAAAGCCCTTAAGACTGTATAAATTCACCGGGAGGTGTAATACCTCTTCCCACAATGGAAATACTCAAAGCTCATGTAACCCAAGTTCCTCTCCAGGCCTCCCTCCCCATTAAATTTACCATGGCAATTGTACTTCAGTCAGATATTAAGCGTGCACATGACTTGTTCTGGCACACCAGCCATGACAGTGACCTTGTGGTGATAATGGTCTCAAACAAATGAATTTAGGAGTTAAATGGTATTCTTTGAGTTTTACATACTACTGTATTTACAGTTACATAACAATGGTTTTAAAATGTAAGAGCTACACGCTTTCTGTTTTATTAGAATCCAGCCAGTACCAAAATTACAGTATTAAGCTTTCATTGTTGAAACTGCACTGTCTTTAAAACTCCCATGAAGAACCCCTAAAAGCATTCCACTGAAGCACGAGCCAAGCCCCAGAGCCACACGCTCTCCACTTCTGTTATCTTTCCAGCAGACATCAATGAGGAAATGGCAAGTTTCATACCAGTCATTTATAAAATACACACCACTTAGTAATACTTGACTGAGTCAGGTTCTATCAGTAATTTTTGTGCAACTCCACATAGACTTCACTGAAATAGTTGTTCTTGGATTTCTGGCAGTTCAGCTGAGAGCTAAATTTGACCAAATTCTCAGCAGGACTCTCAGCAGAATTGGACCCTTTATGCTAGATGTTGGATCAAAAATGAATGTGTTAGAACATAATTCTGTAGGTTCAGAATCTCTATTTTCCCACTAAAATTAATCAAATATTGTATTACCTGCCCTGTATCCACTATAAATCACAGATCCTTTAGGCTTGTTAAAAAGATTGGATAGATTCAAATCCACTCAGTGTCACATAACATTCTTACCATATCCTTGTTCTCCAAGGATCTGTCAAATGATTCTTCGAGAATATTTTCTGAAGCCAAATTTACCTCAGGGATTACAGTTTTCTGTCAACACATTATATAATTTGTTTTCAGAACTGTCCTATTCAAGGGCAGAACCAGAGCATATGTTGTAGCATACCTCCCCCATGTACTGCTTCTACTGCTCCTTCCAGTTGGTGGCTTTCACAGAGATTAATTTAGCAAGTATATAGTAAAAATCTGGATAAAATAAGATTTTACTGGATGTGGGCCAAATGACTAGGTATAGCACCGTTTTGTCCATATTCAGTAACTAACATATACTTGACAATCAATCAGATATTTATTTACTCCTGTCTAGAACTTCAGAAGGCCAAACCTGAAAAATAATTTGGTTTTGAAATTTCCAACCTGAACCTCCCCTGGTGCAACTTGAGGCCATTCCCTCTTGTCCTGCCACTAGTTACCTGTGAGAAGAGGCTGACCCCCAGCTCCCCACACCTTCCTTTCAGGTAGTTGTACAGAGCAATAAGGTCTCCCCTTAACCTCCTCCAGACTAACCACCCTCAGCCGCCCCTCACAGGACTTGTGTTCCAGAACCTTCACCTGCTTCGTAGCCCTCCTCTGGACACACTCCAGGGCCTTGATGTCCTTCTTGTAGTGAGGGGCCCAAAACTGAATACAGTACATATTCCCATGCATCTCTTTGCAGTCAGACAGGGCTGCAGCACTCTAAGTTTGGGGAAAAGCTGGTGAAATTCCCATTAAGCAGACACACCAATACCAAACTACTCTGAAATGCATTGAAGTATTGATAAAATAACAAAAGTCTATGGAATTTCAGTTCTCATTGTAACAAGTCATGACATATTGCAACTTGATACCTTGAAAGTTTTCTATTTGTACTCTTAAATCTGTTTTGTTATGCTACCACTGCATACAGCTATCAAGATCAAATATCAGAAAGTATTTTGGCAAATTTAATAAAGTCCTGGTGGCACCAGCTATCCTCTAGCTGAGAGCCACCCTCTTCCCTAAAATCACTTCAATTGGTTTTGAACAGTCAGGTCCTCTCAATTTCCAGTCACTCTGACACCTTTTTCTCTGGGCTGGCTTCCTACTTGTACCAAGTCAGAAAGCTCCTGTGAAAATAATTCCACATCTGCTGCTGTAACCATTGCTCTTTTCTCAGTAAGAACTCTCTCTCTACTCAGAAATGCATTTCAAAGCAACATATCTGGCAAGGCTATATAATTCATTTAGTGTCTGAGCTCTAACGAGTAATGTAATAGAGAAAGTCTGTGTACAAAACAGCAAGATCTAACTAGCTGATACCTAATCCTGCAAAAGCATAGTTCTTCCCTTCCACCCCTCATCTGTCATCCCAGACATACCTGGGCATTTCTCTTTTGGGGCTCTCTCTTTCACATCAGGACCTAGATCATCCACCAGCCAATCTCCCCTTCCTGGGCTCCAAGGATTATCTCCAGCTCTAATAGCCCATAGGAGATGTTTAATTCCACGAGACTGGTCCATCATATTTATCACCCACAATATGCTGTAGTGAGAATTATTTTATTTACATATTACATACTACGGATTTTATTTTTTTGAAACTCCCTCTTGATAGTGGCCTGAGGCTTTGCAGCAATCAGTAGCTCAAATAGGCAAGCAGAGTTTATACTGTAGGGTCTCTGTCCACCTAACAGCCCAGCACCAACGTCTGGGAAAAAGCTTGTGTCTCTATACAGTGCAATACATATTGTATGCTTTCCTGTCGGCTATGACCAACTGTGTTGACCAGTCCTTTCTTAACAATAATTACATTATCCACATTTTAAATTACCATCAAGTTCCAGTTTATGTCCTTTCCATCAGTTTGTTTGCTATGTATTTGCACATCCCCACACCGTGTTTCATGGTGCAATGCCTTGGCCATGCAGTCACACAACCAGACCATACATGTCCTGACCTGTCACGTGTACTGACTGTCACCAAAATGATCATTACTGAAGTTTATACCTGCCTCCACTACTGCTTACAAGCTTATTTTGCAAGCTTACTAACATGACATCACCAGTTTTTTATTCTAATCTGTGCAACAAACTTATTATCTCTAATTGTCTATGACTAGTTTCAAAAACAACATTCCTTTCAGAATACAGAAACTTATTTTTTTTGTTAGAAAAACCTTGCTTTGGTACTTCTTCAAAAGTGATCGCTCTATGCCCTGTTCATTTCAGCTCCTCACTGTGGAAGCCTTAGAGGAGTACCTGTAAGCATTACACCCATAGGCAAATTTTGGTAACAGTTTAGGGGATTTTTTTCATTCACAACAGGGCGTTGTTTGCTGGTTTTAGAGATAGTTTTTTTTTTTTTGTTTTTTTTTTTTTTTTTTTTTTTTTTTTTTTACATTTTTGGCTAATACAGTTAGGCAGTGTATTTAATGCTTAAATATCTCATTTGAAAATTGCAATAGCAAAACACAACTAGCTACCCCTGAGTGAATTTGCCTTGAACTCTCCCTTAAGTCCCAGCCATAAATACTAGTTTGGAAGACTGCAGTGAGCATGGGACCTGCTTTCTGTCCCTGCCCTTTAAGACTTTCTAAACGGAAATTTGTTTTCAGCATTCCTTAGTCCAACTATAAGAACTTGTTTATAAACCAGTGAGCATTTGTAATTATTGGAATTTTATTCAGGTTATTCTGTGAAGCAATCCTTCCTTTGAGATAACAGAACACTCAAAGAAATTCATTCTCTCCAGCTCAATAGGTGCAGCAGAGGGATCCTCTCTCTCTGGTTTGCTTTAGCTTTGCATTTTGAACCACACAGTGTGAAGCAGGCTTAATTACCAGCTTGACAAGCCCTCTTCTCTCATTTCTTTTACAAAAGGAGACAGGTTGGAGGACAGTTGTCCTTGCAGTCCCACTAGGAAAAAGAAAGCAGTCTCTTGGTTCACTTTTTGAAAAGTGAAGTTTCATTAAGAGTAACTTTTTAGTTTCATTCACCCCTGACCCCAAGCCCCAGAAATCTGGGCTTTATTTTGCATAAAAAGAAAAAGCACCTTCAAATATACCATGTGTTTTATTTAGCTCATTAAAGAAATTAAAGTCAGTTGTGCTGTAAATTTTAGTAAAAACGACACCTTTCTGTTATTAACTCAGCAACTTAAATTATTTCCACCAAGCTCTCATCTTCTACCTTAATCTATGTAGCAGAGTTTTCAAAAATCTTAATTAAGTCACAATCAATATAGTCTTTGGCCACCTTCTGTTTCAGATCCTCCACAATCCACTGATGCTGCTGTTGCTTCTGCACATTCCCAGTCTGATTCCCTCATATACACGCCCACACTACCACTCCTTACAAATTCTTTACTTCCAGCCCTGCTTGGGGTGGCTGTCACAGTTAGGTGCTGTTACTGAAGTCCAAATCTGAATGGGTATAAGGTGCCTTTATTTCCTTCACTCAGATTCCCCTCAGGGCAATTCTGATCAGGGTGAATTCACGAATAATGACTTGTATTATCGCAACATTTATGCATCACATGGGAAAAACTGAATACAGAAGAAACATGCTAACTATTTTCGTATCAAATTTTAAGATGAAGATACTTAACGTTTTGCACTAATCTGTTTCTCTGAATTTTTCCTATTTTTCGTTGTGACCAGTAATGCTACCTTGCATTAATATCATATTATTACTGCTCTTCTATTCTTGTATTCATTATAGATTTTAAGGTAATTTTTAAGACTTAATATGAAACTTTTGGCTTTTTCTTTTTGAATTAGCACTATTACTAGTCTTTCTTTTATTTATACATACTTGAAAAATTCTTTACAGAGCCTTCCTTTTTTAGCTTTTCATTGTCTAACTTAGAGGGACTGTAGCTCTCTGAGTCTTATTCTGTAGTTTGGGTTAGAAAGGAGTTAATTCATTTCTTGCTTTTTAAATGTAATCATTAAATCAATTTACACTACAAGCATTCCATCATTTGAGACTAATACATTCTCTTTGTTTTTGCCAATTTTCTCTCATCTCTTACTTTGCTTACCTTTGCATATTTAAACCTGCAGAGTCATGTATGGACTGCTGCCATATCCATCAGTCTCAGAATTCCCAAGGCCCCTGACGTTATTAGTTCTTTATTCCATACAGGTTCTTTTTCAGGGGTATACTGAAGATAATTACCAATGCTGCTGGGAGATTCAAGGCAATTCCACTGACGAGGCACAGACATGATGTCCTAAAAAACACCATGGCTATGTAAATACATAAATAGCTATATAAATATTCTGAGACTGACTTGTGCATATTTCACAGCCTAAAGAATTTATAATTTTCACTTTTCCTCTGTCACTGTGATTTTTTCAACAGTGGGGTTATGAAAGGGTCTTTAAAACCAGAAGAGAGTAGCAGACCATTTACATTTGAAATTATCTGAATCAGTCAATGCTAAAGAAATATGAAAAGTGGTAGCATCAGAAAATCATACAGATGAAAATGGAGGAAAAAGTAGTAGGATTGTACACCTGAAAGAACAGAGTAAAGAAGAGACCACTGCTACTTTGGACTTTATACAGAAATAAAGTATCAAAAGCACAGAGTTAATAGACAGTCCATTTCTTGATGACTAATGAGACTAGACAGATCAAAGTAAAAAAAAAAAAAAAAAAAAAAAAGTGCTTTCACAAAAACAAAACAGAAAACAAAAACACCAAACCTCTAAATTACTAGTTGGGAACTTCTTAAAATAATTTAATAGCACGTCTCTGAATAGCACAGTTAAGCACTGTTCATGGCAGGAGTACCTCAGCATGTTTCAGGGATGTAATCCTAAGTGATTATCAACATATGGTGTTGTTCTTTCAATCTTTTTTCCTATCTTTTCTTTAGAGTTTTGTTTCCTGTTTCAAATCCAGTTCATTATTTTGAAATTCAAAGCTTATTAATAGGAGCCTAATGACTATGCTCAGATGGTAAGATTTTTGTTATTTGTATAGACACCTAGAATAGAGAAAAAGTTGCAGTGCCAGGAGGCCAACGGCATCCTGGCTTGTATCAGGAACAGTGTGACCAGCAGGGCTAGGGAGGTGATCGTCCCCCTGTACTCAGCTCTGGTGAGGCCGCACCTTGAGTACTGTTTTCAGTTTTGGGCCCCTCGCTACAAGAAGGACATGGAGGTGCTTGAGCGGGTGCAGAGAAGGGCGACGAAGCTGGTGAGGGGCCTGGAGAACAAGTCCTACGAGGAGCGGCTGAGGGAGCTGGGCTTGTTCAGCCTGGAGAAGAGGAGACTCAGGGGCGACCTTATCGCTCTCTATGGGTACCTCAAGGGAGGCTGTACCGAGGTGGGGGTTGGTCTGTTCTCCCACGTGCCTGGTGACAGGACGAGGGGGAATGGGCTTAAGTTGAGCCAGGGGAGTTTTAGGTTAGATGTTAGGAAGAACTTCTTCACTGAAAGGGTTGTGAGGCACTGGAACAGGCTGCCCAGGGAAGTGGTGGAGTCACCATCCCTGGAAGTCTTCAAAAGACGTTTAGATGTAGAGCTTAGGGAAATGGTTTAGTGGGGACTGTTAGTGTTAGGTCAGAGGTTGGACTCTATGATCTTGAGGTCTCTTCTAACCTAGAAAATTCTGTGATTCTGTGACTTGAATGTGACATATCCATACAATATGATCCATACAGATTGGGTCAAATTAAGAATGTGATACAAATTGGCAAAATAGCCTGAGAAAGTTAGAAGAAGTACTAGGTCATCTAGACCCCCTGTGTAAAACTAGACAGAATGAAGAGAAACATAGAGATAGCAGGAGAGGGAAGACAAACTGATTGACTTCTTAACACCCTCTTTCCATCTCTAATATTTTTAATTCAACAGTTCCCACAGAAACATTCTCAAAATGGGTGCCCTGTTTCTGATCAGTTAGTTATGTGACTATGTTATTTCAACTGAAGTAAAATACTTGGAGTGAAACTGGTATAAAGAGAATAAGAATTGGGGTGGGATTTCTAGAGTTATGAATTTACTGACTGTTTCTCCTTTTTTGTCAAACTTCAAGATTTATGACTTGGGCTTAAAAAGAAAAGCTCAGAAACAGCGTACTGAAAGCAAATGAAAGCATTTTCATTAACAACTAACTTAAGCTACTCAAGATTTTTATTTTTTTTTAATAGGTTTTGTCTTCTGTCTGTACCTCTGATTTGCTAAAGCATGGTAGAAACAGGTTACTTCAGAATGACTGGAAATAGTTCAAATCCCTTTCATTGAAGGAAGATTCAGGGAAGAAAATGTACAAACTCATATCCTTGTGGTATGGAACTAATGTTTTATTTAATAGGGGTATTTGCTTATAAGTGTGTACATACAAAAAAACCTTGAAAAGTTCCCAAAAGCTTTTGTCATATTTGAGTAGAAAATTGAAGAACATTCTGTGATTGTTTCACAAAGTCTTTCTGAATGCAATTGCTCGTCATGCTTCCAAGGCATAGATCCAGTAAAAGATAAGTAATCAAAGATAAGCTACCAACAACTTTCTAGAAGCCCCAACTTGAGATTCTCTGGGAGTTACATGACAGCGCCAGAAATTCTAATGGTCTGGCAAAAACAACTAATTAGTAGAGGAGCATTGCAGTAGTTCATAGTGCTACAGCTTAATTTGGCCAAAGATAGAGTGCATAAAGGGACGAATTCAAAATGGATCTTCTGAGTAGGAATAAGCAGCAACTTTTTATCATTACATTGGATTTCAAAAAGATAGGTGTAAAAATATATATCTTATGATAAGGATCCTTGAGTAGTAATATTATATAGAAGAAATCTATATTTTAATGCCATACCTTTAGAAGAAATATTTTGAATATTTTTAAATATTTTGTCTTGATTATTCATTCCTAAAATCAAACATGCTACCAACGTACTTGTATACTTTTGAAAGTTTTACTTTGACAAAACCACTCCGATTATTAATAGCATGGTCTACACCTAATGTTCACCAAGATCTTATATTCATTGCTTTAGAGAGAATTTTAAATACAGATTATGTGGTTCCTGCCTTGTTTCTGCGTAATGTCCTTGTACTGCAGGGAATTTCATTAGCATGTGCCCTGATCTTGTCCTCCAAAGCCTCATTGCTTTAGACAAGCATGGATTTAATTGAGAGAAAACCAAGCTGTGACTGTGGCTCAGGTGTGAAGGCTGTTTCCCTCGGCAAATTAAATCCAATGTAATGACTGAGCTTTCTTTTTCTTAGTCTCCACTTATGAGAGATTTAATACTGCATATTAATTATTATGCTGGGCCTTCTTACTATGATGTTGTTTTTCCCATCATTTTGTGGAAGATTGATGCACAGATAAAATTGACTGTTTAATGTACTGTGAGGATGATTAACATCAAGAGGATGGATCACAAGGTTATTATGTCACTGATTTCTACTTGACTTCTACTTTAAACAAAGAAACTCAGCCAAATGATAACCCCTGCTGATACCATGTTATGTTTGGCTGAGCCCCAGAGCCCTCACCCACGAGGTTTCCACAGAAAGGCCTCTCTCTGATCCTCCAGATTTGTAGGGAGCTGTTAAAGTACCATGAGCACCTACATTCGTTTCAAACAACTAATGCCCATTTGTCAGCAGTACTGACCCAAATACTCTGAGCTAATAGCCTCAATCAAAATGCAATTTATGATACCTCAACCCCATAATAAAATACACACATATGAACCAGCTGTGAAACTTTGAAAAACTGGGAAAGGATGTAGCCCACTGGAGTTAATGCCCCATGAACTGGATACAAGAAGTCTGAAAAACAGGGCCACTTTCTGTATGGAAAGTATTTCAGTAGCATGAAACTGAACTGCCAGGCCCAGTGTGCCAAGATGCACATTACATTTACTAAATGTGAATGAAGGATCTAAACATCTCTAATATACGATGAGTATATTTCCATACATGCACACATGTACAGATACACTAAACATGAATCTAAAAGGTGAAGTGCTTTATTTCTCAATTCCAATCATATGGAGTGAAGCAATATAATCTTTCTGCTGAGAATGTAAGCAGTAGCTATACCTGCATGCAAATCCTGTTTATCACTATTGTCATCAAGTTTATGGGCACATAAATTTCTTTCCATAATACTTTTTCATCACAGATCAATAAGCAGCCAGTAGCAAATCACCCAAAAAGAAATGAATATATATAATTAACTTGCTATATTACATTCTGGAAATCATTCTAAAGAGTTTGCTATACAGCATGCAAACTCTCAATTCTAAGGAATTTAGGAAGCAGCACAGGAATTTAAGGCAGATCAGCTGTAGTAAATCTACTGAACCTTTCATCTTTATGGATTGAATCCAAACACATTATTTGTCTTACATTGTAAGATCTCTGGGTCTTGGACCATATCATTAAGCATGTTAGAGTCCAGCAGATAGGGCCAGCTATTTAGATTATTAAAAAAGAAATTGAATTACAATCTTATAGGATATAACCCAGTATAGAGAATTTACCTAAATTATAAGAAAAACAAAGCTCATTAGCAACTCTATCACCTTGGAATCATCACATTTAGACAATAAGGCACTTTAACCACTCCTGGTCAGCAATTCCCTGTCTGAGGGAAATAACACTTTTGGCTGGAAGTAGAGGCTTCTGTTCTGCCCTGCATGACCCCTTACCTTTCAACCATTCAGAAACAGCCAGAGGTGGTATTAAAATCTTACAGCTTATTTCACAGCCTTTGTGAAGAAGGCTAGTCCTATAAGAAAAGGTGGGACAGAAAAGTGCTGAGGCCTAGGAAAGAATGAGACCGGCAACTAGGAAAAGGCCTAGGCTGAGTAGCTTCAAGCCAAGCCCTTATAAATCTGTTTCGGTCTTTACCTCAACTGCTCAAAGAATAACCTATGCTGGGCAAAGATGCACTGCTATAGGTGAAAGCTAGATGTGACCAACCTGTTCTAATGCAAGGCTTCAAAGGCCTTTGTTTTGTATGGACAACTTAAGGTGAAATTTAAAGATTAAAAAGGTTACATATTTCCAGAAACCTGTATTAAAATAGAAGTCTTCTAATGAAAACAGAAAGAAGCTGAAAATGAATTGAGTGACTAAAACACCAAATGAAATACTATGTCTTCTCTCCTGAGCCCAGTGCTAAGAGGTAAATATAAACTATATATCCTTAAATGCTTGAATTGATAACACAACTGATCACACACAGAAAAAGGCTGTTGTAAACTGCATTCCTTCACCACCCATCTCTTCCAAACTCTTCCAGTGCTCCTCATTTTTTTCCCCATGTGTATCCCATTCTTGCTATTTTGGGACTCTGTCCTTCAGAAAAAAATAAGAATCGATCACGTGTTTTAGTAGTCACTCAACATTTGGTTTGCCTCAGTTTTCTCCATTCCAAAAACCAAGTGTTTGCAAACATCGGGTGACAAACTCCTGAAAACTTGTATAAACCCTTAAGGCTCTGATCTCAATGAATAAACTCCCCAATGAATAGATCTGTTCCACAAAAGAAAAAGACACTAGAAAACAGTTCGTTAGTGGACAGCCTAAGTTTCTGGTGACTTAAAAAAAAAAAAAAAAAATCATAAGGCAGACTTGCTATAGACACTTTATAGGAAAACAGCATTTTTGCACACTGCATTACTAGTGCTCCTCCTCTTGGGTTAATCCCCGAACTATGCAAAAGGCTGTTTGTAGTCCTACTAACAAGAAGAGTACAGAAGTTGGCTAGAGTGACCTCAGCTGTGCACCTCTGCTACTCAGAATTCTCTGGTTTCATTGAAAATCTGCCTTGCTAGTACATTTGGCAGCATTTTAAGCTTTGTAACAATACTATTTATACACATACAAATAAAAATACTCCCATACACATATACAAAATTGAACAGTATCAATATGTACTTTAAGTAAGCAATATTCTTTTGATGTTCTTCATCCTTAAATTACTCCTGTGTTCTCCAGCTTCTTAGCACTTTAACAAGGTGTGCTGCCTGGGAATAACAGCAATTGCAAAGCAAGAGATCAGATGCTTCCTCTCTGAGATTTTCTGAAAAGCCCAAAATGACTGAACTGAAGGACAACAGAGAGGAAACTAAAGACAAGGAAAGTGAGAAAGCCTGTTGAATCAATAATAGACTATTTCACTCAGAAGTACCCTGAAGAGACTGCTCTTGGGTCATGAGCCTGGGCAGGTTTTTGAACGCCCTCCTCTTTGGAGGATTTAGCCTCTTGGCTTTCCTTGTTCTGTGTAAAAGTCATCTAGCTGCCAAGACTGTAAGACGGTATCTCAATCAATACCTGCTTTAAATATTTCTGGCAGCCACTCTCCTCTGGTTGACAACAATCTAATTTTTTGTGCTGATTTCAGCCAGAATTTTCTGGCTATTGAGTGTTTCATAAGGAAAAAATACTTGCGGAAAGTATTCTGATTAGGCTTTTTTTTAATATATATATATATATATATTTTTTAAGACATTTTTCATAGCATCAAGAAATTAGATAGTTGAGAACAACCTGCTTCTTTTTTTCACTGGTATCAGTAATAGCTTTTCAAAGTCAAATTTAATTTATATATAAAATCTACTAAACTGTTTTACAATAAATAAGAATAGCACCTGTTAATTAGAATTATTATTAGTCACCCAAAACAGATATCAGCCCTTGTACAGTTTGAATTTACAAAGGGAAATTCAGACCTGCAGAATGCAAGATTTAGGCTGGTCTTAACTGGCTAAGAATCCACCCTACTGTTTCACAGAGCAGAACACCACCTCTTCACTTACAAAAAGCAACACGAGTTCTCTAACAGCTTCACATGCTGTCCAGGAACACAAGTTTACTTCTCATCTGAAAGAGGTGGGTGACAACCAAAGTTCATGAACTTCTTCCCAGATTAATAGAGCCAGTGGCCTTGCATTAATCCATTAATCCCCAGGAAGATATCCTACTTTTTTTTTTTTTTAATGTATTTACTTCATAAAATGCTTCATTTGTACTTATTTTTATTTTTACTCTTATCTCTAGGTAGCTAGAGAGCTTTAGACCATGATTTAGTAAAGCATTTAAATGGGTAAATGACTCCTAAGGCATGCATCCAGTGGGAAGGCTTAAATGTGCTTCAAGTTACATCTATACTTTCCAATAGCTGAATGTTTTTTCATTTGTTTTTCAGTGCTCTTTATAGTTTGAGTCTCTATTTTGCAATATTTCCATCAAGTAATTGTACAGCAGGCAAAGCAGACTAGCTTAATTAATCAGCATGTTCTATGATAATAGCTAATTTGGGATGTGTAGATGTTTACAGCTATACATATTCTCAATCTATTCTCTTTATTCTGTCAGAATTATTTCTGCATACAGTTTTCTTGGCAGAGCATTTCTGATGTACATGAAAATAATGTCAACAAATAATAACCACAGGAAAAAACATGGTTAAGTGGTTAAAATGGGGCCACTGTAAGCATTTGAAGTTTTAATATAGCCAGTAGCACTTCAAAAAAAAAAAAAAAAGTTAGTATTTGCTGCTTTGTGTGCTTCCATCCTGTCCTGTCCAAGGAAAGCAAGCTGCTCTGGGGAGTCTGGGACCAGCCATTTTTTCCAGCCCATAGTCAGCCACCTTTCCAAAAACACCCTTTCTGTAGAATTACACCATCAGTGTAAAACTTGTGTCACAAAAGTTTCTGAGTACAAGTCATGTTTGGATCCTTAGGAGTCCTAAAGCAGGAGTCCTAAACAATGCCAGTGAACAGGAAGCCATGCGAGGTCATTACCACCAAAAATTGAATATGAGTTGCTTCACCCTCTTGGGGAGCTGTAAGAACAACCCAAATTCCTAGGCAAATGGGATAGTGGGATTTTTTTTTTTTTTTTTTTTTTTTTATTTTATTTACAGGCATGACTTTATCACCCTTTTATCCTATCTAACTGTTGCACCCAAACCATTTCTTATTGCTTGAATTTGTAAGTTTATACAACCTCAGGGATGCTGGCTAAAAACAAGTTGTTACACCAAATGTTTTGATGATGTGCTTGTGGCTCCACAATCATCAACTTATCTGACCTAGTGAAAAGAATTACAACTTCACTGTGCTGATCAAAAATAAATAAATAAATAAATAAGAATACAAGACTAGATTGACTAGATTCGCTGCCCAGTCAATCCCTCCAGGTCTAGAATCACAATTAGCCTGCAGCCTCTCCACCGCAGAGGAGAAGCCGACATTTCCACCAGGAAACAACAGCGCTGGTACAGAAGCAGGTGGCTCCTGCTTGACCAAGACAGATGCGATTCTGCAGCTGCCCCTGGGCAGAGGCACCTCCCTTGGCAGTGCTGCAGCAGAGCCTTGAAGAGGCTTGTGAAGCCACCCTCCCATCAGAGAGCTGCTCCTCCGCAATGCAGCTGCTCTCCAAGGGTGCAAACTGGTGCCAAACTGCCTACGGCCAGATTCATAGCTAAGATGCAGTTTACATTTGTTTGAATCACTTTGTTTTCCATTACACTCTTGTTACATTTTTCTCCAGACAGCAGCCCGCTGATTTTAGTAAAAGATGCCTTGTTAAATACTGTTTAACACTACGATTGCACCAATAGGAGCTATTTTGCCTATTTTAAAGTGGTGTTGAAAAGCTTTTTCAGAAAGTCTTTCTTCACTTAATAGTTTACAGGTGAAATAGTAAGCCCAGGTTCCTGAAATACCTATAGGGAAATAGTGAGCATGCCTTTATAAACATTTTTTTACAAATGAATTGTTATGCAGGTATAGTCATGTTTCCACTAGTGAAGTGTATAAGTGACAGAAGTTCAAGAGCCTTCAGAACAGCGCAGCACTTGAGGAACCAGTATGAGCAAGCCCGTTTCACAAACCCCCTGGAACTCTGTAGCGTGCTGCGCAGATCTGCACGTGTGGACGTGACAAGGATTCAGATGTAGAGACAACATGTTGCACAGCTGTCGTGGTTCCGCTCGAGTGGGCAGCCGAGCTCCACCACAGCCGCTCTCTCACTCCCCCTCCTCAAAGAGGAATGGGGAGAAAATATGTGAAAAGGGCTCAAGGATTGAGATAAGGACGAGAAAATCATGCAATAATTATTGTAACGGGCAAAACAGACTCGGCATAAGGAGATAGTAAGATTTATTGCCTACAACTAACAAGCGAGAGAAGTGAGAAAACAAAGGAAAAAAAACCAAAAGCACCTTCCCCCCCCCATCCACCCTCTTCCACCTCCTCCCCCCGAGCGGCACAGGGGAACGGGGAATGGGGGTTATGGTCAGTCTACAGCACTTCTTCTCTGCCGCTCCTTCTCGGTCACTCTCGTCCCCTGTGCTGTGGGGTCCCACCCACGGGATGCAGTCCTTGATGAACTGATCCGGCGTGGGCTTCCCACAGGCAGCAGCTCTTCCAGAACTGCTCCAGATATGGGTCCGTACCACGGGGTCCATCCCTCAGGAGAAAACTGCTCCAACCTGGCTCCCCTACGGGCAGCAGCTCCTGCCAGATCACCTGCTCCTGCGTGGGCTCCTCTCCACGGGCTACAGGTCTGGCCCGGAATCTGCTCTGGCAGGGGTCTTCCACAGGCGGCAGCCTCCGTCAGTGCAGGGCCACCTGCTCCACCGTGGTCTCCTCCACGGGCTGCAGCGTGGAACCCTGCTCCACCGTGGTACTCCACGGGCTGCAGGGGGACATCCTGCTTCACCATGGTCCTCACCACAGGCCGCAGGGGACTTCTGCTCCGGCGCCTGGAGCACCTCTCCCCCTCCTTCTACACTGACCTTGGTGCAAGGCTGTTCTCTCACTCCCTTGACTCTCCCAGCTGCTGTGTGGCGCAGCGGTTTTTCCCTGTCTTAAATATGCTCTCACGGAGGCGCAAACAACATCGCTTATTGGCTCGGATCTGGAAAACAATGGGGCCCTTCCCAAACATGGGGCAGCTTCTAGATCTTTCTCACAGAAACCACCCCTATAGCCCCCTGCTACCAAAACCTTGCCACGTAAACCCACTACAACAGCAAGGCACCGGTGCAGATACACCCTAATATCATCTGACAACACCTATTGTTATTCCCCATTTCACTGGTGTCCTTGTCTCCCGCACAAAAGCGCTTTGTGTGCCTACTAACCTTGAGTATAAGAGAAATATCCCCTGTTGCCACAGGTGTCTGCAGAATTCCACATCCCTCAAACCTGCTCCTCAGGACAGGAATAACTGCAGCTGCATGTACATTTTCTTCCTCCTCTCTCCATTTTCTCCCCACCCCATTCCCCTGAAGCAGTGAAAACGAGTCAGGACACACCATACAAGGATTTGTCAATGTCCTCTAAAATTGTCAACTAGAAACAATTTGATGCAGGGTTTTTATATATGAAACAATGGCCATTTTATTTTTAAGTGACTAAAATACTACAAAAAGGCTGTAAGTCAAACACAACCTACTCTATAAGTCATAGAAGATGTTTCTCCAAACTAGGTGTAACCACCTGGGAAAAAAGTTGGGAATGGTATGGGAATGCTATGAAATGCAAAAGTAAATCCAAGAAGTTGCCATGGTGGTATCCCTCAAAAATGTCTCCTGAATTACTGCGCAAAGAACAATACAGTGCCATAGTAACATTTTGGTGGGGACACCAAAATTATATGTAAAGGCAGTGGCAGAGAAAACGTATGTTTGCATTTGAAATCAATCACCGTAACAAGCAAGGCAAGCCCTGGGATTAGATCCTCTCATTTCCAAGGCTGATTATGAATGAAATCATGGGTTTGTTTCTTGCCTGTCAGAAACACTTCTGCTTCTGTTTTGATTGGTATTTAGGTTTCCTTCACTTCTTGTTTTCTCTTTTTGAAAAGACACCACATGGATTTACTGATTATTCTGTGCTAGGTCAATGAAAGCCTGAAGCTGTGCTGCACTCCAGGAATTGCACTGCCTTCTGCAAGTGCCCTGGGTTATGTCAACATTAAACCCACAATAGCATGTGAATCTCTTATCTTTGTGTAACACCCAATCCACACTACCCTTTTTAGTTTTTCTTCATATTTTGCTGCCTGTAAACTAAGACATAGCTTCTTGCTAACCTGCTTCTAAAAAATAATAATAATGATAATAATAATTAATTTATTTAAAAAAAAAAAAAAAAAAAAAAAAAAAAAAAAAAAAAAAAACAGGAACAGGACTTTTACAAGTAATCCCCAGCAGTGATAACCTATGCAAACTTTTAAATAGTGACCTACTCGCATAGGAAGATTAGCCCAAGACCCAGATAAGACCCAGAAATGCATCAACTTGCAGGCAAGAGCATAAAACTGTATGGAATTTCCTGGAAAAGGTCATTTTTCAATCACTTACAGCAAAACTAAGGTATTCAAACTGCAGAAGTTACTTTAGAAAAAAGGTCATTGTTAACCTCTGCCATATTCATTGGTGTAAAAGAGAGTTAATAACACTGACCAGCATTTGCAAAGTACCTGAGGTTCTGAGAAAAAAGGCTTTCCAAGTGCTAAGCAGAGCCAGGCATGCTGCTAAGTAACCAAGTCACCCCCTTTTTCCACACTTACAGGCACACTGCACTGGCTACGTTCAGGCCAAGTCTTCAACAACGTAACAGAAACAAAGAGGTAATGCATACCTTATAAGCAGTATGTGATGGTTTACATCTGAATTGTCTGTCAGTGTAATAAAAGCCTACAGAATGAAATTAAAAGTTTTGAAAGATTGTAACTAAAGTCTTGAAAGTACAGGTTGAAAGTGTGTTATGGTTTCTAATGAGTTAAAACTCCATTTTAGCAAAACCACAGATTATTTATAACAAGGAGTTAAGTGTATCATTAATAGCCACAATTGCACACATGGGTTGGGCTCTTTCAGCCAGACTGACTGTTTTAACACTGAGTGTTTTACAATCTGTATGTATGGAACAAACCCTCTGTCTACATAAGTGGGTCTTCATTCTGGAAAATGTTGAAGAAATAATTGATTATAGAGCTCATCCTTATTCTCACATCGATGACTTGTGCTTGACAACTGCTAAGCTATTAGCTTGTCTGCATTCCCCCCAGTGCAGGCATTTGTTCTTAGGAACTCTTTGTGATATCCCAGAATTTTTGTGGTTACAAATGAAGTAACAAATTAAGTTAAATATAATAAATCGGGCAGACCACACACTGCAGAGAAACCTTGTACCCTGCAGTGACCTCACAACATGCTGAAGCTGAAAGGGGGTTCTGAGCAGTTTTTAAATCAACTTCACCAGAAATTAAACTAGGGACTGGATTTTTTTTATTATTTTTTTTATTTTTTTTAATGCTCTCAGGTGCAATCTACTTCTAACTGGTTATTTCTTAAACTTTGCTGAAGTTCAACAAAATGGAAAGGTGTGGAACAGCCACTGTCTTAGCAAAGTCTGCTCTGCTGATGAGAAGAAAGGTTCCTCTGAACATCAACTGAACTATTTGTTGTGACATAGATGCTTCAAACAAAACATGAATGCTACAGAGAGCTCCAAAGATTTGTAATAGTGTGTTAATGGATTAATAATAGTTTTCTTGCTCCCCAAATGTATTTATGCTTCTAACGTACACAGCATAATAACAGTGTGATAACCAATTGTTAATGAATTCAGCAAGGAACGCAAATCTGCACAGCAAGAGCTCACTCCCAGCACTTTCAGATCTAACAGATGCAAGACCAGACTTTGACAGGAGCCTAAGGGTCTGTTTTCAAGGGCTTGGCACCCTCAGCTGTGGGCAGTTTTTCAGCATGCCAAGGTTGCATTTAGACACTTCTGTGAGGGCTAGATCAGCACAAGTATCTCCCACCCAGCTGCCCTGACAGTGCTGCACATGCCACTGAGCTCTCTCCGGAATATGATCACTTGGTTTTACAGCCTAAACTGGAGATGAGATTTTTTTTTGAAGCAAGTCTGGCTCACATTGTGGATATTGACTTTTCCTTTTAAAAATCTGGTCCATGGAGCATTCTTTGGATTACAGACAAGAATCTTCTTTCTCATCTAAATCCAGCCAGACCAAGAAGATGACCTGCTGTGCATAGTTACATGGAAGCTGAAAGCTTATTGCTCTGAATTGTATACTGGCCGAGCAGCCTAACTATAAATGAACATGAGTAGCAGCTTTTCCTCTTCAGTTTATTAGTAAAATTCTCATGTCTCCCCTCCGTCTAGAAGAGGTTATATGGTGCTACAGTGACTCCTGACAAGCCTTTACAAATGAGCTCTCTGATATTATATTACTGCATTACCACCATAACTGAAGACTAACTGATATCAGGTCCTAACACACTAGTTGTTGCAGAAACGATGTTGAGAGAGGTTCACACAAAAACATTTATTAGCAGGATCTATAGCTAATAGCATACATTGACTCTAATGGTCAAAAGATCTTAGAAAAAAAAAAAAAAAAAAAAGATTGAAAGAAAAGAGAAACTAACAAACATCTCTACCATGGCCAGATGGGAAGAGAAGACAAGCATCCTACCCTGGGCATCGTCGTGAGTGTAGCAGGTTGCCCACTCCTCCCTCCCCAGTAACCACCCTGTTTTTATCAGGACCTTCTCAAACTCCCGACACGTTGTTCCTGCTTACAATGCTGCTTGCACTGACTGGAGCACATGTTAACCAGGACAGGTGCTGCACAGGCTAATTTTTTAAAATTTTTTACTTTTAGTCTTCACACGTCATCTAGGCCCCGTGCTGTAAATCAAATCCTACAGCCAACTGCCAGCAGCAGGGGAGTGGGAGGTGAAGGTCAGAGAGACGAGCCTTTTGCTGTCTGTGGTCATTCACTTCCCATTAAACCAGACAGCCACCAGCAATGGAGTTTGCAGGCACACAGCCAGCAAAAAGGCAGCACAAGAACAAAGGGAAAACTCTGCCACAGCAGCTCAGGGAAACGTACAAAGAAGGCTGCAGGTGCAAAGCAGGCTGCAGCAGTGCACCAGGGGCCTTACCAGGACAAAGGCTAAGGCACCTAATGCACAGTGCAGCATCACTGATGTCTGGTCACTGAGACAGACTGTTCTTTTAGAACAGAAGACTCATTAGAAAAGAAGGCCCTTAAAGAGTATGAATGGAAACAGAAACACAAGTACAATGTCCTGCCCAAATTTCACTATCATTCAAGTTCAGAGCTGGAAAGGGAATCAAAGCAACACTCTATCAGCTGAGCATCCCAGCTGAGACAGAGTATGCCTTCCAGGTCTTTTCAGATCTGTTTCACTTATATAGCAGTGACTCTATACAAATACTTTCCACACTCACAATGTACTCTGCCTGCACTCCAAAATGAGCAGAAGCCTGGGGGCTGCAGTCAGTGCAGCACCAGGTCTGAGCTAAAAAGATATATGTGGCATCAGGCAGCCCAAACGCCTAGCTTCCATTTGGCTCACAGCACGAAGAGACCTTCTGCACCTCCACTTGCACAGAAGCAGACTGAACTGACCTCAGTCTGAGAAAGACTGTGTCAACAGATCTACCATATCCCGAGGAGCAAGTGCAAACATTTGTTCTGATGCTAGAGAAATTGCATACAGCAAGGGAGAAAGAATTGCCTATAACATTTATTTTGTGCTTTTTGTACGTTCCATGAAAAGTTTCACAGCCTTCCGAGAGACTGAGAGGTAGAGGTATATCTGTCTCAAGGTGGTATAATTCATACACTTCTGTCCCTCAACACCACACCATGCACAGACACTCAGAAGTTTCCAGATAGTAGGAGTCATTACATATAACATTTAACAGCATGATATTTTCAGCTACATGAAGTTATGTTTTCTTCTTGGAAACAATACTGGAAGGCAGCAAAATTCCCAATTAGCCAATAAAACAATGAATACCTTACAAAGAAGGTAGTTACGGATTCTAGATGTAAGAATCTTTCAAGAGCTGATATTTTTGTCAGGTAATTTCCTAATACGTTCTGTAAAATGGTATCTACCAAAGCCCTCACATATAGCAAATGGACTGTGAATAAGAAGCTATTAACAGTTACCAGACTCCATGAGGAAACATGTACTATAAGCACTAGTGTAGTATGGGTGTTCTGCTCTCTAAGCTCATAAAGATTATCTATGCCAAATCAAACACCTTTGTTAGATCTTCACAAAATCCTCAACAAAAGTCATTCATGGAAACCCCACAGGGCAAATCAACTCCGCACAGCAGGAAACAACTGAGCAATTACATCATCACTAACACTGGAAGCTGCAAGCTGTATAAGGGGAACACACTGCATTTTAGACATGAAGAACTATTTTTATGTGACGGCCTGCCCAGTGTGGATAGCCTGCTATACTTCAAACTGCATAGAGAACCATATATTTAATTCTGTAATGACATTTAAAATGTCATTCAGAACAAAGATTGGGTGAGATTGACCCTATTTTCATCCCCCCTTTGCACCAGTCATTATGGGAAAGGCAGCAATAAATTGCTATTGTTGTATTATAAGAAATATATATGTAACTATACATACTAATGCTTTCTGCATCAAAAACTGTCACATTTTGAATAGCTGTACATAATACTGGGATCTGTATCAAGTTATAAACTCTCTGATTCTCAGAGAATGCTTCGTTCAATTATTTGCCGTAAGTACACAGAAGCCTCAGATATTAATTTACCCATTTAATTTACCCATTGGGTAAATTAACATAGAAAAAGGACACTGACCCCCTTGAGCATACATGTAGTACACATATTTGGAGAAGACAGGGCAAGTAAGGTACTGCTTGAAAAAACAAACAAACAAACAAACAAACAACAAGCATTTCTTTCCCATTTTCATGGAAACAATCTTGTTTGATTTGCAAGAAAGCCAGCTTGTCAAAATAAAAAAGAAGGGGTCTATACTCCCCAGCTTACATAAACAGCCCCAATTCAAGGGGGTTCACAGGTGCTCGGCTGTGTTTGTACTGCACTTGGCTACAACTGAGCTCAAGTCAATATCTACTGCTCCTCAGCAATATTGCAGTAAAAAAAAATAATTTTCTCTGCCATGTTACAGGATGTCATGATGTACTTTCCTCACTCCTCCACTCATCTCTCCTGAGAGAGTGGTAAAACTCAGATTAAACAGTATTCACTCCCACTCCCCTGTTATGGATGTTTTAAGCTTTAACTTTTCGACAGGCTGCTCCTGTTCCTCCTTCCCTGCTGCTCTCTGTGTAGGTGTGAAAGGCTCTTTGTGGACACACACTCCTCTCGCTTATGAGTCTGCTTCCTCACAGGCGGCTGGGCCCACCGCATGCCAGCCTCCTGGAGGGGTTTCTGAATTCAGCCTGCTAAATGGGACAGACAAAGCTAATCCTTCTGTCCACTGAGACACAGACATGGGTTCAGAGCTTGAGCCTGTGACTAGATTAAATTCTACAGGCAAGGACACTTGGATCAACCCAGAGGCAGGCACTTACAGTGGAGAGGCAGCTGCTTCGTACCCTCAGGACAGAGGGCTCAGGCCAGCAGCAGTTCTCTTCCTGGGCATGTCCTCAGAGCCCTTTCCTGGATTTCTGGGCTAGTGGTTCCCTTCCACGCTCTTTGCCGCATGGCCACCCCCCATCACACCCCTCTAGAAAATGGGGTCAAGACAGAGGCGGTTCCACAAAGTGTTCTCCAGCAGATGCTGCATGGCCCAGAAACTGGCCCCGTGCCTGAGTGAAGCCACCTGGGCTGAAAGCACTTCTGAGCTGGGCAGCCCGCGTGGTTCAGCAGTTTCTGTGGTGATGAGGCCTATGTGTTCCCAGGGCTGAGGTGAGGGGAAACCTCATTCTTCCTCAGCAAAGCTCCTGGCTGAGTGCACAGCCGCACATGCCACCTCTGTATCTCAGTATCTCAGGGGCAACTCCACAGCCACCTCTCCCCTCTCAGCTAGCCCCAGCACTTTTCCTATATCAGCTAGGTTCATTAAAGTCGCTAAAACACTGAGGGCAAGGAAGTGACATCTTTTCAGCTTAAGACAACCAAATCTTCCTTCCCACACTGAGACAGGAGGGAGAGGAGAGGCAGGCCAGCCCCTGAAAGGCAGGCGAAGCAGGCACAACATGGCAGCACCATACATCTCAAGGGCCCTCCCTCAAGGGTATACACCAGAAGCATGCCTCCACAACATCATCAAAACAACAGATCCTAGGCTCCTGAAGGGTTTGAAGAATAAAAATAATAAAAAAGGCACAGACTCCTGCATGATTTTGGAAAAATATCCTTGATCTTTTTCTTAAGTCCTCTTCATTAAAACATATATATCACATGTGGAGGAAGGCTGTGAGGAAAATCAAGGCCTGTAATTGAAGAACACTACAAGCACTGCTGGGGAGGTAACAACTAATAAGTAAAGATTAATAATGCACTTCTGGGGGAGAATAGCTTGACTGTCTGAAGACAGGAGTCAGCTCACCAGACAGAGACTCCAGAAGGATTGGTCCAGCTCTGGCCCCATCTGAGGGGGCTCAGTCATGAGTGCCCCAAAACTAAATATATGGGTTGATATTTCCTGACTTAGGTTTCTCAGTCTTTTCAAAAAGTCTGTCGTGATCCATTTGTGAAGTAACAAGGCTGGTATACCAAGAGGCCTGTTACACTAACGGTGATGAAAGCCCAGGTTTCCACTGCTGATAAATCAGCTGTGATCAGCAGAGATTTTTTTTCATCTTACTGTAATTTTTTCAAATTACTTTAACACAATGACTAACGTGAAAATTTTCTTAAATTACCATAACTGTTACTATAAAAACACTGAAAGATATCACTCCTTTACTATCACTTTCCCTAAATAAAATTGGAAGCTGCAAGCAATAGTGTTATAGAAAAAAAAAAAATAGAAAAAAAAACTGTAAATTGACAAAAATATGGATATTTGCAAAGAAATTTCTAAATCCCACTTTCATTTCTGTACTGCTAAATACTTATTTCTTCTGGTAAAGTAAGTGTTTAACAAACATAGTCAATGCATTGGGCCTGCAAGAACCATATCTGCAGTACAGAGAAACGCATTTTGATCCCCTTTCCCCCAATACAAAGCTGCAACAATGACTGAATTCTTTGGAGTTATTCTACATTTACCCTAATGCAACTAAGTCTAGACCCTGGCCCTTGAATTGTTCATTGTGGTATCAAGAATCAAATGTGGCCCTTATTACTCTTGAGAATAGTCATATGTTAGTAAAGTGGGTACTTGAAATCATGCAAAGTGCCTCTTCAGTAATGCTATTTGTGAAGCTACATTGTGTTTTTTCCATAATGGATAGCTTCAACCCTGGTTCAGCACTGGGGAAGAGTTCTTAGAGAATGCAACAAAGGCAATCCATGTAGCTGCGCTACGGGAAAATAGAATCATTTTGAAGAGAAACAGCCAGATGGACAAGAAGAGCCAACAACAATTACACAGTGACCAGCAATTTTATGAGATACTCAAAACAAAAATCTCTACAAAAAAAAAAGAAGGAACTTATGTTGACAATGCTTTTAAGAAACTTTTCAGAAGATACCCTTTGTTCTAGGATCACAATGTTTTTCAGGGACATTACATCTTCTAGGCTTCTCATCCCCTTCATTTTTAATTAGCTTTTTTCTTAGCTGTGCTTGGTTCCATTTCCTCCATAATAGCTGTCTTTATTGCTGTCCTCATACTAAAAATGTTAGCAAGCAATCAGTGCTCTTGGAACAGGGACTTGAATTACACAGAAATAGAGAAATAGGTTTGTAGGCAAGGTTTCCCCTGCCTTCGGGCAATAAACTGATCTGAGTGGGGGATGTAGTCAAAAGTAATCAAACATCACACGAGGGTGTACCTAGATACAGATCTACAGATCAAAGCAGAGCTTGTCCAAATGATGACAAAATTACTTGAACATTTACTTCTTTAAGAGTAAACATAACTCTAAAAGTGGGACCAAGTCAACACAACCACAAGGTTAGATTTCATTCTTAGTTGCAATCCCATTCATTTTTTAATGTGATTCCTGGCTTCTATCACTGTATCTTAGTCCAGAACCTAATCTCTAACTTCCTCTTATAGAAAATAATCATTTTTTGCACTCTTCTCCTTTTCCTTATTCTCCAAAAAAAGTTAAACTTCTCAAAAGATTAATCCTGGGAATTTTGGTTTCATTTCTTCAAGTTCCCTGAAATATTCAGTAATTCCGTGGTTTTATACCCTCAGTTACAATTGTCTACTCTTTCCCAAATGGATTCTCAGCCAGTACCTAGCATTCTGCAGTAAGAAGAGTAAGGCAATATGGCAGACGTAGACTTTAATCAACATCCAGCAGCCATTTTTGCTGTTCTAATTGCACTTGAGCACAGACTTGATGTAAGCTAGGTTTTGTACTCTCCATCTCCCCATTTTCAGATTACTCAGTTGTGATGTCGCTTCTGGTAAGAAGCATACCAGAGGGAATGAAGAACCAGGATTGATTTTTTTTATTTATTTTTTTTAAACACCACTGACAAAGTAGATGATGCACCATTCCCAGAGGCTGCTTGGTTTCTGGAACACCTGCAGGCATTTCTTTCCCCAGGAGCTGCTGCTGGGATGCTGTTCTTCCATCATGTTCCCTACCAATAGCAGGAAAAAAAAAATGTATCCAGAAAGCCCTGTGCAAAGACTTGTTTCATGGTGTCCACACTCTACGGGTTTTTCTGTTTTATGCTGCTTAATTAATATACAGTTATTTTGTAAAAATTTAACAGTAGTAACTTTGCCAAAATTGTCTTGCAACTACGCAACTTAAATTACAATGACAGATGACCAATTCTGTTGCTGCAAAATTAACAACATGGGCATCAAAGGGCTGTCTTCCTGAGCCTGTTTATTCTCATCTACTGATCTTCTAGAATTCTTATCAAAAGCATGATAAATTATTAAGATGTATGACAACAAAGACTTCTCCTTGAATGATACTACAAAGACATTGTTTTAATGCTAAAATTCTGCTCATTACCAAAGAAACTGAAGGAGATAGGAAGATGAAGGAGGGTCCTGTGTAAGATATATCTGAGGAAGATGTGTGCTTAGGGTCCTTTAAGTAAAGAGAAGCCAGTCAAGGGAGAAAGTTAATTCTAAAGCTTTTCAACCCCAACACCATCCCCATCTTCCATTCAGACAGTGACTGTGGAATGTGCTGAAGGAAAAGGTTAATGGTCTAATATCCTGTTGGCAAAACAGAGTCACTGTCATTTGTTTTATCATAATAGCCCTTGGCAGGCTATCCTTCACAGTAATACAACAAACACTGTAAATGCCTTTTTAGCTAAGCAGTTTGGAGATCTGTACAAAAATAAACCACAAGTAGTTTCAACCCAAGAGTTAAAGCAACAGTAATTATTACTTAATTTGTACTCATTTGCAGTGCCTGTTGTGGCACAACAGAGGAAATAGCTAGTGGAGATTCATTGCTTAGGCACAAGTGACAAAAGCTATCAGCTGCTTAGTTGTCAACTAAAGTAATCAACAAATTTTCACTAAAGGGGTATATTTTCTTAGTAGAATAGATCTGATAATCCCTTGAGATGAAAAGACAGTGATTGACAATGAATACTAATTGACTAATGAAAAGATCTGCTGACTGCAAGTAAACACGTTTGAGATCACTAGCACTGGTTAATGCTGTACTTGAATCAACAAGGTTTCAGCCCACAACGTATTCTTAACTGTCACTTTATACTGAAACTTCAGTCTTCTACAATACAGCGCATATATGATCATTTTTTCAACAACATGTTCAAATCACATTGAGGAGATATACCTTGTTGCTGTGTGTAGGAAAGAGAGGGTTTTCATGGGTATGTATCAAGGACAGGAGACATCAAATTGCTCAGTTACAAGAGCTAGTATCTTGGAGTAGAAGTGATTCCCCCACACACACAGACTGCACTCAGATCTTGGACAAGTCACAGCTGCAGTCTCTGTTCCTGTCTCTAGCATTTATTTGATAAGCCTTCAAGATCCCTGTTCAGATCAAGAGGTTAGTAACATTTAGCTCTACCTTTCCTGCTGCTTTAGTTGGGGTAGGACTCAGCTATCAATGCATGTTGCATCCATAAGTAGGAAAGGAAGTCAAATCTATAGAGTTAGACAGTTCACCTGAAAGGTACTAACTGAATGCACAAACCTAGACCAAATTCCTCCACACCACACATCCTCCAAATGCTACACTAATGGAGAAGAGCTATGCTGAATTCAGAAGCAAAGACTTTGCCCTTCAGAGTATGACCAAATCCACTCAGACACAAAATAGCAAGGAAAAATAATGTGTTTGTTGGGAGAAAAAAAAAATCAGAGGACTGTAACAACTCAAACCTGACCTAGTCCTGGCCCAAAATTACATGATCATCCCTCTAGCTGATTTCCAGTTTAAGATCGAGCTCACCTCCCCTTTTGACAGAAAGGTGCCACCATACCCACTAATAAGAGTGCAGAGCCATAGCCAAGCCTGGCTGCTTTCTAGTAGAGGCCAAAAGGAAATGCTTGCCTCCTCTTTCAGCCCCTCTCTTTCTTGCTTTCATCTGCAACCACATGGATGAATCCCTCACTTGCTGGAAGGATGATCCAGGTCCTTACCTCAGGAGGATCAGAAGCCTCTCTCTAAATCAATCTAAACATTCAGTTTATTCATTTTTCTTTTCTTGACTTTTAATTAAACATGCATGATGTTTCCAGTCCTCATTTATTTGTGATTCTCCATTATCTTCCCTTTCATATACTCTTGAAGAATACCCAACAGAAATATTTTACTGCTGATCAAAGTGATGAAATACAGCACATTCCCTTCGTCAGTCATCTTATCAATGTATGACAAAAGCTTGTTCTGCTATCAATGCCCTAATGCTGATTTTATACTATTTATGCCCCTCTGACCTTCATGTATTACCATTTCACCCTTTCAAAAGGTGTTACAGAGAACTGTAAGCTATTCCACGGCCAGACAAAACTGTACTACTTCACTTGCTAAAAAATAAATTTTTCTAAGATGACTGAATTTAACTGATTAAGTGCCTGTTTTCTGCTGTAGTTAAATAGCCAGCCTGAATGACATTCTGAATATCAGAGGTTAAAAAAAAAAATAAATAAATCAATCAACTCACACTTCTAAATTTCATTCCTGAAAATGTTTCCTGACCCTACTTCTAAAAGAAAGAGCTGTAGGAACAGGCCCCACAAGCATGATCTTGCAAGGTGATGAGTCATTAATTCTGACTGAAATTAATGAGATTTCAAGTTCTCAGCAAGTTTCCAGTTACAGCCCCAAGCTCAGAACCAAACACTTTGGTGAGATGTTTTCAGTGAACATCCACTGTGCAGAGCAGCCATAGAGAACAGGAAGATTGAGGAGTTTACAGAAAAGGCCTGGAAAACTGGAGAAAAATAATTTGAACATAAATCTTTAAACACCTAAAAAAACAAACTCGCAGCCAATGCATATGTTGAATAAATGAGCCATTTTTCTTACTCAAATAATCACAGCAGCATGCATTTGGGTGCCTGTTTGAAGAGATTAGAGCAGTGATAATATTAGAATCAGTAAACAACTAGTGTATGTATATTAGTATTCTGCATCTTATTTCTTAACCCTTTGGAATAGCAATTAGTCTTCGGTTTAATTGACCAAATAAAGCTGGTAGAAAATTTAAAATGTCTTTTGCAAATGACAAAACTGAGGCACTTTATTGATCATAAAGGTTTTTAATGCAAACTGAGGACTGCTGAGGTAGCAGAACTGTCTACAATAGGTTACAGTGTACAGCGATAAACTTCCCATCTCCTATCAAGCCTTCAATGTGCTGTTCACTATGCAGTCTTTATCTTCACATGCTGACACATGTAATCTAACATTCTCACTTTGCCACAGTAGGAGCAATTGCTTGACAATTTGATTATGGTTTCCTGTCAGCTCATACACAGAATATTCTTTGAGCTTTCAGGAATTGCAAAATATTTTGATTTTACAATGATAATAATCTTCTGGGGAAAACATCATTTAAAATATTGATTTCTGATTGCAAACCTACTACAGATCTGCATACAGAAACTGCTCTGAACATCTAGAAACTGATATGCTACATTCTAGGAGAGAGGCAGAAATGACAGTAATGTGCAAATAACAGAGGGGGAGGGATGGTGAATGAAAGCAATTACTACCTGACAGCTGCTCTGTGCCCTGTGTGAAGTCAGTTGATAGTCTCAGACCGGACCACAGGAGACTGGCACCCTCCTCACAAAATTCCAGCTCAACCATATAAGCACAGAGGCCAGCTCTGGAACGGGTGACTACACCTTCATCTCTAGAAGTGAATTCAGCAAATCCTGGACAAATTTCACGGGCACAGGGAATGGAAGACTTGCCTGGGTGCTGCCTTTTTGTTTCCAGAAATGAGACAAATTGAGCACTCCACAACAATTTCTGTCAGTCTAGCACATTTGGTTTGTTTTTCAGGACAACGCGTTATATAGCTCTTTATACAGGTTACAGTCAGAGAGCTATTGCCTAACCCAGAGGTAGAGGTCGAAACTGACACTACCCCTGCATTCCTTCTGTTTTGGCTTTGTATTAAATGGCTCCCTTCAATTTGTTCCATTTTACATTAATTTTCAACCCCCAACACCCTCCCAGTGAGCCAAGGCTGTATCTCCTAACATGCAGGTAAGTCTGTTAAACTGTTTGGTTCTGGCTGTGTCCTAGGAGCTTAGAGTGCTCACACTCATCTCTTTTGGTATGAGCCAGAGCAGCCAGGTAGACAAGCAAAATGGCAAGAGAAGCTGCAACACACTTTGTGAACCAAGTCTGTGCAGTTATGTTTGCTGCCTTCAAGCAAAATTAAAAAAAAAAAAAAAATCTAATAAAAAAGTTGCAATGAATGTCAAGTGATATAGGAATGTTCATTCTGAGTAACAGATTGTGTGACCAGTTTAGAGACCACTGTCTTTCACCATATAGTCTCAACTCCTACCTCCCATTGGAGCAAATTGAATACAAACATCTAAATACTTGTACTTATGTGGCTACTGAGCATTTGTGAAAACATGATCCCAAATGCCAAATTGCCGTGTCACAAAGTCAAAGTAGACCTTTTACTCGTTTAAAAAAAGTTTTTTGTTGTTGCTGTTTTTGTTTAAATTGCTATTTCCACCAAAGCACCAAAATACATTCTCTTCGTTCTTGTTGTCATTGTCCCTGAGGTGTAACAGTTACATGAAAGAACAAGGGAATTACTACAAAGGGAATGATGCAGGACAGGACAGTGTTGGATGTCCAGAATCACACTGAAAAGTGAAGACATTAAAATGGAGGAGCTATCACTGAAAATAATCGTATTACTGAAACTGCATGACTAACAATAATTTATATGCACCCAGGAACATATGTGCTCCCCCAGAACACAATCAATCACTTCACCTGGAATTCAGCCACTCAGCACTATAATATTCATACATACAAGCTGTTAGCTACCATTAATCAAAAAGCTTTTAACTAATTACTTAAACTTTTAAACAACAGTTTTGTGAATTTACCACTAAATCAACGTATTACCATTTTATCTCACTTTATCAGTAGGTATTCAGCTAATATCCTGTGTTCTGCAAAATGGTAGATATAATCTGGATGTGTCATGAGAGACAAATATGTCACGTTAGACAGGCAGTACTACAAAGACCTCTACAAGTCGGAAGAGCTGTGACGTGCTGCAAAAAGGAGAAGCCCCAGCAGAGACTGAGCCACATGAACCTCAGCAGACAGAGCTTAGCTCACTCACTACATCTAAGGGGATCACAAGAATTCTCCAAATACAAAACACCTAAAAGAATGTTACTGTCTTCACTTGCGCTGCTGTATATGGCAATCTAGTGAAGTCAGTTAATTGTCAAACAGGAGGAAGAGCTTAGGAAGCAATTTGCTTGATATTACACCGGAGAGTAACTCTGAGGAAGTGTATCATTTCTGAATAGCAACAGCTGCAGAGAAGGAAATCTTTTTTCGGCCTTGTTAGATGAAACTGTCTAACCTGCTGCACTATAATCTAAAGAGGAAAGATGAGTTGTAACCAGTTGATTCATTGGCTGCACTACAGCCAGTCTTGCCAAGCATGTGTTAAAATATCGTCACTATTTCAAGATAGATTTTTGGTTAAAAAAAAAAAAAAGAAAACGAGATGGCCTACATGAGAAAGAGTAAAACTACTACAGAAGAATACTTTGACAAAAGGAATTTCAGATAAAATAAATACAAGATTTGCAATTAATTTAACTTAATTATGTATACTTTTGTAAATAAAGCTGCATACAAATGGAATGGAAAAACAGAAAGCAACACTCAGCAAAATGCAGCACAGATTTTTGAATATGAAAATTCCCATCTTTAAAGTGACCAAAAATTTAAACTGAAATGCTTTTCTAGATAATTTCTAAATGGTCTAAGGGGCTTCTTTTTTTTTTTTTTCTCTCTTCTAACTCAACTTTTCGATGAGCAATATAGTATTTTTCAGCAATCAAGTTGTTCTTTTCAGAAGTGACCCAATGTCTGAGGCTGCACTGACCAGCTGTGTGCATAAGAGGCTGTGGTGAAACCTTCCCAGAGTATTTTTCTTTCACTATACTGTTTTCAATACTATGAAGGCACCCTTCCCAGAAACTGCAGAGAAGCCATGACTCAAGTGGCCATCAAAACTGTATCACAAGTCCCTTGAGGTCAGATCTAATGAATGTGCAAAGTACGTAGAGCATTAGCAAAGAACTGCCTCTGATCTCTCCGGTTGAATCCCTGAAGCACACGATTAGTTTTAAAAATTAAGAAAATAAATTTTTATAATTGCAGCAGGTGAGAAATATAGATGGCTCTTTATTTATGCTAATAATTAAAAATAAAAGTCAGGCCTACCATATCCCTGATCATTTAAGTCACTTTAATGATACATGATATATAAAAGACGACTTCACTAAAGGTCTCTAAAGAAAAAAGGGCAACATCACTAAATAAAAAAGGATTGTCATGCTGGGGCAAACTTGAAAGGAGATGGCATTCATACAAAATGCAATATACTTTGACAGTAATTTTCTGTATTTCTCCTGCCATTATTGAAGATACGTGTTTGAATAAGAGCTTCACTCTTTGAAAAGCAAGCTGTTCACTCCCTTTGGTCTGCAGTTAAGTCATAGTTCCTTTAATGACTTCACCATTCATTATCCAAAATGATGATGATGTCATCAATTCAGCAGTTAGAGCCCTACTGGGTCAAGTAACTGAAGGAATTGCTTTGAGAAAAAGCGTTTCTGTCAGAATTTTGGGGGAGGTTTATTTTATTTAAATGTTGAGGAAAACAAAAAAAAAAAAAGTGAAAAAAAGGTAAAAGCACTTCCTCAAAAGTACATGCTTGTACACAAATGCTACAGAGATATTTTAAATGGCCATTTTTCTTTCTCTCTGCCTTAATGTTCTTGAACACCCTCTTTTCTTTTAAGTCAGTACAAATTCTTTCCTACGTCTTTATTCAGAGTGGTCAAATCTGATTACAAATGTCTTCATAGGGTTTTAATTCTGAAATTTTAAAGAAATATTTGACCTGCAGCATTCTCCATAAATCAATTTGTTCCTTCTAAAAAGCTCTGTCCCCATACAGTGGATATTATCTAGCTTATTTTTCATGCCATACCAACAGTACATGCCAGTATTGTTCTGTTGTCCTCGTTGCCAGTGTTGTGGCATCAAAAAACTCTTTAAACTGTCTACAGGTGTGCAAGTCATATTTCAGTGCCTTCTCCGTCAGTTCACTGCACGGAGAAGCCAATGCTTGGCTTCTAGACATGGTTGTACTGAATGCTTCCCACGTGAAGTGTTAATTGTAGAGGAAAAAAAATCACGGATCTAATTTAATTTGTCATCATTGAAATTCTTGAACTGATTTCAAATATGCAGTCTTAAAAGGGAAAAAGAGTTGACCCCATTAACTGCACTGTCTTTGGATTCCATATATTCCCAGCAGAACAGATTAGATTTCACCTTAAACTCCTACCCAAAATAAGAGACTATGCACATACAAACAATTGAAAGGAATGAGTTCGGTCATGTAGTCTTTAAATGGGAATGGCAGAGCACAGCCATTTCAGAAGCCTTATCCTACCCCCAAAATTAATATGCTAAAGGCAGGTAATTAAGAAGCACATTTCCAGAGACTGCTTCTGAAGGATCATGGGTGATTATAAATACATGCTAGCTCCTGTATTTTTACTTTCAGGGACCTCAGATGACTCCAGGAGAAATTTAAGGATAAAACATTAATCTAATCACACTTATTTGTGAACCCTTCCCAGAAAAAGTCACTGTTTGTCATTGATGCCAGTGTAAGAAGATAGACTTCTATGTCCACTCAAGCTCTAACCCGAAACTATTGCTATATGCAGTGGATGTCAGCATAGCTTGAAAAAAAGTTCATATTTTCATCATCTTAATTTCATCTCTGATTTACAGATTTGTAAATCACTTGGAAGAGAAGTTCATGGGGATCAGTATGCTCCTGCCTTGTATAAGCCTCAGAGGAAAGCAAAGGCAGAAATGTCCCTCTTTCCCTTGATTCACACCGTTCAAAACCAGATCTGTCCCTCTTCCAGAGTCTGCACAATCCCCACCACCTCAGTACAACTGGCCTGCTGCCATTGGTACCAGCTCCATAGCCCTCTGCTAGCTGCAGCTTCTGGCTGTAGCAAGACCAGTGCTCCGTGTTCAAATCCATTCACCCTGCTTTCAGACTAAATCCTCTTGGTGCAGTCCTCTGAACTGAGTTTCTCTTGATTTTTTCCCCTCACTGTTCACATTCACAAGCCCTGCAGAAGATGTAGAACAGCCCTTTCAGGGAGTACTTTTAGCAACTGCACTGGCTCATGGTATGCATATGTAAAAACCAGAAGCAGTAACACGTCTATCTTTGTTTTAATGTTGTTGTTATTCTTTTCATAGCTTTTATAAATGACTTCCATCTATTGGCAACCATTTACGTCCCAAAAAAAGCAGCTCTCAAACCATAGCACTGTTGACTTTGCTTTACCAGTGTGCTCTCATACTTCTGTTCTTACAAAGTAAAATTAGTACAAGTGGCAGCATGTTTTTACAAGGCATAGCAATGAAGCTGTCATATCAGAAAAGCTGGTTTGTCTCACAAAAAAAAAAAAAAAAAAAAAAAAAAAAAGAGAATACAAGTCACAGAAGGCTTTTGCCAAGAAGCCATCTGCTTTAACAATCAGACCATTTCCTGCTCACTATCTTATGCTATCGCAGGGGTAAGGACTGCAAAGAATTTCTCCCCCTTGCCAAGCAGTCTCCTTGCACAAGTGCCTGAGCTGCAGACAGCTTAGGTACGACTCTTACAACATTCATGTTTTGCAGACTGTATTAAAAACTAGAAAGTGTCAGAGCACTGGTGAGGAGGAATCTTTCCCTTGGCACTAAAGAGAAGGCTGTGGTGTTTTCACCCTGATGGACAGCTAAACTCCACCACAACCACCCCCCTCCACAAAGGAAGACAGGGGGGAGTTATCAACAGATGGGGAAGGATGTCTGATCATCTACTGAATACATCTTGCCTGCAGAAACCCTTAGTGTAAAGCCAATAATACCAGCAGTCTTGTACATTTATCAGAATAGCTAATATTGCTCACTGGAGTTGTTTTCCGTTTATCTGCAGTAAGACAGCCAAGCCAGAGCTGCATTTAAAACAAGGATGTGCTGTGGTCATACTGCTAGTTCCCTGCAGAAGGGTTTCCAATGCAGAAAGAGCTAAGCAGCACGTCTGTCCAACCCTACCACACTGTCACTTCCACTAGTGGCAATATCAGCCTGCTGCCATTAGATCACCCTTTCCCACACAGGAAGGGACATTCACACTCTTTCCATTGGATGCAAAAGCTCAGGAGTAACCCACACTCTCAGGACTTAATCACCTTGGCCCATAACAAATAGAAGCCCAGGTCTCTCATGGCTAAAATGAAATACACACAGTGGGGAAAAAAGTTAAAGCTGTTGAGCCATTAGATGACTCATAATTATGTGCATAAATGTTCAGATTTCAGTCGTGAAAGGTGTGAGTGTTACTAATTAATATTAGATGTTGCCAGTAAAGATTAAGATTAGTTATCAGAACACAGATTGACCTCTTGCAACTCCAGATCATTGCAAATGAGATCCTTTTTTCATTACAGTTAATTGTTCATAAACCACATCCTATTTCTGATGAATATAGCAGGCAGAACAGGTATTTCTTACAGCAATTTCCCTACAGGTTTGAGAAGCCTGGAGTGGGAAAGAAAGAATTTAAACAACTAGCTGCTGACAAGTTGGTTTATACCATAATTACTACCATAAATTACTTTTACCTGAATATTCTGCTCTGTACTCGAGCTGTGAAACTGTTGTTTTTAACACTGTTTGGACTGAACATCTGAAGTACTTAGCATATAATTTACATACCACGTGTTATAACTCTTGCTCTAGTTTCCAATAGGACATCTGCAGATTTAGGGAAAATACCTCATACCTTTTCCCCAGGTGACAATTTTGGGCTGCTGATCATACAGCCCACAGAAGCAGATCATACAGAACAGTCTCTGGAGCCAAGAGAAAGGTATCCTCCACTCTACTCTGCTGCTAATGTAAAAGTAGCTGCTGTATTATTCTCCTGCTTGCTGCATTTCTATTTTCTGCAGAAGGCATATAGTATAATGTTTAATTCAGCACAGCAGCTGGTGGATAGATGGTCATTTCCTTCCCTCCTCATCTTCTTAGGGATATGATCTGCTCTGGATCCCAGAAGACATTGGAGCGAGGGTTGTGCAGACCACAATGGCACACACCCACCCTTCAGAGCCTCTGTGGCAGTGACTGGGGCAGCAACAGGCATTCCCTTGTATCTGGCTCATGGTACCAGCACTCAGTGAAGGAGTTCTGTTCTGAAAAACAGCAAGGGCAGCAAACCAGGAGAAGCCAGTACAATCCACAGATGCCTCTACCCATCAGTGCACCAGTACCTGGGAACTACTGCGACCTCATGCTGTGTATACAGCAACAAAGGAGGTGATCCCAGCCCAAGAAACTCTGCTGGTGCCCACACAGACACAGCAAAACCCCAGAGAAAGCTGAGGGCTCTACTTCCCCAGCTGTCTCAACATTATTTCCAGAGCAACCCTCTTCAGAATGACCTACCTACTTCCCATTTCCCTGTGCTTCTGTTACCAAGTTTTGTTCAGTTTGAGTTATGGTGATATGCAGAGTACTTACAAAGATGTAAGCTATGAAAATCAGTTAATTTGCATTGCCCATTTCAAACCTGACAGCCATGCTTGAATGACCTGTCTGCTAAAGCCTTCTCACACAACTGTTTTGCTGCAGCATTCAGTGCATTCTGAAGCAGGGGGAATAGGATTCATTCCATGAAAAAATGTGTTTGTTTTTTTTTGTTTTGTTTTGTTTTTGTTTTTTTAAACTTGCCAGAACATTTTAAAGTAAAATAGGAGGGAACTGCATTAAACACTTAACTATATTTACTAAATAATTAATCTAACAAAAGCCAAGTAAAAACATACCACTTTTTTTTTATTATTAATTACCTGAAAATAAAAGTCTCCTGGTAGCTTTCTGTAAGACTCACTATTGTTTAGAAATCCTCATTCTTAAGTAAGATAAATTGCTTTGTAATTAACATAACTTGTAATTCATCATGTATGCAAACTAACATGTATATTAATGACACTGTTTCTACAAATACTCCTTGTAAGAGCCCACCCATTGTATGCTATACAAGAAAGCATGCTGGGCTTTATGCTATGCAAAATAGTCCCCATGGCTGCAGTAGGTCCGGAGGTTCAGAAAATGTATGGTTATGCTTGGCTCAGAGGGAATACAGTAGCTCCTCCTCATACAACAGCTTTGAAATGCTGTTTCTGGCCATCCTCCCTAACTACTTGTCTCAGAAATACAACACCAAAGCAAAACTTCCTATACCCTTGGATACAGGAAGAAGAGAATGGCTTTTACAGGCAGCTGTTCAGCATGCTTCACTGTACAGACGTCAGCTACAGCCTCCTCAGACTCCTGTATGGGGCAAAAGACTTGGCTCTTCAGCACCCCCAAAGAATTTACCTGGGGAGGAAGGCAAGGTCATTCCAGTGTAGTGAGACAATACCCACCGGTATACATAACCAGACCAAGAGTTTTCTTCCTACTACAGTTACCAGTAAAACGAAGTACTAAACCAAATGGGAAAGCCTTCCATCTACAGGCTCTCCAGCAATTCCTCTTATTCCTACCATAGCCTTATAAGCCTAGATTCTCCCTGTGGCTCTATCTTGGTCATGTTTTATGAAGGGGTTTACTACACCTTCTCAGATAGCTTCCTACTCAATATTGCTGGAAAAAGAATCAACATTAAAATAAACATGCAAACAAACTCCCCTATTCTTTCATAATGAAAGTACATGTTCCAGAATGCAGTCCACCAGCCTTTGAAGATACTTCTTTCTCAGTTTTTGTCTTGCAAAGTCTCAGATTTGGAAGAAAGTATGGTCAAAACTAAGTTTCTGTAACACATATATTAACCTACCATCATCCTTGCCTTGTTGGAGAATCCCCAAGCTGGCGATGGAAGAGTGATGTTGCATTTGCAGCATTACTTTCCTGAACTGTATGAAATCTGCAGTATGCCCTGCAACACTCTTAGGAACAGTTATTTGGTAAGAGTGATTTGGTATTACTGTGTCAGTTACTAGATGTCAGTCAATAGAGAGACATATTACATGCATCAGCATCTGAAATTCAAGAATTAGGTATCTATTTGTACACAAAAGTGCCCAGACAATAGCTCACCTGATTCTCCTGTTAGATGCCATTTACTGCAGAATTTTTCTACTAGAATTTTTATTTATATTTTTCTTGGTTCTTCATTTTTCCTCCTATCATTAGCAAACCCTTTTCCGGCTCAAAAGCACAGGCAGGACTTTTTGATAGAGACACAGCTGCTAACGACAGCACAGACATCTGCTATTGCTCGTACCAACCTCACTCCCCACAGACTGGCATGGCAGAAGGCTCAGATTATTTAGGACAAGTGGACATCAGCATCCTCTCTGCAGGGGTTTCCTACTTTGGCACTAGCAACCTGGAACCCAGATCTGCACCCACGTTACTACACCATTAGTTCATCCAGCTATTAGAGAGGCACAGGAGTTGATGCTATGACTAACATGACAGGCTCTGCTACCTCTGCAGCAGATACAACTAAGGCCTGCTCTCTCAACACCAACATCGCTGCCCTGATTTCTCTGATTTCTACCAGAGCTGGGCATTGCTTTCACAACCACTAAAATACTTCAGATAAATAAACTAACTATCCTGTCTACATTATTTTAAATAGCATACACTTTTCCCTGACCAGTGCTTTCACAGTGTATGCAAATATTAGTTGATCAAAAATACAAAATTAACCAAATACTAGCTGAAGACCAAACTCTTCAGTAGTTAAATAAGGCTTTGAAGAAGTAAGATTGACATGAGTTTTAGAATACCAGTTTTGAAGTGCCAGTTAGCAAGAGATAGCCTTCCTACAAATTTATTGTTGACTCTTTTGATGCATAACTCATGCCTGCAAGGGTATAAGCTCGGATACCTCCAGGTTCAAGCCTAGAAATTATCTGTTCAGTCCTCCCCCTCCTCCTCCCTTTGTGGGAATTGCTACTGAAATGATCTAATAGAAGTCTTTGTTTTAAAAAGCTTTTTTTCTCATTAGTGCCTGCCCTTAATTCTATAAATCACTGAGCTGCACACACAATTGTGCCCTGCCATACAACTCCAAATACAGAAATAGACAAATGAAGCTGTTACCAACCAATACTATTTGACATTTTTAACCCATACATTCTAAGAACTTTTTAATTACATATTTACTATGACTTCTGATTAAACCAAAATTGCTTTCAGTGGCATGTAATAAATCACACCACAGAATTACTCACATTGTTCCTAAATATAGCGAAATTATTTGCCACATTTGTGATTGAAGTCCATCTTCCATTAAGAAAACAGTAAATTAAAAGGAAGTATTTCTAGATAATCTGATAACTCCAGATTTTCCTATTTCTTGTTGTGCCCTATCTGTCTTGCCCTCCAAGGAAAGATTTCTTTATCTTCTCTAGGTAAGACGACTTAATAGCAGTTGTGTTCATTATCACCTGCTAGCGAAGGTGACCACATCTGCTGCTTTGTACCATAGCCCAAGTACACGTAGAAGGATGTGGTTTGTGGTCAGCTTTCATCCACATGAAAGCATTACAAAAAATAAAATTCAGAAATAATTCTACTACAAAGTACAGATTCTTCACAGCCAAATACTTTGAAAAACAGTGAAGCATAAAGTAGTCAGTAACTTATTTTGCTCATCTATCCAACAAGCCTTGTTTCTGGGTAAGACTAACTTTCAGACTTTTCTCACTGGCCCAAGCTCCTAATTCCCCCTTATTATCAATATTCATTTCAATGAATATACAGCCAACTTCTAGAAATACCTAGATATGAAGAAAAATTGCTCAGTCTTTTATGGGAAAATACAGAATTAATGACCACACCATTGAAAGCTCCTTTTATACTGATCTGAAAGAAGTCTCTTTTGATCCCTTTATCACCTGGAATACACAAACAGCTGTATTAAATACAGCTGCAATCACTTTTGCCCTCATGGGTCTGTAGCCTTATATTTCATTGCAACAAAAAATACAGCCATCGACTTCTGAAGAATAGGAACTACAGATGCATGGAAAGGGGCATAGTTTTCTTCAGCACTCTATACGTGCAACAGCTTTCTTTCTCCTGTGAGTGTCATATCTATGTCTCAGAACTTCATAATATAACACTTCTGAGCTGTTGTGCAATTCTTCTGTAGATACAGTTGAGTTCTGACTAGGAGGAGTTTTTATTTAGTGACTTAGAGAAGATTACAGAATGAACAATACAGACTGATAGGGGACAGAAAGGTGTGTATACTCAGCATTAATTTATGCTTTAGAAGCCCCCTTGACACTAAATATTTGGGATTTATCTACCTCTAAGCCTGTCTAGTTAGCATGGAAGAGAGAAAAGCTGGGAAACAATTACTGTATTTCTTTGAATATCACAGGAAGAGACACCCACCATAGAGAATATTGGCCACAAAATTTCTTACAGTCCAGTGCAAATTGGAGCAGCCACAACACAACCGAGCTATAACTTGCTGGCTTGTTGTGGAGTAGAGGAGGGGACTTGCAGTGGTTATTAACACTTCGCAAATGCTGCTGTTCACACTACTGCTACAAGAGAAACAGCTGTCTCTATATCACAACATATATCCTTCAGTCTGCTACTACAGCTAAGCTCCTTCCCACTCCTGAGGTTAAGGGGGAAATTTCTGGGGAAGAAAAGGAGCCATCAACAATTCAAATTTTCTTCCTCAGCCAAAGCCAGAGTAAATTCCCTCAATTGCTTACTTTTTCTCCTTAGAGAAGGTTGGGTGTATCACTGCTCTTCACTGCCATGTTGTCATTAAGATACAGAGCCATTAGATAAAAAGCCAGAAAGAGCAGAGCAGCACACACATACCCTGAAACTTCACAGGGCACTTATGCTTAGGTAACTGTATTGGAGGTCAAAACCCCTGAAATAAGTATCTTTTGCCTTCACCAAATATATTAAGGTACTCTAAATATCTCAAATATTCCAAAGAGGCATATCCTAAAGCTGCATATTTTACAGGCTTGAAGAACTTGTTTGAAAAAGATTAAGTTTGGGAAAGAAGTAACAAAATACCAGACAAGACAGTTTCAAAACCTGGCAAGAAGAACTTTTAAACTCTCCTGCTCTTTCAAATGTTGGTTTAATGCTTTTTCATGAGAATCATGCCTCAAAGGAATTTTAATTTGAGGCTTCTCCTTTACTTCCACTACCTATTTTCAAGCTGAATGGCAGGAAACAATCAATGCCTTGATGAATAAACTGCCAATCAAAGCATATCCCTACAATTGGTTACTGTGATCTTCCTTAGCCAGAAGAGCACTGTGCAAAAATACGCCCGTTATTAACCTTATCTGCTCTGCAGTGCCAAGAATCTGACGATTAATCCATTTTCCATCTATCCTTAGCACCACTGATAAAATTCACTTCTCATAATAGTGATCGCTTCTGCTTTAGTCCCTCATCCTGTCACTTAAGACATGCTTACAAAAACATTTTTCAGATGATGATTCTTCTACTGATCCATTTCTAGCATGGTAAGTGTTAATCATACTAATCCACTTTGCAATATGCACTATTCAATTAAGCAGTACACAACACTAACGGTGATTACTAGAGACCACAACAAAGGGCAACCAGAAGTCACTTGTCAGTGCTCAAGTCCAGTGACCCCTTCATTCCTTGCCAGGGCACATGAAGGAACAGATTAATCAAACACAATGGCCCTATGTTCACAATTCTTTTATTCTATTTTTTAAGCAGACTTCCACAGTCAGAACGGCACTGACAAGTTGATGCCTGATTTTCTCAGTGCTCAAGGCTTAAAAAATCTAGTTTGTAATCAAACTAGCAAACAGATGTAGCTCTACCAGTCACCACAGCTCAAGGAGGGCACAAGCAATATGCAACTATTACTCCCAGGATGTATTTCCATGTGTTAGAAAGCCATTTGTCTAAAACACACTCATTTATGGTTGCTGGACTCAGAGTGAGACAAAAAGGCAGATGGATGACCAAGCCATTGGAGAACTACCCTAAGAGCATCTGTATCTGGCCTATGTTTTCATAGGAAAAGTCACTAATGCAACATATTCTTAACATAAGACCTTTGACTGAAATACCTCTAATATTTCAGTAAGATTTATGACTTGAAAATGATTCTTCCCTGCACCCCCAACTTCATTAATGGGGAGATGGGGCAGAATAAACACACTGATGAGAAGAACATTATATTAATGGATTGATAGAGACAGTTTGGTGGATGACGATACAACTGAACTTATTCATTTTTAATCTTAATGTATTAAGCTGTGGTACAGAAGGCCAAAGTCAGCAATGCATTTAGGGAAGTCTTTAAATCAAAGCCAACAGCCACACTACTGGCTACTACCATCAGATCATTAAGATGCTTAGAATTGAGCACAAGCTTAACATATTGCTGGGTTGGGACCATAATATTGGCAGAGCAGAATAGCAGAAAATCCAGAATATTTAACTCAAATTTTACAAGTATGTTCCATCATTGCAGGATAGAGTTATTCAAAAAAAGAGTTCCTACATGCCTCTGAAGTGAAGGTTGTGGGTTTAAGTTTCTGAATTTCACTTGCAGTCAGTGACATTTGAGTTGGATGGTCAGACGTGCTTTACAGGAATACACCCCAGCTTCAACAGCTGCCACCATATCCAGGAGATTATCTAGAACAACGGTTTCGGTCCAGGTCTGGTATGACCGTTGTTAAAAGCTCAACCTGCAGCTGACTGGCTCTCCTGTTTTTACCTCTTTCCACTCTGTGTGTCTTTTCTATCTTTTTTTTTCTTTTTTTTTTAAACAGGAATTTTTGTTCCAGGCATGCTGCTAGGGACCCTCCCTGATGGAATGAATGCATTCATTGATGCCTGGTGCATTTTAAACCCTGGAATAGCCAGATGGTGAAAAGTGTGCCTCTCCGCAAATGCCATTATAGCAATGAAATCAGTGTCCCTGCAGACAGGGCCCATCGCTTGGGATATGAAACTAGGAGAGAGAATAAGCTAATTGGGCCAGTTTTCCTAAGGGTCAACTGCTTATGCTGCTAAAAATCCAGCACACCATGCAGAGTGCACAAGCTGGAAATCAGCAGGTACACAAATAAGTGAGCCTATTCACAATCCTACTACTGAACTGCCAAAGGATTGCCTCAAAAGCCATATTACACAGGGGCCCAAACAACAGGTGGTTTTGTGGAGCTTCAGGATTACCCACTTAATCTTCTTAAAGAATGAAATAGAACAGCCAGAGAGGGCTCTTACAGAGGAAGATCACAAAGTTCATCAGCTGAGATGTGATTATAAGAGAGCTAATCTGTTTAGCCACAAAGTAGATGATACTATTTGTTCTTTGGAAAGCTCCTCAGCTTCCCCTGAGAATCTCTTTTCTCCCCTTTCCTGTACTTGTCCGTCCTTGTCCCCTATTTACTCCCTTTTGTCCACATGCACAGACTAACACGCTAGCTTAAATAGTTCACATTAACCAAGGAGAATGAAGTACATAGTAGGAATATTTTCTACATACTAGAGGCACTTCAATGTAGTACAATAAAACCTTAAAAATCTAGGGAAGGATCACTGCAAAATCAACACTTCCACTTGTAATTCTCACATCCATTTGCATCTATGTTCACTGTGCTGCTGCATTCAGTTTTCAATAGAGATCAGCTTCGGGTTTTGCACAGCAGGCAATGGCATGAAACTGCTGAGATAACATACATCTGCATGGCTAACCCAAAATCAGGCAGTCCACAGAAAACACTTATATCATGGCAAAACAAAGGACTGTTAACATGTCCTCTCCTAGGCCAGGGTTCTCCAGAAGCTTTGATCTCCTGCCAAGGTACAATTTTTCAAACGTCTAGCTGCTCATTTAAGTAAGAGCTTTCAGACGGTGCAGTAAAATGTTCCTCCACAGAATTTCAATTTATGTGTCTTATTATAAGCAATCTTTAGCTACAAACAGAAATAACACCAAAGGCAATAGCACCAATAGGTCAAATAAAATTGGAAGCTTTCTTGGCAGTGCGATCACTACACCTCGCTTTCTTTTCTCCAGCCTCAATCATAAGCTACACTATCAGGGAACTTCTTCTAAGATTAGCAGAACAAAAGGAATAATAATTGCAGTGTTTGTTATCTGCACACTTATTGGTGGCATTTGGATTAAAATCACAAGTTCTTTTCACTTACCACTCAATGAAGTTTTCTGTAACTCTTCCAGCTGTTTAGGCATTGAGGCCGCATCTAGAAGTTAAAACTGCTTATAATCCCAGGAACCAGCTAAACCAACCACAATTTCAAATACTTTGCTTCCTAAAGCCTGTTCTTAAAAGCTCTTACCCATCAATGACTGACTTGAGGATTCCCTGATATCACTTAGCATTTGGTCTGATTGGCCACTGTAAAATCTTTCCACCTGCTGACTGATAAGGATGGGGTGACTCAGTTAGCTGCTAGACCTTGGATTTCGTTTTGTCATCTCATGGGCTAAAGAAGAGCCCTTTGCTACCTGGTATTATTTCCAAGTGAAAGTACTCACATTAAGTCCCTACTCTGGGGAACATCCTGAAAGTTCATTTTGCTATGTTCTTATTTTCTGTTCTTTTTATGCTTGCACTCACTGAATCAGTATTGAGAAGATCTGTAAGACAGCTGTAAAAATCATGGGATATGCTGATAATTCTGTACGTGTCAGAGAAAGAAAACAGTATAAAGTCTAAAGAGGAATTCTAAATTGGTATAACTTGCATAATAAAATTTTAGCTTCCATTCATTTTTACTTGATTTTCAGCCATCTGTGAGTTTGGTTTAAGTTTAAAGTTGCAGAACTCTCAGTTACTGTTTGCTACTTTACACTAGTCACCTTATATTAACTCTAAAACTGTTAATTATGTCTAACCACTGGGACCAATTTAAATCAATCTACGGACTCAGCTGCTTTCCTAGGATCTATGAACTTCTTTCATAGCATCTGTCCCAGTTCCCTGTGTGAGGTAGCAAGCATGAGTTACCTACACATGTAGCAGAGCCAGAAAAGGGCAGAAGTAGCCAGCCTCTGGGTTGCAGAATGGTGAAAGGGCACCGCATCAGTGCTGGGGCTCTCTGTGCTCTGTGTGCAGTCAGATTTTGCATGCACGTCTATGCAGCAGATTAAGAAATTAACTGGAGATTTTCAGTTACATTTCTAGAGAGAAGATTTGTGGTAAAGCTACCTGTTTAAAAACTGAGAGAATTTTTTAAAAGGCCAACCTTTATGGCCATTCTTATCATCAGAGATATCATTTTCAGATATCATCTGTAAAGAGAGTGCTGTTATATTTATATCTTCCACAAAATGCAATGCAAGACAATTTAAATCAGTTCCCCACTTTCATGGTCCTACTTCTTAGCTGATGCTATTTGTTGCACAGATCTAGCAGTATCATCATTGGGCCACTACAAAAAATGGCTAGTTTTTCAGGTTTCCTTGTTTTTTCTATTCTAAGGAGATTTACAAGCAGTACTACACACATTCTCTTTGATCTTAGTCCAAGAAAGAGCTTGCATGTTCTGAAGCCCACCTCCTTTAGGGAAGCACTTAAGTATATGCTTTTTGTTTAAGTGCTCTTCTAAGGATATATCCTTGAGTCAGGACTTGAACTGAGATCCACAGCATGTGGTTTTCAATCATATATTTCTTCTACACACATTTCTTCATGGCTGAGTTGAAGTAATTTGACATTAACTTCCTGAGAAAAATCTGAGTACTAGCCCAACCCCCTAAAGTCACTGGGAAACTCAAACAAAGTCTAAATAAGAGAATTTTGTTTATGTAGAGCACTCTACATGCTGGTTATTATTTCTGAGATTAAATTAAAACCATAAAAAATTTTGTCATGCATTCCTATAGTTTCTTCAGGCAGGGCTTTATGATCAACTCTGATGGTGTTTTACTTGCATAGAAAAAATGCAAGTAAACTTGCCTAACTAGGCAGCCAGATTTATCCTAAAACGCATTTATTTTCAGTGAGCTGTTAAATAAAAAAGGCATGAGAAACTCTATCTGTAGTCTTTATTGAAAACAAAAATCAGTACATGTCTAAAAATGTTCAGTGTTACAGGAATTGTTAGAAGGGAACCGAAATCTGAATCCAAAGCTACTTGTCTTTAATATACACTGTACTCTAGATTGCCTGTCAAGTTGGGGAACACTGCAGATATGAATGCAGCCAGTGCATATGCTGGCTTTCTAAATAAAACCTGTCAGCTTCATATTCAAGGGTCTGTTTTCCATGTCTGTCTTCTCAAGCTAACCTCTCTCAGAACTCTACTGTAAATTAAACAACTAAGTTCCCAGGAGTGTGGCTGCTGCTCAAGAGCAGAGGGAACACTACAGATTTTTGATGGCTTCCACTCTCTTGGGCATGAACCTATGTAGGCTTCTGGGATGAATTGTGGGGACTTTGCTCTTCTGCCCTGTGGTGGTGTGCTCTGCAACATTTCCCTCCCTCTATTCACATCTGAGCTATTTCAGACCCTGTTACTGAACTCAAACTGTTTCTGGAAGGGTCTGTACTATAAATTCTCTTGTAGCTGAAATTGCAGTCCCCTTGAAACCAATGATAAAAACCCCAGTGAATTTTCAGAATTTTTGCCACTCAGCTAAAAAGGGTCAGTTTGCACTCATGAGTTACATTGTTGTTCTTTTAACCAATTTATTGAAAAACCTTTTCTGTAGAGACTTATAAAGGAAGTTGAAGTTAATTAAGGTAGCTAGGTACTACCAAAATAATAGTTTATTTTATTTCAAAAAACATTTGAGTTCCTACTGTTCCCAGATTGCCACCCACATTGGCTGATAGTCTCACTATTTCTCTGATCTCCTCTAATTCCAGTGTCGCCCATCTCACAGAAGAAACTATTTCAGAAATCACTGAGGCCAGGCCTTGCCTTTCTGTCCTGCGTATACCTAACACACCAGGTCCAGTCTGTACCTGGAGCTGCAGCTGCAACAATAACTCAACCTGGAAATAATAACTGTGAAAGTGAACAGGTCCAAGGGCCATTTCTAACTCACAGGTGTGAGATCTGTGAGCTTGGTGCCAATAAAAGACCTAGCTTTTAGTATCATATGCCATCCTCTGCCAGTTGATAGTTGTGTATTCACTCAGTGTATTAGAGTTACAATCTCGTGGGCAGCTGCAGGGTCTACATAGACAGAAGACAAGACAGAACACAAGACAGAAATCATGAACTGGACCTCACTCAACAGGAGCCCAGGCAGACGGCACAGCACAAGGTGATACACTGATGGTAATCTGCATTGCTAAGCCACTAAATGGCTTGCAGCAGTTAGAGGGTTTTCAGAGTATTTATGTTAAGACCTTGATGTAATGAACTGCAATACTGACAGTTAATAAGCTTATATACCCAGATCATGATTTCTAGACCTTTCTAAGAAAAGGGGGTTCAATCTCCAATCTGATCACTAGCAAACAGAGATAAGTTGCTTTAAATATAACAGTACCTCAGGATGAACCTTCTGGATCATTCCCACCACAGAGACACTGCAGAAACAAGGCCTAAATTTGTACCTTGAGAAGCCAAACGGTTAAATTACAGTATTACCCTCTTAAATGAAATACTTTGTTAAAGGAATAAAACAGGATAGAATCAATTTTTATTGCTCTATCATGCCTCTAAACCGATTGCAGCTGTAATAAAATTAGGGATTCCATTTCATTTAAAGCAAGGAAAGTAATTTTACTTACTTTTTTCAGTCACACCCCCACACAACCACACACATACACAGAGCTATCAGCTGCTGCACTTGTTAGTTCGCTGATTAAATACTTTGTCACTTAACTCTGAACTAATTAAAGAGGATTGAAGCTGCCTGTGCATCAGCCAACATGGCATTCACTTTAACTGAAATTCCTATGCTTTACTCATCCCTTGCCTGCAGAACTGGGGGGAGGGCCTCCTTTCTTATTTTCCAGGCAGTGCTTTTACTCACAGATCCATCCTCAGCTGCTGAGATTTCTCTGGTCAATAACTTTTGATAGTTGTACCAAACCAATAAAGTCTCCTCGTGTCTGCAGTGCTATCAGCTGCATGGCCCACATATGCGCAGTGGTGGCACGGCAGCAGGAGGCAGCGAACAGTTTGGTGCTGCGGGTCCAGCTAGTACAGCATACACGCTGCTGGTGGTGGAAGGCACACAGACCCTGGTGTCCTAACTGCTGAAAAGGTTTGTCGAGATCATTGCAAACTGTTAGAACTCGTTCAAGGTCTCAGCTCCTCAATATCGACTAATTTGTGAAAATCTTACCTATGTTTTTAAGGTGTTTTTTGCTGTTGTTACATTTCAATTTTGAGACAAATCTTGAAGCCTCAATGTCCAGGATATAATTAAAAAGTTTTCCAAATCTTAACACTTGAAAAGTTGATTTGCTAGCCAATGTCAGGATTGCTGATAGCTTGACTCATCTACTTGAAATCTTGTCACTGAAGTGGAATTATAGCCCAGCAAAAACAATACAGCGTGTACCCTAAGCATAAGCATTTCCCCCTTCCCTCCAAATGAAATACGCTATTGATAATTGAAGTACAGATCAGTTAGCTATGTAGGTATGTGTCTGTGTTTGCGGTTTATGGATCTGATAAATTAATCTAGACTGACACTTAGACTATACATATTTCACAATCACGTTTTTTGGAATATAATCAAACAGATGGTGTGTGAATATCATAAAATATATGCTCAGGTTCCCAGAAGGAGTTAACATTTCTTTTAGAATGGCAGCTCATGATATAATCAAAACTAAGGTTGTGTCACCCTTTTCCCTATAAACTATGATTTACAAGGGTTTATGATATAACTATAAAAAGTCACTCAAGCTAGAAAAATAGCCTGAAACCAAGATCTCAGTCCCTCTTGTGAAATGCCATGCCATCCTATCAGTTAAAGTTCTCATTTTTCAGATTTTTTCCCAAGTATTCAAGTAAACTGGGGAGGGGCAGGGGGAGAGAAAAAAGGAGAAGGTCCTAAAAATAAATAATTTCTTTAAACAAGATAAATATTCCAAATTTTTATGTCAAATTTTACACAAGTATAGGACATGCCAAACAGGCTTTACCTGTTGTGCATATTAAAAGTCAGCAAAAGATGGAAAGCTCACAATGAAGAACAACATTTTTTCTAAGCTTAAGCATTTGAATTAGAGACTTTAGAGTACAGAAATTCAGCTTTTAAACTATCTACATGGACTGCACATCCCATTTGTTTTCCCTCTGTCATCTCCCATTTTCAAATGCCCCAAGGCCATTTTAAAATGGTGGTAAAGTCCCCTAAGAATGCATCAATACCAACCTCAGTCAGTGCCACGTTAGGCTGAAGCAGCAACACCTTGCTCCCAGTACAAGGTGGGTCAACTCCACTTTTCTTTCACCTCCCTTTCGCAGGTAAAAGCAGAAGCAGAATAAGGCCTGGAGAAGGAGGTAGGAGTCCTTCCTTGAGCTTTTAAATCTGCAGTCACTGTGACAAAATTTTATTTGGGATTTTATTTTGGCTAGGTTCAGGTCTGTGCATACCCTCAAATGCATGCATGCCTCTTGCTACTATATTTTGTTTTAAATTTGTCAAGCCTGCTCTGCTGAGCAGCTCTTGTTCCTGTCTCAGTTTTTCATTCTGTTCTGTCAGCCCCGTGGCATGTGCCGTTATCCTGAGATTTTCAGGGCCCTACGCAAAGTAAGATGCATGAGGCCATAAACACCTCAAAACTTGCTCTCCTTAATTCCACAAGCTAAGCTGTGTGTTACTTCTTTTTTTGAAGCACTGCAGGTTAGACAGCAGATGAGATGAGAGGGAAAACAAAAACATGCAGCATTTCAGAACTGCCTTCCCTGTCATTGCACTCTGCTGTCTCTCCAGTTTCCATCTCCCTGATGGTTTTTGTCATTTTTCCTTTTGTTGTTGTTGTCTGAGTCTGCCAAATGGGCTTCTCTCAAAAATTCCTGACACCCATGTGAGAAGATCCCAATACACACTATAAGATGTGGCTTGGTAGAAAGGCGCATGGCACAACCGTGCTGGCAGCACACCAGCCCCTGGCGAGCACACCGCACACAGCCCCCAAAGCTGCTCCTGGGCACTGCTGCGAGCGCCAACCTGCACAATGGGATGGCACAGAGGGCCAGGGCAGCCTAGGGAAATTAGCAGATTCCCTCAACTGCAGAACAGAATTACCTGCAGTGGGAGGCCAGCAACACTTCACCAGCTCTGCTGAGATGCAGCTCGGTGCCGCCATGCAGGCTACAGCTGACTCACTTTGCTTTGCCTGGCTAAAATGCAGGCTTGCCCCAAAGAGCCTTTCTGCACGCACCTGTTGGGAACACAAGTTGCATAAAAGCAATAGTAACATACAGGCCAGAACTGGCAGACCCAGAAACAGGCAAAACCAAGGAAAAACAATGATCAGTCTCCAGCCCTTTGCCTCCTGCTGTCCTAAGAGGCCAGGGGCTCACAGAACCAAATTAGTGCCACAAAAGTAATCACAGTGACTGGCTGCGAACTGGCGAATGCACTGCACACCCCATAGCAGCCTGGGGGCTTGGTCATGGTCCCTAGTTTGTGGCTGTCTGCTCTGACTTCTAAAACCTGTAAAGCAGGATGATCCTTGGCTCTTCCCTTACAGCAAGTTCTGGGCAGGCTGCACCAAAGCAGAGGTCAAAAATGAGCTTCAAAGGACACGTTTAATACAAGATAAAAGTTGTATGCACACGAGACTAGACACAGCTGTTGCAAAACAGGATTAATTAGGTATTACTTTAGATGACGAATCCTGGCCCATTCCCATGTGAACAGTTGGCAAATCTACTGTTCCCATCAGGCTGGCTTTGGGGGGCTAGGGGTGGGGTTGTGTGTTTTGGTTTGGTTTGTGTTTTTTTATGTTGTTTTGGTTTGTTTTTTAATAAAGATACTTACTGTATAATCACAGGTTATCAAGACTTTTCCATTAGTTTACTCAGATTTTTACTTGTCCACATGAGCTATACCGGGTGCCTCATGTCCCTCTGAACAGTACATATATCGAAAGTAAAACAATGGCACTAGGGGAAAAAAAGGCAGCTAAAATGCATTTATAAAACCTGTTGAAAGTGTAGCCTTAATTTGCACTCTTGGTTATCATTTAGGTGATTAAAGACTTTTGTCCACAGCACCCTTGTTTTATCAGGTGGTTGATTGCTACATGATCATGATTTCTTTTGTTTTCCTCACACAGCATATGTTCCATGCCTTGTAAACCGCATACCTGTATGAAGCATCCTATCTTGTTTAGATTAGAGAGATTTGTACATACTGTGCTCTTTTTCTGAACAGATTTGCCTGGAACAATTTCAGGCTGACATTAACAAGGCAATATGCAATAAAAAGATGTGCTATACTACTTAAAATCATCTTTGAGCTTAGCTGTGTACAAATCTGGGTGGTTTTGGTTTGTGTGTTTGGTTTTTCCTCACTTAATGTAGTAAGACCCACACCTAGCAAGATGTTAGTGAAGATCACAAAGTTTTTATACACAAACTTTAAACAACTTTTACCTTGATCCGTCCCATGGCAGAGATGGTGAAATCTTGAGCCTTGGCATACTGAGGGAAAAATTTGGTTCAACAGTTACTAAATTATAATGCAGTAAAGCTACAGCAGATCTTGGTGTTTTCTTGTATATATAGCTATAGTATAGAATAAGATACTAAATGCTTATAGTTAAGTGCTTATAAACAAAGAAGGCATGTACTCTATGAACACAAGAACGAACTAAAAAGTGTTGCAAATAGGAGTGATATCTTCTGGCAAAATTTTTATTTAATCTCTCTAACCATATTGCCCATCACAACTCTTTTGTGACATCCTTTGGTGTCTTTGCTGACACCTTGCATATGGACTACATATTGCCTGGATGCCTTAGAAGACATGAAACTCCACGATACCTGTTTTCACTGGCTTACCATGCATGTCGTTTAATATTTTTAAAATCCTTACTTTGACAATTGCAATTTGTCACTGAGTAAAATATGGGAATGTAACTTATTTTAAAAGACTGTATTTAACACACACAGAAATTGCGTTCAAATGCAGTTAAGGTTGTGACAAGCCATGCAATGTGTAAAATTACAAATAATGCAATTTAGGCTTCTTAGAGGAATTAAAGGTTTCAAAGCTCATGATACCTTTGCCTCCCTCCCATGTAACACAGCAGTTTAGAGCTGGTGGCAGGCTGAACAGCTGGTAGTTTGCTATGCCACTGGTAAGGAGAAAATATTTCTTTTTATTCTCTCTTTCCATGGAAAATTATCTTCTATTTTATTATAATGCAATGCAAGTATCAAGTTTATTCTTAGCAGCACGTCTCTTCAGTCATGTTGTGAACGTAATTGTAACAAAGGGAATATAAAATGTATTAGTAGTAATAATAACAGCTTACATCTATGCAGATCATTTCATCCAGAAGGGTTCCTACTCACTCTTGCAAACCACTGGCAGCATCTTGTTTTCAGACCCTGAAGGCAGATCACAGCCCCAGTATTTGGTCTGACTGCATGTGCTAAGCCCAGACAGAAGAATCGGGTGGCTCAGCACAGGGGAAGAAGTCAGCATACTGAAAGTCACATCATTTCTGGGAATTTGAGATATTAAATTTGTTTTTACTTTTACCTCTGCAAAATGCTTTGTGTATCATCATACCTGTCTCCCACAGGCTTCTGAAAAAAAAATAAAAAATAGAACCTCTATACTCTTATACTCTATGCCCTAATAAAATGCAATATTATGTGACAATTTAGCTTATTTACAGAAATTACTACATCTTGCTAAAAATTTGTGCAGTCACAAACAAATCTGTGTAACTATCTGCTTAGAAATCTTGAGAGGAAAAAAACATAAATTAATAAATCCTCATGCAATCATAGTTTTCTGTCCCCTCCAAATGATGGTACCTTCAACAGGCTACAACACTGATTTTATAGCAAGTTCTTATTAAACTTATTTGGACGTTGGGGGGAAGAGTCTGATAAATGTCCTCTGTAAGTAGGACTTCAGTTTTTAGACCACTCTGCCCTATCCAGTCAGGTGCGCCCTTCAGTCAGAAGCTGGAAAGCATATTAGAAGGGCAGAGAACTGAGATGTAAAATTGCCTCTGGATGACAGAGGACAGAAGGGGCCACCAGATCAAATACAGACAAAACATTCAGAACTGGCCAAGAGGATTCCCCTGGAGCAGAACAGGGAGGACAGAAGGAAACCATACTTCTGAGGATACAAAGACCAGAAAGAAGCGAGAAGAGCAAAAACTTAAACAAAGGAGTTCTAAGATAAGGAATGCAAGTGAAGAACAGGCAAATGCACCCTCGAGGCTCAGCGTCCTGTGCAAGCAGTGGCATTTTAGGGAAGAGGGATAAGTCTGCACTGACAAAAATATGTATCTTCCTCACTTCTGTTTTTTTTTCTTTTTTTATTATTTACTTAATTTTCTGGCTAGAAATAAATGGCTTGGCCACAATACATTGTCAGAAGAAGTAACATCTGTTATGGAAAGGCAAATTGGCAAGGACTACATTAAAGTGGGATTTGAATTATGGTTGTTTTCCTCAAAATTAAGACTAATTCCAATTTTTTTATTTTTTTATAACTACAGATATAATTAATAAATTCATATAAAATCAGGCCACACTGTTTTTATTCCTGGACTCGGATTTCAGCTATAAACAGTTATATCTGAAAATAAATTCTAATGAGAATCAAGCCTAAATTGCAGTCCCCAGTGTTCTCCTCCAAACAGGAGAAGACTCAAAGTTGGGGCTTTATTTGCCTTCAGTCTACAATTTTTTTCACCCAGATAAATTCTGTGGAGTTGTTTCAGATTTATCCTTACACCCTTATAAAGAAAACCTTTGTAAAAAATGTAGTCCCAGACACCCAGTTGGTATCTTGTTCTAAACTTCTTTGTTGCATTGACCTAGAGTTCATTGTCTTGTTTCTCTTCCTGATTTTCATCGGTGGTATATCAGCCACAAACACGATAAATACACAGGCATATGCTGTATTTTTATTTATTGTATCATGGAAAAGTACTTTATGCTGTGATAAAAACAAGCATATGTATATCAGTAAGAATTAAAATGTTGGATTGTTTACAGTCACTATATTTTGAAGAAACACTTATTTCTGCTTGTGTGGACCTACACATGTTATAATAACAACCACGTCAGGAAGTGATTCCAGTTGTATACATTCCTGATGTCACCACTTTCGTTAAAACAGTGCAGTGCAAACAACCTACATGTCAATGCTGATGATCTTTTTTATGCATTCTACTGATATATAGGAACGTTATGTTTACATTTAATCCAGACTCGTTTAAAACAATTTACAGGACCCAGGTAGGCATATGTGCAGAAGTTTCTAATCTGAGCCAGGATTCTGGTAAAAGCAGCAACACTGGTGGTGATGCTCCAGAGTTTGGTTTGTGCTACTCTACAATGGAATTACAGTCACAGCATACTGGCATACTGGGGAGAAATAATTTATCGGTACATAGTATAAAAGCTACTTTTGTCCTTCCTGTAATTGTTCTCTTGGCCTCCTCTTCTTCCCATTTTATAAACTCCAAATAATAAACTGTCACAATGAATCTATCTTTTTTCACTAAATTAAGATTGGTTTGAATTTAGCTCCTGGTGTGCTTACCCAGGGGAGCTGCCATCTTCCAGTCCCTTTACACTCCTCGAGTGAGATTTTTGCCCAAGGGAGTCCTACCACTCGCTAAAATATAATTCAGATTTAATTTTATTATTTTTTTTTGTCATAAGGAAGCAAGTCAATGCTGCTTGTAGCAAACCAAAGTACAGAAATGCCAGTTGGTGCACTCTCCACTTTGCAAGAGGCTTTCCCCACTATGATTTGCTGGCAATTTAGTAGGAAATACATAAAACATGTCAACCAAACCTTTTTGTCAGTTAAAGAAAAACAAGATTCCCCAGGTCATATCCATACTTACCATGGAAGTCTCAAGTCTGGGTAGGAAACATTCGACACCAGTCTCACATGTGAAAGCAGAGCTGGCCAAACCTGCCCATACAGCACACAGCGAGGACAAACCTAGATGGAAATCTCCGCAGAGAAGGACAAGAGGGGCTGGAGCTGGGTAAGCTGAGGCTGTCATCTGAGGAAGTCTCTCTCATTTCAGCTGCACTCCAGTGCGGGTGCCACCAGCACGTGGCCCAGGTCAGGGACAGAGAATTGACTGAATAACATTGCCTCTGCCCCTGTGCCAGCCCAGTCTCTGCATGCACCAGCCTCGCTCTGCTAGCGGTGGTTCGCCTGTGCTACATTAAATTCTCAGAAAACGTGGCTAGACTGCAGCTTCAGGTTCAGTACGTGATCACTTTAAAATGTATTTTAACATGGTCTAGCAGTACAACTTTAATTCTTGTTCCAATTTCACATCTTTTTGGCTGAAAGATTTTTCCTTTGGAAAATACAGCATTGTCAATACACTATTTCCCTGCCGGAATAACACAATTTTGCTTAAAGGTCTTTTATCATTCAGTCAGGACAACTGAATAATAATTGCTTCAAAGGAACGCTTCAAAACAGTTATTATTTTAAATAAAATTTGAAATAATTATTTTATTTTTGCTTGCTGAAATTTTGCTTGCTGAAACTGGGAAATTTGATTTTGCAATGTGAGACTGCTTCTGACTGATGGAGCAGTCAGCACTCCTGCTTTGACGTTTCTGATCTAAAACTTTTTGGAAGTTTTTCTCCCATGGAAAGATCAACTTTTACTCTAAATTGAATCCAAGGTAGCACCAAATTATAGCTATCTTCCCATGAAAGAATTTCAGGCTGGGGTGGGAGCAGGGACAGGGAACAGTAAATTGCTCTCATGAATGAAATCAGGAACTGTTAGTGCTTTTCTGATTTTTGCATTTTCCTACCATATATACCCATCTGTGACTTCACCTGAGCAGACTGTCTTTTTTAATGAGAACTATGTATGCAGTGTATCCCACAGTTTTAGTCTAACGCGTCTTTTATACTCAGCATTTAGAGGCATGGGTTTCCAGTTTGCATCTAATTAGTTTAGGGAAATAAAGTGTACGAGTTCGCAGTGCTCTGAGAAGACACTTGCCCAGCCTGGCTACGAACCCTCTCCCGTTCAGCGCACGCCTGACAGCGCGGCTGGGCGAGCTGTGCCAGCAGTACGAGAGCTGGCAAGCCGCCCCCTCCGCTCACGAAGCACGCTGTGGTTCACTGACTCACAAGGCAGAGGGGAGGCCGTGTAAACATCTCCTGAAAACTGTGCCACTGAGCCACCAGGAAATTCAGCTTGTTCCAGGAACAGGATCCGAAACCAGAAGGTAACCTTGGAGCCCCGCCACAGCTTTGCTGTTTCCTCACGAACACAGCCGGAGCATCAGGGAGGCAGGGCAAGGCCAGGCAGTAGGCACAGGGAGGCACTCAACCCCTTTCCCCTTCCAGCATCAGAAAGACATAGGAAGAGGGAAGGCAGTACCGCTCAAACAGGCCCTCTGAGGGCTTACACGGCCTGCCCAGAGCACAGTGCAACATTTGTGTAAGTGCCCCCAGGGCAGGGGATGCAGGCCCAGTGCAGGAGAGCAGCTGCCCCAGCCCCTGGCCATGGCCCTCGGTCACCATCTCAAGGTAGAGACCTTGGCTGGCTCCGGTGCCAACAGCAGCACCATGAACAGCAGCCATGACAAGAGGCCTCAGCTCCAGCAGGGAAGCTTCTGCTCCTGCCCCCCAGGAAAAGGGTCAGAGAGAGGAAAACCAGTGACTTACCAGTGTCCCTCAGGGGCAGGCACAGTACCTGTGCCGCCCAGCACGCCGGCTTCTGGGGGCACAGACAGACCAGGTCCCTGTGGAATGACTGTTGAAGAGCCTGGGGCATTTTTTGCAAGTGTGGGAGTGTTAAACATAACAGTATCTGGGAGGAATTTCAATTTGAATAAACTAAATTACTGCTGGATTTACAGTGAGATGCAGCATTATTTTCCCTTTCCCTGCCCAACTGTACTGAGGTATTTCCAAGCTACTGTGGCTCAGACCAGAAGCAGGTGAAACGTTTCCCGCCTATGAATGAAAAGTGTCTTTTTATTTTATTTTAGACTTAGAGATACGATTCCTATTCACTCTATTTTGTATACAATTAAAGAGATAATACATAAGACTGAAGTGCTGTTACGGTATGCTCAATTACTTCTAACAGTACTCCTGTGGGGGTGACTGTAAGCTCAGCCCTGGGATGAGCACATCCATTGTGTTCTGAAAGAAACCAGAGAGGTTGTTCTCCAACTGGAAACTTGCAAGACTTTTATGGTTTCATTTGTTTCTTTTCTTGTAGATTTCCTACTGTAACCCTTGGCATTCGATGGATTAACACCAAGCTGGTAACCTAAAGGGTATGCTTATATTTATTTTAAAAGATGGTAACCTACTTACTGTCTGCATGAAATTGCTAGATATTATGTTTTGAAATACACTTACAATCTGTGTGCTTAATTTCTCTTTGCAAAACAAAACAGGTTAAAGCTTTAGAGCTGGAAAACGGTTTCCAGCAAACTTGTGTTCGTGACTTCAGAACAGTAAGTTTGTTTTGCTTGTAATTATTTTTTGCTGTTGTTGTTTAGGTTGTATGGGCAGCTACTAAATTGAATGCACCACTTCAAATATTTTATGCATTGGACCAAAGCCTGATCATCTAAAGGAAAAAAAAAAAAAAAAAAAAAAAAAGTGCTTCACTTCATGTAACTCATACAGATGGAATAATAATACAGGGAACCTGAAACTTAATTTAAATATTTGTTAAGGCTTGTGGATTTCTCCTGTGAATACCCCTATGAAAGAAAAAATTATTTTATGCAGGAATACTAAACTGCAAACCATCCTATTCTGTGATGGAAAGAAACAGAGAATGTGACTGGCTGAGTTGTGCTTCTCATTGACTTCTGTATCACTGATTCCTTTTGGCACTTTCTATCTAGAACACAATTAAGTTGTTCAATCTTCATCATCACACTACCTGCCAAGCTTTGCACTGCCTGAATTGTGCTGCTCTGTTTGGAAAGAATTAAAAATTATGTACTGCGAAGGGTGAAAACGCTTGATGTTCAGGTATCAGAATGAGTGGCTGTTCTCATATTCATCTATCAAAGTATCAAGAACACATTATTGTTGCATGTGCTGTATATAAAATAATTCACAAAAACTGTGGGAGAGCCAAAATAAAAAGTATAGTTCATGAAATTTGCCTGTAAAGCCTGAACTCGTTTGAGAAACTTTTCTTTACCATAGCATAACCCACCTGATTGTCTCATAATCATCAGATTGTTATCAAGACATGCTACCATATGGGAGGTGGAGCAATCCTTGCTCCTTTACTTTATAAAATCTAGCAGATATCCAAGTCAACAGGAGATTGTGGCCATGGCTCTTCTAAAAATTACTCAAAATCAGGTTACTTGCATTCACAGCAGATGAAGTCATTGCTCACCAGCACGGACAGTAACAAACAGACTCTCTAACAAAAAACAGATCATCTGGTGATTTAAAACACTGCCTGGGAATTACAGCATTTGCTACTGTCTTGATCCTATTGCATGAGTTGTGAGATGAGGAGTATTCTGCAAATCAATTTTAAGAAAAGAGCAGTACGCTTGAAAAATAACCAAGGAGAATTGCGGACAGTCATAAATAGGAAGTCTCTAAGCAACCTGCACTGCGAGCACGCCTTTGGCGAGAAGGGCAGCTGTCAGAGCTTTACTCCCACAGATAATTACACAGAGGTGCAATTTGATGCAGCAAAAATGGGCTTTTAATTGTTCATGATTAGAGGGGGAACCCAAGCAGTAGTGTAAATAAAAAAGAGCAAAAAGAGTGTGAACACTGCTCTGAAGAGGCATCAAGGCAGATAGAGAACTGTGAGATGAAAATTTGCCACTCTTCTCCACCTATAACCACTGATCTAATAAAAGACATTATCCTTCTAAAAACCTTGCCCATTTAAGTCCTTAGATCATCAGCACCACAATAACAAAACCATTATGCTTTTATATATACACACATTATAAATATCTGTATCAATACACAACTAGTTTAGGATATTTATTCAGGTTTTTAGCATAATTAGGATCATCCATTATCAAGGAGGGGCAGGACAGAAAGGATAATTTGTTTAGATCATTTATTATGAGTAATCACGTCTCCTTATGAATTATGATCTATGACCAGTTTGGGAAAATGTTTGTTTAAATTAGAGCTGTAGCAGCTACCTCTCATCCAGGACTGATAAAACTACCAAATTCCTATATTTATCCACAGTTGAAACTACAGGAACAGCACCTTAAATGCAACTCTCTGGTGTTCAAAACCAAGGAATGTAGGAAGCTTAAGGACTACTTAAACTGCAGACAGGTCCCACTTCTCAATTTCTGGATACCTACGTGATCCCAAAAAGCCAAAGGCTCATGGAAGAGAAGTGGGGGAATTCATACAAATGCTCCAGAGGAGAACGTGAGCAACTGATCACCAGCAGGACTCCTCCTCTCTATCCCAGCTTCCCATAACACACCAGAGAGCAATAGGAACCAAGGGAGGACTTCTCTTCATTCCCAAATATACTTACAGAGGGGAGGGAAAACAGTAAGGGAAGAGAAAGCCAATTTTTTTACTCCCTCTCCCCAGTCTTTTAGGAGCACTCCTCCCTTGTGCTCACCTCTTCAGTCTCAGCAGCTGGAAAGTGCCACGGCCTGTCCCACAGTCAGCATTGCAGTGTCCTTGAAGACACATCACCTTCAGAGCAGTTGAAAAGCTGAGTTCACTTCACAAAAAAAAAAATTAAAAAAATAAAAATATGCCCCATTTGGAAGATTACTTTCAAGGGTTCCCCAAACACAGATGGTAAAATTTAACATGAGTACTTAGGTGTGTTTGTACTGCAATGAAGAAGCAACATAGTTGCTCATAGAGAGCTAGCTTTTGCAAAGCAAAGTCATATTTTTCCCCTCTCCTTTTCTATCTTACCGAGCCTTTTTTTTTTTTTTTTTGAGTGAGAGGATAACTGAAATTGCTTGCACTCACTTTGCAAAAGTTCAGTCTGCATTAAAGTAACAAGGAGCAAAGCCACTAAATCCCAATGACAGCGTTTGGCAAGAACAGCAGTGAGAACAGGGACCAGGACAGCAACAAACGCCCTCCCAGACAGCTCACAGGCAGAAGTCTGGCTTCCCAAGGCAAGGTGAGCACAGTGCTCCACCTTGGATCCTCCTTCCCGACCCGACCCAGCAGGGCACAGGGCTTTTGGAAGGACAAAGATATGCCCAGCCTGTGGCACTCAGGTACAGGATTTGGGAACAGCGCTGAGCGAGGGCAGCTGCTGACTCAGGGTTTGCCAGTGCAGCAGGTCACTCCTGCACAGGAGCCAGCAGTGACCGTGGGCTGCAGAACGATGATCCAACAGAGGAAGAACAAGGGTCATTAAAACACTTGCAGCTAAAAAAAAATAAAAATTCAGCTTGGCAAGCTTGGAAACTGCTGTCGTCGGTAGAAATTTGTAAAATAAATCTTATTGTAAAATATATCTTCCTGGGGTTTTCTTTTTATAGCAAGCTTTATTTTTTGAAAATTGATATTCAGTCTTACGAGATATTTACTGCTCTTATGAGCACAGCGATTCCTGCTTTCCTTACTGTTTTGATGTTAGAATTTGATGAACACCTTCGGATGCGTCGATCTTTATTATCAACCCCAGCTACATTAAAAACTCATAGGGAAAAGATGTTGGCTCACCTGTCTGCTGGAGTCATTCATTACAAGACATAGAGAACTGGGCTGTGCACAAACTCAAATCATACTAAGTACGAGGCTGGAGATATTTACCATTGCTAAAACAAAATAATCTCAAAATCAGAGACTCATTTTTATAATTTATTTATTTTAAAACAGCTGAGGTGATTCTGTTCTTCAGACACTGAGCTCTGTGCCCATGAAGCCAATTAGCATAGTCACTATTTGTTCATTACTCAAACCTATGTCCTCCAATTTACACTACCCATATGCTGGGCTAATTTTGCATGGAACAGGATGCCATAGAAAGGTGCCAGATCACTAATACATAAAAATTACAGATACTGCAGTGGCTCAGCTGACAGGCAGGAGTGGTTCCAGGACGTAGCTCTGGACCATTTTGTCACAAAATTTGCCCTGCCCATATGAATCCTTTAAATCATTTTTTCCCCAGACTAAAATTGGATTTTAGCAATGTGAGGGGGCAGCAGGGGAAGGATTTTCCATGATAACTGATTTTGGTGGTGACTGCGCAATATTGTAAGGGTGGTATTGCAGAGATTAAAAGAGATCACGCTCTAACAGTCTGACGGAGTGTGCGTGTGTGTGTGTGTAAACATGCATTTATCACAGCAATCAGTCCTCGAAAACAGAAATCTCTACTTTGTGCCACCGGCCCAATCTACATAAAATAAGATAGCCATGTAACTAAACCTAGAAAACAAGGTGCTGCAGACGTGCAGTTCAGGCTAGGTCTGAAAAGTCCAGGTCTTCCCAAGATCTTAGGAGGAAAACATCTTCATATTTTAAGACCCTTTGACGCTGTCATGCACAGGAGAATGTCACCAGCATGAATTAGGACATGGAGGTTTCCATGGCTGATACAGGACGGAACAGGGCACTGGGAGACTTGCCAGGGCTCCTCTCTTACCTAGCCCAGGGGCTGAGGCTGTAGCTGCTCCCTGCTCTCCCACCCCTTCAGGTGAGCTCCAATCCCTCCCCACCCACCTTCCGCACACCCCTTACTGCAGACGTGCCAGTACAGTCCAAGGAAAAGCTCGTTTCTGTCTACTACAGCAAAGATACCCAGCAAAATTTAAACTCTCAAGCTAAGTAGAATATAGAGAGAAATTTATGGAAATAAAAGCTGGATTGGTTTTTATTTTTTCTTTTCCTACTGAGGAAGACAAAGTGGTGGCGCAGGGGCTACGTGAACTTCACATCATGCATTACTGCTCATTACAGAGTACAATCCAGCAGGGAACACCAATCAAGCAGACCATGTGAGAAGCAGAAGCACCATTAGCACCCGAACAACAGCTCACAAGGGTGAGCCCCAGGACTCTGCCAGGGCTGGAATTCAGGTGCATAGCCTCCTTCATCTTCATTATCACATAGCACAACCACACACCACTCTAAAAGGAAGATCCTCCTGCCGAGACAGACCGCAGATGCAAACATAACCGTCTACAGAAATTAGCAAGGCAAATAGATCAGCAGAGTCTTACACAGGCCTGTGACCGCTATTATATTTGGCTGCAGCAGCTTTCCTGGTGGATAGCAAACACTAAGTGAAGGGAAGAAAAAAAATCTATTGCACCTTCCCTGTCAGTGAGCCATGTGCAATCTAGCCAGTAAATAGCTGAGCTAATTCACAGCTGTCACATTTTAAAATGCCACTGAAGTGCAGAAGGGAATGCAGAAATCCAGAGCCGTGCATTGTCCCTGATCTGCAAGAATACTACTACCAACCTCTGGTCCTCTTCTGCCAAATGTCACTGGGCTAATATGGCTGATAAGTGTAATTCAGAAGGCCAACTGTCACAGCAGATGAAATGCATGTTTTCTTCCAAGCCTTGTAATGCAAATCAGTATGTCCTGTTGAAAAATGACAATTTCAGGTTTCCTTCTTGTACTCGAATGAAAAAGGTGCTGGTTCTCAAGACTTGCAGAGTCATACTCTATGCACAGGCCAGCAAGGGCAGATAGCTACACTATGAGCCTTGCTAATTTACCTTGCCAACACGCTTCACGCCAGACCTAGAGCATGTGGGGAGAGGTTGTGTTGTGCTGAGCATGTCAGCCAGGGTGCCCACCGCAGGTCTGATGTACAGTCATGTCCACTGGGCAGCAGCTGAAAGCACAACCCCTTACACATATGTTGCTGAACAGCCTGCCGGAGAAAAATGAAAACCACCTGCTTCTTGCTAATTGGGAATGCAATAAAAATCTACTCAGGAAAAAAAAAAAAAAAAGTATATTTTTTGCTTCTTGTAACCTTGTCAAAAAGCAAAAATCTGCTTTTCCCCACACGTGAAAATGATGTTGGTTGTGTCTTGTCCCTGGTATGGGAATCTCTCAGAAAGCATATTTAACAATATAGGAGTTTAAACCTTTGCTGAAACCTTTTAAAAACGTCACATATGGCTCTACAAAGCTCCAATCCCAGAGCCTTCCTAAGGATAATGGAGGAGAAGTTAAATCAACTTTACTCTGGGATTACCTTGCCCGTCCAAGTCTCCCCTTGGTCGGAAGTAATTTATTAGAAGATTACCTCCATTAAAAACAATTCTCCATCCTCCTTGGAAGCATTTCCTTCCAAAGAGAAAAGAGCTTATGCTAGACTTTGAGAAGCTGGTTAATCAAAAGGACATCTGAATTAATTTCTCTAATGTTCTTTGCAAAGTGCTGGCATCACAGACAGTCTGTGCAGGTGTACAGACAACCATCCTGTCCATTATTCCTCTATTTATTACAGATACAAATTCACCCTCCACCAAAGCTTTGCACATCACACTGCTGTTAATAATGTCTCTGAAGTTTGAGTGGTAGGTGAGCTGTCTCATAAACAGCAACTGCTTTCAGTTTGTGTATTAAAGTGATTTACAGTACAGCGGCTGGAGTTCTCTCCTGCATAGCTATACAGGATAGTAAATATTACAATATAGGAAAGTGTTAATGAATTCATAAAGTATGCTAGCAGACAGGGTCAATGATGTATTTATTATCTTAAAAAACAGATCAATCTGGCCTTGCTAAAGCAGAATAAAAAGTGGTTCTTCCAGTAGTAACACGGGAAACCTGTTAGCCTATGATACAGAGTACAAAAAGAGTTTAAATACCAAGTTTTCTGTGCCAAGGAAACTGTTTCACAGAATGTATAATTTAGTCCCTTAAAAGGGTGGAGATACCTTTCCTATCTATTTAAATTATATCTATTTCGTACTCAAGAGCAATAAAACACTAAGTCCTTGGCCTGAGGGGAAGCAAAACAAGGAAATGTTTGCAGTCTTCCCTAATATATTATTAAGCACATACGTAGTGGTCATCTATTTCTAGGTACTTCATGCACTCTACCGCTGTTCTGCAGTCTGCTCTCTAGATTGCTCTGCCTCTGGTAGCTGGGGAGGATCAGCGTACCCATGCAGAAAGGAGCTGCTCTGCCCAACGGGAGCAGGCTCCCGGCCGCCTGCCAAGCCCCACAGGTTCCCAACACATTCTGGCTCCAGTAAGATCTCTGAGACAATCAGAAACTTTGCATCAGCCAAGAAAGCAAAATGTAGAATACTTTGATGATAAACAGACTGAACTTAGATGCATAGTCTTTTTTAAAAAATCAGGCAATATTTAAAGGATGACAGAATTCTAAATTCAAATTTCCCATACACATGCACTGAAATCAGCGCATCATTGCATCCAAATAGAAAATTCCCTATTTTCTTATATTCCTTTTTACTATTCTGCGATATGAGCTGTATCAGCGCAGCATCTCTCTGGCATTTCAGATGCATATTCCACCTGCCCTCCTCTCTCCCCACCCTCCAAATACACTGTCATTTACAAAAGGAAGGATTTTGATTAATGAGTTCTTCCTGCCAAAAAGATAGCCTTGCAAGCAGCAGAATGAAAATAAGTTAGATTGTGTGGAGCCCATAAATACAATCCTTCTGCACAAAAATGTCCAATTAGTAGCAAGACCTACTTGCTTATGAGTCATTAATGAATACTTCTATATGCTGAATATTAATATCTTTTTGTTTATGACACCGCCTCCAAGCTTGACCCCTGTCATCATATCAGAAGGATCAAAGCTTTAAATGAGGTATTAGCAATTTCTTCAATAGCTTTTTTTAAATAGCATGGAAAAACTATTGAACCATGACTGTTCGGTCAGAGACGAATATTGAAATTCCAGCACGTCATTTCTTTGGTCCTTCAGTGGCTGAACACATGAATGCCATGTGTTTAACCATATACGACATTCCTTTAGAAAAGTGCACAAATAGTTGGTTATTTAGGTCCTGGCCATGCAGTGAACTCTTTGTGGGCAGCTTCCCTGCACCCACGTGGAGATTTGTGGGTACAGACAGCAGAAAAGCCAGGTTCTTTCTTGTAATCAAGAATAATTTGCTTTTAATTCACTTCTAAAAGGCAGTTTGATTCCATACAGATTAAAGATAAACTTAATTATTACATATATTATTTTTCTACTCACCTTATAACTGTTTTTTATTATTATTATTATTATGTACAATCTACTCTGTTTTTTTAAAGTGAGGTGGTTACCAGAGTTGGGCAAATTGCAATTGTTTTTTTTAACTTCAGGTGGCTGATACCATTTGGCTTCTGGACATCGCTACCAACAATACCACTGAGTACCGTGCTAGCATTAAACAAGGGGTCTGTGGCCTTTTGCAAGTAGGGAAGCAGTTTGGAAGCAGTTTGTTCTGCTTCTTAGTCTTCCCCTGCATAGTCAGGATGAACTTTCCCCTGCCCATGAAGGCTGCAGTACCAGATGAACTCAGCTGCCTTGCCCTCCTGCCCGGAGTGCTCCACTATAACCCCTGTGGTTATAAGCTGCCACGAGAACAGACTGACTCTGACATGCAGCACCCTTGCTCTTCTCTGCCATTTCCCTGGGGTGAGAAGCACAGGCCATGGAAGAGAGGGTTGAAAGGAGAAGGGGCAGTTTCTGTGCCAGTGTCAAGCAGAACAACCAGAGAATGACCCAAGAAAGAGCCATAGTGAAACAGGACTGTGCCATACATACCCTAACATCAGCACTCACTTTTGTTATTGCTTGGTATCGGATATGCTTAAAATCACCATATCACTATGGGATTAGCACACTCCCAGGTTTAGCAGAGCAGGGCTGGTCATGGTCACTAGCTTTGTGCCGGTGCTGCACACAACTCCTGTCCCATACAGAAAGTTTCCAGGTTTCCAGATTTAAGTCCAGCACTTCAGCAGCTGTGATGTGGCAGCATGGCCATTCCTGGAGACATACAGCACTGTTCACCTTCCCCTCAGCTGAATCAGGATTTTAGTGCAGTCTGGTTCAACTGAAAGCACAGCAGTAAGATTCAGATGCTTTCAGCTGGCCTCACTGCCTAATAAATGAATGCTGTCAAAAGGAATCCAGTTCTTGTCACTTTGAGGCTTGCATAGGGTCATTGTATGATGATTGTTCCTTGGGGTGGGGGAAGCAATTTTTGTGGTAGATTGCTCCTTTTAGATATGAGAAGCTGTGTAAGGCAAAGGATGTTAAAAAAAAAAATAAAAATAAATAAAATGTGCAGAAAAGAGTCGCATACATTTTTTAGGCTGGAGGAAATACTTTACAGTGAGAGAACTAAACAGCTCAATCTGTTTATCTAATCAAGAAGAAGATTGAGTGGTGAGTAGATTACAACAGATAAGCACCTCATGGGGAGAAAATACCAGGCACTAAAGGGATCTTTAATCTAGCAGGAAAAAATATAACAAGAAGCAAAGGCTGAAAGCTGAAGGCAGATTAATTCAATCTGAAAATTAAGAACATATTTTTAACTACAATTTTGGTGAGTTATCGTACCAAATATATTGAACTGGGAGATACTGAATGGTCTGAGAGAAACAGCAGATTTGCCAGGCCAATACTTTCTGGCCCTACACTATGAATTTTGGAGTAGGGTGGGAGACTGGGAAGCATTCTGGTTTTAGAAAGTGCAGTTCATACTTCCCATCAAAATAAACCAACTTCACTTTCCTATGCTTGACTCCTTTCTTCCACTGGTCTAAGAAAAAAAAATATATATTGTTAAGTTTACTAATTAAGAATGTTTCAATAGCTAAATGATTCAAGTATTTTCATGCACATGTGTATTATGAGTCCTAATGAAGTAGCATTTAGATAATATTTTACTAAGTATTGGGAAGTACAATTTTCTTCACATACTTTATTGGGGACTATTCTGTATCTACACACATTTCACAGTAACAGCAGAAGGAAGGTGGAGAACTAAAGCTGGAACTAGACAATGGATGGCTTTAAGGATCCATTCAATGGGGCAACTCAACGGAGCAAGAAGAGAGTGGAAACTTTATGAGGTTGGTGGCATGTTTAGGAGAAGCATGTTACATCCTGTGAGGGCCATTTTCACTTGGCCCCCACCATATCCCGTAGGGATCCAGCCACCTCGCCCTGCCAACATACCACCATGCCCAGGACAGGCAGGGTGTCTCACACCACACCACAAAGCATCACAAATACTTCATTCAGGTCCTCATCTCCGCTGGGCTAACAGAGCGATGGCTTGGGGATCTCCTACGTATCTCACCGGTCATCTCCTGATCAGGCACTTCAGCAAGACTGATGGAGAAAGCATTTTTCTGATGTGAAAGCAACTATCTTTGTGCATTTTCAGTTCCAGATCTCTATATTTACTGGAAAACCAGCACTGAAAAATAAAGCCTGTATAGAAACTGACTGTAGCACAGGTAAAAAGCTACGAAGCTACCAGTATTTACCTTGGGTTTTATTCTACTATTTACTGAAGATTTCAGTTAAAGCAATTGCTCTGAAAACCCACATGCCAATTAGTATGTTCTCAATATACTGTACATTTCTTTAAAATGCACATGTGCTACAAAGAATTCAAAAAACATCATAGGGAACTTTTTAATTAGAAATTTCATTTAACTAAACAAAATATAATAAACTCAATTATATTCAGGTTTTACAAAATAAACTGAAAGACAATGGTACTGTTACATTCCTGTAAATGAGAGTAGGATTTTACCAAGTACAGCATAAAAAGTCTTAATATTTACTGAGGAAACAAGGAAAGGGCCCGCAATGTGATCATCCATCACTACCCCATCAAACAAAACAGATACTTAGATACTATCTGCAGTTTTGCCTAGTTAACCTGATGGGTGAAGGAGCTCAGTGCTTCAGAACAAAACACAGCGATCTCTCAACTCCCCCTTAAGATTTCTGATACTTCTCAAGAAGGAAATTGCATACACCAACAAAACAGTTTGGGTAGCTACCCTAGGTGACAGCCAGGAATCACCAGAAGACATTTGAACAACACTGGAAATTGTTCATGGTGAGAAGTGAAATTATAAGACTTACTGTGAGATTTAATATTTCAGAGAAGACAAACATTTTAGATGCTGTATAATGGTGTGTGCAGTGTGAACAAATCTGAAGTGTTCTGGTTTTTAATATCTATAGTAAATGCCCTTTACTAATCAGCTTAGTGATTTGAACGTCCTGTGGAATAAGAAGTCCTTTGAGGTCAGGCAGGACCAGGGGCTTACACTGATAGACTACATCAACTGACAGACAGTGACAGGAAGGGAAGCTTCTCTACCCTGATGACACATCAAAAAGTTCATCTGCAAAACAAAATTTAAAGAAAATGGGAAATCGGAAATGTAGGCAAGTAAGCAGCTATGGGATGAGCACGGGTTTGACTAAACAGAGGTCCTGAGGCTGAGGCAGAGCACTGGGCGTTCAGATCGTTCAAAACAGCCGGAGCAGGCTGAAGCAGAGCAGCTCATTTTCATGGCCACCGTTACAGACATGAAGAGCTTTACTAAGGTGTGTACCAGAGACAACTCAAATTGTCTGCAATATCATCATCTCACATCTTTGACACATAAACCATGAGATATTTAAGGAAAGCACAACAACACAGAGCGCTGTTGCAGATGTGGGCTCAAGGCAGTGAAACTCTCAGACCCTAACACAGTGTTAGGCAGAGAACTGGGCGATGCTTCTGTTAGACTGGCTTGGACCCAGATGACAAGATGGGGGAAAAGGTCGCACCAATGAGAAATCAACCACAGAAAAATCATTACCAGCTTTCAGATATGTAAAACATAGGTAAAAGTCTGGAATAAACGATTTTGAGGATTACTCAGTTTAATTCCATCTGTAGCTCTGCCTGTCATCTGATTTCCATAGGTTAGAAAATATCAGAGAAAATTGAGCTAAAAGCTAGAACTGCAGAAAACCTGCCTTCAGCTTACTAGATATGAAGAGGAACTGCAGGAAGCAGACAGCCATTGTCCAGCGGGAAGAAGCTTCCAGGGACTTGAGCACGGTTCAGAAATGCTTTTCAGGGTAACAGCTGACATAAAAGATGGGGATTAATCACAGTTGCAGAAAGTAGCATGACAAAAGATCGTGAACCTGCAAAGGGAGAAATTTCAGCTGGCTGATTTTTACCAGCAAAAGCAGTTGTGTGGTGAGCTGGGCTCCCAGCTGAGCACAACCAGTGCTGTTGCAGCCCAGAGGCAAGGTTGGCATTACGGGAACTGGCACTGAGGCAGCCCACAGGGAGGACGCAGGCTGGAGGCCCTGGGCAGCCCTCTGCAGCCATACCTGCTCCAATGCATCGTCTGCTGGAGCACCGAGGCTCCCAGGGAGGGGAGGGAACACAGGACATAAGCAGGCTATTGCTCAAGTTGTCATGGAGTTATTCTCTTAACTATCGCTAAGGTGACTTCCTTATCACTGTCTATGCAGCTATTTCTTATCAGACCCCTATTCTGAACAGTTTTCTCCATCTTCTCTCAACTTTAATTTCATTTGGCTAAAAATAATAATAATAATAATAATCATAATTTGAAGCAGCAATATTCATTTCAAGAACAGTTGCTCTTTGCCCATCTATACTTTTAATGTGTTACTGATGAGTAAGGCTGAGTCAGATTTACAATTAAGATATTTGGTCATGCAATTAATGATGAAATTATCTGAAGCATGTGTTAGTAGTGCAGTTTTGTTCCTATGGAAGCTGACAGAAGTTCTACTTTTGACTTCAGTGGCAGCAGAGCCAGCCTAACAGTGAGCAATTCCGTTTTTTACCTTAAAGCCTTTTTAATGCCATGAATAGCATGCTGTATCCTTGGTAGCATATCTTTGAGGCTATCTGTTGGCATGGCTTAATTATCCAGTATCAGTTTTCAATTACAAGTATATGAATTCTGACAGGGTTGTTAGAAGTCTAACAACTCTTCACCGAAAATGTATGAGCATTCTCTGGTGTCCTTAGGCACAATTTTTTCCTTCATCACAAGAAAATCTGACCGCTTTACTGGCATTAACAGTGACATTGTAGTTCCTAAACTATCATGTAATCATGTGATATATTTCCCCGGAAAAATAGATTCTGCTTGCTGAGGCATTGTCTGACAGTTCAACACTCAAGAATCAGAATGCTAAAGATATTTTAAGGCAAATAAAACTTATGGTAATAAAGTACAGTCTGGTATATACAGAGAGGAGTCATTGTCTTAAGCATGAAAATAGAAGTAGAAAAAGGACTATAATTTTCTCTTAGTCTTATCAGGTATCTTATTACATCTTCCCTGCAAACACAGTGACAGCAAGACTGGTTTAGAGTAAGCCTTTTCCCTGACTGCAGTCCTGAAGTTCACAGCAAGCCCTGGTGTTTCCAAAGCCAGCACTCTTCTCTGCTTAACTACGATGAGAAAAATGGTACTGGTGGGAGCAGACTACAGAGAAAATCATTCTTCTAGAGAAAAGTTTCCTGATTTTATTATTATTTTCAGCATGTTTCTATTTTAAAACTCCCAAATGAGAAACTTATAAAATACACAATGAAAATTGTCAGACCATTAACTACACTCAAATGCAGTACCATTATATCAAGACTTGCAGATGCTCCTATAATCAGCAAAGTAACATGATTCAGATTAAACAAGGAAGAAGAGATTCTTTGAAATCTTTTGCTCCTGTTTCCAAATATTTAGCAAATGCAGTTTTAATGCTGCAAATTATGTTTCTTTATGTTGTTATTTGCCTGAATTGGATGCTGTGACAGCAGTCTGCCTTTCATAAGGCATGGTTTCCAACCAGCAAAATCTATTCTCTACAGGAAATATGCTCCACTTATTCCAAATGTTCTGAGGACATCAAACATGTTTGTATAAACATGCTGGATCATAATTGAGGGACTTGCTAGTACTCAGAATTTAGACAGCACTTTACAGCTTCAAGGTGCTGTACAAACATTTAGCTGATTTATTAATTAAATTTTCTAACTAGGGACATAACCTAGATTTAGTTGGAAGAAAGCTGGGGATGTAAGTTGGGTAAACAGGTTTATCACGTTTACATAAAAAAAACACACCAAGTTTTCATAGAAGAGCTTTCCTACAAAAACAAATACGTAAAACTTCTCAAAAGATATTCCAATATTAAAATCATTGCACGAGTATTACCTGAGCTTTACTGCATTTTCCTCCTGGAATCAGCTCTCTGCTCCTCTAGCGCAGATGTGAGCTGACTCAAGCCACAGCCATTTCTAATATAAAATACTTTAAATCCAAAATTCAAGTTCAGAGGACAAACCATTGACTTAAGTGTACTGGACTGCACCATTAACATGGGAAAACTGCAGTTGTTGTGCACATACATACACAGCATCTGTCCTCTTCAAAGTGCTAATCAAAAGTTCAGATGTCCACCTGAGTCCTCCTCCTCAGTGACCAAAATGATTCCCATAATCTCTGATGCCCTGAGAAGCTTCTAATCCCCGCTGGGCAACCTAATGGGCAGCTGTACTGAAAGGTCAGCTTAGGCCACCAGGTTGGGGTTTCCAGAGGTATTTGGCACTGGTCTCACCAGTTTCTCCCAAAGCAGCAGAGGAGCTTACCACTGAATTCAGTAGAACCCAGATGAATTTTAGAAAATTTCTACCTGTCGGTCATGTCCTTCCCTGCTCTACAGACTAGAACACTGTGAACCAGTAGCCTCAGTATTACAGGTCTGGCTTCTGGTTTTTATTACTGCACTAGGGGATATTTTCAAAGACTCAGGAAGGAGTTATGACCTAGATTTACGGAGATATTTAGATTTGTAATTCCTATTAGCTGCTTAATGTTCAGCGACATCAAGAACCTCACTGCCCATCTCCGGCAGGGTTCTTGGTACAAGCTGTTTCCTTTACAACTGAATTTTGCCCAAATTCCAGAACTGCTCTGAGTCAAACACAGTATAGCTACAGTCATCTGTCCTCTATGGGTTTATGTTCTGAGCAGAGGTCTCTCATCTGATATAGGAGTGTCTCTGCATCTTATTATTCTTTCATTGGCACATAGTAAATTGAGCCTTGGCAATAGCAATACTATAGGGAAATAAAGATAATTAAGAAACATAAAGCATGTCACTCTTCTTGAACCCAGTTGGAATCTTGGTTTTGTGTCTCTCTCTTGTAGGATTATGAGCCTAGTTTTAAGTCTGTATTCTCATAATTTTACATAATTGACCATTTGCAATCTTCTATAATCTAAAATGTCTAATAACTATGCAAGAAAGTGAGCCTTTTCCATAATATTTATAAATATTTCATATGAACTGGAGTTAATACAATTTATTTATAATGCATGGGAGTCTGCAGTGGGTTTATAAAAATAATGGGTGTTAACATGCAGTCATGATTTAATAATCAGAAACTAATTTCTAAAATACATACGGAGAGTGGTTGGTTCCAGTAATCGGTAATAGGATTGAGAGGTGCAGATATAGATGGATGACTGAAGTATGGTTAATATACCATATACGATAGAGCAAAGATGGCATTAACAAGAACTTCATCCTCTCTCTTCTCTTATTCTTTTCAGTATCTGCCAGGATAAAACTAGAACAGCTTCCCCAGAAACTCTTAGGCAGCTGGATGCATTCCCTCCTCCTGCTGACAGCCACTGTGGTTGTGGATGATGTCACATGCATTACATCACCGTGGTGCAGTAACACCAACCAAGGATTCTCACCTTCTCCAGAAGCTGCCCAGGGGCCATCAAGCTACATAAACCATTAGCCATCTATTAACTAATTGATTCAAAATTGTTAAAAGGGAAGAAAAGATCTTTATCTGCTCCACAGTAAATGTCTCTCTCTCTCTCACCTGATATACCGATGTTGCTTAAGTGATTCCCATAACATTTTAGAGATCTGCATTACAGCTGGAAGTGAAGAACTCTATGTGCAGGAGAAACCAGGTGAAGTTATCAGATTGACTTAAGAGCATTAACACAACTGAAATGGACCTTCTGGTTTTCATTCACTGTAAAAAAAAGGATGCAGAAATAAGCAAGTGGATGCACCTGATGATGATAAGAAGACCACAGCTGCAGTGAGACAACCATGCAGAAGTTATCCTGCAGAGCACCATAGCAAGAGAACAGACCTCCCACATTAATGTCACTTTTGACACATATCTCAATTCCCTTCCCATACTCTTTTAGCAACCTGAGTATGCAAGGTGATGGAGCAGCAATTGTTCATGCTGCTAGATGCTAATTCCTGTATTTGGGGAAGGGGGAAAGAACCTTAACACCAACAATTATCCCACAAGACTATTATTTCAGTCATGCATATGCTTCTTCCCTGCAGTTCCATCCAAACATTGCTTATTATTCATTACAAGACTAGCCACACTAGTCCACTGAAAAAATGACTTTAGATTTCTTCACAATTTTTGCACAGCTCAGCATCAATAAACTGTGAAATGTATTAGAAAACATTGTTTTTAATGGCTTTACTTTAAAATACGTTTCGGGTCATTCATGTTGAGAAATGCTTATCTTTTGAACTTTCAGATTGCTGGGCTGAGCAAACAGGGCCTTAAAAAAAAAAAAAAATCTATTTGAAATCCCCATTTTAATAGAACTTTACATACATATATATATGTATGTAAGAATCTGAATGGAGTAAGCAGTTATTTCAGGGCAGCTGGACCAAGTTTCTCAGAAGTAAACGGGTGTTCAGGCAATGACTTGTGACATGGCAGGACTCTAAATACTTCAATTCCCTATTGAAAATGACTTTGTATTTTCTGTTTGGTAAGATATCTTGCTTATTTATTTACAAGAGAATGTAATTACAAAGACAAAATAATCCTTAAGAACTAATATAAAATTATTCCCCTAAGTAGAGTTACCTACAAGCTTCAGCAACTGAAGTTATAAGCTGTACTGCCTCAACTCTCATAAAGTATTTACTGCATTATCCCTTCTGGCTCCTGGTCTCCCCTGAACCATTTTGCCTGGTGCTGGTGCCCACTGTTTGTTGTTCCAACAGGGTCACTTTAGCTTCCAATCAGAGCAATGTGGTTTTATTTCTTGTAAAAATTTCATTTAGATCCATGCCACTAAATACCTACAAATCTAAATATATTTATGATGCTATAAATAATACATATAAAATAGTTGTAATATATATTAGTTAAGCCCAGAATGTTTCTCATTCTGGATATTATCTGTGGTTACAGCTATCAGGTGAATACTATGAAAAATGAGAACAAATATTTTAGTTTATGTTCTTACATATGTTGACCAAGCTGTTTGTGCTCTACTGCTTCAACAACCAACTGTCTGTTCCTCACACCCTTTTAATTGCCATTTTTATATTTACTTAGAGAGGCATGGCAAACCGGACAGTCAGGAGGGTACATATGGTCAATATTTATTACAGTTATAGCTGATGTCAGTTCTGGTCTGAGTTAGATGCTGGCCAGGACTGGAAAGCAGTGGCCAGACTACCTGGCATGACAGATCCTAAACGTCAAAACAGGATCTCCAAGGTTTCAGTCACTGTAAACCTAGTCCCAGTTTGTCAGCAAAGAAGGCTGTGGAAATCAGAGAGTGAAATAGGGTAGATGGCCCAAGTGGCCATCACATTCGAGTCAATCTTCAGAAGATCCAAATCTGGGCTGTGCAGAGGTTTAAAATAGTTATAGGCTTAGCAACAGCTACAAATGGATGCTAGATGCATCCCCTTGGCATTTAACTTCTGATTTCAGAAGCTTTTCTTTCTAAACTTTCCTCTGTGTTTGCGCATTAGTCTAAATATTAATAACATTTTAATTCTGTTAAACTATTTGCCTTTTGCAGATCCTTTGACCTTTCTCTTTTACCAGCAGACTGTGTCCATTACCCAGCATTTTGCTATTAACAAACCCATTTCAGCACGATCCAGTTTTGCTTTTATGGAATTACAAGTGAAACCTCCAGGTTCATGCCTTTTGTCCTCAATAAATGCTTTTTTGGAGCATGGTGTAGTGAGTACCCATCATCTCAGATCCTGCAATCAGTTCTTGAACCACTCACAATGTCCAAACTCAGAGGATGGGAGGGCTTACATGCACCTCTCCACTTAGCCACAGAAACCTTACTCTTAAAAACCCTGGATAATTAACTTACTCTTACACCTTACTCTTAAATCTTGCTCTTAAAAACCCTGGAGAATTACAGATCTCTCAAAACAAGTGAAAGAAATCTCATGAGAAGCACTGCCCTGCCGTCCCATCTCACAAGCCAACACAAGTCCGCGTTTAGATGGGTCAGACCTCCTCCTGCCTTCCCCATCCTCAAGATCTTATTCATGCCAATGGCCAAACTCCTCCCTGCAAACAGAAACCACCTGCACGTGCAGTCTTTTGTTTCTTGGCCTTCTCTGCTCAATTGATCTTTCTCAGGAAGAAAACCCTGTCCGAGCACACCCGAATCCTCTCACTCCAACTCCAGCAGCAGCTGTTGGAGACATAACAGCACCTTCCAACACCAGGAACAGCCCCAGCAGCTCTCCTTGGGCTTTCATACAAAATGCACACTGGCCCTAATGAACGGATGCATCTGTATAGCATGATTTCACTTAGGGATTTCTTTTCCCTTTGCTCATTTTTTTTTTTTTTTTTTTTTTTTTTTAAACAGAAACCATAACAAGTGCAAAAAAACAGAGCTCCTCAAGGCAGCTACAGCATTTCAGGTAACCAGAGTTCAGGCTGAAATGCCAGTGATCTACACAGGTAACCTAGCACACTTTTCAGCCAAGAGAATACCACAATAATGGTGTATATGAGAATACATTACAAATATTGCTGATCAAACTCCAGCTCAATAGATATTTTACTTATCAGAGTAAACACACAAACTTTAGCATCAGCTTAAAGTCTTTAATCATTTAATTCATTTGTTCATCCACTCATCTTTTCTCTAATCTGATCTATCAGTCTGGTTCTCTAACATAAAAACTATTATTGCAGCAAACGTCACCATTTTAATTTGTAGCCAGTATCCTAGACACATCCCATAAAATATTATTTTAATCCCTTAAAAGGAAAAGAGGATTTTGTCATGAATAAATTGAACAGTCTTGCACATTAAATATAGTGATAAATGTATTGCAATGCAGGTGAAATGTAAAATATAAACAAATGTTGACTATAGGACTGTGAAAATACTGATATTTATGTTTAGTTAGTAGGCAAGTCTGCTACAAAAAGAAAACAGTTACGGTCATCTTGGCCCTGACAACCTCTCTCTTCTAGCAGAAGGATACACATAAGTGTAAGTGAGAGGGGGAGGAAATAAAACCAACACCTTTCTCAAAATGAGTTGAGAAGAGCTGTCTCTGGGCTACAGAAACAGTGCCCAGGGGACCACTCACTTGGAGCCTACCCATAAGCTTAAAGGCTCCTGGTTAGTTTCTCTTTTTAATGAATTTTCCCTAATTTAGATCTCTCCTGTGGAATGAGTCCTTTCGGTGCCTGCCTCATCTCCTCACACTTAGGGAAGCATTTGCTTAGACCAAATGCCTACTTCTCTGTGCCTGAAGTGCCGTCAATGCAATATGTACATTCTGTTCTCCACAACTTGGTCTTTTTTTTTTTTTTTTTTTGGCAGAAAGGCCAGCTGTATGACAGAAAAAAAATCTGTAAGGACACCTTTAAAAAACCTAAGCCATTCACATTATGCAAAACAGTGCAAAAAGTCGCAAGTTCACAATAGACAGCGTGATCATAATTCATATTAGTACACCGACTGCTTCAAACCTTCAGAGCTGAAAACAAACAAAAAACCCATGTCACATAAAGCAATAGGTTCTGTCCTTTCTAACTACTGTTTTAAATCCAAATTTTCTCCCAAACTTGTTTTCTGCTTACAGTGGAGGCATTTATAACAGTTATTCATACATACACCTCACACCAGAACTCCTGAGGTTAAAGTAGATGTTTTTGGATTAATAGGCAACAGCTTGACCTACAGCTGCACTTTGCTCTAATCTTTATCATGTGTTTAAAATGCTAATCTGCAGTGTACCACCCAAAGGGTCAGTGGGAGTTTCTTGCCTCAGACCTGGTTCTGCTGGCCCAAGACTTTTCCTTCTCTCTTCAGCTTTGGGGCCCACGCTGGGTCTGCAGGACCCCACTGCAGAATCACTGGGCAGCCACGGCTCCAGCAGACGGCGTGAATATGAAGGAGAAAGTAAGGCTGAATGCACACGCTCGCTATTTACGAGCTGAGTAAAGACGTTCTCTTTAGCACTAAAAGATTCCTAGTATTAGAATAATGATTTTCTCTGTAAAAGGAACAAATCTGAAAAATAATGTTGTTGGTAGTGATTTGAATGTACATTGAGAGACTGTTCTTTACTATAACATCACACTGAAGATCTTTATGGGCTATGCAGCTAATCATCTAGCAGGACTGATTCATCTGTTTTTCACAATCGTGACACATCCTTCAAATTGAGAATGATGTGTAGCTTTGTTTTTTCAAGTAAACAGATGAACTATTGTTTGCATTAACTTATAGAGTAACATTGCTTCCAATGGAAAGTCAAGATCTTATCTTTGAGGGGGAAAAAAAAAAGCTGTTAAAGTGATTAAATATTAAGCATGCACATGCTTAACATGTTAAGCATGAAAGAACATTTATAATGAGATGAAATAGCACAGTACCTTTTAATTTATTCCCACCCAAACACCATAGTAAATAAGAGCATAAATGCATTTTGAAAAAAAATGTGTATGGGTTTATAGCTAAATTTTAGACATGAGGAAAAAAATAAAATTACCAATGAAAATTCTTTCCAATATTCTGTTGTGTTCAGTATCAATTTGTCTATCGACATCCAAATCATTATTTCCTATAAAACCAAGCTGATGCAAACTTCAGAAATAAATGAACTTATCTCATCTACCAATCTGTGTAGAAAACCATACCTCATGTTTTAAACTACAAAGATGTGAATATTGTTTACATATTTCTGCTATGAATCATAATTCAATCTGCGAAAATCCATTTGATGGATAGATCCTGTACTATAAACTACTAAAGCAATGGAACTGACCACACTCTTAGTAAAAGAATCAGCTTTTCCATAAGTGAAATGCCCTTGACCAAACTTCATTACAAGTCATTAATCCGGAGCTGTGGAATTCTGCTCTAACAATTATAGATTGCTCTTAGTTTCTGTTTTGCAGTAAAACAGCAACACAACCAATTTAATATCAAATCCAGTCAAACAATTAACGTTTAGATCATTTTAAACTTGAAAATATAATTAGTGATCTTTTTCATTACCTAAAACAGTTGGTTAGTGCTGCCCTTTACTGGTTCGCAATGGTATACCACAAATCAAAACTAATGGTTACCTGACAAAATGTGGTTTGGCCACAAGGAAACTAAGTGAGTAGCCTTTACCTCTCTCTGCAGCAGTTCCACACTCCTATTAAATGAATACCCAAAAATGCCACTTCATAATGCAGTATTTCCAAGCTACAAATGCTTTTATATACTTATTTCTCGTTTTCATTCGGAGGGCTAAGATAATTCCAAATACTATCATCTGCCAAATTCTCTTGAGTTTTTATCTCATGTCAGAGTGTGATTGTAATTCATTCCTGAATGCTAAATTATGCTCTTCCTCCGTGAAAGAAATTCATCAACAATAGAACAATGAAAATCATCCCTGGAGTGTTTATATTCAATATAAAAATACTGCTCTGATTAAAATTGTTACTAATAAGTAATGTCCATATTTATGCATGAACGCATGGGTGATTTGATAAAATAATAAAATGCTAGTTTGCCAGACATAACTTTTGACCTCCTGAGTGAACAGAATACAGTTGGTTCTTTAAAATGGCAAATATAATTGTCATTGTATCCAAACATGAAGCCCGATTCGGAAACTGAATTCAGGAGTGGCTGATTGCTTCAGCTAGCTATCACTGCCACAGCCTGTGACATACTATGAAAGCTGCACATTTTTAAAAAGCTATTTTTGAAAAGGAAAGATGTTTAGGTTTGTATTAGCAACTAGAGGATATCTGACAACAGACAATGAATTATTGTGAATTACCGTATGTATTACATTTACCAAACACAACCTTGGATGCATAAGTCTAATCAGAACAATAACAGTTCTGTATGCAAATGTAAGAAGCAGTCCCTGACTCAAAGACCTGGCAAGTCTATCTGGTAAAAAAAAAAAAAAAAAAACAAGCACATGAAATATTTTCAAAGTACAGTGTTAAAAGATGGAACTCTTATTTCAAAAAGAGGTTCAATATTTTTGAACAAATAATCTCTTCCTTTTTATAAGATATTATGATTAATATTAAGTTTGAAAAATGCATGAAGCTTGTGTTGGTGCTGGCCACTTCTATAGAACATTTCCTAAAAACCTGTTTATAACTGAAACAAACAAACTAACTAAAACAACTTTACTGTGCACATTCCTAATCAATTGTATTGACAGCTGTACCCTATGGTCATGCGCATAGATGAGGAGGCTCACCCAGGACTGGGCTTAGGTGCAGTGGTGGGAGCCTCTGTGAAGCTCTGTGCCCCTGTGGATTTCCAGGAATGAAAGAGTGCCTAAGCAGAAGGTGAACTGAGCAGAGAGAAACTCAGAATATTGTAAAAATTGAAGCTTTTCTTCCAAAGCACTTCAGACAATACTGTTCAAAGAGTTTGCCACTGCACAAATGGCTGAGTCAGTCCAGCCTGGCTACTCTGAAACCATCTCTGGCAGGGTATTGCACTTTCAGGGCTTGGAGCCCTGAACAGCAACCAGATTTTACAATCCTTTTCTTCTACAGAATGCATAATAGCAAGAAAATGCTTCAGACACGACTGCTTCATCCTTCCTCTTATTTTATGCTGGAATATTAAGGTTTACCTTTTCTGGAAGGTTTGGACAATTTCTGAGGACACTCACATCATCCACACTGCTAACCACAACCAACAAAGTGAATAGTTAGACCTTCACCAAAGATGAGATTTATACAAATTTTTCATCACCAGCTTAACTGGTTAATGTTAATGAAGGGAAATATAAAAACTATCAAGTGCTTAAAAAGGAGAGAATAAAAGTCTTTCTTTTTCAGTGTCTCCTCTGGTGTTAGCATTTCCCTCGTAGGCTCATCCTACCCTGGAAAGATGACTATTTCCAGTGACCTTTTGTGAGCCACTGTTACATACAGCTTCACTGAAGATACAAACTACGTTGTGTCTTGCACCTGAAAGAAATGTTACAATACGATCCAATATGCTATTGAGGGTTCCTTTGTACAACTACAGCTTTCAGAACAACCGGCTGTTGCCTGCTGTGCTAACACGATAGCCAAGAGCAGTAATACCATAACTGAGAGCAGGGATACCGCCATTCTCCAGGTGGGACAGCCATCACGAGCAATACAACCCCAAGGCTTTGTCAGTAGGTTTTTCAGCTACTGCTGCCTCCTAGGAAATGATGAAACCTAAAAATACTGGGCTCTAAAGGACTAATCAATGAGGGAAGGGCATATCTAGGTCTGCTACCCTGCACCACTATGATATCCTCTTTCTACACCACGGGGAGTCACTCCCTGTCAAACTGTACAGGAGGAGTGACTTTGGCCCCAAGGAGGTTGGTTCCTTCTTTCCACTGTGGAGATGAGAATATCTTCTCTTTTATCTCGTTTTCCTTTCCTTCTGTTGCTGGGATTTTCCACAATCTTGCCTATGTTTTGATTTAGATACAGCTGAAAAGATTTTGGTATTAGCCACTTCCCTTTTTTAATAATTATTGACTATTCTTGTTTTGAAAAAGCAAAGTGTGAAGTATTTGTTGTTTTCAAAGGAAAGCATTTATTTTAATGGCATATCTGTTCACAAAACAAATCATCAGTGATTGAAAATAGAATGTACGCTACCACTTTCTGAAAGTCATTTACAGCACAGAAAGACCACTTTGGCAGACACATTTATGTCTATACAAGATTAGATTTTGCATTTATTATGGGCATGTGGCATATTATTAATTATTAACACCAAAAATAAATGTTTATGTTTGCAGAAAAACAAGCTGCTAAATTCTGAGAAAATATTGTCAAGGATTTACACATTGTGTCACGTGTGTTGTGTAAATGGGAACAGCAGAGTTTCAGTATTTATTATTAGAACAAAAACCTTTTTCATCCTGCAAAAGGAAATCCAGGCTGTAATTTACCTGCATCTCTAAATCAACAGGTCTGATACTTAAGAGTAACCCTTTGCAGATCAAATAATTGACTTTGCTTTCTCACCAAAAGCATAGCTCGTGGAACTTCTTTGCCCTCATTCCCTACTGAACTGCAAGCAAATTACAAAGATGCTTCTCCCAGAAGACCTGAAATGCTTCCTTTTCTATCCTAGACCCAAGGAATGAGTAATGGGGCTCCACACCCTGCCAGAGGGAAAACAATGATATTCCACTGAAAAAAATCGTGCTTATTAGATAGTCTCTCTCCTAGATTTCATACATACACAATTTCAAGATTTCAGACCAAGATGTCCTGTTCAGAGAAGCTCTTGAGTCTTGAAACATGATTGGGAAAGATCTCCTTTCCCTCTAAGGAGAAAAAGTAATTATCAAAGCATATGGAAATAAAGGAAGGAGTAGGATGTCAGCCTCGCATATCTCTTTATGTTGTGCGCATCAGTGCAACATCATACTCCCAGCTGGCCACGCAGATTGCCTTACTCGTGGGCTGGAGGGCTTTGCAGAGCGCTGCATGCCTCGACCAGCCTTTTCCATTACAACTTTGCAGTGCTGCTAGTCAGGTTTAGCTCTGGCTACAGCACTGTGATGGAAGCCCTGGTCTAGACAAAGCACTTGTAGCTGCCAGCATTTTTCTGTTCTGCCATCCATCCCACTCAGAGAAAACCTTTTGCAGACTGTGCTGTGATGGAGGTTTCAGAGCAAGGGGTGACACTGTTTTCAGTAGCCTCTCTGTCCCCTGCCCTCAAGCTGTGTTGAAGCTCAAGCGGTGCCAAAACTCTGCTTAGGGGATGTCTGTGTTTCTGCTGCTTCCCCAGACAGACTCAGGATTTGTCTCCCTGCCTGCACAAATGCAGAAACCTCTTGTTTTTGTCATTTATCTCAATACAGTTTCCCAATCTTTCTTCTGGAAGCGACACTGCTGGAGGCACTGAAGGTGCAAGCCCAGATCAACATTCAAATCCTTGCCAACCAATTGACTTTACAGGAGGTTAAACAACTGTGGGCAAAGCAGCAATAAAGTGGACAGACCAGCTCTGCCTTTGGGAGAGTTGCTCTGCTATTTCTACCTCAGCCTCAGCTCAGGGAAGGGGCAGGTCCAAGTCAGCACTCCTTCCCTTGCCTCATGCACTCTTTGCCTGCTGCTTTGCAAAATCCCCTTCAGCTGTCTGAAAAGAGGTCAGAAACGTGCACGCAATGCACTGGAGGAGCAGACCAGCACGGGGAGCAGGCACAGCAGTACCAGGACGCTCTCCAAGGACCTTCCCTGCTGTTGCTCAGCCCCAGGCAGCTGCACCCTCTCCCCACTGCCCTGCTCCCTGCACAGCCCCATCAGCTCTGGGCCAGGCCTCACATCATGCTGTATCTGCTGGTGTCACTTCAGGCTGCAGATACTGCCAGACTGAAAGGCTGTTTGCAGGCAGCGAAGCTCCCCGTGCCTCCGTCCGCACGTCCGGGGACACCTACCACTGCAGGCAAAGGCAGCGACTGCTGCTGCCCGGTGCTGCACGCCCACGGTGTGGGGAAATGCATTAATAAAATAATTCTGCTGTATCATTAGAGGTCAACACAGCCTATAGCAGGTAATAAAAGATTCATAATGGCACATGAGGGGATGCACTGAATGTCCAAAACTCAGCTTGAAATCATGCAGAGCTCGATTAGGTTTAGGGCTCGGTTTCAGACTCGCCGTTCAGCTGTTGTTTCACAGAAAAGTTTGCAATCAGCGATAACACCTCTGTACTAGCAATTTATGCTGCTTCTAGTAGAAATTATGCCTTGTAGCAAGCAGTACCCTAACATGCACAGAAGCTTCCGCGCTCAGGCTGGGTAATCAAAAATTAATCCATTTCCCTGATTCCGTTAGGGGCCAATACCAGCTATTACTGAGAAGATGGAAGAAATACTGCTGGAAGCACTTTGAAGATAACGTGTTCCTAGTGCTGTATCTTTCCATCCTTTAGTGTTTAAGGACTGGCTAAACCTTAATTTTAGCCAATTTCTACCCCAGTAAAGCTGGTGTGGGCCTGCAGTAGTTTATACTTTGGTATATATTCAAACTTTGGTTAACCTTCTGTTTTTGTCTAAACATCAAACCTCCTCTTGGAATCCTGCTAAAATCCAGCCCCAAGCTGCTGTGGCAGTGGGTCCCTCGGTCCATTTAGATACGAACAGTCATCACTCACTGCCAAAAGGGCTCTTAGAAATTCAGTGCCGGGACTCATGCAAATATTTTTGGTTTGATTATAAAGGCATCATCCTTTCTACATCTGACTCCAGCTTATGACACTAACAAGTACAAAAACAACACAGGAAAATCTCCTAGCTGCCGAATTTCATCTGCTTTTCCAACCTTGCAACACCATTTGACAAAGAAATTAAATCAGACCCATTTTTCCTGATGAGCTTCAAATTTGGCTGTGAATTCTGGCCACATTCTCTGACTGGATTTGATCTTTGGCCATGATTTTTACCAGTACAGCACATCTAATCTCAGACTTGGAGACAGTGCACTCAAAGCAGCTGCTCCAGCTTTGATATAGAAGAGGCTAATATCATTAGCAGAAGAACTTAACAATGTTTGACATATCAAATGTCTTGGTCCCGCCTTAATTCTTTGTGGCCAGCCAGCCCCATCACCCAAGCGATGGTGTCTGCAGACTGGCCAAAGGCCCGGTATACAGGGCAGAAATCTTCTAGTCCAGTAGGTGAGGTTTAGGACAGCAAAACACGCAGAGCAGCTGCACAGAGCACACTAAGCTTTGGTCAATGGCAGCAGGCTACAGCACCAAGCACACGACTACTACTGGCTTTAATTTTAAGGCAAAGAGATGCATGAGAAAGAGGCTTCTCTCACTTCCCATATAAGATCCACAAGCCCTCCTAACACGCTCCTGAAACCTTCCCACTGCCACACACGCAGGCAGGCAGCCCCAGCCAGCAGCCAGAGGCACCCCGAGTGGGAGGCAAAGCCCCCACGAGCCGTGGCAGGGCTGGCCCACCCCAACCTACCACCACAGGCACCCAGCCTGGCTTGTGCAGCACCCTGTGCTTCATGGTACAGCTATCCATCTGCCCCATAATTAGGGAACAACCCATTTCTCTGGGCTGCCCCTCTCCTTTACAGAGTCCCCCATGGAGCCCCAGTGCCTGACTTGCTTCCCTTTCAAGTGGAAAGAGAAAATTACTCATTTGCACCTTCTGTCCTTATATACCAGCCCTGAGGGATGATTTCGATGCACTGGAAGGCTGCACACAGAGCAAGAACTGTTTTGAGGGCTGAGAAACACTGAGGGTGGGTTTTCCCACCCCTCTGATCATTCCTGGCTCGCCCATACAAACTGCTTACCCCCATGCATGGCTCCTGCCCTAACACAGCCCCAGATGTGCCAGCAAAGCAATGGGAAGAGCGAAGCAATGCCAGTGCCTGCACACAGAAAAGGAGGCTGGGAGGAACTGGAAGGGACTGTTTGGACTTTGCTGGTTTAGCTATCTGATAGGGAAAGAGGTAAAACACCCTCCTCTGTGGCTCCTGCCAGTTATTCACCATCTACCAAATTCCACAGCCCAAAACGAAAGCTGAGTTAGAAATCCACTGCCCCACTTCATTTGGTTACATCCCGGCAAGGCAAAAAACGCAAAACTCCTAATCTGGTCAAGCGACTGCAAGGGTACAGCTGCGCCCATAGCAGCTCTCGCTGTGCACATCACGCCAGCACCCACCGAAGCCACCTGCAGCCAGAGGCTGGGCACCGGGCGCGGCCGGCAGCGAGCCCGAGTCCCAGACGGGACGCACAGCCCGGGGCAGCCCCGCGGGGAGCTCCGCGCTCACTTGAACGAGAGCCGGGGCGGGGGGAGCCGCGCGGAGCGGGCGCGGCACGGGCACGGGGCAGAGTTTCCCCCGGAGCCCGGCGGGTCGGGTGCGAGGCGGGCGGCCGGAGCATCCCCTCACCTCGCGGCACCCCGTGGCGGAGCAGCGGCGCTCCCCGGCCGCCCCCAGCCCCGCCGCCGAGCCCGAGAGCCCCCCGGCCGCCGTGCCCGGGGGCGGGGAGCTCGGCGGGCGGGGGGGCGGCGCGGCGGCGGCGCTAGGGCGGCGCGGCGGCGGGCCCGGAGGAGGGGAGGGAAGGCTGGCGCCGCCGCCCCGCTCGCCGCCAGTCGCGGGGAGGTCGACCCGAAGTGAGGAGCCGCCGCCGCCGCCGCCGCCGCCGCCCCAACTTCGGCCGCAGCGCTCCCGGCTCGGCTCGCCCCGAGGCCGCCCCGCCGGGGGCCGCCCCCGCCCCGAGCGGCGGGGCCGGGCGGGGAGCCCCGCTGGGGAGCGCCTCGGCGATGAGCTGCCCGCCGGAGGACAGCGGCCGCCCGGCAGCGCCCGGCAGCGCCCGCCGCCCAGCGCCAAACTTTGCGGCCGCCCGGCGCCCCGGGCCAACTTCGGCGGAGGGAGGCAGGGAAGGAGGCGCCCCCCGGCTCCCCGATGCCGCCCCGGCGCGTCCCGGCGCCGCCCCGCGGTGAGGCGAGGGCGACCCGCGCGGTGAGTACGGCCCCGGGGGGCGGGGGGGGCAGCGGGGTTGGGGTGCGCGGCCGGGGTCCCCCCTTTAAATCCGCCGGGGTCCCCCCCGAGCCCCCCGGGGTCCCCCCGGAGCGGATGGGTGCGGGACCGGCGCCCCCTGCCGGCCGCGGACCGCCGGGTTCGGGAGGGGCGAGGCAGCGGGGAGGGACGCGGAGGGGCCGGGGGGTGCCCGGCCGCCGCCCCCCGGCGAGCACTCGGCTGGCTTCTGGGGGAGGAGAAGACCCAAAGTCGGCTTGGAAGGAGGGTGGGGAGAGTAACCCCGATGGAGCGGACGGGGCGCTGGTGCTCAGCCTGGAAACGGGTCCCTGGCGTCGGAAACTGCAAGTGATTTTTCCCAGCGCTCACCCCCAAAAAAAATTATCTAAAGGGACACCTAATGACGGTGAGCCGCGCAGATGAGCTAGATCTGATAAAGCAGGCGCTTTTGTACTCGCAAAGTTGGTCCGTGTGCTTTTCTGGCCTCTACCGAATGTACTTTTATTGTTCTGCAATCAACTTTTCGATATTCTGGATTTGATGCGCTAGGAGCCAGCCTCGCTTCTGCAGAGATGTTAGCAGAGACAGTGAGTGAAACAAACGGCGGAGATGCTTTTAAAGAGGGAATAAATCACTGCCTTGCCTAAGGACAATGCGGCTCGGGATGAGCAGCTGGGGCCTAGGCAGCCAATCAAAAGGAGGAAAACCCCAGCAGAACTTTCCCGGGTTTGCTTTTGGTGGGTTTAGATGCTTTTTGTTTTGTTTTGTTTTGTTTTGTTTTGTTTTTTTCTGGATTTGCAACAAAAAATAAAGGTTGATTTCAGGCGTGTTTTTGGAGCTTTAAAGGACGTTTACCAGAGAGCTTCCAGCAATTAGCAGCATTTTTCCAATAGACCCATGGACTGCCGTCAGCCCTCAGCCCCGTGACACTGATAAGAAGCGGCACCAACTTTCTAGCTACGTATGTAAAATCTGGCAATAGTACAGAACAAATCCAGGATCTGTTAGACTTCTGCTTTCATTCCATTTTGACAGTAAGAATTTCATCAGGCTTTAGAAAGTCAGCAGCTCCGAGCCTGCCTTGGAGGTTTGGTAGCCCCATACCCCCAGGTTCTGCTTTCTGAAGAGCGCATAATGTTACCTGACCAGGGGAAAATAACAAGCAAAAAAGCCCCAGCCACCCCAAATGCTGACTTAAATCAGAGAGGAAAAACTTGCACAACAGATTGAGTCTAGGTACAGAGATGTTTAAGGCAATAAACCACAATTATAAAGATTCTAGAGGAAAACCTTAACGCAGCTACACACGAAGGCTTTAAAATTTAAATAGCTCAAGTGCCTTGGCTCCATATGCTGACTGCCGATGATACCCTGCAAGTAATGGCAGCGGTGGTGTGAGGTGTCACTCAGCAAAGAATGATGTGGGAAAACCCAAAATAATTTAAGTGCAGAGCCGAATCCCAGCTTTATGGTAGCAGAACTCTATATCTTATTTTCCTCAGCCAATAGTTATTGACATTTTAAATTTCTCCTGAGACAAAGAAATCTTTTTCTGCTAGATAGTTGAATAAGCCCGATAAAAATAGAAGATAAACTTTGTTTGGAGCAGTGTTTGAGTCCACAGGCACTACAGCAATTGTTTGGCATATACTTGGATCTGAGTGTGATGGGAAGGGTGCATTAAATTGTTAAATATAGGTTCCATTTTTGTTTGCATAGATAACTAGTTCTGCATGAGATGGGATGCGATTGTTACTATTTTTCAGATTGGAGCAGTGTGTGTACTGGGCTCTCAAATTTTCTAGGTGTAGCAAGGTAAAAATGTTTGATTTTGATTAAATGTTGTGACATGCGGGAATGAGGGTTAGTTCTGTTTTGTAATACCTATTATTTCATCAATTATAATTAATAATTGGCGTGGACATAAAGGATCTTTTTACCTGGGCGTGATTAGATACACCCCTCTGCGGAAGCTGGGATACAAACTTCCCACAGGGATACAAACTGTTAGGGGTGCAAACTTTTTTCTTTTGGAAAAAAGCGCTCTGCAGGCCCCCACGCAGTCAGCTGACAGCCCCCATTCCATGCATCCGTTAGGGATTTTAACCCGTTCTCCTCACACTGGCGTAAATCATAGTAACTGAGTCGGGCTCTTGTTCTTACTCCTGTGTTGTGGCAGCGTATGTTTTATCAAATACCTGGACTGTAGGAGAAGCGATTGCTTGTTCTTTTATTGCATTCTTCACATACCTGCTGTACGTCAGAATCGAAGGCCAGGAACCACCCTGTAACACTGTGCAGCAACTTTTCAGCAGGGACCTGATGCAGGAGAGGGACTGCAGAGCTTCCAGCTGACGCCTTTTGTGCCGAGGGAATTATCTGGGGCTGGGGGCTGGATTTTCTCTGTGCTGGAAGGAGGCAGAGGGGGTGTGTTTGCTAACAACCCCTGACAAGAGCTGAAGTTCTTCACCAGCAGTAATTCTGCCGAGATGCCTTTTAGCTGGTTTGTGGAGAAGGGGGGATCTGCTCAGGCTGCAAAATGGAAATGCTGCGTGAGGTCTGACCGGCAGCCTCACCCACAGGGGAGGAGGGTGTATGTGCACCTTTACAGCCAGTTTTAGTCTGGGGGTCAGCTGTTTGCCTTCCTTAAACGTGTGATGCAGCCGAACTGTAACATGCTCATTGTAGCCTAAATGTCCTCCACTTTGCACAGAGAGGTGCTTTGGGGGAAGGCAAGGACAGCAGAGATGGTGTTCATCTCCCAGGTGCCCGGGGAATGCCTCCTGTTTTTCAGGTTGCAGAGGATACCGCATGTGAAAATCCAAGGCCCCCCAGTGCTCGGCAGTTCACACCGCTGTTGCCCCACAAGGCAGGGTGTGCCTTGAAGGTTTTTGGTGTGGTAGCTGTCCTCCAGCAGCGTGCTGCCACCTTGCCCTCAGTCCGTAGCTGTGTCACTCCCTCCGTCAGCCCCATGGGCCCTGCGCCCCCAGAGCCTGGGACCAGAGGGCAGACAGGGAACCGGAGGTGCAGAGGGTAGGTGGGGGTGTCACTTACTGGTTATTCCTGATTTGTTGATTGCTTCTTGTAAGGTCAAATGTGCAGGTGCTAACTGAGGGGGTAAAAGCCGCTGCTTTGTTACCCACAGCAAGAGGCTTAGTGCTATGGGGCGCGCACAGCTAGAAACTTCAGAAATGTTATTCTAAGTGTTTTTTGCAAAATAATGCATGTATTTTTAGAATTAGAGCACTGAAATGTGGAATGCATATAGCAAGTGACTCTGCAGGAATAAATATAAGCAAGACAAATTGTATGGCTCTGTTAGAAAAACCCCAATAGCGCTTAGCATATGATCCTTAATGTGCTTTGGTCAATATCTTTCTCTGTATCAATGGAAGCTCATTAAAAGAAGATATTGCAGACTAACTGAGCCATGCCGTATTAGTTCTTGCCAAAGCTTGACATTTTTAATACATTAATAATATGTCTGTAATGTAATGGAAAACTATTAATCAGAACTGGTTATATGCCAGAATTTTAAGCTATAATTGGCTGCTTCTTGTCAGGGATGTCTGTCGTACAGTTCTACATCTGCCTAATACTCAGATGTCTTGCACTCCTCTGCACTTTTTCCTTGTCAGTGCACTAAATTCGATCGATGTTATAGTCTATAATTCTGTGTAACGACCATCATTATGACTCTGGCTTACTTTAATGAGAATTCGTTATATGGGAAGTGTTTTAGCACAGTGTGTTAAGGTAGCGGCTTGCTTCCTATTATTTCAGTCCTATCCAGTCCTGTTTATTTGTAGATCTGCATCTCAGCAGTTATTAAAAGGTTATTGGAAACTGAAGAGCTAGCAAGGAAAATATTAAAGAAAACAAATCTATTTTTCCTGAATATGGAAGCTTGTAGGCTAAGGATAATTAAACCTTGTAACTTTTTATTTCTACATAGAAACATGATGTTCACTGACTGTTCATTCCAGCTATGACCAAGCATTCTCTAATACAGACTGTGTTCTGATTTCTGACAATAAATTTCAAATAATTTGCAGGTTTTGAGCCAGGTCAAGGGACTCTCTCTCTCTTTTTTTTTTTTTTTTTTTTTTTCATTTTAAGCAGGGAATATTTTTCCCTTCTGTATAATGACTGTGCTAGGCTCTGTGACTTTTTAGTTTTTTTCCCTGCAAAATACATTAGAAAGGACTAGAGGAGACAAGTATGAGGGTGTCTTTAGAAGGACGTGGAAAAACTTCTCTGAATTATTAAAATCTAAGATAGTAAGTAAATATTGCCACTGAAATCAAACAAAAAATAATGTAAGGCTGCTTATAAAGCTATGGTACTACTCAATGTGATTCTTAAGAAGATCTAATTTTAATTCAGTCTTAGATATTTTTTCTTTTATGTCAAATTCATATTTGAGGCTTAAATATATTTGATCTAATTGAGAATTGTTATTGCATGAAATTTCAGATATTCTCTGCATATTCTGATAAAATATACCAGAGTTGTATGGTAACATTTGATAAAACGAATATAATGGAAAATTGCATTTACGTCCATACGGCAATTATTGTAAATTACTTTGCTATGGAAACACAATTCAACCATCTGTTGGCATTTCATAGTGTCTGCAGTTTAGCTCAGTTTAAGATGAAGCATTATTTAAATATAGGGATGCCGCTTGTGAATAGCTTTGAAGATAAGTTTTGAAAATGTGTATTACCAAAGCGACGTACGCAGGAGCTCAGCGAGTCATATGACACTTGCTGTGGTTTGGGGTAGAGGAGGGTTCATGGCACGCAATTTAAGCCTCAGAACAAGCAAAGTGGGTGACAGAACGGGATGACTTACGGTTGTTCGTTGATGTCTGCCTGAAGGGTTTACTTAGATTTTAGCAGCATCCAGATGAAAAGAGTGCAGAGGTGCTGTTGTGGCTGTCTGAAATCCTCCTCCTGCAGAGTCCAGTCCTATGGCCACAGAAAGCAGTGCACGAGCTCCCGTCCTCAGCTGGCACAGGCTGCCAACAGGCGCAGGCTGAAAGAGATGAGATGGAATTTGTAGTATGGTTTTTGTCTGTCCGTGTTTAGGGAGCTTACCCCATCTTTGCAATTTCCCCCGCACACTGTTTGTATTTTTACCAAATGCATATGTTGTCATTGTAATAACATCCTGGGATTTTCTGTGTGTAATAAAATGATTGACATGACATAAACTGAGGGAATTTCTAGTTACTTTTTGAAAGGGGGAAAGGGGATATATCTGCTATGAAATAAATACCAAGTACACAGGGACACCCACCCACAAACCTAGGAAAATACAGCATCCATCCTAGAAGGGGAGAGCATCCTTACAGTAAACGACAAATGGACTATTATCTTTATCAGTAGTTTATCAGCATGATCAGTTAAAGAAGAAAAAAAAAGGAGGAAAGCTCTTCCAGTGCTAATGAGAAGTTTCAAGGAAACAGAAGTGCATTTATACAATCTTTGTTACTCTTCCAAAAAAGAGTGTAAGAAACATGTAAGGCTTTTGGAGCTCACTGAGGTCCTCTTGCCAAGAGACTATCACTTGCCAAGAGACCTGGTACTCATCTCTATGTCACCTCAATAAAAGAGCCTTCCTGCTGTTTCACCAGAGTTTGGTTCCCTGCTCCCCTACCTGCCTGGATAGGCGTGCACAATACTCAAGTTCTGTAGTTTGCTCTCTGGTGTCGCAAGGATGAAAATACAGTTTTGGAAGCAGAAACATGTAACTCACCTGGAACACTACAAATCTGTGTTTGTTAGGGAAGAGTTAAATCCTTCATGTCAAAATACTTTTCACTCCGAATGATTTGGGTGGTTTGTCCAGTGTAGCACAGCACCCACAGTAAAGGTTATCCATATTATACCAATTTGCTTTATATTGCATCAAACCTCCAAAATGTCAACATGTGATATATTTTGTAATGCATTGATTCTTGGACAATAACTCTAACTTTTATTGTTTCTAAAAGGGTGCTGGTGCCAGAAGAAAAGAATGATTGATGGGAAACAGACACCAGCCTGTAGACACTCATCCTTCTGCTTCAGATACTGATTTATCAGTGCGTCTGGGCATCCCCTGTGAGCTGTGAACACGGAGGATCACTCAGGGTTATCGACAGTGTAGCTGAAGACCCGCAACTTCACAAATTATTATCTGCTATTGGACATCTTTTACAAGAAGCCCTGACAGATAAGTTATAAGACAAAGGACAAGCTCTACGTTGCTGTGAAAGGCTGTCACTGGGGTCTGTGTGGCTTCTACCAAAGTCTTCAACTTAGTAAAGCAAACACTGTATCCTAATGCTTCACGTTTGAGTTGGAACCTATTTTATAAAATACATACAAGTATATGTATATATATGTATAACCTATATAGACTGCACGTACGCCAGTACTGAGCATCCTTACAAAGGTGACATACAAGGATTTAGAAATGTATTTGTCAAGATTCCTGTCACTTCACGCCCTCTGGGTTACCGTATCTTCCGTGATGCAGCATTATCCTTCCGTGTGGGGACATTATGATGTGTGTAAGACTCAGATTTACACAGAAGAAGGAAAAGTATGGGATTACATGGCCTGCCAGCCAGAAGCCAGAGACATGATCAAATACGTAAGAGTGACTCTGGATCCCCCAGATATAACGTGTGGAGATCCTCCTGAGACTTTCTGTGCAATGGTAAGGCAAGCTTTTAATTTTCATAACTAGCAGATATATACTTGTGCTAGATGGCAGCAAAATGGAAGTCCTGTAGCACACATGCAAATATCCTGGAAAATCTGCCTCGTGTTCTGAATGCGAGAGGGTTGTGCTAAACAGACGCCAAGCAGTACATTAAGCTGGGCAATGCGATGTTCTTATTATTGGGGCCTAGCTTGACTAGGCCTCAATTCGGTGTGTCTTTAGGTCAACTTTTAATGACTTAAAAGAAAGCAGCATAAAACTCATAGTCCGTTAACCCCTAAGCAGGGCACATTTGCCTGGATCACAAAAGTATTCAGTGAATTGCTTCTAATACAGTCACCTGAAAGCATCGTAGCATTGTATAATTGAGCATCGTTTCTCATGGTTTGCTCAAGCTGCAGAAGCTCAAAAGTGGTGGTGGGAGCTGTGCTGCTGGAGCTTTTTGGGCAAGCCTGCACTGACACAGACGTTATTGGAGCCCGGGTACCCCAGGCAGCACGTATGCACATTTGTGTGCACGGGAAGCGTAAGAAAGCTCTTCATATAGGGACTGGCTCTACAAACAGTTGAGAGCTTTTTTTTCTTTAACTGAGACTGCAGGCATTCAGGTCAACTAAGAAAGACTAAAGTCAAGTTCCTTAATTTGGATGCTCCTAAAATTAGAAAACAATTTTGGAAATGCTGGGCTTGGTAAATAATTGTACAGGTATGAGAAATGAGGCAGGCAGCATATATCAGCCTTTTACAGCTGTGCTGCTCCTGAGTATTTGATAGATTGTGCTCTAAGAGGTCAGTGAGATTGGAGGAAATTTTCAACTTGCAGATAACTTTTTTCTTCTCACAAATACTTGGTATTTTACAGAAATAAATATTTTACAGAAATAAATAAGTGGAAGATGTGGTATTCCTTTACTACAGAATGGGAGTTTGAGGCACAAAACATATATATTAATAAAGCACTGGAAATTTACATCACGTTACCCAGATGATTTAGGTTTGAAAAAACCATGAGTTCTGGTAGGTGAGGGAACAGTCTACAAGACAGTTGTTTGCCTGTGTACAAATCATCATCGCTGTGTGACAGAATCCCCACAGGAAGGAAATTTGCTTTTAAACGCCTTATGGTATCATTTGCAACCACTACTGTTCTGTAAGGAGTTCAGGTCCAACCACACATACATTTAAGGCATTATGTGCATGCATGCAGCTGCTTCCCACGTACATTATGGTAATAGCCACGTGATAAATTGCGGAGCTACGTGAATAAATTACATTCACTGTGATCCTTTGACTGCACCACTTGCTCTCTGCCCACTAATCCATCTCTGCTGACATGACTTTGACACTCTAAACCTCCAAGCAGCTTCAAGCAGCCCCTGTTTAAAAACAAATGTAACGCGCCTTGTGTAATATGGTTGTTTACTTTTTTCTTTATCATTATGTGTATTTTCTCCCTCAAAATTGTAATGGATAGGATTGAGTCCTCAATCAGTGATGTTTAAACTTGCTCTTCTAATGCAGTACGCTGCCCAAGAAAACCTGTTTCTTCCTTTCAGTGCAGATAAACATTGCAGCAGTTCCCATATTAAGCAATTTTTTAAATTTCTGAATGCCTTGGTTATCACTCCACTCTTTAGATAGAACAATGATGATAAAAAAATGACATTTTGATTAAATCTAAGTATTTAAATGGTGTCAGAACTCCCCCTGTAAATATTTGACCCAGCAAGGTCTTTGCTGCAGTGATGGGGTATGAAAGTTTGCTTAGGAATCACCTGAGGTCACAGACGTAACTCATTTGCAGCATAAGCACTTAAGATGCAGAAGGCCACCAGAATCCTAACAAGAGGAATGGAAGAAGAGGAAGAACTGGAGAGCAGGAGGAGATGCAGAAAGGGAGCAAGAGAGCACAATGAAAAAGTGTATTTAGTGATATGAGTTTATGGACTACATGACAGACAGTTGTATTTGCTTTCAGCATAGATTTATATTGTACATATGCTCTGTATTCACATGTGTGTGGTTAATGACATGACTTACTTGAAACATGAGGAAAATTACAGGAATAGTTGGTGTTCCTGAGGTATTCCACAGCAGCAAAGCACTCCCTTCCCTAAAAAACGCTTCATGTCCACCTGCACTATATCTAATTAGACGCCATTCAAAAGGAGGTTTTACATATTTGTAGGGTTGAGCCTTTGGCATTTGCCAATGAGCCAATCTTCTATTTTAGTGTTCATTTTTAGGTTAGGAAAATAGCATTGTCATAGTAGGTGGGCAGTGGAAGAGAGTGCGTTCCAGTTAGGCATGTTCTTGTACTTAAAACAATTCCTGAATTTGAAATGGCAGAGATATAAGCATTTCTTTTCAGCATAGCAAAGTGATGAACAGACTTATAAAAATGTTTGGTTTTATTACTGTGAATATTATATTGTAGCGTACCAAAGCTACGTAGCAGTTTTTTGTTATTCAAATCAGGTTAATGCTCAACTGCCTTCTCTTAATTCCTTGGAGATCAGGGTCCTTTCAGATACTCTAAGGAAAGTAACAGTACCAAAAAGCTAAGTCTCCTTCTGCAAGAGGAGGAAGAGATTGCATCAATCTTCTGGTTTGTCTCCATATTCATTCTCCAGTCAGCTTTAGTTTTCACCACAAACTATACTGGCAAATTATATGGACTGAGGTACTATCTACCTGTTGAGTCTATGTCAGTTATAAGCATGGCACAGATAAGACCACTAAACCACAACCAGACTGAGGAATTTCACTCGGTTTCTGTTGGGAGATTGCATTAAAATCTAGGGAGTCAGTGAGAGCAACATAAGAGTATACGGTAACATGCAATGTAATCATGCACTGAAATGCATGCAATCCTGCAGTAAAGAACTGACTTCGTCTCTGTATCTGCAGAAGACATGAAAAGTAAGGGCTCTAGATTCCAGCAGGAAAGGCTAGGTACTGGGAAAACCTGGTAGTGGTCAGACTGGGCAGTACTGGAGTGCGCTGCCCCAGCAGAGCCCACCTACCTCTGGGTAGGGGCCTCACAGCACATCTTTAAGGGCTGGTTTAGCAGAGGGCTGGCAGCAGTGAGCAAGGCATCAAGCATGGAAAAGAGGCAGTTGATGGTAAAGTTTGGTTCCTACCTATTTCTGCATACTCCCCATGGAATTAAGTGGTTTTATGAGTCCATTATGATTTTTTATTCAGTGAGCTTGCTTAGTTGATAAACCAAATAACAAGGTTCTGCACATGCAGATTTGTTACAAAATGCAAATGCACTCCTCCAGTCAGCAGCTAATCCAGCATGCGGCAGCTCACCATTCTTAAGTACCTTTGGGCCATCCCTCCAGGACAGCATCTGTAGGTATTCTGGGGAGCAGACAGCAGGAAAACTATCCTACAAATGCTTTCATGCAATCTGTTCTGAGAATAACATTATAGTTTCTGGTGACATTCAGTATTGACAACTCATGAGATTATTCTGAAACCTCAAACCCCTGGAGTCCTATGATTATAAGAGATTCACCACTTTCATTTAAAACACCATCTTCATTTTCTTAGTCCTCCTGGTTGCAAAGAAAAGTTTGAAAATGAAACTGAGAAGCTCAAAAAGCAAAAGCCAAACAAATAGCCCACCAAATTATTATTTGTTTTAAAGCTCGTCATTTTTAAAGTCGCTCAGGATTTTTAGGACTTGGGAAAGGATTTTGCTTGAGAGGAGAGAAGCATGAAAAAAATTATAAACAAATAAATGTCATAGAGCAGTTAGTGCTCACAGTCTCTGGCCATGGAGTTGTGTGTGTAAGGAACATGTGACAGCATCCTTCCCTAACAGGCAACTCCTTCCTCTGCAGAAGGCTTTGACTGGTAGCTTCTGTCTTCCCTGTACATTTTAAAGCAATCTTTAGCCTCTTACGTGGGAGGCATGCATGGTGGCAGATGATGCACGTTTATTTTCAGTGGCCTTCCTGCAAGGAAATTTGACTGTCCTTGTCAGTCACAGTACTGGATGGTCATTGTGTTAGAGACAGTGTGGCCATCCTGCCTTTCTATAATTCATGAACTTTGAGCATTTGGCATTGGTAACAGTGTGTCTGGCACAGTACACTTGTGCGTAGTTGGCCTGGGGGAAGAGAAAGCTAGAAAGGGGAAAGAGGAGAGAGAAGAGCTACCTCACATTTTCAGAATTCACTTTGCAAAGATACCATAAGCAAAATATTAAGTATGTGAAGGTGCTAGTTATTGTGGCACTGCAGCATTTCAGTTTACAAAACATATCTGCTTTAAATTCCCAGGAATAAATAACAGCTGGTGAAATCTTTTACCTCCTTAATTGTAAGCACTTGTTAAAATTTCACAAAAAAATCTGTACACTTACAAAAAGAAGCAAAAAGTTTGTCAGCTGTACCCCTGTGTGACTGCCAGGAGCCAGCAACAGAGATGAGCAGCACAATCAGAAGCAGGAGTGAGAACAAGCGTCCCTTCCTATGGCAAGCTCCTACATTCTGGCCACACACCTTGCATGGCTTTTGCAGGTGCCTTGTCCCCAGGGTCACAAGGCGCGGCAGGAGCTGTAGCACAGCTCTCCAAGCTGCCAGCACTCAGCAGCTGTCTGCTGCCTCTTGCAAGGGCTGACTCCTTCGCTAAAATCTAGCCTTTGTCACCGGTTTTGCATTCAAACGTTTGCCAGTCTTAGCAATGTAAATTCTTCACAAACCTAACCAGGAGACTCCTAGTGGCTCTCACCGTAATTTGCAGACTTATTGTGAACCTGCACTTACAGCTGAAATGGCAACATAAAAATATACTTTTCTGCTTATGTTTAGATCACATCTAGCTATCATAACACAATCCAGCATTCCAGTAGCTAAAAAAATGATGAAATTATCTGCAATTAATCTGTTGCCTGCAGCTAACTTTCTTCGTAGGTTAAACAGAATCTTGAAAAGAAGCCTACAGACGGAAGTCACATGTGTTTGTACAATTTATAGAGCAGAAATGCTGATGACAGTAGAAATTTGAGCCCTTGAGTGCTACTCTGTATTTCATCGCCAATCAAAACTAAATTAAGAAACAAAGATTATTAAAAAGTCTTCTGTGAATGTAATTCTGGCATAATATTATGAGGTGGACATTAAATTATTCCCTCTGAGACTTTGAGCGTCATTAATATAGCATTTCTTTAATTACAAGTAGGCTTATATTTCTTAAAAAAAATAAAAAATACTCTTGCATAGTTAGTGATACCATTATAACGTTTACTGAAATAATTAAATGAACAGATACTCTTCTGAGCAACATATAAATCAAAATGTGAAATAAAAATGTATTTTTGGAAGCATTTTGGCATGCATATAGTCTTGGGTAAGACATTTTTAGAATAACATTAAGCAATACTGTTAAGGGATGCCAATAAGAAAAAAAGCCTTTTATTTGCTGAATATGGACAAGGAATCTTTCATTTTAGGTCCATCTGTGCAATCTTATGAGGTAGCGTGGGGGAGAATGGAAACACGGAGTTAAAGATGAGGCTATTATTACTGTCTTTTTTAATGTGAGTTTTCGTAAGTGTATATTTAAAAATATGTACAGCCCTGAAAGTTATTACAGACCTGCATCCATCTATTTTGGACTTTTTTACAAATACATTTAATTAACAGAAATGTAACTTCGTTGTTGGGAAGACCCTCATCTTTCAGGGAGCAGAATTTTTCTGTCATTTTTTCTCAAGTTATTATTGCATTTAATTTCTGGTATAACAAGATGTATATTGGGAGCTAAAGGCTCTTTTGCTCCTTCTCCTCTGCTGAACCACTCTGACATTGCTATTCCCATCAAAGGACCACCTTAGTCCTTGTATTGAAATTTTAGACCAATGCATCTGGAAGGAATGAGAAGAAAGCAAGAAGAAAGCACCCTGCCCTTTGCTCCTTCTCTCTGTCCTGGGTTCCCTCCTGCTGGCCAGCACATAGAAATTACAACATACCTGTGCCTTCTGTGACACCATGTCTGCAGAAACTTCAAAGGCATTTTGTTCCTCAAGCCTCTTAGGAAAGGATTTCTTGGTTTCCTAAATGATGGAAAAATAAATAAATATGCTTAATCACGGCAGAAATATAAAAAAATGGCTAGCTAAGACATGTTTTCTTTCAACTGGAACCAATCTAAAAATTAATAATTTATCATAAATCAAAACTAAAGATTGCCAGGAAAAAAAATACATTGCAGTTTATTCATTATTACACATCAAGGTTCCCCAGTCAAGTATTAACAAAATTCTGTCCAGTTTCCTCAGTTACACTTTGAAAATGGAAATGTTTTCAAACCTTAAGGAAAAGCATGCCCACAAAGTACTTAAGGTCTTAAAAATATCTGGGGGTAAAACAGGGTCCCTAAACAAAGCCAGGGCATTCTGTTAATTTTCAGTTACTAAGATTTAAGGTATATATCACTACAATACATAAGTGCTTCATTTTAACAAGATGTATGTTTTATATATGCACTTCATAGAAACTGTTTCATTGCTGCTTTTAACACTGTCCTTACTCCATTCGGTGGATTCTTTCGTTTTTATTTGTTTTCCTGAAGCTAGCTGAAAAAATTAGACATTTGTAGCTAACTCAGTGATCAATAAATTATTATCGTAATAATACCTGATCTTAGAAAGCAAGGGATTATAATGTGTCAAGTAAAATTTCAGCAGTAATAGTGATTATTTTAGTGCTTCTGTCACCTGGTAACAGCTGTGCAACATGCATATTTGAAAGAAACAGCTGCTAAGACATAGCTTCTATTGGCTAGTTACTGAGGGCCGTGGTACAACCAAACGAGTTGTGTTCCAATTCCAGATATTTTTTACATTATTATTACTTTTTAACTATTCCAAAGAACTTTTTGTCTTAAACACTTCACTCCTGTTTGTCCAAAGCTGCAAATAAGCAATTCCTTGAGGGCTGGTGGCTGGAGAAGCCATCACCGCTCCCACTACTCCGCCTGCTCCAGCCTCCAGCTGCATGCACTCTTGCCCGCACCCACATCATCGGGGTGATGTTGGCTCTGGGGATTCCCAAAGGCACTCCCAGAGGGTCTCCTAAATACCTGTGCTGGCATCGCCCCTGCCCCAGGCACCCAAAACACACAGCCTTCATGGCTCCAGCCCTCCGGCTGAGGCAGGTGTCTGGGGGAGCTGCCTGACTGGACCCAGGTGCCCTGTGGTGAACCTGCTTGGTCTTCTTTGGGTGCAGAGACAACAACAGCAATTTTATAAAGAAATAAACAGCTTCCACTGTAAAACTGCCATCCTGCTATACACAGGAGAATGTGAATGGCTTGCTGTCTTGCGTCTGGATCAGAAATGTCCCCTCAGCAGGCACCTTTAGTGCCAGCTTCTGCAGTAAAATAATACTACTACTTTCTAAATAAAAGCTTCACTTAGCAATGTGTTGTTACTTGTACCTCTCTCAGTGAGGCAGAGGTGATCTGAAGCCTGCAGCTCCCTTCAGGAGGGCCCGGTGCCCTGCACAGGCCTGCGCACCACCTGAGGGTTGGGGGGAGGCTGCGTAGGCACCACATGCATACATACACCCTGCTTGCTGTGTGCTGCAAATGCTGAACTGCCATTTTCTTCAAGGTGCATAAACTCAAGCTGCCTGCCAGCACAGTGATCTTGGCTCTCTTACAGGCCTGTGTGAGGAGTTGTGTGGGGAGTGCTGGGGGGCTGTGAGGCCCCACAGGAGCTATGGGAGCACCAGCTCTGAGGGGAGCGCACAGCCAGCGGGGTGGTGTATGTCCTCCTGCTGTGGTAGACAAGTCTCAGAGCACACATTTTGGTTTTACTTGACAGAAGTGAGCACAGCTAGCTTTATGATGTTCACATTTGTCCAATTTATCTGAACAGAAATATTTTTCCTTCTTGTTTTAGTACCTGTATATCTCCAAACCCCAGAGCTTTGCATTCCTTTCTTGCAGGGCTCATGCTTTGTAACTGCTAAGAACCACTGGAAACCACATGCAAATTGCCAAGGCATTTCCATATATTAAATTTTCGTTAGTAAGCATCTTGGTTGAAACAACGCCAAGTGAACTCAGCTGAGAATCCCGCAAAGCCTGAGTAAGGTTGGGACAATCGTCACCATTAGTGTGCGCTCCAGCAGTCCTTCGAGAAGGCATAAGGCAGTAAGTCTTTCTCTAAATAATGATTTTAACTTTAGACTTTTATTACAGAATCACAGAATCGTCTAGGTTGGAAAAGACCTCCAAGATCACCTAGTCCAACCTCTGACCTAACACTAACCAGTCCTCCACTAAACCATATCCCTAAGCTCTACATCTAAATGTCTTTTAAAGACCTCCAGGGATGGTGACTGAACCATTTCCCTGAGCAGCCCACAACAATGGCTAACAACCCTTTCGGTAAAGAAGTTTTTCCTAATATCCAACCTAAAATAATAATAAACATAAACCTATGTTACTTATGAAACAGCTAGTTCTATGTACAGCCAAAGTTGCCCTATGCAAACATGTAAGCACACAGTACTCTGTCAGAACATTCCAGAAAACAGGATTCACAGACTCAGACGACAATCAGGCCCTCTTATTCCCTCTACTGTGTACCATGGAGGAAAGAGAGAAATCCAGACAAGCATTAGCAGTCCCTGTTGACAGAATATGAAAATTACCCATCTCCTTGTGCAAGGAAGAAAACTGGTAATTTGTTTTTATCCACAGAGTTTAGAAAGTGCTGTTTTTGTGAGAGCTGCTGAATTTTAGTACAAGTATCTCTGATGTGGTGTTTATTTGTTTTAAACAATACTAATACTGTTTTACCAAAGCTGAAATCTCCAATACAGAAAAGATGCATCCCTATTTAGGAATAACTAGAAACAGGCAAAAGGTCTGTTAAACCAAATATTCCCTGACTTTGCTCAAGGCCTATAAATACTGTTTGGATCTGAAAACTCAGAAATAATCCCAGATACTATTAACATCACTGACTGATGAGGTACAAGTCCCTTTATACGCTGGAATGCTAATCTCACTAGCTGAGAAGTGGGAAGGAGTTCTGTACCCAATTTACTTGTAGAAACAATGGCTATCAATACACGTTTTATATAGGGAGTTTTACATTTTCATAGGTCATTTGCAGTGACATCATCTTGATCTACAAATAAAGGTGCAGCTAGAGACATGAAAATCCTCAGCATAGACAGGCAATGTGCATATGTGATTTCACATAGCTTTGACATTTGCTATATATTTTTCTGTAAAATGGCTTTAGTTATTCTCATCCTTTAGGCAGATTGTTTATGTGGATTCTAGGGATTTTAAAAAAAAATAATGAAAGAAAAGGACCCAAATGGATTTTAATTATATTTATTACAAGGAAGAAATTTTACCATACCAGAGATATTTTATGTCATGCTTCAGCCCAGAGAGAATTTTTTTATAGCTAAGTAGTTGTAAAACCTTTAAAAGAGGACACCGTTACGATGAGAGGAGCATTTTTTTTTTTACGTGTACATACTGTCTTTCCAGCATCCTGGTGCATTTTAGATTTTTATCTGTAAAACTGTCAGGAACCATCATTTTAACTCATCAATTTGATTTTTACCATCTACACCTGCTCATAAGGCTCATTCCTCTAGTGAAAACTAGAAACAGAGCTGCTTGTGGGTGACATTTACAAATGACTGGAGAAAAAAAAAAAAAAAGGAATAGCAAACAACTACACAAACATCCTCATCTTTTAAAACAGCAACGTACATAGCTATAGAAAAGAGTACAGACTGCTGTAGTTTTCTGACTGCTAAAACAACTCTTTCTACATGTTCTATTTTCGCCATCTATTTTTATCACAGCCTTCCAGACTTTGACATGCCTCTTGGCTTCCTTGACCATATGGAACTGCCAAACACTATGAATACTGTAGGGATAGCCTGCAGAAATATCCTAGCAAGGTGTCTCGGTCGCAAGAGTTTGCTCTAACTTCCAGAAGCATTAAGTAATAGGTTTATGGGGTTCACACATTGTAGCTTTCCTTGCTCAAATTTTCATATAAATTTATGCCAGCGCTTTACACAAAAAAAAAAAAAAAAAAAAAAAAAGGTTGAGAACATAAAAGTTTTTTGGTGTCTGAAGCACCATCTGATTTTTAAAAAAGGTATTCTTCCATAACTAAAAAGCAAATTACAGGTGAGTGATGATGTATATGTTAGGAATATATCTTAAGAATCAGTGTTTGATTATTCATAAACAGGACTTAAGATGTGATCTTCCGTTGAAATGGATACACTCTACAAATCAACAGAAGAACTAACACCAACAGCAGTGGATCATGCCCAAATATTGCTTCTTTAGTAGTGTCTTTAAATCCTTCGTACTGGAAACTTTAAAGCTTGGGTAAAACACAAAATTAGCAGTATACCTTTGTATTTGCCTCTTTATTGACAGAAGCAATTTAAATAAAGTTCATTAATTTCACACGTTTTTCAGTTATAAAGACTTCTTCACTTATTATATTAGTTCTTCATTTTGGATTACTTCACTCTTCCAAGTTTCAGTGCAAGGCTGATTTGTCTAGTGACAAGACAGGATATTGCTAATGGGATAACTTTTTTTTCCTTGGGTACAGTTTTGCAATTTGGGGCCATGCAAGAATGCTCAGAAGGCGTATTTTAGGTCTTCTAGCTGTTAAGTGCCTCGTCATACATATCAGTGTTTATTTTAAATTTATTCATTCCATGGCTTATTTATAAATAACAAAGGCAGAAGACTATTATTGAATAATCTTCCCATCGTTCTCCATAATCACACTGTTACCAGTTTTAGCACTCAGAAGTAGCAAAGCATCATTGTTTATGCACTTCAGGTTTCATACGTTTAAAGGCAAGTCTCAGAACAAAAGTTAAACACTTTCTTTGTTAAAAGCAAAAAGCAACTTTTTAAATCAATAACACTTTTTTAAACATTAAGCAGTGGGTAAATGATTGATGTCTGAAAATCTCAGGAATTCTATTTTTTTAAGCCTTCTTCACATTTGTTTCCCTTCCCTGGGGACCAGCCCATCTCTCTGGGCTTGCTGAAATAGCTCTTGAAAACGATGGAGAAAAGTTAGACTGAGGAGAGAAATGGGGAGTTACTACAAAGAACACAACCATCTCCCTTTCTCATGCTAGCGTGGCTGGATCCCTGTATCTTTACACACTATGGGCTCTAGAGCTTAAAACCAAGCCAGATCTGATGGATTTGTTTTTACTTTGGCTTCTGCTGCCCCTGTTAGGCAATACAGTCTCTTACAATGGTAAAGATCTGTGCAGAATTCAGTTGTGGGCTTTAAATGAGTACAGGTGACGTCTTTTGAAGTTTTTTTGTTTGTTTGTTTGTTTGTTTTAAGTATTTTTTGAAGTCTTAAGGTTAATGACTTCAGCAGTAGGATAGAGGAGAAGCATGTGTTGAAATGTGGATTGTTTTATGAAGACTCCCTCACAGTGCTGCTCATCCAAGGCACAGCCTCCACGACTACATACATTGCAAGAGTACAGAAAAAGCAGACACAGCCTGCTTTGAACACAGGCAGTGTTCAAATCTTCTGATCAATAATAATGTGACTAAGAATTTGGAGTAAATGTCATTTCGCTGATTGTATCTTGTCAAATGCCTAGCGCTGGTAAGCGATGGGTTTGGAATGATAAAATTGTGTATAAGATCAGAAACTAAAATCAGCAACAGCAGGGCCCCACTGAATTGAACCTTTGCCTCAAGTTGTTTTTTTTTTTCTCAGTTCCCATCCTCAAGGTGGTAGTGCCTATGCTAATGCCATTGTCAGTATCTTCTTCCTGTCAGACCAGTTCCTTCCAATACCCCCAAAAGAAAATTTACAGGAGCTGAATAAGGAAAACTAATGTTTTTTCACAATAAAATAAAATAAAGAAACATACAGGAATTTAAAAAAATGGCACCACCTTACCTGAGGTATCACATAACCAGTCATAGTTGTTTTTTTCTGCTCTCAGCCTCCCCAAGGTCCAAAGCATTAGAAAGTAGAACTTCAGGAGTACAAGGGCAATGCTAAGCAATCCTTTGCTGTCACTGGCTTTACTCTGGGTTAGTAATTGGCTTGCTTGTAATTATGAGCCCTATAAAACCTTGCAGAAAATGCAGAATATGTTTATGTGTTTACAGAGAATAAGTCATAAGTTGGAAGCATCTTTGGAATTCACGAAATATCCCGCTGAACCGGTGATCAGCATTTTGCTGGGAAAGGTGCATGAACATTGTACAGCAAAGGACTGCTGCTGGAGAACAGGGCAGTACTGTTCTCCAGCACCAGAAATGGAGCTGGTAATTGCTGTCTGCGAGGTAATGCTGGTCTCTGGCAGATGGGATGCTTGGAGGAATATAGGGAACACACAGAGAGCATCCCAGGAGATATTATAGCCCCTGCGCAACCTGTGCACTTGGAGAGAAGAATGCAACAGTATTGTCTTTGTTAGAAAACATTATCTGGCCCATAAACACATGAAGCAGAGAAATTTAATCAAGCCTACAGTATTTCTGTCTGATAATATTCATGTCTACTTAAGCCTTATACTTCATAGATCTGCATGTGCCAGGTAGTTGGGCTCAGTTCCTGTTGTTCTTAATCATCTATAGTGTTCTAGTCTAAGTTTCTTAATACTTTACATAGAAAAGGGATGTAGAAAGTAAAGATAACAAAATATGGGAAAACACTTTACAAGTAATTTACAGAGCCTTAAGCTAATGAAGAATAAGAGACCTTGCCTGCAATAGCTGTGGCTAGTAGATGTGGCAACATCTTACTCTGCAGTAAGTGAACGTCACAGGTATTAAGCAATATTTGATTTTTTTTTTAGCAGAATGTTTTTATTTTCTCTTGGTTTAAATCAGCTTCCAACTATTTTTTTTAATTTTTTTTTGGTTAATAGGCTGTGTAAAGGTCACAGAACTAATATGGAAAAAAAAAAACTAATCTTAACCTGCAGTTGATTTATGAAATGATACTCAATTCCCTGAGTTTGTGAAAGTAACATGTACCACTAATAATCTCTTGGAATTGATTTAACACCATATTCTACTGGAGTGCTAGGAAGAAGCCAAGGACTAGTAACAATCAGTCATTTGCAGTGACATTTTTATTACTCTTGCAGAAATGCTGTGCTTTAATTGTCTCCCTGCTTCAAATCAACTGCTTAGTTTGCTTTAACACCAGGTTGGGGTTTTTGTTCCTGTCTTCCCCCAAAAAGTTTTCATTGCCCTTGCTACTGGGATCCTATACTCTCTGTGTATTCCTGGCATGATAACTGCTAACATGAACAGGACCAGCGAGCCTATCCATGTCCCTCTAATTTAAGAGTGAAAATGCTATATTGATTCTGAGTCACATTTTTATGGAGTTCACACTAAATTCTTCATAGACTTGCATCCCAGGCAATTCCCCCTTGATTCACTAGGATTGAACTGAGAAAATCCATCCAAAAAAAAATCTTTTTTTTTCCTACTATTATGAAGTTTGCAACAGGCTGTCCAACAGAGAAACGGCTTTGCTTTCAACAATAAAAAAGAAACTGCAAGCTCTTAATTTAGTAGCAATGCTGCTAGCGCTTTAGCATCTCCTTCAGCGTGCCTCCAACTGATGAACTGAAGCACAACTATAAATAGCAATGATGTCTTTGTCAGCTTGTGATAAAAAGGTTTCTTCTTCACGTTTCCTGAAAGGACATATAGTAAAACATCTCTCATCTCATTTTTGCTTCATACATAGATTTATCTGTTTGGTGGGTTACTGAATCAGACCACTGATTTGTTGCCAGCTGGGTCACAAAATAGCTTGGTGAACAGCAGGAGCACGGCCCTGAGATTGTATCATGTATGACTGGCACCCCAAAGCTGAGCTTCACAATTGTGTTAAGTTCTCAGGTTTAAGGTTCAGGACTTTGGGGTGATCTTCTCTCTCGACGCCAGAAAAAAAAAAAAAAAAAAAAAAAAAGAAAGAAAAAAAAAAGTGATTTTTCAATCATTGCATTCTGGGGAACACACAGTGATTGAAATGACTTTCCACATCTTCACTGTGACACTGCATGCCAGGGTTAGGTGCCAGGGGCAGTGCAGACAGGCACAAGGCACAAGGTACAGCGTGCTCCTGCCTACTCTCAGATGGCCACGGTCATAGCCAGAGGGGCCCAGCTCTCAGTCCAGTCCCTTGCTGCCAAACCACAGCCTGCAAATTCACGTGCTCTGTACTAAATACATGTCTAAATGACGAGGGCAGCCTCTCCTGGCATTGAAAATCCTTGGGAGTTCCCTTCTGTGGCTGGGCTGCTCCTTCACCACCCTGTATCTGATAACTGGGAAGCTGCCCAGGGAGCAAATGGCCTTGTTAGGCTACCTGCTCTGTATTTTAAGACAGTTCCTGCCAGGAAAGCGTTAAGTTCCACAAGTCCCCACTTTTGGGATCCGATGCAATGACAAAGAGGAGGGACGTGACAGTGGCTGAGGTCTGCCTGCTACGGCATTTTAATGGAACAGATGGAGTCTGTCCTGAATTGTGAATCAGGAGTTCATTCAGGCAAAATAACAATTGGAAAAAAAGAGTTAATTTTCAGGGCTTGCATGCCTTCAGGTTTGTTTGCTGGAGAATATTTTTGGAAGGTAATATTAGATGCTAAGGGAAAGTTACAGCGAGGCTTGTGACTAATGGATAAGATGCACTGTGCTCTGTGATGCTGTTAGAAAAATGCTGATGCAGTTAACTTCGAGAGATAAAATAATAGCAGCAGTGATTTTTTAAAAAAGCAAAAAAGAAAAGATTCCATAAAGTTTTCAGAGATCCTGCCTTGCTATCATTTTGGAAGATGTTTCTAACTAATAGTCACACAAATAATTGCAGATTACAATGTCGTACAACTCCATTAACTAGGTGAAGGAAAAATAGCAATATTTTCATTTTAATGAGATGTCAACTCTTTCCTTCTCTGTACCATGCATCTTAATGTACCTTGCTGTCTGCACTGACTGGGGGCTCCGAGGCTTTGTCATTTCTTGGCAATTCCTTTCTCTAATTTCTTCTGACACATGGTGCTTAAATCCACAAGAAATGTGAGGTGAGGCAGAGAGGATTCCTGCAGACTGCCGCGCCATAAGACGAACGCTCATTTGCATTATTCATTAGATAAAGGCACTGATTTGCATCTCATTTTGGTCGTCTCCATTTCCAGGCAGAGGATGTAGAGAATTCTCAGAGTTGCTAATTTTTTATGATATTAATAGCATTCATTTGAGATTAAGTCTCCATTTTCTGCTGCCCTGTATTGTCCCACACTTACCTTAAATACCTACAGAACCGACATTCTTTTGTTCCTTTGGTAGGGAACTGTAGCTATTCACTGCATAGTAAAATGTGCTAGTTTGTTTATCATCACAATTTTATAAGTATTTTTATGAAAGGCATAATTCTTTACTTGGTCACTATTTGTAATTTTATTATGATCCATATTCTGGTTTTCTAAGGTTATGGTTCAAACAAAAGCTCGTAAAGCAGCTGCAATTATTGTGTACAATCCAACAGCATCTGATTATTACTATTTGGAATTCTTGAGCACTAAGCTTTTAAGAACTGTATCACCTCTTTTAAATAACATGTTAAGACAAAGTTAAGGAATACATGTCGAGTGGCCCCAGATAACTTTCAGTGATGTTTTCATCTTTTCTAAGCTTTATGAACTAGTTTACATCATGCTTAGCATTAATATTTGATGCAGAAATCTATACCACAAGAAGGAGGAGATATCACTCTTCTGTCCACAGTGCATTGTATGTGCGGGGCTTTTGGTTTGGAAATTGTTGGGTTGGTTGGGTCAGTTTTTTAAGGGGGTTGTTGCCTTTTGGCACTATTACACCCTTTTATGCTGTTATTAAACATGCACAAACAATCTAGAATTTCTAACTTCCCCAGAAAGAAGACAAATAGGGATCATTATTTGGTGTATGCGTAATGATAAGCAACTTCTGAAGATGCTTCCGAAATCAAGAGCTACTCCCTTAGCTGTCATTTACTTCCTAGGACAGCAAATGACTGAAATAAATGGGGGGTTATTCAGACTGTCAATGCCCTCGGTTAAGCTTGGCGCTTCGCTAGGCCAGATACTGTACAAAAATAAAGGAAGACATGGTCCCTGCTCTAAATAACTTACAGTATAATTGAAATAAATGTAAGCAGCAATAAAAAAGCAGGGATCATAAGACCGACTTTAGCAAGATGAGGTCTTGAGTTTGTGCGCTTTTCTTTGATTTTATTTACAACATGGCGGTATGAGTGGCATTCCCTCTGCTTTCTGTGTTGTCTGGCTTCTAGGACGTCACAGAAGACAGATGCATTTGGGGATGGGCTTAGAAGCTGGAAAAAGCTATGGCCCTGGGAAGCAGTTGGTCAAGTCTCTTCACATGTAAGCAGACTTATGACAAAGCATACAATGCAAATGGCACATAAAGAAGAAGCTGGTTTATATTATGACCCTGACTAATATGCAATTTAATTACAATTGAGTTTGCCACAAGTTAGTGACACGCTTGAATCTCAGCAAATCACCTAGGTAATGCACTGATGGTACTAGCAGCAATTGTAGTGGCAGAAGATGCCATATGGCTCTTTTTCTCTACCCAGGTCAAAATATTGTTGGAAGAGGCTTAAAAACATAGATATAAATGAGGAATTAGCTGATCTGACTTTCATCCAGCCTCCAGCAATCATACACATCCTATGCCACTTCCTGGCGCTGTGGGGTAGCTAGCCAGATTTTTCCAAGACATCCAGAGTCGAGAATTGTTGTACTTGAGGACAAACAAAGGCAGCTGGCACTTGTTCACACTGCACAGATGCTGCCCAGCTCTGTGAAACATGCCTGGATTATGTCCGGGCACTTTGTGAAAAGAATGAAGCAAAGGGCAAATGAAACAAGTCCACTTCTGCGCAGGGGAATGTCAGGTTCAAACCCACACGGGGGTTTTCACATGAATGGGGGACAGGTATTGAACTTCCACTAAACACAGAGAATTTGGTGAAAGTCTTCTAAAGTCTGTACAGCCTTTTTGTTTTCTTATTTTGGGGAACAGACAAAGCTACAGTATAAATTTTGTAGTCCCACAATCAAGATATTACCTTACATCTCCTTACAATTTCAGGATCCCATCCCTCTACCTTTAGTCTGAAACCAGTCACCAACAACACTGCAGAAGCTACGGCTGTTCATTACTACAGGGTCTGGTGGTATGGCTACTTTTAAAGATCTTCAGCATTTCTATTCAAAACTGTGCGTGTGTGAGATGCTTTTCTAGGCTGCGTCAGGCTGAAGCATAAATTCCATTTTTGGTGTGCTATGTTAAATTATTATTAACTCAAAAAAAATCCAAAATAAAGGGTTCTGCCAATTTCCCTTATATATTTGTTATGTATTTTTCAAAGCAGAAAGCCTACTTCAAGTTTTTAAGTGTGCCAAGTAGGACAGATGCTGCCCTTCAGAAATAAAAATTGTCTAAACTGATGCCACGATGATTTGGGTTGTAGAAGAGCAGTAAAGTTTCTGCCAGACTTAAAATATCTTTCCTTGAACACTGGTCCCGCTGCGCTGCTCTTGCTGTCAGCAAGGGTTTGCAGATCCTCAGATATGAAACACCTTGTCACCACTCATCCAGGAGCTTGCTCCTGCTCTGCTGTTGCGTTTGCTGAAGTACTTTGTTTAGATTTTGAAATATAAAATGGGTTTCCTAATGATTTCCTCAGCAAAAAGGCTGCGGACAGTCCTTTGGTACAACTCAGGGCAGCTATTATGAAGCATGTTATGGGAGCAGGGGATAATCCAAAGGCTTCTGCACAATGGATTATTCTAAACAATATTTACCCTTAAAAACGTCCTTGTCTAGTGCAAAGGGAGCGGAGCAGCTGTTCAACATTTATTTTTAATCTTCATTTTTCAATAGATATTAGACCTCTGCCTCTCTGGGGGCTCACTCCTGTATCCCTAAAGATTTTACTGCACAGCTCTGCTTCATTCATTACAAAACCCCTATTTTTTCAGCCATGGCTCCCTTTGTGCCCTCACCCACACCTATGTTGGTTTGGAAGTAAATCCACTGGCCCCTGGTTTGGATGCCGTGCAAAGTAGCTGAAGAGCAAGCTCAAAGAAGAAGCAGAAGATGTTTACTGGCACAGAAAATTTCCTCCAGTGGCAAAGGATTGGCAAAGCCAGCTCAGTGCCATCTGCTCTTTGATCCTCCCCCTGTTTCAGAAGCACATTCAGGAGGCAGACCATGCCAGCAGCAGGAGGATGTGGAGTGGACCAAAGAAAAACCATTCCAGATGGTTAGGACAGCCAGTACGCTGGGGCCTGTGTAACCAACATGAGTTGGAGCAACATTTAGGATGCTCTGAATTATGCCAAGACTTGTTCCAAATCTTAATCAGGATGAAATGTTTTTTTAGGACTACTTTTCTCCCTCTCCACTTGTGATGAGCATGAACTGGAAGCCAAAACAGGCAAATTTGTTCCACATAGCAGGTAACAATTTTTACAATATATTCATCGTTAATAAGATGAATCTGTGCTTCATATAAGCTTTAAGAATGCCAATGGAAAGAAAAAATTGCCAGTCTAGTGGGTCATGCAACAGCGTATCTTAGGTGCTTCTTGGCAGCACTGAAAACGCTTTTTTCCTGCAGAGATGACCTTACAGGATAAAGCTCTCCTAATGTGCCTCACTCTAATTACAGAAAACTGATCCTCATGTGTTCATCCCACATGTGTGAAATTCTGAAAGCTGAATCAAATTAAGTTCCAAACATATTTTCAGTTTATGCTGAGATGCCGCTATTTCAGCGACTCCAAGAAAAAACGAATATTGCTTTCCTTCGAACATTATGAACAACACTGCAGGGAGATTACATCTGTTACAAGAGGAAAACGCTATATTTATGCCTTTTTGTAAACCAGCCAATGGCTAATGGACAGGAAGTCTTTCAGAAAGTTTTGCAAATCCACATAATGTTCCCTGAGTACAAGAGAGCGCGTTCGAATCTCAGATTTATCAGAGAGAAAAGAGCAGGGGGGTCATGCAGACAGCTCGCTGTTCGGTAGGTATCCAAGAAGGATCAAAACCACAGGCTTTCCAGCTAAGATTAGCGTTATCTGAAGCTTAAAATACTCTCCTCTGATGTTCCTTTTCGGTTCATAGCATGTAAATCAGTGTTGCTTCTTGCACTTTGGAAGAGACCAAAGCATTTGTAGATATTTTGCTGTGATAAACACGGAGAACCGTGAGCGCATGGAATCAGTCCCTTCTCCAGAGCAAAGACTCATGTGCATTTGGAAAAGCTGACAGAAATCCTGTAGATGCGTGAACTAATCGGAATTAGAAGGGCCAGAAATGAAGATGTACAGTGATAGCTGATCATGCTACACTTTATCATGAACTGAAGCACAGAGCAAAGCTGGAAGAATACTTCTGATAAACGCACACATCGTTTCTGATAACTTTCATTACACTTAGTATTTGTGTGATGGTTTAAATCCATGGTAAGGGAGCTCTCCAAACCTTGGAAATCTCTGACTCAAATAACATGATTTATACTGCAACCTTTCCGTTCCTTTGAGGCTTCCGTGAAAACCCCCGTGGTTTTTGGGAACATGCAATGAACATGAGCAAACGCCTGCACTCGTGCCAGCTCTGTGGCTGCAGCGGTGACCTTCCCGTGGTACTGGGTTGCTCCTAAATGCCTCAGTGTGCAAGCTCCTAATGAACAGAGTGATTAAAGAATCTCTTGGAGGAAAATTAATAGGAGAAAATGGGAAACCACAATTCATATTCTTTTCTGTCCCACTGTTCTCTGTAGGTACCTTCAAAGCAATTAAATGTGGTATTAAGATCTGTAGAGGCTTCACTTTCTATCTCAGAGCTTGAGAGTTCCTGCTTTTGTACAGAGTTCTTGAAAATCGGTGTCACAGTGATAGGTTTCAAGGAATAGCTCTCACGTTCACCACACTAGAAAAATGTAAAAGATCGCTGTTACAACTCAGACATTCCAATAAGTCAAAAAGCATTGATGGTGCTGTTTTAACAACTTAATGTACTTCCTATGTGTCTTTGGTGCTTATCATTTCCCGCACGTCTCCTTGCTCAGCTAAGCAGCCCCCCCTTCTCAGATTCTCTTTGTCTAAAAATCTTTCCATCCCTTTTCTGTCACAAGGGAATCAGAGTTCTCTGAACATAAAAATAGTGTGAGAATAGCGGGTAGTAACAAAGTCTAAAACACTGTAGGAGTCTGCAGGGGAAGGCAGACTGAGGGTTACGCTCTGCCAGTGGGCCATTGAAGATGCACATTTGCCATAAACTCCAGTGTTTAACTGGTTCATTCCTGAGCAAGCACTGCAATAATTATTTGTACAACCCCACTATTTAAGAGCACTTGTGTTTATGAGCCCTTATTGTGCTAGGTTCTGTCCAAACACCCACATGTCCCTTCTCCCCAAACGCGAGTTAAGGAACCCACAGGTATGGACAAATTGTCACACACAAGGAGTCAACACTAGTCAGCATGATAGACAGTCATAATACAGCACAATTAATATTTAGCATCACACTTTTACTAGACATCGCTGCAAAAGAGGTGCTTTTAAGGTGATAACCTTATGGAGATTAATGATCTGGTTTCACTAACATTTATGGAGGACTCCTCCCAAGGGCGAAAGGCAGCACAAGGAGAAAGCACAAGGGTGCCTATGTAATAAGTAAATAAAAATCAAACAATTAACAAGTGAAGGCTTTTACCACCAAGGAACAATACAAAGCAGGAGTTGGTTTCCTGATACTGAATGGGAGATGAGTAGTGGGATGGGAATAGGCTGTGAAGGGCTTTAAAAATGAAGGCAAACAGCCTGGGTCTGATGAAATGGAGAAGGGGGAGCCGGTGCTGGAGTGCAATGGAAGTGCCTGGTGGTCAAAGCAACGAGCTAAAAAATAAATAAATACAAGGGTCTCTGCAGCAGTATTCTGGATGATAATCATCAACAGGGCAAGACAGCATTTGTCAAGGCCAGAGAAAAGGTTGTTGCTGTAATCAAGACACAGGATGGTGAGAGCCTGAATGAGAGTTTAACTGGGAAGATGGATAGGAAAGACCATATCACAAAGATATGATAGTGATATAGCACAGAAACCATAAATCATCTGGTAGAGCCAGTGCACTCTCAGCAAGGTCAATTAGCCCATGATGAGCACTGTGCTGCCAAAGCTAGGCTGCTGCTAGTACCCAAGCTATCGAGTTTGCAACTATCTCAGGAGCATCTGAACAACAGATTTATAGCTAGCTCAGATCTCTGCTGTGTGGAACTAAATACAGTGTAAACATATTTAGCCTAAGTGTGACTTTCCAAATTAATCCACCTGACAGGCAGAAGGTGCGGCAAATCTGCTCACTCTTAAGACACGCTCTGCAGAATGTGTCCTGTAATTTTGGCTTTCCTTCTTCACTTGCAGAGCTTTCAGTTCCTGACATTACAGCCTCTCTTATTGCTGATCAGCTGCCCTGCAACAATCCTTTTTCTTCTCCCCCAGTACCTTGCGTTTTAAACTGAGGGTCAAGTTCTACTTCGTCTTCCACCTTGTTAAGGAGCAGTGGTTTGTTCTGATAAAAAACAGATAGCGATGGGTGGTGGTGACAGAGATCCACGTGCAAGTGACACACTCAAGGAACAGGCATGTCTTACAGGTCCCTCGTTTTGCTGCATTTCTGAATGGAGACATTGTGATTTCTCTTCCCTTATTGCGGCAGATTTTCCACGGCTTTGTTCAGGGCAATTAACACACAGGGGTTTCTGGTACCTACTTCTCAAGGGACATACCAGTCCTTTCCTCACACGTGAGACACGCAGCAGGCTCCTTGGTACCTGGCTGGCAGTGCTGGGCTGCCCCCAGCTGTCCTCAGAGCGAGTGTCCGAGCAGCAGGGTGGAGTGTTCCTCTGTGATGGGAAACGTGTGGGTTTGGATCAAAGCATAACTGCAGAGCCCAGCAAGATTCTTCACCATCGCATCAGTATCAAACTCAGCTGAGGTCAGACGGGGATTTCAGAAGAGTAGGGATTTTTACATGTATTCATAAACAAGCCAGGATGAGCACCTGGCACAAGGGCTGCTGACTTTGCAGCAGCAGATAAACAGATTGTGGCAAAAGTAATGGGGGATGGTACAGTGCATTACACAGCCCCTGATGCCTCGGTTCAAGCTGGTGCAGTCAGCTACCACCAGCAGCACTTCAGCAGTGCCCGTCCTGGAGTTGCTTGGCAGTCTCAGTCTGTACTGGTGCAGGCTCCTTACTTCCCATCACAGGACCAGGAGGCCATTCAATGTCAACATGCTTGCAATAAGTAATTTCATATGCATAGAAATGTTTGAGAGCTTTCCAGTGATGCTAATTGGTAAGCACAGGGAATATGAATAGAGAGGAAACATGAAATCCAAAATGCTCATAAGCATTATGACAAAAACCTTGCAAATTCTTGCTGTAGTATTTTATTGTATCTGATAACTGTCACATTGGATTTTTGTGAATGGCCAGGTTACAAAACGATCTTTAAAATTATTTTATATACTTGTGATAGCATTTTCAGTGAGTTGTTAATTTTGTAACTTCCAGATGTTAAGTCTTTGAAGCAAAAAATTAAAACAAGTGTAATGTGCTTGATTGCATAAAAGAAGACCCATCTAAATGCCTATATAAACTTGCTAACATTAACAGTCAGTGAGTTTATGAGGGACTGGAGCTACATTTACTGCGCAGTATTTGTCCACAGAATGAAGGATTTAATGAGAGTAAAGTAAAATTTAGTAACTAGCTTCAAACCATTCCCCACCAGCTCCGAAAGTTGCTATTGTTACGGCATGGACCCATGGAAAATGCTCTGATCAGCATTAGCTGAGCCAGAGATTTGCGTGGTATTCATCTGCAGTACTGTAGAGCAGTTAGAGGTAAAGTAATGTGGGGAGAAAGAACAGGAGATGCACACACACTTGCATTTAGTGTGTCCTTCATTCAGGGAGCCTCCAATGGCCACACACAGACTGTGTCCCTGCACTGAAAGCGAGAGGGAAGGGACAGTCCTCCTGCCACCATTTCCAGCCACCCCTTTCAGGGATCACGAGATCAGCAGTCACTTTTTCCCCGTCTGCCCACAGTCCCACCTCCAAGAGGCTTGGTGTGATGGGGTGGGACATTGTTTGGGCCAGTGCCACCATTATTTTTGCCCATTTCCTTGTTTTTCCCTAATTTCACCTATATGCATTGCACACACATACACCCTTGCAACCCCCCAGTGCACTTGCTTTCCTTTCTACAGGAACTCCACAGGCTAAAATACAAAAGAAGTGAAAGAAATCACAGCTGCAGAAGGGTTACCTGCAACAATTGACTTGCAAGCATTAGAGTAGAACATTAGATTTCTATCTAAAATTTGTATTTGGGATTTTATCTCCATTGTATCTGCTTTAGACCAGCTTGAGCATGACTCTTTTCTAGAGCAATGCAGACAAGGGAACATTCAAGGTTCCTCTTCCTGAAGCTTAGGCACATCCTCAAGGATTTGTTTGACATGACAGCAACTCCTACCAAGCATCCCTGAGGAACGCAAGCAAGCCTGGTTCCCTCTGCCCTCCCAAGGAGGTGAGAAAGAACTGCGCTCCCCTTGTTTTTCTGCAGAGCCAGCATTTTATAAACATGCCACTAATTGCTCAGCATCCTAAACATCATTATAAAAAGTGTGTTTTTCAGCAGAATAAATTCAAGGGTCTCACTCATCAATTTTAAATGAGCACTGCAGGACTGCGAGGTCAAAGGTGTAAGCTTATGCTGTTGCTGCTTTGAAAATGCCAAGAGTGGGATTTTCACTATAACACCACTTTGCCCCAGAGAAAAGCCTACTGTGTTATCTTTCCAAATTAAAATGGACACCGTGAGAAGCATTGTTTTATGAATTAAGAGAAGGAAGCTTGCACTGTGGCTTTATTTGGAATAATTACAGGAAAGTATTTTTTCACGTACACTCTTTCCCTAATTAAACCCATGGAAATGCCTCATTTTCTGGTTATTGCCAAAGTGTTTCAAACTCCTGTAGAAATGCTCGATTGTAATTTCATTAGAATTCCATTTCTCCAGGCTATACAGGTGCAATGAAAGAAGCAGTAAAATTAATTAAAACTGTGGACATGTTTATACCCACCAGGTGTCATAAAAGGTAGTGGCTGAGACATTTTTCAAGTAATTAAGCAGACAGTTCTGCATTTTCTGATGAGTTACTGCCCTTCCCTCTTTAATCTGGGTAACAGATTTCATCACAGCACTGTTGTCAGGTGATGGGATTACTCTTTGCAATCAGCATTCCCCTCGCACCGCCGCGCGCTAATCAAAATCACATCATTGCTGCAAAGAGGCAGTGACACGCAGTCGGCACGCTTCCAAAGTCAGGCTTCGTATGCCAAGGTCTACCCATAATTTAGGCTAAAAAGGGAATAACACAATTCTCAGTTTAACTATGTCTTGCTTAAGTAGCTCGAGTTGTTTATTTGAGGCATGACACAGCTTCTGCATGTAAAGCTCAGCTCTCCTCAGTGAGGGCAGCATTTCATCAGGTTCATGCATGGCGGTGGTTGTGTTACAGGGGGGCTTGTTGGTTTGTTTAGTGTTTTTTCTGTGTTGTTTTGTTGTTTTTTTTGTTTGTTTGTTTTTACATTTTGTTTCTGTTTTATCAGAAGCTTGTCTTCCAGTCAGGTTGAAATAAGCACTGGTTTTCCTGAGGAAGCACAAATTGCCATGGTCACATCCTGAGGCAATATTGTACATAGGGTTATAATGATGGCAGCCCCTGAGTTTGCAGTGCAAGCTGGGAGTCACAATTTGGCACATTTTGTTTCTTCACACTGGAAGGGGATATATATATATAAAAAAAAAAAAAAAAAAAAACACACTCTCTCTGCTCTTCTCTTTTGGCTTCGAATACCACTAAGTACAGCCCATATATAACTGCTGCTGTATCATAAGTACTCAGCACTGAGGCTAGGAAAGGAGCAGGGAGTCGCAGCACCCATGGTGCTCTCTCTGCTCAGACATGGCAGACATCTCCGCAGCAGACAGCAGAGCTAGTCTGGTTTTATCAGCTTATAAAGGGGATATGGCAAGTCTGGCGTGCTCCCGGTACAAAACAGCAATGCCATTTCCCCTCATGATGGGCTCGTAAAAGAGCCATGCTAACCCAGTGTTCTTCAGGACACCACCACCCAGCTCTGGTCAGCATTATTGCTAATCACAGCTGCTCTACACCTTCATCATGTCATTGTCACATGAAGGTTGTTTTTCAGCCCACACAAGAGAACAGGCTAGCTCCTAGATTTTCTTGTATTCCTACACAGCAAGTCATACCTTTTCTGCATTTTGGTGTTTTATATGCCTCTTGCAGTCCTATAGCACCAGTACTGTAAAAGAACTATAAATATTCCAGAGTACTGGATGCTATGCTTTCTTAGTTAGAAAATTAAAAAGTGACTCATTAGTTTTCCTTTCTTACTTGGGTTGGTTTGTATTTTGCAATCACTATTAAGTATTTCCTAACGTGCCCTTATTTTTAAATACTTGAATGAAACGAGTCACTATAAAATTGTTAACTACAGAGCAAACTAAGTGGAACACGCTATGTTTGGTTGCAAATACCTTTAGCAATGAACATGCTTGCAGAAAAAGTAATTCAAAACATTTGCGTCAGAATGACAGCATTCATCCCATAGTGCCATTTTGAGCTAGTGCCCTCTCTGAGCGTATGTTTTTCTTGGTTTTTACTTAATGCTCTGTCTTTATTAACTTTATATCATTTTAATTAGATTTCCTTTCATAATATTGTAATATTCTCCTACTCTCAAAGTTATGCCTTGCAAGGTCATCCCTGATACATGACTAATGCATTTGACTAAAATGCACAAATAAAATATGATAGTCACATTAAAGCATATGGGACTGTGTTGAGAATAACAACTCAGTCCAAGCTTTAAAAAAAGTGAAGTAAAAAACCTTGGAGATGAAAGATAAAGTCATATACTTCTAGAACCAAATTCAGCTCACGTGTACTTTGTACCTGCTGTTCTGGGGCTGAATTTGACCTTTTGAGAGTTGGAAATGGCTTTTGAAATAGTTGTTACTTTTTTTTTCTTTTCAAGTTTTAAAGAGCTATTTTACACTTTTTCAGTACTAAATTCTGCTTTCTGCAACAAGCAACATAAATCTAGAATCTGCTTTGACCTAAATGGAGCTCTCTTCCATTACGCATCCAAACATTTTACAAGTTTGTCACCTCTTTCGCAATGCTCAGGCTTTCAGTTAAATATCACAGGAGTAAGTTCCATAGGTAAGAGACCTTAAATATAGTACCCTTTTATTTTAGTGATTTGTATTACTTCATTATGTAAGAGAAAAAATAGAACATTTCATTAACTACTTTTGTGCAAGTCATACTATGCTGTTGTATTTCTTCCAAACTCATTAATTCCTCCTGTAGAAGTCAGTCCAGACATCCAGTCATTTCCATCACCTGACTTTAAGTCTTTTCTATTTCTGCTGTGTCCTATTTCAGGTGAAGTAAGCAAAAGTATATTTTAAGAGAGGGTACAGCAATGATTGAGTGGTATCTCAATATTTCCAGTGTTACTTTGCATCCTATTCTTTTGCATCTTAATTTTCTGTCTCCTCCTTCTCCACAAGTTTCTACTCAATATACATTGTGCTGTCTCTGTAGTACTTTTATCAAATTTATGGGATCTGGGTTTACTATAGAAAATAATTTTAATATGGTTTAGTAGCCACTGAAACACTTCAAAGTTTATGCAAAGATACTCAGAAGTCACTGAAATCAGTTAGAAAGGTAGTCAGCTTTAAATAATATATGGTATAGACATCTGCAATTTATCTAGGAAAAAGTTATTCTCAGGAAAGTGTAGCAATTGATATTTTACACTGATTAGTGGAAAAGAAGTGTGCTTGTAACATCTTGGAAAACAGCTAGCATGGCAGCCAGGTGCTTCTAGGGCATCGGATGTCTAGTGCAGTCTTTTGCCATTCTGGTATGGAGTGGGATAATTTGTGATTAAGTAATAAAGGATTTCGTATTAATTTACTAACAAGAGATTTAAAACATATGCTGTTAGATATTCTTTCTCCTCCATGGTGCATAGCACATTTTCAATCAGGGAGAAAAAAAAGAAAAAGCAGATTATAAATACTTCAGCAATGTTGCCTCATGACATAGGCTTGCTCTTTGTCTGTATCTCACAATACATCGCAGCCTTCCCAGGCAAGCTAAGGGGGCACAGCACGCAACCTGATGAGCCTTCAGCATTGAGATTTTTAGAACCAACACCGTTGGGTAACTGAGACAAAGCACTTGCACCAAGGGCATTCAGAACCAACCCACTGCTTTGATACCAGCTCCAGCAGCAACACAGCATGAAACAAGCAGGATCTCTCCTACCAACTTTCTCCGCTGGCCTCCCACATAACCACCTACCAAGAGCACTCCCAGAAGGAACGTATACTCCAGCACACACCAGTTTTCACAAGTAACTGCAAGGTCAGAAATAAACATACCAGCTACGCATGAAGTAATATCAATAAAATTCTAGAAAAAAAAACTAAAAGTACCAGAGAATAATAACAAAACTTCTATTTCTACTCAAATCATTTGTAACTTAGCTTGCTCAGAAATGTCCACACATCATTCCAGCCTTCAGCAAACCCTACACTGACCTTGACATGCTAACTTAAGCTCTTAGTTGACAGCTGATCACCATCACTGACCTTAATTGGGTAAAGTTGTGATGAGTGTCAAATAGAACAATCATCCACATCCAATTACCACCTCGTTTCCAAAAGCTGGGTTATAGTAAGGAAAAGCTTGCCCCACTGTAATCAGAACAGAAGGGAACCTAAAAAAAATGAGTTGAAAAAAAAAAAGAAATACATGTTATGATACAATTTCCACCAGATTATTTAGCAATTGAGCATTACATCAGTATTGTGCTTTTATGTTGGGAGAAATACATTTGTGCATGGCATTTTCAGACATAATTTTTTAGATGTAACAGTCTTGTGTTGAGATTACATATGATTTGAAGAATATCTCTTTTTAGAAGTATAATGCCTCCTTACAACTTGAAGCTAGAAGCAAAGTGGTGGCACCTGAGAAAGATGTAGGTGGGAAAAAACTTCAAGAAGTAAATCAAGCATAGCAAATCCATTGTCATCCTTGGATATCTGAAGTAGGATTTCTGATGTTTTCTCAGTTAGAAGATACTTAAAACTTGTAAAAAAAAATGTATACTTTATACAATAAGAATCCAAAACCATAAATAAATTAGGTATCTCAGAATAATACTCTGAAGCTTAATATTCAGAGAAGTTAACTAAGCCATACTATTCATACCTGTCCTCAGCCCACTCTTTCTCCAGCCCGCGTACATTTGTTTTTCTAGGTATAGAGTCACTGAATTTCTGTATCGCGTGTAGGCAGTTATGTATGTAATTGCTAGTGTGCCAGGAACAAGTTAGTTCTGATTAACTAAGTTTTTCCACTGCAATTTGCTAACTGAGAATAAAAGAAAACAGAAAAGAATTGTAACCCGCCTGTGACTAAATCTGTACCAGCACATACTGGGAAACGCGCGGTAGTTTGCATTTCTGTACGTGTCCTATCTTCTGTTTTCCTGGGACCACTGTCCTTTTTCATTGCTGATTAAAGTGAGACAGGCTCTGTTACTTCCAGGGAGGGCTGAAACGGCACAAACATTTCAATAAAGTGAAAGTGGAGCTGATGAAGGAACGGGAGGAGAGGCGGTCGTCTGTTCCTCATTTATTGCTATTGTCCTCTCTGTTGGCTGTCATCTCTGGAGGATTTATGGCTCCCCAGAACCTGCTATTTCAGGTGTCTTTGAAAACCTTGACACCTTCACCATGTGATTGGAAATACCACTTCTTTTACTGCCGTCTCTTCCTCCCCCCCTGCTCACTGCTTATCGCCCATTTCTTTACTGCCTGTGACTTCTCCAGCCAGCCCAAAGTCTCCAGGTTTAGCTTAAACCACAGCTAAGCTAGGCTGATGAATTTTGCACTCAAGTGAGCAGTCGGTCTAGCCTGCCAGTTCTGCTGTGGGTCACAAACCTCCAGGGAAGGGCCATGACTTAAATCCCTCCAACAGAGTCCCTGGAGAATAGATGTCAAAGTCCTTCATGAGCTGAAAGTGTCACTGTGTCTGGCTCCAGCAGCATTTCGTGTCTGTTGGTTTTGGATGGGTGCATTTATCTGAGCATAGCTCCTTCTCTGGCTTTTTGTTTGCTTGTTTTGGTATTTACAGTAAGAGGGATCAAATTCCTTCCCCATCAGTTCTACTCAGTATCAAATATTAGTTTTGAACAGATTAACCATGAAATATTAAACTTGTGCTTTCTTATATCAAGCTCTGACCCACACTCATTTTATCTCAGCCTTGTGGGAACATCCAGCTGGCCCTTTCAGCTATACCCCACATGAAGATGTGAGATCTTTTATTTTCCTTTTCCTGGGTTCCATCAGCAGCTGTGGTGATTTAAATCCATACAGCCTTACATTGCCACAAGCCGTAGCCTTGTTTGTCCCACCCATGGCAGGATATAGTGTTTCACTAGCTGCAGAAACAACTCCACATCTTTCTTCTGGACGTCTTGCTAACCACTGTCAAAATTGTTTTGTAGCCCGGTCTCCTGCCAAGTCTCTTTCCCATTCAGGCAATGACTTACTTGTTTGTTCCTCGGGAGGACCAAAGGCTAGCAATGAGTCCTTGTTTTCTGCAGCACTGTATGCTTCCTGAAGCAGCCTGGGATGTCCATTTTGTGCACTTGCAACTTAATCCTTCTTTAGGACCTTTCACATCGGCAGCAACTCCTCTGCATCCAAACTGCTGAACCCACAGCCACCTGTCCCCAAAGACACTATGGCTGTGCACCACGGGCACCATCCACCACGGGTTATGTCAGGTGGGCTCTGCGACACAAGGATGTCTTTCGGAGACGTCCTTATGGCACGGGAGCCCCAGCACCCTGATAACTTCCAGTTGTACACCCAACACTGCAGCCAGCTAGTGTGGCATTTTAAATAAACTACAACCTTGCACGTTTAAGGAACACAGTAAAAAGACTTTACACTGGAAGACAAAATGATCGTGTTTCTTTTCTACCTGGTTGGTCTTGTCCTGTTTTTCCTAATAGAATGGAGCTTTTTAATGGAGGCAGTAGCATCTTGTGCTCCTGGGGAGGCCTTGTCTCGGTCACACGACGAGTTTGATCTTGGGTTGTGCATGGCCTTTCGATGCTGACCTTAATGTGCTGTTAGTTACTTGAAACAGGCAACACGTGGAAATCTTTTCTTCCTCACTGTCACTACTTTTAACTAAAATGGATTTTTGCAGTAAAGAATACTTGGCTTTTTTGGTATATCGTATCCCTGATAGAGCTGTTTTAGGGTTGCATTCTTACAATCTTCAGAAATTACACTTTGGTCCAGAAGCTTCCGTTGAAGAAGCTTCTGCTTATTAGTTAACAAGCTAGAAATCTGACCTAAAGAATTTATATATTCAATTTTATTAAAGCCATCAGTATTTGGGCAACTCAGGATTCCTGTGATTGGCAGTTCAAAAATACAATGATCTTTTGTGTCTAGCGCATGTAATGCTGGAGAATATTTAAATCAATAATAGTGCTATCAGAACTGGAAATCAAATGCAAAATAATTCCCTGGGCTTCCCATTTCTAATGGCATTTGCTCTTTTGATGAATTGCTAATGCATTTTTGGACAGAAGAGCTGGCAGACCAGCCAACTCGACTATATAAATGGAAGAGCTGGGAGAGCGGTATTGTATTTACCACTATTTACTGCTAATGAACAATGCACCATTCAGCACATTATCTCTCCACTATGAATCCTTCCATTTCTGAACAAGCAACATCTAAATAAACTTTAAAACTCTTTTAAGAAATTACTGTTTTCTTCAATGAAATTTTAGCTTCTTTTGTTTGTTTTGAAGTGACAGTATCAAGTTGAAACGTAATTATATTTGTAAAAAGGCAAAAATGGTTTCAGCGATGGTGCCTGCCTAATCCTCCTGGCAATTTCCGCGATTCAAACTGTAATGCATTTTTTCTGCTTTCATTTCCTTGTGTCATTTCTGACACCCCCTGAAAGAGAAGCAATCTGAGTTACTGGCCGTCAGACCTGCTCTGGCAGCGGTGAAATGAACTATATCCAACATACTGTCCCATGGATAGATGAGGAATGGGGGAGAAAACAGAAAAAAAAAAAATCCTCTAATCTTTCAATTTTATACAGGCTGTAATTTTGTTTTTTATATTTAGCAGTAATTGGCTAAAACTCACACAAGTAATCAAGCACAGATAAAACTGTGAGATGTTTTACTTATTTGTTTAATAATGTCACCGTAGGGACCCAAAAAACCGTGCACTGAATGTGAGTTTTATTACCACGAATTACAAATTTTGTCAGTGTTTTAAAAAGAGCAGTAGTTTTGAGATGTTTCTAAGCATGCTGCTGTGCTATGATTTCTTTTTGTAGTGAATTCAAAAGGATTTTAAAAGCATGAAGTATTTCTGATTCCCAGAGGACTCTGGCTTTGCTGGAAGGTGACAGCCATAACACTGTAAAGAAAACTTTATATTAGTGTACTCTCTTGGAATTTTTAACAGATGTATCTTTTGATCTTGAGGTATTAAAATAATATTAATTCTTTACTTAATTAACTATGCTTAGCACCTTAATTAAAACCATCATATCCTCTACATTGTATTGAATACATGTGGATATATAGATGTATTTAACAGGCATGGTGTAGAAAGAGCTGATATCTTACTAGTCCTTTTCCAAAGTAGTTTCTACCTGCAGAAATGTTTTAATGATATATAAAAATATATCCCTAAAGACTATCTTGAAGAAAATCTTATACTTTTCCCCATATATATGTGTTGGTTCTTCTTCCTGAGCTTTCCATTTTGACATTGTTACGCACCTTCCAGACATTCCAGTAGTATCACACTGAAATTGCTTAGAGGGATCAAGACAACAAATTAAATATGCATTTCAAAAACAGAAACATACTTTTTGGCTTTATGCATTTTCAAATGAACATGGATTTTCAAATTAATATGCTTTATTCATTATGAGCGATTGAATGGCCATGACACAATTAACAGAAACCTCACAAGGTAGAATATAATCTTACCGTGTGAAGGTAACAATTCACAAGACAATAGATTCAGGTAATACCTTGCTTTTCATTACTTTGAAATTTCCCGAGTCATTTGGTTTCGGTCTCGCTACTGAAATCCAGCATCATTGGGTGGCTAGAAATTTCCTTTTTTTTTTTTTTCTTAGTTCTTCTTAGATTGCAAACTGCTTTCAAAAAACCACAGCATATTTCCCTGTCTCCCAGTTTTGACTGCATCTGGCGAATTTCTCATCCTTGCTATATGACTGTCTCTGCAGTGCCAAATGGACCCATGCGATTTCTGCCATAATAAGTCTTCAGCCTTAACTGAGACTTCCAAGCAGAAAAACAGAAATTGTGAATAATAGTAACAGTGATTATCCATATGGAAATTGCATCCATTTGAGAAAAAAAAAAACACTGATCTGGGCTGAAATGAAAGGCAAAATTCCCAGGGGGAATTGGATTCTCTTGTTGTGAAGGACAGAACAGAAAGTAGAACACTCTCGATTGCATTCATCTCTGGATTAGGAGAATAAGTCACACGGGTGTAGGACAAAGGGCTGTAGCTGAGTCCTTTGATACGTGATGCACCTGCATCTTAACCGAACTTTCCCCAATAATCTCAGCACCAAAAGAGTGATAGGAGAAGCCCCTTTATGCTCCAAATGTAACAGCAACTCAAACCTAATGGTGAGGTTGGAGCTGCTTTGCTGGGTCAAGAGCAGGTTCTGGTGCTTTCTTTTTCTGAGCTCAGGCTGCTCAGGAGGGAGGCAGAGCAATGATTTTGAAGCTGATGCTTACCTGAGAGGCATGCTTGCTACATCCCTGTTGTCAAGGCTCAGACTGTCCCGTCAGTCAAATAATGCTTTTACAGTTGTTAATTCTCTGTACCTGTAATAGGTACATGTTTTTACGAACCTAACTCTTAAGGTTTTGATGCAATCATACAACCAATACCTGCAGTCTGAAGCATGCTGCATCAATGCCGCTCTAGTTACTTTTGGCATTTCTGCTATTTCCCACTAAATTACATAAACCATGCTCTAAAATCCTCAAGTCTCTTATATATAGTTTCCAAAACATGTCTCAAACTGAGCTACAAGGTCAGAGAGGAACAAGCACAGGTTTTCTTAATGACCGTCAGAATCTCTCACTTGGCCAAAAACCAGAGAAGCAGCACTGCAGTGACTCCAGCAAGCCCACAGCACCACAGCCTGGCCCGCACATGCTCAGCACCAGCCCTCTCCTCCTCACCCCTTAAAGCCCCTTTGCTCTTCTTTGCACCTCCAGTCATTGTAACAGGCCCTGCGGTTTGTTCCTCTTCATGGCTGCACAGGTGCAGGCTGAAAAAAATGTGCAGAAAAGCACATGTCCATCATCGAGTCACACAGGCAACACCACTTATGCGCTATTACAGCGTTAGTGGAATACAATTTACAAACTGCTGTTTGTGTGTGCTGGCTTACTTCACGTTTAAAATATATTTCATTTACTTCTTTTTCCTTCGGGAGACATGGGGAACAGTGGTGGTTAGGTGATTTCTTCTTTTGCTTCCTTGCTTTCTGCACTGTATGCAAAGAACTAGACTCTTAGGCAAATTGTGGGGATCAAAATACCCTGAGCGGGGTGTCCCGTCCCCAGTACAGACTCCAGGACACGCTACTGTCACATTCTCACCACAGAACGATAGCCACTTTACTCCCTAATGCAACAAGTGCAATTTTTTTTCAGAGTGACAGATTATGTAAGAGAGATTTTCACTTACAAATTCTGTTTCAGTTTCACCCATTGATTCATTGTTTCAAAGGATCCATTATCTCTCCAATTTTCTCTACTATTCCACAAAAGGTCATGTTACTGTTTCTGGAACTTTTTTGAGGAAAAATAAAACTGTGCTTCTCTTCAGATCTGAGAAAATATTCTCACAGCTGCTACTGAAAAGGTTAAGACTGTGCCAGCAGCTCCGATGATCAGCACAGGCTACTTGTTTGATTGTTTGCGGAGAGCTGGGATGCAGCCCTGCACGTTTGTCAAGTTTTCATTGTAGAGCCTGGCAGAACCAGTGAGCATTTATCTGCAAGAAAAGCAGCTTGATGTCAAAGAAGTTCTGCTGATAAGATTGTCTCTTTTGCTGCTGGTGCTGATAGAGCTTTAGGTGGGTTGTAAATAATGGATATATTTGTACAGCATGTGTTAGCTGCTATTACACATGTAAGGAATGCAATCGCTCTGGCTTTTGGCTTTTTGTAATCAAGTGTTTATCAAAAATAAATTCTCTAATAGAAAACCTTCGCCGATCTTCATTTTAGGTGTCTAAGCATGATGTGAACTACTCATTTAGAAAGATACCTACATGCTGCCATTTTGGAATATTGACAGGTCTGCGATATGCACTTGCATTCCCACACTGAGAACATTAAGCCACCCTTAGATATAACTGTATCTAGACCAGATGAACAGAGGTGATTTGCAAGGGAACGTACATTTTCCTAGCTTTAGGAAATACATTTCTCTGAATTGTGGGGAAAATATCTTGAACATAAAACTAATAGGGTAGTTTCAGCCATATTTATTTTAAAAAAATCTTTTCTGTTTTTAGGTGTGATTAGTGAGCGTCTTTCATTCTAATCTAATATGCTTTCCACTGATACATTTCTTTTTGAGATAATTGCATTAGAACTCAGTTCTCAGTCCTTTTCAGATAAATACCTAGACCTTTTGTTTGCTATTTCAATCAAAAGATGAATTGTTAATGCCTGTGCAAAGAAGAAAAGCAGTGTTGAGCACAAAATAACAGGGCAAAATGCTGAAGTTCAAAACTTGCCTTCATTGCAATCGATTTCTTTCTAACCATTTGAATTTTCCAACAGAAACATTTCAGCAAAAGTGGAGGATAGGGGTTGACCTTGCAAAGTTTGGGGAAGGGCTAGGAGGCGTGCTTTCAGAGGGGGAACATCTTCTGATGAAGAAGCTCCCTTGTCCCCATGCTGCTGGCGCACATTCCTGGGCAGCGAGGACGTGGTGCCCTCTTCACGTGGAATATGGCCGGGGCAGGGGGCTCAGGGAGAAGCAGGGGCTGTGCCTCTGCCAGCCCTTGCATGCATGCTGGGGGTGAGCAGTGGCTCTGCTCCTCCTGCCCACCAGCAGAATGGGAAGAGGCAGTGGTACAAGCACAGGGGCAGCTGCCCCAAAGCCCCACAAATCCACCAGCACACACACCACAGGAGCGTTAACATATTTCTGAGCAGTCAGTGAAACTGCACAGGCAACGTTTCCTTCTCATTGCATTTGACATCAGTGCCTTTGCTGAGTGTCTCTTCCCTGACCATCAGTGTCATTCTTCATGGCAGGTTCTGCGCTAGATTTAGAGATAAAACCAAACCCTGGTGTAAAACGTGCACTCTCCTGAGAGAGAGATGAAGAAGCTGCCAACTGTTCAGTGCCAACTGCTGTGGGCATCGAGCAGCCTTCCACAGCTTCCCCAGAAACACAGGCACGCACTTAAAATACCCAGGCTTTCTCACTGGAGACCATATCAGTTATACATTAGATATTCATCTTTCATTCTTGCGTATTACTAATTGATAGCTAAGGTTTTTAGCACGCATCACATTTCATTTTCTATTGTAGTTGTAACTAGATTCAACATACAAAGAAAAATTCCTTAGAGCTAAAGATTTCAATGAAGAGACTTTATAGATCTTAGTTTTACACAACACTTCCTTTTTGTACCAAAATTACTCTTCTCTAGCTGTTCAGGTCCACGTTCTGCTCCAATTTGCATGAATTAAATCCAAACTAGCATCAGTGGCTTTAGCAGAATTAGTACAGGTGTGTTGACATTTCTTCTAACAGCATTAGTATTTTCCAGAAACCACTAACAGTCCTAGTGATCCAGGCCCCACCACACTATTATGTAGACATTGGGACACAATTTCAGCTTCAGAAAGTGCTGGGAGAGCAGGAAGGAGTGGATGAGAAGGGGGTGAGCTTTGTGCTGCTTCTTCCCTCTGTGCCTTGCACCTCGCCCATGGGAGCTCTCATTTGATAACAAGTCTGGAGAAAGCAATCCATTCTTCAGAGGGAAGACTATTAGTCTAGTTAGTGTGATTTTCCACTAATTTTCCTTAATTAATAAACTATTTCTAATTAGGAAAGCTGCAAAAAGAGAAAATCTAAGCTATTTGAATATCTCTTCCAGCAAAGCCGAGCTGCAGAGTGGACTGAATGCCCAAAGGAAGCTTGAAAGCTTTCTTCCAGTTATATTGCCTTCTTTCTTACCTTTCCAAATCCCCTGCAGAAAATTCACTTGATATGCTGATCCATTTGAACTTTAAGTTGACATCTGCATGAACTCGTTACCTGAAGTTTTGGGTCAGTTTCCTGACTGCTGCATATACTTCAATGTTTTTAATCTTTTATTTTTTTCTAGCCTTTGCTATTGCAAGATTTCAGCAGTTTTGAAATAGCAAGAAGAGGTGTTAAAAAAATACACCAATTTTTTCTTTTATCAATCAAGGGAAAGCTGAGAGAGAAAGGAAATGGAAAAAAAAAAAAAAAAAGAGAGAAAAAGGAAAAAGAAACTTGAGCAAAAGAGCAAGCACTATTATTTTTAGAATAGGCAGCTGCTTCTGACAGTTCACCTAAGGTAGTTTTCTATTTCTCCACAGGACTTGAATTCATTCCTCTCAAGACTTTTCTATTGATCCTCTTTCTTTCCAGGGTTCCTGACCTTCCTCCTCTCCTGTCCCAGCCCAGATGGCAGGCTTTCATATGGCTTGGCTCACTTACCCGTGCTTGCATTTTCCATTTCAGCAGGGATACCTTGAAGATATTTAATCTCTTCACTTAAACCATTGCAACTGAACTGGTTGGTGATATTTTGTAGGGTTTTTTTTAAATAGAAGTTATCTATTGAAATAAAAAGTCAGGTTGATTTTTCTACAACTACAAAAATCTTAGAAAAAAGTTTTCTAGTACCTTCTGTGTATTTTCAGAAAGATTTTGAAAAATAAAGTTTTGAAAGTTTTTTGTCAACATTTTTGACAATGCAAATGCTAGATACAGAAATGTGCTTTCAAGTAAAATTTTCAGCTTCTGTTTAACATCCAGCCCAGAGATCGGACTTTGAATTCTCAAATTCCTTCACTAGCTGCAATTTCTGTCCTCCACAAAGCACGACTGGAAGCTGCCTGACCCTCCCTTCACAGTTTGTTCCTGTTCACTGTCTACAAGGGATGCTTCTGCACATCCTGTGCCTCGCTGTCCCCATCACCATCTGAGAGCCCATCTGCTGCCTTCTGCCTCTGAGCAAGGAGGAGAGGAGCCCGGGGGCTGTCTGAGGACAGCGCGGATGCAGGGGCTCCAAGTGGCAGCAGGACCCGGATGCGAACCCTGCCCCTGGGAGACTGCAGGCAAAAAGAGCTCTTGCTGGTACTGGCAGATAAGAGGTCGATAAAGAAATACAAAGGAAATGACTAGGTGTTTTGAGAACATGAGGTGAGGGGCGACGAGGAGGCTTGCTTTCTAGAAATTGCATTCAAAACTAAAATTGAATTTGGGAGTTGCTGATTCTTTCTTTGGCAATAGGAAGGAAAATTTAGGCCACAGTGGAAATGGCAACAGGTGCTCTTGTGATGGCTGCGGAATTAGGAACAGGACTTTTTGCTTTCATGCTGCACGGAGAAGAAAAACAAAGAAGTGTTTTGAAGGCTGGGAGAAGTGAAAACAAGAAGTGTCTGTGGAGACACCGTAGAGAAGAGCAAAAAATAATTATCAAAGAGGAAAAATCTTCAATAAAATGCATGTTTTATTACTTGTGCTAGGGTATTTCTTGAACCATATCAGCACATTCCTGTTCTTGGATTCCTCTGCTGCCTCCCCCAGCTCCATTCATTCTCTAATTTTTGTCCCTTCTCTTTTCCATTACTCCTCATACTCTGTCAGTAAGGGAGGTTATTATCAATGATCGATTTTTCCCTTGATGTGTAATTGTTCAATGCTTACCTGTCAGGCTTCTTCATCTTTGGCCAAGCCCACATTGTCATATACCTGGTGTAATGTGTGTAATGCGTAGTTAAATTTAAGTAATGGATATAATGACTCACAAGAAACCAATTTCAGTGTAATACGAAAGAAAAATGATGAGAGCTTCCTGATGTTCCCTGGGGAATGTCTGTCCAACCTCAACTAGTTTGAACCACCACTAGGGAACAGACAGAAAATTCCTTTTTTTTTATTCCCTCCATTCTGAAATGGCAACCAAGTTAAATAAATAAGCTAAATGAAGTAAATTCTGTCCGTAATTATACCCAATATTGAAAGTCAGGAAGAATTGCCTATGTATTTCAAAGAAGGAGCTTAAAGGAGCTTAAAGGAGCTTATTTTTGGCCACATTTTTTAGGCATTTCAGACATTAATTTTAGTGGTTAGGATTTCTAAAGAGCTGTGTAAAAGAAAAGATCATTAGAAGTGTGCCTGTAGGATACAGGCATTATTGTAATCCTTAAGGAAAAGACGTCTGTTCTTATTTAAAAACCTCTCAGCAGTACCACCGTATAAACGTTGCAGTGCTGCCTCCAGCCTGCTGCTGGTAATGAAACCTGCCTGCCTGCCTCCATTGCCCAACATGAACATGAAGTAAACGAGACATTCAAAATTCACTCATTTGGGTGTTGTTTTTTTTTTAAAGTATTATTAGTTCAGAAAAAGAAATGTACTGTCATTTCTCAAAAAATTATGTTGCCTAACTTCAACTGGAATAAATCAGTAAAACAACGCCAGGCTGACTTACACTGGCTAAGCCCCATCCTAGGGCTTTCAGAACAACTTGCCTCCCGATGAATAAACGAGAGATAAGCTTACATTGCCTACGCTGAACCTGTGCCCAAGCACATCACTTCCTCCACCACTTAATGCTCACAGACCACAATTGCTCATCTGAGAGTTTGTGGTTAGAAGTCTGGGTTTTTGTTTGGCTTGGTGGTTGGTTTGTTGGTGGTGGTGGTGGTTTTTTTCGTAGTTTGTGTGTATATATCCTTTTTATCTACTTTGACGTCGACATTGTGTTTTGCTTTAATCTGAGCACACTGGAACAAACAACCCAATCTGCATCTTTCACTACTGAAATCAGTATTCTTCAAAACAAACCGATTTTTTTTATATTGCTTATAACATCCTATGACAGCCCAAAATGAGTACAGTAGGCACACCTTTTAATGCTGATTATATTAATTGCTATTCAGGTCATAGCTTAGATTAATTATTGTGTTTGTGTAGGATGTTTGTTAAGAGGCTTCCTGATTGCTGTTCAGAAGATTGATTACTTGTTACATCTACTGCGTGGTTTCTGTGGGGAAAACATCTTTTAGGCTTCAACATTTGCAAACATACTGAGGCCAGGCAGGGCCACTGAGAAGTGAGTATACGTACACCTGTCACGCTGAGACACCACAACATATTTCCATGTGAATATCGAGCTAGAAAATGGAAGACACAAACAGATGTGTATTTTACAGTGTCTGAATCTAGAGATAAAAACATAGCCTTAGGCACTGATGTACCTCTAGTAATTACATTGAAGAGAGAAATTTAAAAGCACGCAGAACAAGATCAGTTGGCACATTTGTGTAGAAGAGGCAAATAATTTACAAAAGAATCCACCAGAACCATTGCTGTACCCTTTGCACAATGTGCAAAAAAAAAAAAAAACCAACAAAAAAGTTTCCATTTCTTGAATCTCATCATTTGACAATGGCTTTGCAGGCAAACCCTGTGTGAGACTTTTCCTAGAAATTTCCTGCTTTGGGGCAGAAGTGGGAATATTAGGCTTCCCACGGGGAAAAGAAAAAAGCACAAAGTTCCATTTAGTATCTGGAAGATTTCACAGGCATTCATGGGTACATGAGCTTTAAAGGAATTCAAGAATAAATTCAAGTATCTCTGTATTCACTGTATCTCATACTTCTACTTCTCCATATACCCATACTTTTATTTTTAAAAATGGTACATCAAGTAAAATTACTTAATATCACAAGACAAAAATAAATTACAGCCAAGTTCCTTCCATTAAGAGCCTGCTTCTGGTTCACAAGCACACACTCTTTGCAAGAGCATCTTTAGACTTTGGGGAAGAAGAGAGGGGAGGAAAAAAGTTTTACTTTTGGCTGTTCTTCATGAGAAGTTCTTGTTCTGGTCTTTACTGCTTGTTTTGTCATTTAGCATAATGGCTAGGAAGATGGAGGAATGAGAGGAAATTATACAGTAAGGAAAATGACTTAATAGTAATTCATTTTATGTAATCTAGCATTTTTCCATCCCATTTTCTTTACCCATCTTAAGACACTGACCTTCTATTTTCTCATGCTTTTCTTCTTGTACGCAGAAGCCCTCATTGTAGGTAGGCTGCTATCTTCAGACCGGACAGTCAATTCCTTGCCTCATACACAGCAAAATGAAGGTGTGATTTTATGTGCATGAATCTAGTTATGCTATTTGGATTGTGCTAGCACATGTAGAAAAAAAAAAAAAAAGCTAACAAGGACCAAGACCTCTGGGAACTCCAAGTAATGTGTGATCCTATTACCCTACACTTTCAGTGCTAATGCTATCAACACAGGATAAATCACACTGGCACAGATAGGCATTTTTGTATACTAGCTATTCCCCAATTTTTCCTTGTGAACATATCCATTGTGCTGTGAACCAAGGAGGAGTGAAATGCTGGGCAGGCTGCTGATTATAATGGTTGCCTTTCTCTGAGGGCTTTAGCTTCTGGAATAAAGAAATTTGGACCATGACTAAAACACTGACTGTAGGTGTGACTGATCAGAGGAGTTAGGAGGACAGAAGACTTGACACATGTACTTTTTGCTAGAATAACATTCTAGGAAAAAGAAAGGAACTGTAGCTAAGTATCTGAAAATCAGGAAGAGGGCTGAAAAGCAGAAAGGGGAAGTTATTTCTTAACCTTGTCTGGAGAGATGCTTGGGCCCAATAAATGAACTGCCTTTGGTTCATAATGCCTGTCAAGTGGGACCTTCTGCGTATTCATACTGGATAAGTAGGACTGTGTTAACAGATTCTCTTCTCCATCATCAATTTTTCAAATAAAACAACAGGACTCCCAGTATTGCCTTACCATTTAGAAAAAAGACCCAGCTGTGGTTTCCTGAGGAATGACCTGAAATAAATGAGGATTAAGGAGGAAAAAAGCAGTAATAAAAAGCAGGGTTTAAGCTTCAAATATTTTTCATCCTTTTTTTCCTGATGACCTCAGTTCTTCACACTCCTCCTTTCCCGTTTCATACCATTATCACCTCTCTATTTTAGTTTTACCTAGTGTTGCCGACAGTTAGTGATAACTTGTTTCAGAATTTGATTTTGCTCTTTTCCCCAGTGACTTCCCTTTCAGGCTGCTTTCTTGACCAAGGACACAGCCCACAGTCTACCTGTAAAAACACACGAGTAAGGGTAGCACTGTCTTATAGCAGAACTGCTGTAAGCAAGCACTCCTGCAACACTCCAGTCACTGATCACATTTATACAGTATCACATTATTCACACAATTAGCTCTCAGAAATAGTTGCAGTGCCTTCAGGGAGGCTGCTTTGGGTAGTAAGTGCTCTCAGCTGTGAATAAAGCATTCACATTTTATTCTTCGGCCAGAAGGGTTGGAACAGCATGTGTCAATGTGTCAATACTTCCTGCGAAGTGTTGCCTGAGTGTTGCTCCTCTGTCCGTGAAACTTTACACTTCTGAGGCAGTTAACCATGCTGTGGTACTTCTGCAAGTAAAAAAATCCCAATAACAGTATCAGTATCAATTGTGATTGGTCAGAGAACCAAAACTTAATTTAGTTTGCATGCACTTCAGTGTCAAAATCTTCAGCTTTTGCAGTCTAAACAGGTTTTTTTCCCCAAAGAAAAAATATTTTAAAGATACTCCAGAAAACAAACATATTTGAGGATATAATTTCTTAACTTTTTGGTCTACTGCAGCTTTAATGAAGTCACAAGTTATTCCCGCTTTATCCTAACCTAGACTTTCCCACAGCATTTCATTAGAGATGAGAAAGTAAGCAACATAGTCTAGGTTTTATCTAGGTTTTCACAGCACTAAAGAGTAAATATATATTTCTATGGAGATTTTATTCAGCCACTATTGATATGATCCAGGCAGCTAAAGATGATCTCCCCTTAAGCTCTGGAATAGTCTAGGGACATCGCACAGAACCTGGTTTGCATGTAACTTCTTTTGCATTATGTCATGCGACAGTAGAAAAACATGGGTTTCTTCTAAATTTGATAAAGAAACAGTACTGACATAAGGAAGTTGCATTGTCCTTATGAGTACTTGGTTTGTCTTGGATCATTGCAAAAAACTAAGTAAGCCTTTCCTGGCCCTTCTTATTTGTCTAACATCTCAAAAGCCAAAATAAATCCTTCATGCACTTTCTCAAAATTTGACATATACTACAATTGCCTTTTAAAATATCATAAAGATAAAGCACAAAACCACCAAAGAGACTGGAGTCTGTGGTGCTGCTTTTATAGATTAATGATGCATTTTCTTACAAGATCACTCGTACACTTAATTGTTATTCTTGGTGTCTCACGGGTTCAGAAAAGTTCTGTTCCCGAAGTGTCACACGCGCATGCATCACTGCTGCCTGTTCTGCTAACACCATGCAGGCAGCATACTGCAGCCTGCTCTCAAAGCACAACTTCCACTTGCAGAACATTTGGTCTATTCCTAATTTAATTAGATTCATTTGGTGAATTATTCTAAAATGTCATACTTCATAACTGGTGTTTTTTAAATGCTGATATAATAGGGAAAAATTAATTCTACATGTAGCCCAGTAATACAATAACTCCAAACAATAAAACAGTGGGAGAGAAATCTTCATCTGAGATGACTGGGGGAGTACATCTCTTATCACTGTGATCTCATTCTTTTTACCTTCACGATCATTCATCAAGGGATTGATTCTATTCTGTGTCCTGATTTAACACAGTGTATCCCCTCATTATTATTTTCAACATCATAGACTCTTGCTGCTGTTTGCATACCTCAGTGTCTTGGAGCAAATCTGCTTCACTTAAAAATTAAGAGAAGCACATGAAGGACCCGTCCATCCCACGTGGAAGAGTAAAAGCACCAAATACCTAAGGCCTGACCTTATGGCTTCTCCCTGGAGCATTCCTACCCAAGGTATTCCCAAGCACAGGATGTGGCTGCTCTGCTGCCTGAGCAGAAATCTTCTCCACAGCACAGGAGCAGACGAGCACCTGAGCTTCACAGACCAGTGCATGACAGCGTGTCATCATGACAGTGACAAAAGAGCAACTGTCTCTCAGCAAGATAATAAAACTGACAATCAGATCTATCAAAACGCTATCAAGATTGGCAATGCCTCATGGCAGAGATCATCTTTGTGTGTTTGAGCAGAGCCTCTCAGCAGGCTGCTGGTCTAGGACTGCTCTGTTAATTGTTACTGCAGTAGCAGTGTGTAAACAAACATTAATAGTTAACATGTACAACAGCCCAGCAGAAAGATTTTCTCCCTGCTTAGTTTAGGCCATTATCTTAATTTTGTTATTGTAACCGAACCATAAACATTTTACAGATACTTACGGTATTCAATGTAATTGTGTTTCTGGAATCAGAAGGCTGGACTTGGCCTGGCAGTCTTCTGAACTACAAAGAAGTGAACAGCAGGATTGGGAATACTGAGCTGAGAAGCATTGACATAATTCACTTTTTAACGACAAATGCATGCGCTCTATCAGGTGCAAAATCAGAACCTGAGCAGCACTATTAGATTTTATCCTAAACTCTTCTGCAGAATGATGAGCACCATTATTGTAGAAAAAGCTAGTAGGACCCTCAGCATCTGTCCTTTTAGTCCGTTTATCTCATATCAGCCCAAGCCTGACTTCACCCTGCTACTGTAGACTCTGCTAACAAAGCCTTGAATTTGCAGGTGGCATTGAAAAAATAATAACCCATTCACAATGTGACTGACCAATATCAAACATCTTAAAGGTGCCCTGAAGGACTTCTGGCCCACAGTGTAATTTAATTAAGATATCCAAGTGATAGCAATTATATCATTTATGACAGCTATTCTATTATAAAGCATTTTTTAATTAACAAAAGGTGATACCTGTGAAGGCTGCACTGCTATGAAACATGGTTTACATTCAGAAACAATTGTTATTCACATTTACTCATGTCACACATTTGTTTTACCACCTTTTTATCTGCTTTTCTGTCTAGCCCATGTTGAAAGCATTGCAGGCAAAGCATATGCAGTTGGCCTGCTCATTCAAACCATGTTTCTTTTTCTATGGCTTTCTGTATATCCATAATAAACTAAAGCCTAGTCTGTTAACATTAACAGATTTCTTGAAAGCTATATGGATTGTTTAGCTCTTCTGTTTGGGAACGAGTGGACAATTAGGACAGCCCAAGCTGAGAGCAGCCAGTGCTGTTCTCCTGGCTGTGGGAACACCTCACTCAAACTGCGTCCCCTGCGCTGGCACCAGGGGGAGATCAGCTGTGGCAAACCAGGCCAGCTTCAGAGAAGCGTGATGTATGTGGAGCTAAAAGCTGCTGGGGAGTGACAGGATGATCTGGGACCTCATAAATACTAGGATACCTCCTGGAGCTTTTATTCAATTGCCACTCAGGTTTTATTCAGTGAGAACATCTGTTGATTTCAATGAATTCTTGACTAGGAATTAATTTAATTTAATCTCTGGATAGGATTTGCCTCACTGAAAGGAACTTCAGAATTTGAATAAAATCATAAAGTTCTAATGAAAAACTTCCTGTAGCATCAGGTTATTTTATAACATAATAAATATTTAAATATCTCTTCATATATTCAACATTCAGTTTGAAATAGTTTTCTTCTTACATGCTCACATATACCAAAGCACTCTGATTTTTTCTGGTTTTGAGCATTGTAGCTAAAACTTTGGATTAAGCCAGGTTTCCTGTCATCCAGATATATAGAGAGGCAGTTTCTCCAGTCTGGGGAGCAGGGAGGACAGACACAGGACAGGACCCCACACAAAAATGTTAAGTCAGAGCTAAAGCTGCTTGCAAACCTGAATATTTATCATTGTTCTTCTAAGTTTCCAACTTCTAAATCTGCAAAATAATGTTTACAAAATTAAGTCAAGAAAAGCAGCCTAAGAAATATTGGCACTGTAGAAAGCTTTACTAGGCATAAAGTCAGATGGAGAAATTGATTTTATAATCTAAAGCTAGTCAGTACTGTGTTCCAAAATACATACAGATAAGTATAGAGATATAGATGGTGATAGTCACAAATGTTTGCAAGGAGGCAGGAGATAAACAGATTTTTTAAATAGCTTCTATGACAAAGACAAGTAACTCTCAGCTTGCTCATCAAATAAACTGCAGCAATAAGTCATTTAAAATAGCTCATAGTGACATACTAAAGTTAGTAAAATCAAGCAATTTAACAGGCTTGTTTTCTTATGTACATTTTAATTGTTGGCCAACTTGTGAATTCACAAGTGCCAATGTAAAGTATCATTTATTGAACTAACATATGCAAATGCTGTGTAACAAATTTCATAGCAGTAATCTCAAATCCATTTAAAATTTAGAGCCCTATGCTGACTTGAGTTATCAGCTAAAATTTAGAGATCTTCCATTGATTTCACTGCAGTACTTCCAGTAGACACCCAATCAAAAATTAGGACAAATGAAAGTTAAGAAATCTAAGGGCATAAATCTTTTGAAGTTGCCTTTTTTTTTTTTTTTTGCATTAACATATCACAGATGGCCATGCTGAACAGGGTGATCTTATATGCCGTCTTAAAGGCCATCATTACAAGCAGAACTGTGCCACTGCCTACCCTTAACATACTTTTATTTGGGCCTGAATGTACTCGCATGGTCTGCACAAGGTGTTTTTATATAAAGCATAATCAACAAGACTTAAATGCTGCATATCTTTAGAGAGACGTATTGATTTCTTCATGACATAGTACAGCCCTGTGTCTGAGGAAGGAATACCTCCCCTTCTCTGAGGGCTTTTATTTTTGCACCCTTATAGTGATTCATTTTATAGACAGCTATTTTTCATTCTAATAAGTGTACTTCACAGAACTCCTCTAGTACAAACTGGGAGCTAAAGCTCCCTTTAAAGATAAATGCTGTAAGGCACTATATTGCTTAAATTGCAGAGTAACTGTAGGAATACACAGAGGCATATCCATCATCGTGGTCAGGCAACTCCATGCCTTTCTGGCTCCAGGTGCTGCGGCACCCAGCCACAAGAGCATCTCACCTCAGAGAGGCATCTGAGCCCCATGGAGCTGACACAGGCACCGTGCCCTCACCAGGGGGCTGTAGGAGATGGAGCTGGGCTGCCCTGGGGCACTCCCACACTGGGCAACCCTGATCTAGGGCTGCACAGCCGGGGTGCTGGCAGCTGCTGCAAGCTTTTGACCTTTCCTTTACAACACTAGGTTGCAAATCACCTCACCTGCTGGAAAGCAGTGCTACAGCCAACCAGCAAGTCATTAAGCAGCATTTTTACTCAAAAACAGTAAAAGAGCCAGATGGGCTGGGAATGAAGAAATATAATTTTTCAGATTTCAAATGGCAGCAGTTAATTGCATTACTTTATCTGAGGTGTTCTCTTTATCACGTCTTCTGCAAGACAAGCCTGTGATGGGTGGAACTGATAGGGAACATAATATGCTGTAATTTATTACTTCCCATGGTGGTTCACTGAGAGGAGCACACTCAGAGCTTCTTTTTATCAACTTACTCTGTAATGGATTGAAATGTATTAAGATAAAAGGAATCCCTGCCCTTAAACTGTACCTTCAGGCATCCTAGCAGGCAATTGTAGAAAGCCTGTTTTTCCATTACAGAAAAAAACACATTTAGTCTCTTCTCGTGTAGAACTTCCCACACCTACCACAGGTCAGTTTTTTTAGGGTGTATTTGTACTACATTTGTCTGGAGTCACACTACTCATTCTGCCATATGCAGCCAGGCTTTGTCTTGGCAGAGGACAACACCACATGTATAGAGGTGGCAGCACCACATCCATTCAGGGCAAGAGTACTGCAGTACCAAGCAGCACTGCGGGCTGTACTCAGCCCAGGCTGGGATACCTGAGCTGGCAAATTAACACAGGTGCCACACATGGCTCCTTCTTGTTCCAGTGGAGGCTGCAGAGGTTGAAAACACAGCCTCATATTGCAGCAGCCTTACCAAAGCTCTAGGGAGAAAAAAGGCTCTTCACTTCCAGATACAAAGTCGGAGCCAGCTCAATAAGCAAGATACTCAATTCAAGGAAGTTGTATGCAACACATACAATGATGAAAACATACAACTGAAAGTTTTACATACATTTTCCTAGGCATTTCATGCCTTAGAGATAGATGCCCTTGTATTTCAGGTAGAAGATTCTTGTTCCGGCTTGGGATATCTCTGTCATTTGGGACAGTAACTGAAGCCATGAAATATTACTGGCAACCTGGCTTTATCTCCACTTTGCACTGCTCTGAGTTTTCTGCTTGAGGCAGCAGAGCCTAAGGGGCAACAGCAGAGATAACAGGTTCTACACCCCTACCTCTGCATGGGGCAGGAGCAGCTGCTTTTGTTTCTCTTACCCTGAGACCCAACCAGTTGGAATTTGCATAATGAAATGTTTTGAAAAATGGCAGGCTGTTAGGAGTCAGTGCAACCACATAACATCTGCAAACTTACACTTCTGGTAACAGTCTGAGTACACATCACCTTAGGAAATTGTATATTTTTCAGAAATATGCTGTTATTTCTTATTATGGATATATGTAATAAGGGAAATTACACGAAAATCCCCAACACATAACTGTATAAGTTACCAGCTCATCACAAAGTTTGCTACCTTTCCTCAAAAGATACTGTACATTTGATTGGATTACTTATATCAGTGCAGTAGTCTAATGTGGACTTGATGAGTGCCTTCATTCTCTTCCAAAGTACTACAGGCTATAATCCGAATGCACAATTCATTGTGTGTACTAATACAACATCTTTTCACTGTATAATGAAATTCAACATCTAAATTTGTTTCTCTAAGAATTCCACATTATGTGGGAATACACTGTGATTCATTAGAAACATTTATTTTACCATCTTGACAAACAAAGGAAGGCAAAACAACGTAGCCCACCTTTTAAGAGAAATGAGATGAAATTGAATTTCACTTACAATTGTCATTTTTGTTTATGTTACTTTTCCTTCATCGCTTTCATGGTTCACATACACACAAGGGTCCTCTGAGTCTGAGAATTCTGTGAAAAAATGATCAAATATAACAAAAATGAGTGCAGATTCTATTGCAATAGAAAGAGGGTGGGTTTTTTAATATATTAAAACCAATGTTTCTGCATAACATCAGCAATTCTAATTGTGGTGGTTGACATTCAGCGTTAATCTACTGGCTCTAAAGCTTATTAAAATGGCAGTAGACACAGCGGTAATACAGAAGCAGGTCAGAAATTCTGAAGAATAATACTGACATTAAGAATCAGAAATAAAATTACAGTTAATATAGAAATATAATTTTGCATTAAATCCACTGGCATAGAATCAATAATACTCAGGAACAGAACAAGCAGTGCCTACAGATGCAGACAGTTCCAGAAGTGCAGCTGAGACATTCCCAACAAGAATTTCTTCTCTTTAGTTCCCTTTATTTGTTGTCTGTCTGGCTCTGCGTTTTCTTTTCTCTATGGCATTAGACAGAAAATTAGTACAAAGACAAGATCTCTTTGTCTTTGTACTAACTTTGCAAAAAGAGATCCGTGGGGCAAAGGAAAATGGTTTGTTCCTGGCCTAGCCACCACTCAGGTGAGTGCTCATTACTCACCTCTGTGACTGATCTTCCCCAGCTGTAACTTTGGAGGCAGCTGAACTACAAATCATGGAGATCTACAGCTAAAAATATGCAAAACTAATTATCATATTATTTAAACATGGGTTTTAAAACTCTTGCAACTTTAGGTGACACAGTTTTGCTATCCTTATTTATAGCAAATACACTACATTACTACATACTGTTGCATGAAGAACCCACTGAAATCACTGTGAGTATGTAAAATAGGGGCAATCATTTATGGAGAAAGATAACTTGCCTCAGCTTAGCAAAGCCACCTACTTCCAATGATAGCCAAGTAAAAGATTATGATAATTTGGAGAATTTACTATTGAATTGCACTCAACTCTTGTCTCATCATGAAGATTAATAAAATACCAATTTATTTTGGTAGCACTCTCATGAATGCACATATTATTCAGTGTAGTCTTTGCAGGCGTTTGATTAGCCCATCTCAGAGGATAACTGTCTTTTTGAAAGAAAGCCAAATGACATACCCACACCACCACCACCCACCTATGTTTTGCATCACATCTGACAAACATGTTATTTAACTATTGCTACTACTCAGGAATGGTCTACAGCAGTTGAGTGTCCCACAGAGTAGGTGAAAATGATCCCATGAAAATTATTAAAGCAAACAGTGGTTTGTGACAGGCAACCATTAAGGAATACCATGGAGGATTTGCTACTCCTCTGCTCATTGTCTCGCCATATTATATAGTCAATATCCCCCAGATTATGAAGACTAGACACATGACTATTTGTTCTAGTTGTACATTTAGGCAAGAAGATAACATTTAAGTTGGAAGTAAAATCTGTTCCCCAAGGGTGAATACTTCAATAAGAAATGTGTCTTTATAAAGCCAGTTATGTTTGGATTTCATTCCCCCCCCCCCCTTTTTTAGTACAGGGACTTGTGTTTCAGTGCATAAAAATGGCTTTGTATGAAGTCTGTGTCAATCAGTATAGCTTCATACAAAATATTTTGTAACATCACTCTTCATCATGACAGTTTGCCAGTATTCAGAGTAAAACGTAACACCTGCAGTCACAATGAGATAATGTAATGTGCCTTCCACCAAAACCAGCTGTACTTTCAAGGCATAGCATATCCCACAGTTCTGGAATTCTTCCACTTACAGGAAAGAATAAAATTTTCAGGTAAAACAAAGAATCTGAACCGTGTTCACACACCTGCATGCATACAGAGAGGGAAAAGTACTGTATTTATACTGAATTTATATCACAGACTTTGCAAAAGAAACATCCTCAGTGCAGGCCTCAGTACCATTTGCTGCTACTGTTTACATGTGCAGGAAAGAACCCAAATTTGCTGTCCTAAATCCTGCTGTCCTTTGAAATAATAAAATCCTAATGATGCCTTGAGGCAACAAATAATGAAAGTAATTTTGTTGGGACAGAACTGGTTGTGCCCAAGTCCAATACACATTTATGCCCCAGGAATAGTTTTTTACATCATAAATAACACTCACGCATCCAAGTAGCTATTTGTATATATAAATGATCTTTTTACAGATAAGCACAAATGTGACAGAATAGGCATAATTTAGCTCTTTATTCACAATTTAGGGTGCATTTTCACATTGCCCTTAAGCCATTCAATCTACGCCACTTCATTTTTGTCCCCAGCTGTTGTATCCCTTCTGGCACTCAAGTAGGCAAGCAGTACATCAGATCAGACTTGATTCAATGGAAAACAGACTGAGAAAATAAATCCTTGGTTTCCAGACACTTCAGCCCTCTCATCTTGTTCACCACACAACAGTATAATTGCTAGGTATAGAGGTGGCACAATTGGTGGTAAAAAAAAAAAAAAAAAAAAAAAAAAAAAAAAGTGGGAGTCTCAAAGTTTGTAAGAAACCTGTCTCTGGAGGCAAACTGAGATCTGCCAGCTTGGAGCCCCTCAGCTCACCAGCAGGAGCGCAGGAAGAGGGACTGAGCAAGCAGCACTCCGTTAGATTGCAGACTGATGCTGGCTAGAGGCAGGGGTGAGCCCACAAAGGTACTGCTCTGAAAGATTTTTCTAGTGGGTCCACTGCAAGGTGCTGCACCGGAAAAGTGGCACAGTAGGAAATCTTCAAGATTTCCCATAGCCCCCAACCCCGCAATTCAGAATAGCTAGCTAAGCTTGTGCTACTTAAAAGAATAGCCCTGTTCTCATTTAGCATGAAATTCGCTGTAGCATCTGGAAGACCTCAGTCTGTTCTACAGCAAGGGAAAGGTAGGGCTGCAAGCAGGCACCTGCAACACAGGTTCATTCCTCCCCGTGCATGTCTGCATGTGTACAGCCCTATCCCAGCCTTACAAATGCGGCCTTCAAAGCTTCTGATGTGCAAAATACCTATTTTAAACAACACAGTAGAGCTCTAACTGCAATTTGAGCTTCACTGAATCTGAAAACTGCCAAATAAAGCATTAATTATAAATTATTACCTTTCATGTTATTCAGCCAATCAAACCAAACATGCAACTTGAGCTATTGTATGACCCACATGTATAAGTTTTAAGTTATTTTCACACCTTCCTAGTAGGACATCAGCATTACAAACTTTCATTACCTAGTTAGAACCTGCACAGAAGTCAGAAGTATACAGCTTGAGTGGGTGTCGTTTTACATTTGTTTTCTTCATCTTCATAGCAACTGCCTGTACTTTTCTTGTTACTCATCATTCAGGTATAGTAGGAATAAACAAAAAGCCTTTATAATTTTGGAATTATTTTCTATTTTGCACTATACATTATTGCATCCTACTTATGTAAAATACTTTTGAAGTTTTAATCAAATATGGTAGCCTTCAGTTCCACCTAAATAGTTGTATACTGTAGAACAGCTGTTTGCTATTAAATAGTTTTAACAGTCAGCTTTGGTGGACTGTCAGCTAATTCTTGAAGCTACAGTAATGGGTTACGTAGTATTTTAGATGCCTTTTGGATTAAAAAACACCACAAAGAGAAAAAGTACAGGTTTTGTACATCTTTCTCAGTAATCAAATATATGCAACGTTTAAACTATTTGTGTGACAATTTCAGTACGATGTTTTTGTCCTGCTGTATTATCAACAGATGATTTTTAAACTGGATGCAAACCTATCCTATTACATACCAAAAACTTGTCATAATATAGATAACCAGTGAGACCTTGGTGAAAAACAGTTTTCAGTGTAACTCCCTTTAAAACAAACACAGAAGTCATGATAATTCTCTGCTTTTATGACCTGTGTAGTTTTCATTTAACTCATTACAAAACATCATGCTTATTTCTCAGTAACTAAAGATTTTAATTGTGTTTCTGCACTGCTTATTTTCAGCCTCATACAGTAGTTAGTATATACATGACTGTTTTTAGGAGCTGTGATGGATGGTCTATAAAAAGAGCTGACCAAGGTGCAATTGCTGAAAGCAGTTCAGGGGAATGCTGCACCAAACATTGCACAGTAGCGCTTCAAATAAACACCACGTCAGCTCTCCCTCCTGCTCGTTTCATTTGATTTACACAGAGGTCAAGCTGAAATTCTTGGCCTGTATCTGGATGTACTCAATTGCTGGGACCTATAACATCAATGAGCCTTCACAGATGTTCCTTGAGAGCTGTCCTCCTGGAGAAAGAGGAAGCCCTACCACGGAAGATGGAGCTTCCCCAGGAACCCATGAGAAATCTCAGAGCAACCTTCCCCAGAAGTCACAGCCATCACATCCCACCTGCCTCCATGACTTGCAAGGCACATTTCATCATTTGTCTGAGGGAAATAAAAACAGAGTAGTTATTTATGCCATCTACCAGAGAAAAACCACATGGTACTCACAAATGTCTGGCACAGAGAGAAGCACCAGCTGAGCGCAGCTTACAGTAATCACCCACCCTGCCCAGGAGGGTTTGGTAGTCCACCCTCTCCAGCAGGGTGCAACAGCCCACACAGACTACAATGCAACACTCCAGTTTGCTCACGCTGTAACATTTCCTGAATTTTTTTCCCAAGACAATATTTCTGCACTCTCATTACTTCAATCTCATACTCAACTAGTCTAAACCTGCTCCACTGTTGCCTAGGGCAAGCTGGGGATCTGCGTTATTCCTATCTCCTCACTCAGAGCATATCCCCACACAACTGCCCAGAAGCAGAGTGGCCCCGCACTGGGGCAGAGGACCACCTTCACCAGTTGTGCCCTTACTGATGGGGGGGACACACATCCTGCATGGCCAGGAATCCCAGCAGGCCCACTGACAGCCCCAGGCACAGCAAGGGCTGGAGTAGGAACATCCATAGAGCCCCATCAGGAGCAGCAGGAGATGTGGCTATAACACAGACCTCAAGCCCACCCAGGAGAAAAAATCAGAGGAGAGCCCTGGCTTGAGTTTAAGTAGGGCCTGACCAGGGGTCCACATGGGACTGGTCAAGGTCATTAAGGCCTGATGGGGCACACCCTGCCCTCACAGCACATTTCTCAGTCTTTTTGCCATCCACAGATGTTCCTTGTGAACCAAAAATCTGAATGCAGTTATTTCTAGCTAAAATAAAATAAAATAAAATAAAATAAAATAAAATAAAATAAAATAAAATACTGAGATTTTCTTTGTGTTGGCAGCACCCTAATTCACTCTGCCATCACAGAGACAATTTAATGTCTCGGTTGTCACAATGCCCCTGTTCCCTTTCTGATCCACCATGGTAACTGTGGCCTCAGTAAGGCCACACCAGCTTTCCCTGGCACAGAGATGGCACATTTCAACTGTCATATTTTAGACATCTCCTTTTTTGACTCCCTCCCTCAGCGGCTCCCATTCTAAATTCATGGATAATTGAAGATAATCAAAAAGAGCGAGGAAGATGAGCTCTGTATCAGACCACACAATATAATGTGAGTGGCACCCTTTCCCGCTGGGGACCCTGCAGGGTGGCAGCATGGCTGCATGAGCTGATCTAACAAAAATGCACAGAAAACCGCTGAGCAGGACCGTGGTGATCTATCTCCTCTGCTGCTGCGTCTGTGGAGGCCTCTAATAGATGGGCTGGCTTTGCCAGGACAAGTGCCAGTATGCTGACAGCAATGGATGTTATGTCCCCTGTGATTTCAGTTCCTCAAACCCAAATATGCATCCAGCATATGAAGAAACTTAGATTTGCTTGGAACTGTTGCCATATTGTTTAGCCAGAGCTTAGCACAATGGGGTCCCAGTGGTATGCACCTCATGATATTACAAAAGCTATAAGTAGGAAAGTGATTATATTGCCAGATACCTGCTGACACAAGAGGAAAACGCCAATATTGAGTTTCTCAAACAACAAAAATACACTTGGGTCAGTGTCAGTAGATCTGCCATAAAGTATCGTTAATGCCAGAATCACCAAGTGGTCAAAATAACATCAGCAAGGTTGCCAAGTCAAAGATCGCCTCAGAAGCATAAAATTGTCAAGTGGGAATAAGCAGGCTTTTCCCCAGAAAAAGTGGGCAGAGTTTATTCAGAGGAAACAAAAATCCATTAGACTAGTCAAGTAGTTTGAAAAGCATTTAGAAAAATAAGGATCTTGAGCAACTAAAAAGAAATAATGTTCTGATAGGAATTAAGTGCCTTTGCAAATGTGATCATATTATACCAATGGTGATATGGTAATAGTTTTGCTAAATCTCTCGGTAACTCTCCTGTGAACTAGAAAATTCTAGAAGCCCGAACAGATTTAGATGATATAATTTAATTCCCTCTTCACCAAGCAAATTATGCCGTGTTCCTGTTACACAGTGACAAAGGGCATTGGAAAGAGGGAAATACAGTCTTCCCGTAATGGTGATGCAAATTTTAAAATGTTTTTCCTATGATACATTTTCAGCTACTAGTATTGGAGAGAGGGATGATCTAATAACAATAATCTGAAAACTACTCCAGGTACCAGGAATGCCTTGAGGTGATCTGCCATAAGGCTTTAGAAGAAACAGTGCAATATATTCAGGGATTACAGAGTTTGTCATGCAAAAGCATTTCTCTCTATTCTGAGCTATATGTAAATTTGGGATAGGATCCCTACCTCATTGAGCTATTGTCACAAAGATTCATTAGTTAAGCCTACGTTCCACAAGACAAAGTGCCAGATCTTTAGAGACTTACATGTAAATATCTTTAAAAAAAAATTAATTAAAACATCTGACTTTTAAGGACCTGCTTGCACTGCATTTGTTTCAGGATCAGGACGATAACCTGCAATGTATTTTCAAGCTTAGAAGTGCACAAAGTTGTTAAGTATTATTATTTATTTTTGGTCAGTCACATCCTCCCTGGTTTAATCTTTTTAAGTCTCTCCAGAAGTTATTGATTTAAACATTCTTTTATTTTCTTTTTGCTGTTTTTGGTGAATTCACAGTGTGCAGCCCGCAGCTCAGAGTTCAAAGTGCTTGTCTGACCATCCAAATGCCTCTCACTTGGGAGCTCTGTGAGAGCATTGAATCTTCCACTGAGATTTTAGCACTTTTTCTTTTTTAACTTAAATCATTTTAACTTAAAATGCTGTCACTGCAGTGATGAAATGTTATTGATGGTGAATTGTTCTAGTCTACAGCCATCCCTGTATTCATCACAACAATAATTCTACAGACATTGACCAAGATACTCTCAAACTGGCTAATGGATGTAGTGATAACATGAATTATTATGCGACGTATTCTGTGTTTTGCCAATCGACTACACTGACTATGTGCCCTTAGACAGAGGACTCCTAATGAGTAGTATCTCCCAGTTAATGGTTTCATAGTCTGGCTGTGTAATAGTAAACACATAACTAGAAATCACATGGAAAATGTAAGCATTAGGGCAATTTTTGCTATCAGTTGTTACTGTCCAATTAGTCATCAGCAACGTATAGCGTGGTACCAAATGAAAAACTTGAAATGCTCTTTTGGAAAGGAAAACAGAAATACTCTATTATTTCTGAAAGTGTGACTTGAATGCAGTAATTTACCGCACAGCCTCACTCCACATTTGATTCAGACTATATTTATTTATTGTCTAGCGCATCTGAGCTAACTACCTTGAGGCAGCAGTATAAAAATCGGTTGCTGTGACTTGCTTCTTGAAAATTTATTTTGCTCCTTCTTAAAATCTTGGCCTGCTTGACCTCAGCAGCCTTCACCAGTTTGAAAATGCAAGTTATAATCCTCTGTAGGGATTTAGCCAGGTGTCTATTACAGCATGTAATCTGTGATACAGCTTCCAATATTCACGCTGAAGAAAGGTTAAGCCCCCCTGTCTTTGTTCCCGAGTAAAAAGGTCCATGAGGTGTTAGTGTGGACAGGAAGCAGATTGAAAGAAGCAACATCTTCAATCAAGCCCTAAGCCTGTGTATATGCCACTGAAGGGTGTCCGTGATGGAGGCTTTGCCTGAGAGGCAGCAATCGTATTTTAACCCTTGAACAGTAGCTGCAGCACTGCTGCTGGCTGCCCTGGTGACATTCAAAGATCACACTACTACTGCTAGACGTCTGGTTTTATCCTAAATCCTTACTCAAGGGTCACCGTCACCAAGTTGTGCCCATGGGTACACTTGGTAAGACACTAAGGCCTGGCAGGGAGACGGGACGGTGCCTGCCCTCAGCGCCCTGGGGCTTCAGGCCCCTTACACAACACGGAGCGCCTCTGACAGACTTTCAAGCTCACTGACACAGATGCTGTGTGTGAACACAAACCAAACTCAGCTTCTTGAGGGGAAACCCTCCTGGGACCAGTCAGTCCTAGTCAGCAGCTTCTCAGATAACCGCTTTTTTGAGTCGTGGCTGAACAGGATCAAAACGTGTGGTAGAGCTTTAGGCCCCTGGGCCACAGGGTAGCACCTGCAAACAGGCACTTCCCAAAGTCCACACTTCTGAACTGCAACAGCAGCAGTTTCGGTAATATTTTGAATTCCATGAGTGACAAAAAATAATAGCAAATTAATTTGACTGCCTGCAAGGAGGTATTTAATACCAATCTCCGATAACTGTACAGCAGAATAGTGGGTTTCTTCTAGATGGTAGTGGTGTTGGGAAGGCCGCAGCAACCTTTTATGCTAATTGGCAGTAAAGCATTTAGAAGTATTTATTAGTGTTTAATTATTTAGAAATCTCTTAATGGCATAAATATCATTTTTAAAAGTTATAAATATTTTCCACCTTGTCCAGCTGAAAAGCTGTTGCTCAGAGGATTTAAATTAAGATCTATTTATGGCAGCCTGCTGATCACAAAATTACTTACTGCTGCTAATGCTCCGGTCTTTTAGATGTCTCCAACACAGAATGTGCTTAGTTTTGACAAATCGGGGGATAGTTTCTCTTTGTTGTATTCATTTTACTCAGATAGAGGTCTTAAAGAGGATTATCACAGAGATGAAGACATTAAAATACATAACTAATCCCAGTTAAATTAATTGTTTTCATACTAACATGTACCGAGGGACTTTTATGTACGGTAAGACATCTTTATGCTGTTTTGATAATGTAAATATGACTTAACGTGTAAATTATGTTTAAGATTAATTAGAAACAATTTAAAGCCAAGTTATTGGTAGAGAAAATGGGATCTGACTCTAAGCCTCTGAATCAATAGTCACGTTAAATATTTCAAAATTACATCAATGATTGACATGCCAGGAGGCAGAGGGGAACTTATCTATCAGTCCCATTTGTCTCCCACTCCCTGTACTAGAATTCAGGACATTTATTTTTTGAGCTTGCATTTCCTCATTATTTTTCCTAATTCCCTCTGCAGAACACTGAACTCCACATTGGTTATTTTGGTGTCATCAAATCATTCATCCCTTAAAAGACAATTGAGTGCTAAAAGAATAAAATAATAATTTGGTTTATTGGAGAGGATGTGCCAAAAGGTTTTTACTGGGAGTCTCATTTGCAGTGCTTTTCTTACACCAGGATTTCAGCAGAGTTGTGACACTGATGTTATTGCTGGTAACTGTTTAGGTGCAGGAGAGCACTGTCATTCTGACCTGTGTCTTATTATAGTCTGCCATTAACTGGAGTAGTGCCATCTTTCCCAAAAAGCTGTGTGCCCACAGAGATGTAGAGCATCATTCAGTAGCAAGAAAATGCTAATTTTTAGCATTTGCTGTATCCATACAATCTGGGTTACCTGCTCAGAGTCATAAAACATCCTTCCTCCTGTACCCAGGGGCTAGTGGTTCAGAGTAGCTTTTAGTTTTTAACATGAATCACAACAGCCTCACTGTCTGCTTGCGCTGTAAGAAACCAAAGCTATCCCTCAGCAATGCTTAACACGTCTGCAATCCAATTTATTTGCTATGTTTCAATACCCATGACCTCCCAATGAAGTGGCTTTCACCAAAAAGATGACAGAAGCATATACATCATAGGTATGCGACAGTTTCATGGTGACTGAAGTGACCAGATTTTTCCAGGAAACTTCAGAGAGGTATGGCTTATGTAATTGTGAGCATTTACTGCAAAAATCAGATTTACACTATTCAAAGTATACGGAACCCTGCCGATCTCACAGCACGTAGAATTTTCCTAAGGAAAAGAAAATGCCTAAGGTGGCAAGTCCTTGTGTTTGTGTCTGCTATATTAAGTCGAGCTTAAGTAATAAAAAAAAAAAAAAAGTCTTTTATCTATTCTGCTTAAAACTTATTTTGATTTTGATTTTCACTGTTTTATTCAAAAGGAAGGAATAGAAATAGTAACTGTGAGCTTGAAATCAGGAAAACTGTAACAGGAACTTATTATAGACACGTTTTACAGCATATTTTCAGTTACAGCTACATGTTTTGAATCTTTCATTTTAACGAGCACTGTTCTGCTTTTCAAATAACACTTTTTTTTTCCTTAACTTCAAGTCTCAGTGAATTGACCTTGGAGGTCTCTTCCAACCTAGATGATTCTGTGATTCTGTGCTGTAAATTTTAGGATTCATCAGTATTAATAGGAAAGAGAGAGTAACAGGAAAAAGAGTATTTCCCTGTGCAGGTTAGAGGAAGTTGCCTGTGGGGAGGTCAAAGCAAGTACTTAAGTCCTTCTTCTTGTGTTTCATGGGAGTATGCCATGGAGCAGAGCAGTGAGCAAGGTGGAAACTCACGTTTGAAGCTCATTTCACACAGTGAATGGCACAGAACAGCCTCGTTGCCCTGAGGCCTTGAGATGGAGAGAAGCAATAACTGTAATTATAAGAAAAGAAAAGGTTGATTATCATACCAGGGCTTGTTCTATTATCGGGGTAGGTGAGGAGAAGTCTGATTAATGACAATCACAGCTACAGTTATGCCTATAGTCAGTGCTGCTAGATACAGATGTGTGCAACTTTTTCCCCAGCAGTTCTGACCATCAGTGAAAAAAGGCATAGCTTCTTCCGTACTGAAGGCACAGAGAAACATACAGCGCAGCAATTGTTCTCCGAAACAAATGTAGAATGAACAAGTAGCAAAATATTAATGTACTGTTGAAAGCCTAAATTAGATGGACATGATTCAGTGCAGCCTACAGGGTCTGATATCTTGGCAACTGATGCAAGATATTCCCAATCTGCAGACAAAATAGCCTTTGTGAAGAAGCAGAAGATTGTAGTGTGCAAGTTAATGTATCAAAAGGCCAGGAAGAGAATAATTCACTTTCACCTTGCTACAGAGGACAAGTAGCAGTAAAAGCTGTGCATTATTGGCAAGCTCTTTTTGTTGCTGTTTTTAACTCTGCCCACAGTTCAGACCTCCAGCCACCTCGGCAGCGTTCCAGCTGGAGCTGCTGACATCTCCCACCTAATCAAGTGGTGGATTATCTTGTCCTGATAAATTGGAGCCTGTGTCTCATGTAAAGTCTTTCCTGAAGTAGTTTGCTACCCTCTAATAAGATGGCAGACATCTGAATCAAGCTCCAGAGCTTGTGGTGCACTGTTTTTTCTAATGACTTTTGGTGCAGAGTGTCAGTGTTTTAAGGGAACACAGTGCTAGGCTGGGAACAGAGTTAAGCATGCTTAATTTCACATCCAGGTGAAAGGAAACATGAAGCTGTACTGGGTATTTTTTCTTAGGGAGTACATAGGGACTATACTGCTGCCTTCAAAACATTTGACCTAATATTACTTCTTTTATTAACTGAGCTCTTGAGGAACTTTCTTGATTTAAAAAGAAATTCTTTCTCATTGTTGCATCTTTCTAAGAGTCAGAGTTACTGAACAATAACACTTTCTTACTCTTCCTGGTCTTTTTGACTAGATTGCTGGTCCAAGTCACCCACACACACTACCAAAACCTTGCCATATAAGCTTGATACAAGGGTAAATAAGTTATTTTCTTTCTCTAAAACATACTGAGGAAAATGTTTACATTACAGAAGCAAAGGTTCTGTATATGTGTGTTTGCATGTATGTTTAGTTTAACACGTCAAACAGACAGAATAAATCTAGTTAAGATAAAGATTTACGATAAATCCTTGCAAGCATTCATTTCTTCTTTCTGGGTTTCACTCCTGAAGAAAAAGCAGCAGTTCTCATGCGCCACACACAAAACACCTTCATGTGGCACAGTGACTGTACTGTGCCTCTTGTAACGCTGTTTTGCTCTTTTCTAGGGGAATCCCTACATGTGCAATAATGAATGTGATGCGAGTACCCAAGAACTGGCTCATCCTCCGGAACTGATGTTTGATCTTGAAGGAAGGCATCCCTCCACATTTTGGCAGTCCACAACTTGGAAGGATTATCCAAAGCCTCTTCATGTTAATATAACGCTCTCCTGGAACAAAACCATTGAGCTGACAGATAACATAGTTATCACTTTCGAATCTGGCCGTCCAGACCAAATGATCCTGGAGAAATCCCTCGACTATGGACGAACATGGCAGCCCTACCAATATTATGCCACAGACTGCTTAGATGCTTTCCACATGGATCCAAAATCAGTGAGGGATTTATCGCAGCACACAGTCCTAGAAATCATTTGCACAGAAGAATACTCTACTGGGTATATGACAAATAGTAAAATAATCCACTTTGAAATCAAAGATAGATTTGCTTTTTTTGCTGGACCTCGGCTTCATAACATGGCTTCTCTTTATGGCCAGCTTGACACAACCAAGAAGTTACGAGATTTCTTTACCATCACGGATCTGAGGATAAGATTGCTTAGGCCAGCAACTGGAGAAATATACGTAGATGAGCAACACCTGGCACGCTACTTTTATGCAATTTCAGACATAAGGGTATATGGAAGGTAAGAGAATACAAACCTTTAGGAACAGGCACGTGTGTTTGTTTTCAGAGTTTATGCAAAACTGTTTATTTCCCCAGATGTGACAACAGTATCTACCATAACGTGTTCATTGCCAGTCAGGCTCAGTTGGTGTGTTTCTGATAGTACTAGAAGCTTCTGACTCAGTGGTACTAAATTATGGGGGTTTGATGTCACTAGCCTGGGAAGCCCTAGATGTTGGGAAGAGAACAGTATTCACAGTTTCTTACATCAGCTTAGGAATTCACCTTGACATTAGGACACTTTTCAGGACCTCTCTTTCTGTTTTTGTACAGTTGGCACCTAATCTAGTGGCAGTTAACTAAAAGAGAGATTCCGTTCTACTTTTTTTTTCAGGCCTTTGATGCAAGATATGATTGATACAAGAGCCCTTGCGTGGACTAGGGCAAACTGTATACAAACAACAAAGGCAGCAGAGATGAGAGTCCATTCCTTGTACTTTAATTAGCTCTGAAATACAGTGAAGCTGAAGTAGAATGAAAAAACGGACAGTGTTTTGGAGAGCATAAGACTGATTTGAATATAACAAAGATTATTACTCATCTGGGTTTAAGACAGATAATCCCTCTGTGGCAAGCAGTGGCTGGTATCAGGTGTCATACACCCAAAAATAATATCAATGCAATGACATCCCTATCGGGAAATTTTCTTCCCAACTCAAACTAACAATTGACCAATGACCTCAAGCAGAAGGGTGATATCCTTAACATGTCTTGGATGACAATTTTTTCAGAAGAAACAAATGGGACCTGCTCTATAGTAATTTGCCCAACTCGCAAACATACTTTTTTACTTTTCTATGTACCTTTTATAGAATATTTCAAATCTTCCTTTTTAAAAGCTTTATTTTTTTAAGAGAATCTAGATATCAAAATAAACAGACAAGCTAATGTATCCTGAAAGGCCATGGTATTTTTTCCAGACACACAAATGATAGAAAATTAATAGAGACAGTGATTATTTAAAACACTAGTGGTTTTATTTCTATTACTCCTGTAGTGAGCTTGCCATTTTCTACCTCTTTTATACAAGCCTTTCAGGTTCCTAAGCATTTCCATGATATACAAATAGATATCTAAAATCAAAATAGAATCAAATTACTCTGAGGTAATCTATTGAAAAATATTCCTCTAAGTTTATACAAAGGAAGAATTGCTGCCACATGCAGACTTGATCATGTAAGCATTTTTGTAGGACCATAGCTTTTGCATGTAGTTACAATGTTGTGTCCACACCAAATACATATGTGTACATACAGGGTCATTAATTCAAGGTGTAAAATTACAAGATAAATTTTCCTGTTTTAAGAATTCTTACTGTACTGATTAGTTATACAGTAAATTTATTATTTTTTAGAAGTCTCTTGACAGGACTAAGTAGATCATGGGCAGCTCAAGATAGTGTTTGCAATAGTTTAGTAATACTAAGTATACTTTAGTAATACTAAGTATGCCCAGTATAGCCAGATTAACAGGTCTGTTCTACTTGATGTGTATCCTTTCTCCATGTAGCTCCAAATAGGTTACATGTAAAGAAGGATTATATCAGAGCTCAGAATGTTAAGTTCCTTACACTTTAAGAAAATGCTGTTCCCCATTTGAAAACCCCAGAATGCTGGAACTTGGTCTGACCTCAATTAGACCATCAGTGCCTTGTGAAGAAAGCATTTAAGGTGCATAAAGGGTGCATTCCATGCAAATTAGAAACAGAAACCTTTCAAACATAATTGGCGTACAGCGATCTCATGACAAATTACTTATAAAAATGAAACATAGCTGTACAGAGAACTTATCTTTTGCTGATGCTCGTTGTTTAAATGCTACAGTAATTGGATAGGCGTTAAAAGAATCATCTGATATGTAATACTATCTCACAAGATTAGATCCATGTGGGTTCTTATCACTCTTCTGCTAGTGAGAACAGCTCTTTAGGGATCTGGGGTCCTTTCCTTCAATATATAGTGAGCCCTTCTCATTAAATAATTTATGGGCTTGCTTGTTGCTAAGTACGCATGCTCTGATTAGTTGTTTGCACCAAAGGCAACGTGCAGTAGGCCACTGTCAGCCAGTTTGGGTTATTTTTAATCTCCTTCCAGAGACTTTATAGGGTCCCCCTGAAGAGTCTCCAAACCAGCATTGCAGTCCGTGCCCTCCCTGGTGTGCCCTGGGCAGTAGCAGTGGGCACTGGAATGTGACTGAAGAGAGGGAGCAAGGGTTACAAGAGGTTTTGTGCCCATTTCTGATTCAGCTGAACTTTCCAGCCCTCGCACATTAATCTAGGATGTTAACTGGAAACCAAGGTATAATAATTTTTTGCCACAGTGGTTCATATTCAAGGCTTTGAGACATAGGTATTTATGTGCTTTATATGTGCATAGGTATTTATGTGCTTTATTAGCTGGACCAGACAGGATTCCATAAGGAGGGAATACAAAGAAACGATGCCAAAGAGCTTGATGTGGTGGGTGAGTGGTGCTAGAAGACACATTTTGAAGCTAGTTCTTTTGCTGGAGAAACATAACCTGTAGGTTAAATATAGTTAAAATCACCAAAGTTCATAATAGCACATTTCTAAAGGCAGCATAAAATTTAACTTTTTCACACTGTATTTTAAGGATGAGTGCCAGTAAAAAACATCTACCTTAAAGCTGCCATATTTAAAGTACAAGATGCTGGGTTAGTTAACACTTCACAATAAATTAAAGGTAGGAGATTTGCCCCAGTTAATATATGGTTTGTTTTGTCATTGCTTTGCACTTTGGTGTGAAATAAGCCTGATGTATGCAGCATTAGAGATGAAAATCTGTGTGCTCTTGACGAAGGCTTCACCTCCTCTATTACCACTTGTTTATTCATCTTCAATTTACCGCTTTCATTGTGTGTTTATTAAGATGATGAGAAAAGGGAAACCTGGCTGTTAGCAATTTCAGCAAGCCCATTGTGCTCACATTATTCAAGAAACCTAATAATCCACGTGAACTAATTCTGACTTACTGATGGTCTGCTTTACTAAATCAGGGTGATTTTTTCTAGTGAATAATGGACGATGTAGTGTGCCAGTACCTTAATTAAAGAGAGCCTCTCTTAGTCTTGATCTCATTTTAATTTACAGGGTAATACTACAATAATATCACTAATGGAAGGTACATTAAAGGGCATCAAGTAGCATTAACTGTATTAAATTATGGCACTTGTGTTAATTAACTGCTGAAGCAAGATGGGCCTAATGGCTAGAAAGGTCGACTAATGCATAAATAAAGTCTTCTGGGATGGGAAACTAGGAACGTGTAGACATTTCCCCCCTCGCCTTGTCTCGCAGCAGAGACTCGGAGGGCACCCCGTGTGGCAACGCCAGGAAGGTTCCTCTCCTCTCACTGCGTGGGGCGACGTTCTGCGGGCGCCGCGTACCCCAGCTGCCATGCGAAGGACAGTGCTGACAGTGAGCTGCAAGGCACAGCGCTCGTTTCATTTTGTAGGAGAAGTTCACTAAAATGCTGATAATAATTCCTTTGAAGTCAGGCAAAAGATTCCTAGCAGATTTTGGATCAGGCTGCTAACGGTTTAACCGCATTCATTCCAAAATATTTTTGGTTTAACTGTTACATTGTAAATAACGTGCACATTTATGCACCATAAATTACCTATGATTTGGGATGACAGTTTAAAAAAAAAAATGCCCCAGTGGGTTACAGAATGAGTAGCTAGCTAAACCAAAGAAAAATCTCCTCCCATATTGTTCTTTCATGATTAGTTTTTGATCTAAGAGCCAACAGTTTCTTTTTGACACTAGAAGACCCAGCCTCTATACAATGTTATTAAGCCCTTCGGAATTTATTTTTATACTCTTCTCGCCTTGAAGCTTCTGTATTTAAGCTCCAGGGCTTTCTGACCCTGTCTCAGCTACGCTTGCAGTTCCAGCAGTAATAGAAACCTCTAACTCGCAGTACATACGTGAAAAATATCCTCAGTTTTAACAGTTTCTTGCTCTCACATTATCTCTTCTAAATTTAATCCGCCTCAGAATCGGAACAAATTACTCTCAGGGAAAGCATATTTGCTACTTCAGGGCTTGTTTTTTGTTTTGATTTCTGTTTTTTTTGCCTGTTTAGTCAGCCTGCCCTGCAGTCCCCTGTGACGGAGGGGCCCACTCCCTGCAGGCACGTGGCCTCGTGCCCTGGCCGAGCTGTCGTTGCCCCCGAGGCCGCCCTTAGCCTGTGCCCGGGGCTGTCCCACGCCACCCCTCCGTGGATGGATTAGCTGGGTTCAAGCTGGTGCACTCTTCTGGCACTCTTTCGATAACACTGAAGTAATGCCCTTCTGTAACGTACCCAAAAGTAGACCTTTGCCCTGTGGAAACAATTATACATAGCAGTGCTTTAGCTTTATTTATAACTGAAAACATTTTCATTAACACCCAGCTCAAAACCAGACCATCATAGGAAGATGTGTCAGCATCATGCTTTCAGCTTTGTTTTGGTTTGGTTTGTTTTTTTTTAATCAAACCAGATACCATTCATGTTTCAAGTATATACTTACTGTACTTGAATACTCCTTTGTTTTACAAGAACAGTTGCATAAGCAGCTTGTTCTCCTTTGAGATTTTCACTAGTATTTGGAGTGAATCTAGCAATTTCTCCAATTAAATTATAAACTCATTAGAGAATAGGGAAGAAAAAGAAACTTGTGTATTTAAGAGCATGTCAATTTATCTTTAACTCCCAAGTGCAATTAGCTTTTTTAATATATCTACTGCGATATGTCACTAAGGAAAATGGTCCTTCACTTTCTGTAAACAAATCTTGGATCATCAGGAATTGAAATAATTAAATGGTTACTGTGTTTATTCACACATTAGCAGTCTCCAATGGCTTAGTCAGTATCGGTGTCCAGGAAAGGTTTTGCTCCTGCTCATGTTCAAATAATATTAAATAATATTTGGTTCCCCCTGCCATCTTGGTGACATAAGTCCTGGCAATCAGCCCAGTCTTGTGGTGACCTGAAGGGGAGTGGAGGAATAAGTCTGGAAGGCTGACAAGGCCCTTAATTCTGCTATACACTTTTGAAACTAGTGGATTTGAATCACCAGATTTCACTTACCACCTTTCCTCATTTGCATTTGATCATCTTTTTTTGGCCTGTTTTGCAAGATGTCAAGTATTTCTGTACTGATCTCCCTCATCTGTCTTTCAAGGAAGCCCCATATCCTGCAGAATCAGTGTGTCTGAGGAGAGGAACCAAGCTTTTTTTGTAGTATAATTCATTTTGCCATTGAACATTAAAGAAGTAGAGATGAAACTCCCGATGAAAGAAATGAGAATTATTTCTGTATTACTTTGTATGCTGAAAAGATATCCAAAGAGCCTTTCTGCATAAATTTGCCGATTCCAAAATCTTGCACAAACTTTCTTCCCTTTAAGCTTTTCATTTCAAAAGATTTCAATTTAATGCAAACACTGAAATAAGCTTAAAGATCTCCTGGATCACATATACAAATGGTCCCTGGCACTGGGATGTCCTTCAGCTTGAACGTAAAGCTAGAGTGGTGCAACATATCATCATGTTCAAAGTTTTACATTTCTCAATTGTTCCACAAGTAACAGGAACTACCAATTTGTTGGGTTGGTGTTTGCTTTTTTTTCCACTTTGGTTTGGTTGCTTAATTTAGCATTCTGTTCCCTTCTGCCAGTATCACCAAGGTGAGATTTCCTGCAGTTATTTTTGTCTATTTCTGTACTTAATTACACATGCTTAGGAGCTGATTTTTCCTGGACACTGATCAGCTTATGAAATGTCTCAGAACCCAGAATAACCATGTGCTTCTTCTTGAAACAGGTGATATTTCTGTTTCTCTGCCAATCTCTTTTGTTAGTTGTCAGAAATGAGACACCATTCACCTGTGATTCAGGGAAATGTTTGAAACTATGAGAGTAGGTCCCAATGAGTTTCACATAGGAGGAGTGAGAGAAAACAAGCGAAAGAAAGGAAGGGAGGAAAGAAAGAAGGAAAGAAAGGGGGAGGACACCAGTGAGGAGGCTGTCGTGGCTTCTATTTAAAATAAAAAGGAAAAAAAAAAAAAAAAAAAAACAGACCTCTTTTTTCATTCTCTGCCATCTTTAGCTAATAAGGCAGGACAGTTCTGCTAATTTCAGGGGAAGTCTGGTGATGCAGTCACACGGAGACACCTATTCAGAAGACTGGATAATTAATAATAAAGGCCAAGGGCTTGTAGTCTTGTTCATCTGAACTGTTACATGGGGTCTGTGAACACCCATCCTCTCCTTCGCTCTCGAGTCCTTCTCCAGGATTAATGCACCTCAGCAGTACCAGTGAACCATGCACAAAGGGAATCATCGTGATTCCTACACAATCTCTGAGGGCTGTAATGCAAATGAGTCAGCACCAGAGAGCCTCAATAAAACAGATAAAACATCTTGTTAACTGGGCTGAACAACACGGGAAGTTTTTAACAGCACTGTAATTCTGATTTCATAGAACATGATATGCGAAAGTATGAACAGAGCTACAGGGAAAAAAAAAAAAAGAAAAAAAAAAAGTAAAAAGCAAAGCTCTGAATTTAGCAGGCAGCAGTGTGGTAGGGGAAAAGGAGACAAAGGGTTACACTGCAGATAGAGTTCCCAAGAGAAAGTCTGGCTGCTGATGCATCAGGAAAGCATAATGTGAGCTGCAGCCCTTTGCAGGAGAGCAGGCCGTGTTCTGGTTAGCTTTGTGGGATGTGGTAAAAATGAAAGGATGCTGAAAGGCAAAAGGCATCCTAATGACATTAGGAGGGAGCAGGAGCTGGAGAACGTCTCGATGTACTACCACTCCCATATGAGACCACTCAAAACCAGACTTCTAATTACTGCAGTCCGTGGAGTTTTTGGAGCTTTTGGAGTTTTAGTCTAACAGCACCCGGTTATTCACTCAGCACTACAGCCCAACTTCTGGCAAGTAACAGTAGCAATTAATAAAAGGAAATATCTCATTGGTATGATCTTTATGTTGGAAATACAGTCATACTCAGGAGTAACAGAGTTCTACTTCACTGATGATTATTTTGACATTTCTCAGGTGATGACCACTATTTTAACATAAGCTTCAAGACAAACAAAAACATTCCAGGAAGAGGCTGATAACCCATTGCCTAAGGCTGTGGTTTAAGGCTGAGAAGGCCTTGGGACATTCTATGGGCAGTGCAACACACATGGTACATACACACGGTACATACACGTGCCGGTATCCCAGCACTGGAGAGCATTTTTCTGAAGTTACACTCTTTCTTTGAACCATTTAGTCTTTCACCCAACTTGATGGTTATGCAGATATCAATAGTGGTCTGCTTCTTCCTTGTAAACCTCCTGGAAGACCTTGTGATCAAGTTCTCAATTGCTTTGATTTCCACCCTTAAATCCACTTCTGTCTTTAGATGTGCTGTGCAGTGTCTTTCTTCTCTACCATGCGGAATTCCCACTTTCACCTATGCAGGCACGCATTGAGCTATAAATGAGCCAGTAGCTGATGTACCAGGATTTATAAAGTACTTGGAAATACACTTAAGAAGGATGGGTAGAGAAGCACAAAGGATTGTTATAATCTGTCCTCCCTGTCCCATCACTCATAAAACAGCATAACAGGAGTACCAGTGTAAGTGTTGATGATAACAACGCTGTCCTGATGACGGAGGGACACCGTGGCTCGTGTCTAACTGACATCAGTATTTCTGTTACATTGCACATTAAACCTATTAACAACCAAAAAGATAAAATCCGATTACAATAAGGATCTATACGTTGAGATATGCGTCTTCACACTCAACTAATTAGTTGGCACTGACTGTTTTCACTTTGCTCGGTGACATGTGGTATATAAATCATTACAATATGTTAAATGCAAATGGCTGGTAATAGGATAACCATCTGCTCACTGTTGGAAAGTTTGCAGAGGAATGTAGTAAGCTGTACTTCTAATAACGATGCTAAACTCACATCCCTGAAATACCAAATATCTAAAAACAGCTGCCTCCACTGATGCCAACATTACTAATACATCTCTTGCCCTTTTCATTTTCAGAAGTAAACTACATATTGTAAGAGGTAATTTTGTTCTTCAGCATGAACTTGACTTCAAGGCTAGTGCCTGTAACATTAATGTGAACCACCATATCTCGGAGGCTCATCTTTTTCTTAGATTGCGTTGAGTGCTTTTGAGCATCCAATAAATAATCAGGCTGCCCACTCTTCTCAGGACACCTCTTCTTCCACCAATATAATTAAACTTTCTTCCTCCCCTAACCCCTTCTGCCAGGCCCTTTTCCAGGGATGACATGATTTTGTACGTGATAGATTGTTGGCACATTGCTGTCTGCTAACGTATTACTCTAGAGACCATCAAAGAGTGCCTTCCATCTAATAATCTACCATGCCCTACGAGTGTTAAAGATCACCACTGCAAAGAGGGATCAATTATTTTACCACAGACATGTATTATCAGAGGCTGTCACAAACCTTCTTAATGAGCATTTCTGGATACCCAAGTGACAAAGTAATGCATCGGAAAATTAGTAGTGGGACAAGAGTGAAGGACTGCCTGCCAAAGTGGAGGCTGTGCCTTCAAGCTAGAGCAGCTCCTTCTCTCCTTACCCGCTCAGTCATCTGCTGGTCAGGGTCACTATCACAGTGCTTATGTGCTGGCTCCCCCATCAGTAATATATTGCATTATCGCCTATCAGAGAGATTAATATGTTCACATACTGAATTCCCAAGACATGGCTCTCAGCAGTAAAGAAGCCGAGGAATTAATTCAGCTCCCACTGACTGAATGGAAAAGAAGGTTGTGCTTTCATCGTAGTCAGATGCTAGTGCTGCCGTGGCTTTCTTAAGCCACTTTGGGAGGGAGGGGTTGCTGTTTGTTCGGGGGTTACGTCTGCCATGGAGGTGTCTGATTTAAGATTGTGCTGCTAGGGAAGCACCTGCAGGGGAAGAGGCTGCAGGAGAGCTCATTAGCCCGGCAGTTTCTCAGCCCCTGGATGAATTACACAAGAAGATGCTTGCTCTACAGGGTCTCAGAAACCTGCGGCTTTGTGTAGGTATGCTGTCCTGCAAAGCTACCCAAGTTTAAAGAAATGTTAAAGGGAGACGTTCCTGTGCTAACACATTTTCCTTTGTTGCCTCGCAGAAAAAAGGAGCTGTCTGAAGGCAGCACGAATTTGGTGACTCCATTTTGATTCACAATGAACACTTGCCTGTTTCAAAATGGGGTGTCTGCACTTTAAAGTTATCTAGAGCATTTATAGACAGAGCTGGTGGGATGAGTTGCACTTTATAATACCTCAAAGGCATGGTGCCAGCGCTGGGAATTTGATAAGCTGGGGTCCTCAATTGGATTCCAGCAATGGTCACAAGTTTTAGGAAGCTCTCATTTTAAATTGCAAGCAGGGGAAAAACAGGATTCTTTCTCTTTAATTGCATTAGTTTTATTGAACTGAAGCATTGCTTCAGTTCCCAGAATGCTTTATATATATTTTAATGCAAGTTACCAGAGACAGAACAGTAGCAGGACTGTTTATTGTTTCTGACTTTTATATTTGGTAAAACTGATGTTATTCATTTTCCCATTTAACTCTCTCGTGCATTAAGAATCTTTAATTTGGGGGATGGTGTTTATCAAAGTCATTATAAACATATTAATTTCGACTTCTTTGATTTGGTGATACTTCTATATTGTTTTTGTTCAGTCCTGTTCAGAACAGCCAGGCCAAGCCAGGCAAACACGAACTGGACTCCAGGAACCTTCTGGTAGCCCTGTGTGCGAGAGAGGGAACATTAAATTCATGCCCTCGGTAGACAAGCCTTTAGGTTTTATTTGACGTATGCTGCTAGCATTCACTGTGACACAAATGTCCTGGCAATCGGATGCTTTCCATCTGTTGTTTTGGGGGAAGAGGGAGGGTCATTTGAGAGGTCTGAGGTTTTTTTAGCCTTGCATACCTTGGCTGCATTTCTATAGCCTCATCACATTTTAATTGGCTCTAGATCTTCTCATTATACTTATTGAACTGTGGGGCGATTCTCCCTTGCTTACAGCTAGGGTTGTGGATTTTGCCACGTAAGCACAATCAGGAATTGACTTGAAAGAACATTTCAAAACGTTATCATCTCCCCCCATCAGAGCACAGCACAGCAGTTCCCCTGCCCTTCAGCACAGCAGGGGGAGAGGAGCGGGCAGGAACAAGGTGCAGAGAGGGCAGGTGGGACAGGGGACAGAGCTGCGATATGAGAAGGCATCTGTTTTGTCGGTGACCCACTTTGGGAAACCCTCCTTCCGCACCACACATAGCTCCAGCTGCTCATTTCTAACTGTTTTCACTTCTCTCTTTGGTGATCAGCACTCCTTCAGTGGTATCACATGGGAAATCGCTGCCCGTGTGGCTCATGTGGAACCATGCCTTCTTTCCTTTGAATGCTCCTAAAATAATTCTTCCAGCAGGACAGCAAAACAGCAAGGAGCCAGTTACATTTTTAATCACTCATGTCCCATAGGAATTGCAGCCTGCCAGCAAGGGCAGCTCTTTCCCCTTTGCAACACAGGAAAAGAATTGAAAGATGGGAAGCTGGGTTCCAGAATGGTTTGTTACAGCTATTAATGAGCTAAAGATCAAAAAATCTGAGCGTCATTAACTGCTAATGTTCTGCCACTGAAAATGTTTAACCCAATCCACAAGCTAGATGTGAAAAAGTGGATTTCATCCCCTTTTTCCATTTTTTTTCTTCAGAATCGTGAATGGGGACTAGAGAAACAGTTGAATGAAGAGAACAGAGAAGTATAACAACTTTATATTTCACTTCCACTGTACATATCTCATAAGGAGTTTTAATACTGCAGAGTCCTTCCCCACCCAGACCAGATAGCAGTATTTTACCTTCCCATCAGTTAGCCACTGCAGAGGTAACCTTCAACGTGGTGATTCTTTCCTGGATTCGTCCTTTCATGTGAATGATGTGTACAAACATCACATCTCAGATTTGGTATCTTAAAATATACCTCTAGAATTTTTGTCTTTGTTTGTTTTTACAGATACAGAGTCACTATATTGAGAGATCAGATTTTGCAATTTCTCTTCATTTCAATGGCTACTTTTTGAGTATAGTGCAGGCTTTGGGTTTTGTGGTCTATATGTTTGCTTGCCTGTTAATGCTTCATAAAATATACATGCATTAAATAGGAGAGATGCAGTAGAGTGATACCACCAGAATGACAAACGGTTGCAAGTCAATTCCAGAAGGATACGCTTTTAACACAGTTCATAGTCTCCTCACTGTGTGGTCATACGCAGGTTTTGACTAACAAATGCAGTTAATGTATAACTGACATTCAGCCTGCCTGTGAGTGGTGGAGAGGAGAGATTTATGCTCTGCTTCCTCCCCGGGAACAGCTTCTGCAATTTAACGCGGGCTGACTGTGCTGTAACAGAAGAGAAGCCTTTTTGAGAATCGTGCAGGTATAGCTGCAATACCAACGTAATTAATGGAACATAAAGCCCAGTCTCAATGCCCCATACCCAGGCACTTCGCCATAATTCATAACACACAACATGTGTACTTCTTTATATCCTCATACACTTAGCACATTAAAAAAAAAAAAAATCAGCTGCTATAATTGCATTAGGCAAGCAGGACAGGTGTGAGGAGCAGGTGAGGCTTCATCCTAAGAAACTCAAAGGCAGCAGCCAAGAGCATTCGTCCAGCCTCGCATCCACACGAGCAGGTGCCAATAAAGCAGAGAGCGGGCGATGGCTGTTCTGACATGGGTTTTGCTGGGGTTCTCAATCTACAGTGCATTTAACTTGAGAGGAGCCTGTTACAAACTAAGACCATTTGAAAAAAAAATAATAATAATAGTTCTTAATCTTCAGGGGTAGGCTCAGCACCCAAAAAGCCAGAGATTATCATGGAGGAGTAAAACTGAAACGAAACACGAGTGTTTTCCATAGAAGAAGAATGGAATTAAGATGTATTCTGAAAGACACAGTCAGCTTCTCTTACATGAAGTTTGGACAGATGCCAGAAGCTTGTTCCCTCTGTGATATGATTATATGGCCACTAAGTCATTTGGTTCAGCCAATTTGCTGTATATCATGATAAAACTGCATATAGCATAAAACCCACAAAGTTCTGCCCTTTCCCTCTCCTGAGGTTTTCTGCGCAATGTGAAAGCAGAGAATAGTTCTAACAAGACCTGGGTGTACTCCTGTGTAATCCTCCCCTCCTGGCTCGTGTAGGTCACTAGGCGGAGATGCTGAGCACATACAGGAATAGATGAGGAAAGACGAGGAGAAGTAATGGTGGTGACAGGAGGTCATGACTGCTGTGAGCACCATCCTAAATCCCAGTGGAACTGTCTCCTTCCTCCTCCTTTGCAGCTCTCAGTGTTTGGCAGCGAGAACACTAGCACTGGAATACATCAGACACAAACACCAACTCCTTCATCCTCAGGAGGATTGCTTATGAAAATATTTCCTAATAATGTGGCTATTATACTTTTCTTTTTCTTTGTTTTTACTGGCATAATTCAGAAGCTTTCTGATAATTATGTCCGCGTTCATTAAGGATAAAGCTCTGCAATGCAAGAGTTGTTGTTAGGGCCTCACAATGCACCTTGTCTCTTCCCGCTAGTCAGGTCTTCAGGGCAAATCCCTCTTCTGCTTTTCACTGGATGGCAGCTTTCTGCCAGTGTGCAAACAAAAAATGAACAGCGGTCTTCTTAACACTATGGTCTGAAGAAAGCCATAATGCCAGAAGCTATCATTCACTATTTGACCATGCCCCAACAGGATCCTCTCCTTAGTGCATCTTTCTAGATCTACTCCTCACAATATACTGCTGCTTTACAAATGGGTGCAGGTAGGCATCCCGGTATTAACAACAATTATTTTTTTCTTCATATCTAGGTTCTTCCTCTGCTTACATCTACTAGTTCTCTGGTATTGTTCATTAGAGCTACGTGTTGTTTATTTTATTTTATTTTATTATGCGTATATGTATACACATACATTTTGCTTCCAGTTTAGCTCAAATATACTGTGAGAACAGAAACAGCCGATACATTTTCCACTGGAGTTTGAGGCTGAGGAAGCCTGCATAACATTTCAGGGAAAAGGATAAAGTTTGTGTAGGATTTCAAAAGCTGTGTTGGGCAAGATAAAAGTGCAATGGTTGATTCTTCAGTATAAATACACACTGATTGTTTTTTGTCAGCAGTATTTCAGCTTGCCCTATGACAAACTTACATTACTCATAACTTGCAATCTATTCCTTAACTTTTCAGTTTAAGTTGTTTCCTGGGGAGAGGGGGGAAGAGAGAGAATGTGCAGAATGTGAAGGGAAGTATTGATTTGAGATATTTAAAATGTAAATTAAGTTGTTTAGTTCTTCTACTATATCAAATATTGCAGTCATTGGATCAAATTCAAACTTCTCTGTCCAAAACGTGCTCCTGACCCCTCTGTTTTCAGTTCAGTTTTGCTCCAGCTTCTTTCTTAACATTCTTTGATTTACCCAAAATTTATTAAACAAACATGAATAATAAATATTTCAGCGCACTTGAAGGCCAAAAACAATCGCTGTTTTATTCAAATCTGACATTAGGTCACAGCCTTAAGTCCCTGCTTTGAAACTACAGGTCCTTTGTCACTTAAATTTCAGGAATAATATCAAAGCAGTATCATTAACCTCATTTCACACAGACCTGCACTGTCTCCTGTCCCATGGCACATGAATCTGGGGCAAGGGCAAGTCCTAAACCCACGAGCAGAACTGTTCTGGCACTGGAGGAAAAGCGGTCGGCACTGGTGGTGGTACTGCAAGCAGCAGGTGTACATGTGTGCCCACGTGAGTCTCCTGCTCATTGCTCCAAGGCCAACGCCAGAAGCCAGGTCTCCTCTCCCATTCCCTACCTGAGGTCTGTGCGCTCCTTTCCAGCTGCATCTAATAAATGAACAGGACTGCCTAGCTCTGGCCACCCACCTGTGAGGAGACCAGGTTATCCATTAGGAGCTGTACCCACAGACAACCTCTTACACTACTACATTCACATTTACCATTGGTAAAAAGCCATTAAATTTGACCCATGGTACCATCTATCTCAATCTTTCTAGTGCTAAAGAGCATTTGTAGTTTTCTCACTGACTTTAATAACACATAATAAAATGTTTGCAGAACCTAGACAATGTAAGGACTTCACCACAACACTAACTACTGTCTATAATTAAGTAGTAATCATAGGGTATTTTTGAAAAAGAAAACAAGCTTTCAGCTAGATAGAGTTTGCAACTGAAATACAGTAGGTGAAATAATTGTTCTCCAAAATCAAAAAGAGAAGATGCAGTTAGAACTTTATTTCCTAAATAGTTTAAAATTAGTCCCATTAAATTAATTTGACTGCGCTCTATATTTATACCAACAGGGCTAGAGATAAGATGGCCCGGTAGCTCTTTTTCAGTAAGTTAGCCATGGCAGGCTGAGTTGCTTTTGGCATACTTCAAGCACTATGCACAGACACAAACCACTCACTTCTCATCTAGTTTTCTTCAGCAGCAGAAAGAACAGGTATTTGGAAGTAGAAATTATTCACAAGAGCAACTTCTGTCAGGGATGGCTAAAAGTATCTTCAGAATTCAACCCACATTAATAAATACTTTTGACTAATTTTATTTATTTTTTTTTTGAAACCTCAGAAAAGGCACAATTTTTCCTTTAGAAATGTTTTTGTTCAAAAAAATGTCAAAAATAATTTCTGAAAAGAGATTTTAAACCTGAAAATAAAACCACACATTTCATTTGACACAAGTGATTTTTTCCCCCCAGTTTTTTTTTTTCAGTTCAGCCAGTGAACTGAATAATCAATTATTCGCACAGCCCTACTGGCAAATAATTCTTATCACAATAATTCCAGAGGGAATTATACTGTGACAAGGAGCTTATATTGTATGGAATTTAAAAGTTTGAAAATGGAGGCTAGCATGATAAACAAGGAGAAATGTTCTGTTCAGTTTGGGCGCTTTTCTCTTTCAAATTGTGACCTCCAATCGCGATGAAACTAAGAAGAAGGGGAAAAAAAAAAAAAAAAGAGAGAGAGAGAGAGCAAAAAAATAGCTCTCTATATTTTCAAGTGGATTTGGAGTGTCCATTTTGGAAACAGTAAGAAGCATCCACTTCCCATTTATTTTAAATGGGGCGCAAGTCCCAAGCATTTTGAAAGTCAACCCTAATGTAACTCAAGAAAACACCAGAACAAAACCACTTTTGAAATATTTAGTCAGGTTCGTTTGCTCTGAACAGTGAGTTTTACAGCCTGCTGCTTTGATAGTTTATTCATGAATATCTCAGAACACACTCTACAGAGGAACATAGGTACTTCGAAAAAGAATAGGTGCTTTTGAAAAGAATGTAGGTGCCTTATAATTATCCCTAAAGTTAAAGTTCAGCAACGTGATTTTTCAAAAAGAGATCAATTAACCTGCCCATGTAGCAAGTTCTTTCTTCTCCTTACCCTTTATGAGAAGCATCAGACTGAGCTCCCATCAGAACACAGCGGAGAACAATAGTTGGGATGCTGCAGCTCTCGTGCAGAGCGACCTGCCAGGTACTTTTCTTATTCTGGTAACACACAGCAATGGCAGCACTGCAGAGGGAGAGATGCAATTCTAAGTCCCTGAACGCAACTAACACCTAGCAGTAACATCAATGACCAGAAGCAGAACAGCAAAACTCTGGGACAGGGGGGCCAGCAGGGCAAATGTTACCTGTATAAGAAGGTGTGCTTCAGAGTGATTGCAGTGTTGTGTCTTGGCCAGTGGTTTCTGTACAGAGGAAGAGAAGGTGTAAGCCTAAAAAGAGGAATATGAAGGTACTTCTCAGATTCAAGTGTTAGTTTTAGGCTAATCTGTGTATGTACAATACAAAAATAGTTTATATATTTATCATTTTAAAATATCTACCAAGAGTGCAGGTCACCCAGTCGTATGCCAAAAGTGTCATGTCAGGACTCTGAGGAGTCTCAGAAGAGAACAAAATAAATTCCATTGCTGCTAAGCTCTCGGTTATCCTGGTGGCTTTCCCAAATGTCCTGTCAGTGCACAGACACCTCATAGTGACATTGAAATTAAAGTCTGCTTTTAGCGATATTTCTTTACCTTCCCCCACACACCTCCTATAAAAAGATAAAAGAAGGAAGTCTGATTTTGATGTACATTTCTTTTTAAAGCACTGGAGTTCTAGGCTTTTTAAGGACTTTTAAGTTATGCATGACTATATTTATTACCAGGACTTAATTGGAACGAGAACATGGCCTTTGCTCTTTACATGTGTTTTATTGCTAGTTTGTGCGCATTGTTGGTAAACGCAGAGCAAACTTGGCCAGAATATTTAGGAAGAAGAAAAATAAGAAACAAGACTATATTGCTTTCCTTTTCTTTTTGGAGACAAGTCTGACTCCTTTCTGGCAGCTTTCAAAAAGAGATAAGTGGGGTCTCCTGATCGAGCTCTAAGCTTCACCGCAGTCCCCCAGCCCTCGCTCCAGCTCCACTTTCCTGTCCCAGCCAGGCAGACGCAGCTCGAGCACCGCTGTGAGCTCTCTGGGCAGGATTAGTCACCTCCAGCAAATGATGCGACTGTGCAGTTGCTTTTCGCTGAATTAGGACTCATTTTCTCCATATAAACACTGTTCTCTGTGTTGGTTTTGAAATGGAGGCAGAAGTCTCCTCAGGGTTTTGTTGCTTGAGTAAAATTCTCTCTCCTCCGCACATGAACGTGAAATAAGAGCTCCGAAGTGGAGCTGGTCACAGCAGGTGCCTATCAGAGAAAGCCCAGGGGAGAACACCCCTCACAAAACCCTGGTACCGGGACCAGCAGGAAGGCCTTTCCTCTTGCTGACCACGGCGCAATGCAGACTGAGCTACTCCTTGCACCAGAGCTCTCCGAGGGGTCTCATTTTGCCAAGTGAAGCCCAGCATTCGATGGCACGGGTGCGTGGGGTGGGTTTGACACCCTGCAGGCACCTCATATCCCTGCACGCAGGGCCCCTGCCCTAATTGCTGCTGGCCCTGCAGGGGGGCAGCCTGAGCCCCGCCAGCACTCGCTCCTGCAGGGGGCACCCAGCAAGGGACGGCAATCCCCAGGGTCGCTGATTTAGGGGTTGTGTGGACGGCTCCTCCCTCAGGAGTACCTCGAGGCATGTTTTCTCTCCAGAGGCAAGCCGTTCCAGCCCATGCACCGCCCTTCTATATATACCATTCCTGCGGCAGTAACTACCGGGGACATATTTGAGCCTTTAAACGAGTTCACAGGAGGTCTCTTAAACAGAAATGCTTTAAAATCTTTTGAAAAGAGCAACAGATGCACTGCTTCACAGAACTGGTTTCCCTGGTGTGGAATTCTGCGCACACCACGGATATTTTTATGCTGCTTTTCTCTATTATAGTCCTCAAAAAGTTACAGCAATCAGTATGAAATTAACCTTGCTTGTTTCTCATGTAGCAGAAATGCTGCTCCCCGACAATGGGTCATGAAAATACTTTATTCCCTACTGTGACACAATAGGTGCTACACCATGAGTCTTTCCTTATGCTGAAGAAAGTAAAGGTATTTCTGCTTCTCAGACGTCTGTCCAACATAAATTGGTCACACAAATTTGTAACAGCTTGCTTTGCATAATTCTGCCTGTAAGAACAAAGGTTTTTTTTCCCCCCCACTGCAGAGTTAAGTAACATTTCTGAATGGTATCATAAGCACGTCTACTTGGACAGTAATTTAATGTCCACAATTTTAGACCTCCTACACAACAAATTGTTCCTTTTCAGTGGTGCGCTGGGAAAAAAAAAATCAGGGTACCAGCTGGCAGCTGATCCTGTGAAATCCTACTTCCAAATAAAGAGAGGAAGGTTGGTGTAATCGCTAGCATCCTAGAGCAGCTTTCTTGGGATTGCTGCTGAGCAGATGTAAGACCAGTATTAATTAAATTAAAACAAACAAACAAACAAAAAAAAAAAAAAAAGTGGTTTCTTAAGAAAGTTAAAAGTGGTGATACACATTAATGCAATGTCAGGAATTTCAAATGTAATGTTCAGATTTGTATCAGGATAAATGGGAAAAGAGGAGAAACAGTGACTCCTAAAGACTTCTGAACTTTCGCTTTTAAGTCTGTTAAGCTGTAAAACTTTGTAGTGTTACATTACTGAACCTTTCATCTGAGGTTTTTGTGTTGCATTCATAACAACTTGGCAGGTTCTGGAACAGACCTGCTATGGGTAACGTAACAACTGTTATGACATAGTGCTTGAATTCTGCCTGGAATAGGTGGGATGTGTTCCACTTATTATAGAGATTAAAAGAGAAGCTGTGTTTAGAATATCTATTCGTCTGTATTGACTTGCAGATAATGACTTTCTGCCCAGTGGATGGATGGCAAACTAAGGCTGGCTAAGCACAGTGTTGGACAGCAGGGGGGGAAAAAAAAAGGCAAATCTCATTCAGCACAGTCCTGAACATTTTTGCATGATCAGACAGACAATGACAAGGTGCTGCCAAGCAGATTACATTATTCCAGCTGGGGAAGACAGAGCTGCCTTCTTGTCCCAGTAGCACTTTTCCACTAACACGGTTCATTAACGCTTACTTAACAGTACTGAGGAAAGTTACTTTACATTAACAGTTACTGAGGAAAGTTTCAGCTGTTGTCTTTTCTCTCCCCTAGTTGTTCTTGATATTTAGAACAAACCAATTAAAACCCTTGTGAGACATCGTGACAACTCCGAGCATCTAGGCTGTGTAGTACCTCTGCAACAGATGTGCTTCCCCCGCTCCCGTCCCATCCTATCAGCGCAGGCAAGAGAGAGATCGCTGTGTGAAGTACAGGAACTTTGTAGATGAGACCAAAGAGATTCCACTGAGAAAGAAGGAAAATTTCTAGAGAGAGAAAGAGAGGAACTAATTGTAACACTGATTACAACTGAAAACAAGAGTTTACATCCGCTGTTTTTTCTCCCTTCTTCAGCAGTAGTCTGGGAACCTACCAAAACAATCACTAGCATTAAATGTTTACTTGGCAGCACTGCATGAAACTGTCATTATTCATCTTCATCTTCGTGAGAGATTTTGCTTCCTCTCCAGGAGAGGCATGGCTGCAATGCACCCCAGTTTTGGCATCCTCCAAGCAGGTAATAAAAACTTCCCCTTTCTGAGGCTAAAGGTTAGAGCACAACAGATGCATGGAAAAAGTGTAAAATACCAGCACCCTACCTTCTCCTCAGCTGCGTCCTTACAAGCACGTCACACCTGGGCTTCCTATCTTCCATTCACCCCCGGTTTCCATCCCGTGCTCTCAGATCTGCCATTCAAAATAAAAAGATTATCTGCCATTATTTTGTACTCAACTCTAAAAATACAGCCACTGAGCCTAGAATAATATGAATGAAAGCTGGAAACAATTTAGAGCACATTTCAGACAGTGTGAACTAACATAATTTCATTGATTCTAGTGCAGCCAGATGGATTTACATCAACTAAGAATGTGTTCACGGGTGAAATTATTTGTGGAACATGCTGCTGGCAAACTCGTGCAGATTTTATAGCCACTCTCTTTATTGACACATTTGCATGAAAACTAATATCTCCAAAGAAAAAGAAAAAATGAATATTTGGGAAGGGGATGGAAGTTAGGTCTCTGTAACAGCTAACAACAGCTACATTTGCAGGCAGATGTATTCCAGCTTTAGCACTTAGACACTATAATGAGTGTTTTCATACAGACTCACAAAGAGACATAGGAATAGCATTGCTCTTGTTCTACTGCTGGAAAAATTTCTTACAGATTAAGATCAACAAGGTCCTCAAGCACATTTGTGGGTTCCCAGCCTTACTAAGGTGTTTGGGTAGGGCTAAATTAAATAGTATCTAACTCCCTTTCCTAAATTGCATTGCTTTATGAAACAACAGATGCCTTAAAATCTTTTTTTTTTTTTTTTTGCAACTGTTTACAAGAGAATTTTAAATGAAAATTAGAAAAATCATTTGGCCATTCCACTAGGCTAGGTGTATCTATGTATCTAATGTTAAATATAGGTATTTTTAATGCAGTAAACTGAAATAACTTAAATTAATTGGTCTGTTCTGTTGGGTAGAAGCATCATTGAATTATTTTTACACTGTGGACCTACGAAACTGAAGGAACTGAGCATTTCCACATCTGTTGGTCTTTAAGTTTTTGCGTTTGTTTTTTAATCTAGAATCAGAAGTTTGAAATGCTTAAGTTCTTAGTTGTTTTTAAGACATTTAATAGATTACTATTACTGCCTCCACCCTTCTGTATTTGCATTCTGAGTGTAGTTAATCTAGCTTGTAAACATTTTCAGTTGCTGCTTTCTGTTTTGAAGGACATCATCTAGTAAACTAACTCATTTCAGGAACACTTAGTTTATTTTGTGGCACAAGACTAAATATCACAAGAACAACTTCTCTGTTCTACAGCAGATACAGAGGAGAACATAACGATGAACAGGAGGGAGACCATTTTTGAGTGTTTGGACCACTTTTTTAATTTCTGTAAAAGTGTTTTCTGAGGATGACACTGAAATATTCCCCCCCCCAAAAAAAAAAAATAACTTTTAAATAAATGTTTTACCTTCATAGAAACTAAATGTTCCAGCCTCTGATCTTTCTAAATTGCTTCTTATTTTTTATTTTAGCTTAATAATTGAATTGATCAGCTGCCGAAGCTGCAGATTTAATTCTGTTATCACATGATAACATTACATAAAGCAAAATCTACTGGATTGTGGTTTGATGAAAGAGGCAAAATTGTCTCTCAGGCCAACACTTTGTATGCTGAACGTAATGCCAGATATAAACTTCTGAAAGCAGAGAAATAAAAGAAAATGACAGCATATTGCCAAATAACTACTTTATTTATATAGTAAAAATACTCTGGGGGAAAAGGCAAATGACAAAGGCAAGCATTTCATTGCAATCCTTACTGCTATATAAAATCTGTTCAACATACAAGTGTATTAAAACATAACATGAACTCTTTAATGCATTAGGAAATGACTTTTTTTATACCTAAAAGACATTATTTAGCATGATGTCCAGGGGTTTTTACTGTATGCACTTGAGTTCTGTGAATGAGATACATCTTTTCAAAACCATGAGTTAAAAAATGCATTTGGTGATCCATCTGCTATTCATAGTTCTTTAGAAATACCAATTCTGATTTTGTTTTACTGCAATCTTGTTTTTTTTTTTCTGCAAGATAACTTTGATTTACAGTAACAGTAAACTCCAAAAAATGATAGCACCAAAGAATGCTCTGTGTAAAGCTATACGACTCTGTCAGCCATAAATCTTAAACATTTTCTAAAAGCCAGTGTATTTCCTTAACCATACTTACCAGACCGCTTAGATGGTCTATGAAAGAAATGAAATGATTTTTTTCAGTAAGTGCTTGGCAAAAGTACGCCTAACGCTTCTGTAGGTTCAATCCTGTGCCCTCACTGTTGCCCTAAATAAAGTCTCTGTATTGTACGTTATCTGAGGTAGGAGGAAGATTGTGCCAAAGCCAGGCATTTGACTCAAGTTTTGGCAGCAGGCTTTGTATTTCTAGCAGTGAAAATCCTGGGATTCTGAGGTTAGGGGATTAGTTCCTCAGCTACTATAGTTAATGAAGTTATACTTTGCAATAATAGCAGAAAATGTGCTATCTTTGATTTTAAGATTATCGTAAGCACCTGGAGGATAAATGTACAGCAGGAGAACCCTCAGCTGACATTAGAGCCGGACGCAGCCTCTGCCTCTTCAGAAGAGCAGGGCTCCAGTGCTTGGGGCCATCTGTCCACGAGGGGCTGGGAGAAGGAGCAGCGAGGGCAGAAGCAGTGGCCCCACTAGTGCTGGCCTTCAAAAGGAAGGCAGCGAGCATCCACCAGGCGTGAACTCATCAGTTACAGGCTGAGACGTGGATCGATCAGAAGTGATCATGCAGTTCGTGTTCGTATTGACCAGCATTTAACTTGACGGTAGCTCCTATTTAAATTATCAGAACTTACCAAAACGTCACTAGCGTGTGGACACAATAAATCATATAAAGGCGTAAATATTTAAATTCAGCCCTTGCGTGGTCTTATTGTTGGGCTGGCTCAGCGCAAACAGTGGGCAATTCCATGCCCTGCATGTTATATTTTCTGTATGTGTCTTAGGAAGTTCTCACTCCTATGGGAAAGGGAATTATGCTGCTCTTTTGGACTTTGTTTTCTTTTTTAATTTCAGGCTCTCTAAACTGCTTGCAAGTAGGCCACTGAGAAAGCAAAGCAAAGCAAACATGCTCTCTGAGTCTGGGTTTTGCTGCTCCCCACTAGATACATTAAACTCATCTGAGGGAGAATAAGAAGCTATTTTCCCCAATTTTCCATACTGCCTGTGGGAATCTAATTCAATTTCCTCCCAAATTTAGCAAAGAAAACAGTAAAGAACAAAGTTGAAGAGGCTTCTGTAAATCTCTGGATTCTAGGTACCGAGGTGCTGTAGGATTACTGAGCACAGGTTAAACTTCTTTTCCAGCCACAAAGCTACTTACAGATTTAAGAAGCTTAAAAACCTGATCCAACATTAGTCCTTGATTTGCAAATGAAAAAGTAGTATATCTACCTATACAAAGTTATATTTGTTATTATTGAATTTTTTTATCCCTTATTATTGATGTAGCCCCATTCCACAAAGGAATCTTACTTTCAGTGGGAGATTATGACGTAGTAGATAAATTCATGGAAAAAGACTGGCAACCAAATGCCTTTCCAAAAATAAACAAGTGAAACAAAGGACACACATTTCATTACTCTCATTAAGCATCTACAGTATAGCAGCAGACTACAGAGGCCTTATCCATAACTTCCAGAAAAAAAGATGTAGTTCTTTTTTTGGTCTTTTTTTCTGCAGAGCATCATGGACCTGACATATTCATATGGCTCAAAAACACTGAATAAAAACCAGAATTGACTTTTCTGCTTCACACGAGTTGGAACATTTGTTCAGCAGACCTACTTAAAGCCAGCAACCCAGGCCATTTTCTGATTGCCACCTGGCCTTACTTGTTTTGACCCTTTTAGCTCAGAACTCCCTCAGATGGCTAGTCCCCGCAGAGAGCACTGGTAGCCTAGATTGCAGTAATTATCTGTTACCTCTTTTATGTGTGTGTTCTCACTGTCTATTCCTCCATCCTCGCAGAAATAAATTGGCCAGCAATCATTGTATTTCTTCACAATAGCACCCTTTATACCTGTTTTCATCCCCACAAAATCTGCTTCAATAGTAAAGCCGTGTAGACTTTTATTAAGCTTTGGAAATCAGGATAAGGACTCGTATGCTTTGGGTTGTGTTTTTTTTTTTGATATGACATGGAAAAATCCTATGATGTAATGGGTGATAATGAGTAACAGTATTCAATAGATGTGAGGTGTCGAGACTAAATAAGCCCTCTATAAAAAGATGTTCCACTTGTTATGAGAGATTTAAAGGGAAAACAGTTTTATGTATGTATTTTCATGTTGTTTTCCTTCTACATTCAGCAGTACAAGAATTTTGGCACTTACCTGTACAGACAGTTTCTCAAGTTATGACAAGTTTGTCTCATAAAGTGACAAAGAAAATATTTAAATAAAAAACACCCTAGATGTAAATCTCAAAAGAAAAATAATTCAGATACAAAGCTGTCTTTATCCCAACTATTTCATGATGTTTTAAAGGTGCATATATTTTAACTTCTGCTTTCTTAACCTATCAAGAGGACAATATCTCTTCCTCTTTCATTGCTGAGGCATCACTTAAAATGTATTTACAACATAGAATTTCTGTCTTTGGCTAAATCATATTAGAAAGCTGGATCCCACTGGCGAAGCTGCTTCAAGGTCATTAGTAACCTTGAGAGGGATAATGTAGGTGACAGCATTAACACCTTCGATGTCATGCTCAAAACAGCCGGGTCCTTTAGGACAACCAACGAGGTGCTGGAAGTAGCTGCTAGCACTGAGGAGCTCACTAAGGTGACTTTATTGCTAAGTCTGTTTTCAAATGCCTCTTGTAGGCAGTGCTTCCCAGCATTAAACCTGTGGGGATGGTATTTTATGTCATGTGCACACCACCCTGTGTGGGCAGTCAAGAACAAACACGCCAAACCTTGTGCAAGTTCTTAAATTGGTGCAGAGAGCTGACCCATGGCATGTAACAATTAAGAATCCATATAGAGGGCTTGCAAGTGTGTTTTAAGACTATTTTTTAAACTTTAGCTATGACCTAGAATGATCCAAAAATGTATCTAAGTGAGGAACATATGGCTAGCTGTAAAAAAAAAATATAAATGTATCAGAGCTTCTCTTGTCTTTCTTTCTCATGAATGATCCCTTCAACATAAACGATCCCCTCATGTGCCCCCCAGTCTGTTGGTTGGCACTCACATGCAAGTGAATCAGCACGCTATTAGCAATTACCTTGGCGATATTTACAGCATTTTAATGTCAGTTGTCTATATGTAAATAGAATCTGTGAGGAACGCAGCGCGCCCAGGGCTCCTGCTCCCACTAAAACAGAGCTGTTCCTTGAACACGCCAGAATGCTTCCTACACCTTATATAACTGCCAAAAATATCATTTAAATTGCTTTATGACAAAATAATGAGTCTGTCAAAGATGAGTGGTCAGAAAAACAAATTTGTTCTCCTACACAATTAGAGTTTATAGTGTTGGACAGCAATATCAATCTCCAGTGATTCAAAATTGGATTTGCACGTTGGAGGGAAATGTGTTCTCGTGTGTGCTGTAACCAGGCTGCCTAGGCAGGAAACATTCTCACAGGTTGAACTGGAAAGATGGAAATCAGATGAGCTGTAGAAACATCAGGATGAAAGTTTCCAAACAGAGAACTGTTGTGGGGACTTGGTGTTGACTTTCACAAGCTCAGCACAAAGCAGCTCCCACAAATAAAAAAAAAATAATAATAAATAAATAAATAAAAAGAAGTCTAGAAAAAACTCACCAGCCTTAACAAGCAGCCACTATTCCCTTCAGGCAGACACCTGTCTCAAGGCCTGTATCCCCCCATAGGTAACCTAGCTGTTCAAGGGTAGTAGGGTCAGCTGCTCAGGAACAAAGTAGAAGCAGAACAAGCAGACTCTGTACAGGATTTTCTGATACAACCAATTTACTTTCACATGCTTGTTAAAAGAGCCATGTACATTGACACCAATTAGCAGATGTACCTACACTTATTTCCTCCACCTGTTTCCTTACCAGTATGCAGCAGTCTTCCAGAGCCCTAGCAACTTCAGCTTTCCCTCAGCATTTCTTTCTGCCTAGATCAGTTTGCTTTCTCAGAGCGATGTCCCTCCAACAAACCAGAAATCTTCCCCTGCAAGAAAGCAAATTGGTTCCTGTCTCTCACTTATTTCAGTGGTTACACACTCACTGCTTCCTTCTCCTCTGAGCCCTTAGGTTATTTTGTGTTATCATGATTGTGTGTATCTTCGGTTCAGGAGTCTTCTATTTTCATCTTCCTATGCACAGAAAAACAACCCATCACTTTTCTTAATAGCAGTGCCATTTAACAAAAACTTAGATCTCTGTATAGCAAGGCATATCTCATACACTGATTTCCAGACAGGTATCTTTCATTCTCCAGTGGTTAATCATGGAAAATTTACTTCACAATTGATGCAAGTCTTTAAACAACAGCATTTTGGAAACAATATAAAAATGAAGCGCATTTTCTTATGTCTGGCGTGTCTAATATGTTTTGGTAATTTCCATTTGAACAGTGCCAATCCTGTTTTTCTTTAGAATGAGTGTTGCTCAAATAGGAGCAGTTTCATGTGCCTCATTCCTAGCACCGAAGAGAATACTACACCATCTACTGTATTACAGATTCTTGTAGATTTTCTTCAGCAGCCACTTATGACAACTGCAAGTTTGTTTTACCCTGGGGATATATATGTATGTGACCAGTTGCTTCAGGTCATATTCCTTGCAAATGGAAGTCAGCTTGACAGCTGTTAATTTGCACTTGGCCATTCCGTGTGTTGTTTTGCTCTAATTATTGGTCAGTGTATGGAACAGGTGACAAATGCCCACACGAGAACCCTTTAAATCACTACATGTACAGTCATTAGGAAAACAAACAGACGGAGTCATTAAATACCAGTTTTCTCTCCAGCCCCAAACAGAAACAGATTTTAGCCATAGCTGACACTTATTGGAAAGGTACGGGGGAAAAAAAAAAAAAAAAAAGTAACAAAATGCTGTTTATGAAGCTAGTTTTCCCATTCTGTACATGTCCTAGTTTCAGGCAAAGAGAGGAGTGTAAGGAAATACAATTGTTCAAGGAACAGATGCAGAATCTCATTTATCTAATGATTTTGCACAAGGTTTGATTAGCTGTTATTTCCTGAGTTAAACTAAAACAATACACCTACTAAAATATTTCCTCCGACCTTCAGATACTACAATTATATCAAATTAGAACAGGGAAAAAAATTGCTTTCTGAGCAAGACATTCTTGTCCAGCAAGTGCTGGCAAAACACCATTACACTGAGCTTAGATTTCTCAAGGTTCCCTTCTACTGAAGTGTGCCATTGTAGAGGATATTTAATTCAAGCCTGTTTTCTCAGACTCCCAGGGCCTAATTCAGATCTTAATTTGGGCCAGAGTCTCTAAGGACACAAACAGAGAACTTGTTTTTATCCATGAGTAGCAAGTAACGCCTGAATTTTTGCAAGATTGTAGACCTGTCTGTAGTGAAAATTATGAATAATTTAGTTGATCTCAGTGGAGCTGCGTTAGTGAAAACAAGAAAAGATTCAGCATCTTGGAGTCTTGGTGAAATTAGTGCTGTTAGACCTGTGTGAGTTGAAGATAATATAACATGCTGTTTGAGCAATGTCTTGTGAAACAAGTTAAAACAATCACAAGTCCCTATGCCGAGAAGCAGAGTGGTTGCCATAGAATGTGCTTTAGTAAAAATTAATCTCAATTTAAACACAGCTCTAAATAATATCCTACTTCTTTTATTTTTGCCTTTTAAAAATAGGTGTAAGTGCAACCTTCACGCTACTGGCTGTAAAGAAGAAAACAAAAGACTACTTTGTGAATGTGAGCATAACACAACTGGCCCAGACTGTGGAAAATGCAAGAAGAATTACCAGGGCCGTCCGTGGAGCCCTGGCTCTTATCTGCCTATACCTAAGGGCACTGCTAATATCTGTAAGTAGCTCTGTATAATAAGAATATTTCATTATTAAAGTTCTGCCCGTATCATGACTCTGAAGGAAGATTAATTTTGGGAAAAGTTTTTCCTTCTTTTATGACACAATATGTATAATTTGACAAGGTTAAGAGCACATTAATTGTAAGCACGCATACCTGTGCTATTACCTGCTTGTAAATATTTTGCATGAGAACTGCTTGCTTGCATCCATGGACAAATCCCTGGGCACTGCATAGAAAGGGCTAAGGAATGAAAAAGGGTACCTTTCACATAAAGAGCACACACGGGAGGGAAAACAGTGGGAATATCTGCCGTACTGCTCCAGCTGAGAGCTCACTCAGCTCTCCACCCATACATCCTTATTGCTTCTGGATTCGAAACAACCTCAGCATCAGATGAGGTCATTACTGAAATTTTGTCCATTGAAGAAAATTTAAAAAAAAAAAAAAAAGACTAAATCCTTGCTATTAATAACTAGATCTAAAGGTTGATAAGGAAGTTTGTCCCTGATGTTGACCTGCAGTCCAGATTCACATGCAATCTTATTAATCTCTGTGTTTAAGGGGGAAAGCGAGGACAAAAACTGGATTTTTATATCTGCCTGTTTCCAACTAATACCCATTAAACAATGTCCATACTCACCATTCCACACATACTATTCCAGAACTCTTTTATATCATCCAAAGGAAGTTATTGGCAGCTGCATTTCCTCATCTTGGACAAGATTAAGTCAAACAGAACACGATGCTGAAAGAGAGGTTGTGAAGACAAATATCAGCATCAGTTCTTCCCTTCATGCATGTATGATATACACAATGATTCAGATCCTCCTAGCCTGAGTAAGATTTCTTCAAATTCCTTTGAAGAAAGCATTGAAGAAGATAACAGTTCTTTTGACAGAACTTACTAGCTTCTTTTAAGAAAAAAGTCCAGATTTTTGCTCTGATTAAAAGCAAAACATTCATTTCTAGAATATTAGAATATAAAAATTTACGGAAAAGTTATGTGGGAGAAAGAGATATATACTGCCCTGAATGAAAACTTTAAAACCAGGAGCAATGGGCAGTGCTCAGAATGTTATCTAAGACTTCAAAGCAGCAGCTGTGAGGAATCAAGACTCAAAAATGAGTATCACAGGAAGCAGGACCTTATCAAGTTAAATGTGAGAGTAATAAACCAAGTAACAAACCGTGAAGTGTGGGGGTATGAAATTATGATAAAATTCCTACTGAGTAGAAAAAAATGAAATTTCAAAAGCAGAGGAAAAACATTTTGTAAGAGAATTTACTTTTCCCCATGTTATAAAAAGTGAACATTGCCCACAGAATTAATCCTTTAAAGTTATGTTTGGAAAAAATGGGGAGATTTACTAGCTTGAATTTATTTTTATATGTATTTCTATACATACACATGTTTATGTACATATACATACCATATATAAACATACATGTACATACATGTATATATCATGCAGTTGCTACCCAGAAATCATCCAAACAGGGCACAAAATACATCTGAACATGAAAATGACAATTTTTCTAAATGCAGCTTGTTATGTCAGTTACATCATTTTAAATCAGCTGAGATTGTACCAAAAGAAAGAGTAGGATTAGAGCACGTTGAAAGGCTGCCTGGCGCTTTTTTAAAAAAAACTTTCAAGTCTATTGAGTTCCATCAAAATCCAAACCTGTTGCAAATAAAAAGAAGTTTTTTTCCTGTTGAATGTTATTGTTACTATAGCATCATGAACGTGTAACCTTATTTGGGCTGACCAAAGTGCTCCTCATGCCTCAAATACTGACTTCAGCAGTGCTCACAAGTAGCAATTTATGGAAAACGGGAAGAAGCAGGTGAAGATAGAAGGATTTCCTGTTTGCCATCCCAGTTCCGAGCTGTAACATGGCTTTCTGAGCTGGAGCCTCCTGTGGTGCTGAAGAGAGACACAGCCGTCATAAGTTTGATCTCAGTGACATCTTATGGCAACACACTTCACTTTTTAAAGACACGAGTGAGGTGCATTTCCTTTTGTTTGCTTTCATTGTTTTTATTTGGTTAAACGTGTACCTCCCTAGGAAGAAACAGGGAATCATACAACCATTTTTACATCCATTATACCATTTACAGCTATATAGACTTGGCAAAGTCTGATCTTGTCACATATAAAAGCCACACCACATCCCTGGTTACCTGTGCTGTTCCTGCTCTCTTCTGATTCTACGAGGTCATTTTTGGAATTGGCGAGGCTAAAACTGCACAGCATGTTCTAGACACGAGCACAACATGGATCTTTTACAGTGGCATAAAAATGCGTGTGCTTTGTATTTTGTTATGACACGGCTCAGCCCTTGAGTCCTTTTTAAGAACTGGTGTCATGGCGACAACATTTCTTCTGGCATCAAGGCTGACATAAGTGACAGGTTGTGTTACAGTTGTTCATTCAGAAATGTCATATTTGAGTTCCTTCAAAACACTGTTTGGGTGAACACTACCACCTACCAATTCCTATTGTTCAATATTACTTTTGTCTTCTAAAACACCTTCAGGTGATGGGAGACATTTGGAATCTTCCTCAGTTTGTGAGGATCTCTCTAACCTCCTTTGTTGCAAACATCAGTGCACACAATTAATTTTGCATTCAGGATTTTTATACCTTGATTGCCTATCTACCCAATCATCTCTTTGTGAAGCCTTCTGCTTCTGGTGTGTTTATTTTAACACAAAAAAAAAAAAAAAAAAAAAAAAAAAAAACACTTTTATGTCTGCAGCAAGTTTATTCTTAAAACACTGTGGTTTATATTTAACTTGATATAAGTTTATGCATTTTTCCCTATCTTTCTCAATTGACCTAACTTACACTTTTGAGGTGTGTCTTTCTGAAGTCTTCTTTATTCTGCCTGTTAGGTTGGGTTTGTTTTGATTTTAGCATAGTTCATTTTTATAAATTCTTTTTTTTTAATTGCTTATACATAATTATTCTGAGTCTTTCATACATTTTTACTTGTATCTATGCTATCTGCATTACATTTTTTAATCTGTTCATTTCAATTTCATTTTACCTTACTTCCTCATTTTTATCTGCTCTCTCTCTGAAAGTGAAATATTACTGCAGTGGATTTATTTATTTATTTATTGGTCTTCTTCCTTCTCAACAACTGTGTTGGCTCACTCCAGAAGTGGTTCTCTGATAACTGCTCCTTGAATCAGGTCCCATGCACTACTAAGATCTAAATAAGCTTCTCTCATGGGTTTTCTGATTACTCGCTGCAAGCAGCAATCATTCCTGATATGCAAAAGCTGCATTTCTTTTGTCACTTTCTGACTTAATCCAGCATGAGTTGCAGTACATGAATGTTTGCATTATTCTGTAATCTCACTGCATAGGCAATGTAATTTCATTTATGCTGCTGGGTTTATGTCACCACCCCCATCATGTAATCAGTGATGTAGCCCTAGCACTACACTCTCCCTAGTTAGCCACAACCTCTGGAAACATTTTTGGAAACATATCGGTAGAATTAACTGCCTTATCTGTCTTGACTCTAAAGTTCCCTTGATGTTGTACTTCAATTCCCTGGGGATACTCTGTATAATTGGTGCTCCAGTGCTACAGTGTCCCTTTGATTCTTTTCCTTCCTGCAAATTTCAGAGACAACCTTCTTCTTCTAAGACCAAAATATTTTAATTTTGAATGGATTTAAAGGTGGGTTGTTGTTTCTGTTTGTTTTGGTTTGTTTTCTGTATGAGCAATTAAATAAGATATAGTTAAAATGTAGGTATATAAATGAAACAGTCAGAAAACACTGTTTTCACAAGATAAAAAGATAATTTCTCTGGAGGTTTGCTGATTTGGAGGAATTTGCTCACATTCAACAGGGAGCCTAATGACAGTTGCAAAATCTTTCCAAATTGGATCTTTTTTCCACTGTTCTGCTTCTGCCAATAAGAGTTCATCATACCTCTTCAAGCTACAGCTCATGAAATATAAGATCATTCTAGATTATATTCTAGTCATAGTCTAAACCTTGATATAAAGCTGTTATCTATATCCTTCTCATTTTCAGTCAACACAAGTTATACAGAAGAATGCAAAACACTCTTTCTCTGCTTTGCTTGTGGAAGACATCAAATACTTTGTTGTTTACTGGTACTAACAATATTTCCACATTTGTCTACTGCATAGCATTTATTTTATATTTTTCACTCTATCTTATTGACTATTTTGTGATTACATTTATTCCCTTGTGCTGCCACATTCTACGGATAGTTTGTTCGGCAATATGTTTTGACACTCAAAGTGAACTTATTGAATTTCTCTGTGCTTGGTATTACAAGATAGCTTTTCTCCTCAGCAGTCATATGTGTCTGACAGCACTAGCCCTTTTCTTCCTCCTGTTGTTTAGATCATCTCTGGCACTTATGTTCTTTGCTCCATCAGACAGAGCTGTCCAAGACCGTGCTGGGCTCCCATCCATCAATGCCTGCTCGCTTTTTGTCAGTCCCTCCACAACCAATAACCTGTACCAGAAGTGCCTGACACTGAGCTAAAAAATGCCTCCCAGCTGCTACATGACTTTCCTAACACGTAGTTCAACACGAAACAAAGGATTGACCAGGACATAAGGCACATTGGTGTGGTTTTTTTTCAGTCAACAGTTAGGCAGATAGTCTCAATCAGATAACTGAATTTCTCCTGCAGCAGGTCCCCCCCTCTGATAGCACAGCCGCTGTCTCAGCAGCATGGCCTTAATCCTCCCTGAATGGAAAAAGACTTACGAGGCACCACTGCAGCACAGCTGCCACAGAAACAGTTTCTGGCCAAAAAAAAAGCCACTTGAATTATTGCACTGATTACCCTCATCTGTGTTTGTAGTTTTCTCCATGAATATTCGATGACACAAAGCCATCTTGAAGGACAAGCGTAAATGAAGTTGGCGAGGAGATTGCGTGATGGCAGGCTTGCTAATCAGAAGTCTCCACAACATGTATCCCTATAACTGAAAGGTTCATGCATCCAGCTGTCTTTTGAAAGCAGTCTCACAATGTATATCAGTCCCATTTTCTAAGCATCCCATTCTCTCAAGCAATTGGCAGCACCTTTCCAGTGCCCACTTTCATGAAAGAGGGAGAGGAGGTGGTCCCACGAGATCCCAATTTAGAGGAATGGGACATACTTAAGAGGTAAAATGTTGCTCCTTGACAATTTTGAAAGCATCTTTCAGACAGAAGATGGAAGTCAGGAATGTAATAAGTTTCAAAACCGCAAAGCCTCTTGCTATTCTCATATTGCTTATTAATTTTGGCTCATGAAGCTTATAGAAGGTGTACAGCCACAGGAAGATGGCACACACAAGCTGCATGAGGCTGGGAAATTTGCCAGTGGGGGCAAAACTGTACTATGTTTGGGTAGAAAAACTGAGGAAGACAGAAGTGTCAAGAAAACCTGCAACTGATAAAATGACTTGCCTCCTGCTATGCATCCACTGCAACAGTCAGCAGAACATTGCAGGTATATGCCTAAAACACAATGCACAACAAAATTCATGCAAAATTTCCTAAGAATTGTGTCTATCGCTGCATACGGCCCTTTGCCTGAAGACAAGTTTGACTGCACACAAGAAGTTTACTCCTGTGATCATAATCACTCCCTTTGAGGGATTACAAGATGCTAGGTTCCTCCAGCTGCTCAGGGCTTTAAATTGCTACAGAATTCAGAACTTCTAAAATTGATGCTGACGATCTAATATTGCAATCATGCCTCAGCGGAAGATTTGCAAAGGGAAGGAAGACTCACTGCAGGGAGTGCTGTCATGCTGCAGCACAGACAGATACTCCAGCAAAAAGAATCAGAGATGGCATTAACAGCCCTGCTCTATTTCCTATGGATTCCAACTCTGGATTTTGCTCCTGTTTAAGAGTCAAAATGTGTGATTGTAGAATGCATTTACAAGAACATCTCTTTTGTCAGAAAAGCTCTTACACAGCTTTGATCAGCTGTGAGTCCAGTTAATGAGTCCAAGCTTGCACTGCATTACCTACCATTGTATCCTGCCATGCCTCCATAACAGGCAGCCTTAATTCTCAGTCTCCAGGCTGCGTTCACCTCGCCTGGGTAATTCACTGAGCTCTTGGTGACACTCATTCCCTGCAAACATGAGCTGCAAGCCAGGTGTAGTGCTTTGATAGCAGCAAGAGCCTGTCCCTGGCTCCCTGTCGTATGGCAGGTGCACATACAGCTTGTGATGGAGAAGAGGCAGAGGAGCCCATGGGAAAGACAGTAGCCAAGATCGAGTTACCAGAATAATTCCATCCCAAACACTCTCTGTGCCCAGGAAGGCATGCAGCCTGCTGCATTAACTGCTCCACTGGCAGGAAGCATGCACACACGTTGAAGACCGAGGCAATAAGAGGAGCTGCAGCACATGACATGCCATCAGACAGAAAGCAGTGTGGCCCTTCTCACTGACACCATTCCTTTGTGTTATGCATTTCATACTGATGTGATCTGCACAAGAAATCAAAAACCTGCTTTCTTTGCAAGCATCCAATTTGTGGTGGGTTTTTTTCCTCCTTTCTCAATAGAGTCATCTACAGGATGACTAATAGCTAAAACAACCCCTCTCTTGAAAAAGGGGAAACAAGAAAATTACAAGGCAGATGCAGAAGACCATATGCAAGGAAAACACCATTTTTTTTCTCTCAAGTAAAGCGTACATATTTAGATGCACTTGCAGTGAACATGTAATATACCAAACTACCACCCCCAAGTCAAGTTAAAAATAATAAATAGTACTGAAGACATATTCGCCCTGAAATGTTTGCCATTTCAGGGGCAGGAGCTACCCCTGAACTTAGCATGCTTTACTCACTCTTTCCTCAATATAGGACTCCATTACAATTAATAACCATCCTGGTGATTCCACGTGGAAGAAAATTTAGATTGAATGTTGCTTTGGTTTGGGTATACTCAAGATATGTAAATGCAGTCACTCAGTTTTATTTATTTAGCGGCGTGTGCCCGGTTCAGCTCTCTGTAATGTGCTCCCACCACGAAGCAGCATGCTTTTCAAGGTTAGTCTCCTCAGGGAGGGGTAACTGGTGTTAACAAAAATCAAGCAGGTTACAGCAGATCACACAAACATGGAAACTCTGTACAGAAATAGCAAAAGAGCTTTTCAAAAAGAACCTGAAGACAACTTAGCAAGGTTAATACAGCGCCCTTCAGGCAAGCAGGCTTCTTATTCTCATTTTTCTCTGCCCAGGAAGCATTTACCACTATGAATTCATTGAAAATTTTCAAATAGAGTAAAAGGAGGAGAGCAGACTTGCAGGAAAACCTCTCCTTTTGCTACAGTCTGTTCAGGACAGAAAGGAAAGGGTATTTGTGAATGTGTGTAGGAGAGAAAGAGGTTTGAGGCGGGGGAGTATACCCGAAGGAAATACAAATACAAATTCACAGTGGAAGTGGAAGTGTGAGAACACAGGATCTGTACTTCATCTAATATTTTTGCAGTTTCCATCAGTGTATAAAGGAAAACGAATCCTGCTAATTTAAAACAGCTATAATGACTTGTAAAAAAAAATGAAACAAGTTGCTGTTGAAACTTTGGAGAAAAATGTTTGAAAATTGATTGTCTTTCTGACAATTAGGGCAAAGGGACAGAAGTTCTCTTACATTAATCTAACTGAAAATGACAATAATGAAATAAGCACTTTTTGTTGCATTTAGAACAAAACCCATGTTGTTCTATTATGATGGCATCCTTATTTAGCTTCTAATACTTACTGCATGATTTTAATATTCTGCAAAATACAAGTTAATCTCAGCAGAAATAGACAAAGTTTAGAAACAGCCTCTGAATGTGGGGCTCAGTCAGCCTCAGTCAGCTACCCTCAGTGCAGCGCCTGGGTGTAAAACCAAGGCGCTGCCAATCCAACGCATGCCCTGGGACCGATGTGGTGAAACACCAGAGATCTATTTATGTCCACCATTCTGCATATGCAATTGCTTGAGCATTGTCCTTGCCATGCCACAGTTTCAAAATGATCCCAGCTTGACTCCAGCTCCTTGCTTACACTGAGTATCATTTATCCGTAAGACATGGCTTCGCTCCAGCATGCCTAACTGCAGAACAAGGTCCATACCATCTCTGAGACAGAACTTCAGGATAGATTTTGAAAGAAGTATAGCAGATGTTTAATGGAGAAACACACAGATTTCTGCAGTAAAATGCATATCATTAAAGTCAGTGAAACTTACCAAAGGAAAACTGTATTTAACTGAGAGGATGTAAACATCCAGGGCTTAAATACTGATCTGCAATTTAACCCTGGAAACTAGGAATAACACCAGTAGCAATATCATTTAATCTAAAGAAAATAGCATTTCAGAAAATATTCCATGTCCACATTTTTAGACATGAAGCTAGACACCTTTCAGGGCAGATATGACCTCAAGCTACACGTCTGGACTACATCAAGCAACATGAGATCCCATATTGCTAATTTAGCAGAGGAGTTTTACTCCTCAGCAGTCCCACCTCTTCTGGTAAATCTCACCCTGCCTGTGGAGTGGTTTCCTTGCATTAATTCAGCTTAGGAATTGAAATGAAAGCAGGGGGAAGAAAATCAATGATAGGCTTAGTCAATAGGACCAACTTAATGCATTAGATTGTTTTGCTCAATTACATTTCTTTTCCATAACTTAATTTAAGTAACCATCAGGTAAAAGATGAAAAAAATAGCTATATACAGTTAATGCAACAGAAGGTATCAACTGATTTAAGCAGCTGGCCAAAGCAGTTAGCAATGCATTTATCCCTTGGTTAAATTATTTTCCTAGATCTGCATAATACATGCATGACTGATATTTTTATCTAAAGCATTAAACCTAATGGCTGGTTAGTTCAAATACAAAACTGTTCTGAACAAATTCATGAAGTTCAGAGAGCTGGTATAGGTCCCAGAAATACCCATCTGTCAAGACATTTTAGTGGTCCCTGCACTCTCATACTGAAAAATCTAAAGACTCTGCATTTTGAAAGGGCCGGATGCATATTGGTATGCTTGGTTTTAACTATCCATTGATACAATATTCTGAAAATTAGGAGAAAATTGCTTTCAGAATTTTAGGTGCAATAGTATTGCTGACTACAGCAAACAGCTAACAACACCTTTTCATTATTTTTTTTTCTTTACAGGTATACCCAGTATTTCCAGTATTGGTAGTAAGTAATAAAAACAGTATTGTTTTGCATTGTCATTCAGCTTCTTGGATCTTATTTCCCAACATCCATTTCTGTTGTAGATAATGTTTCTCTGAAACATGCTCCACGGTGAAGGGGCTATGTATTGGTTTACATTAACACATAACCATATTATGTGGTCAGAGAGAATGTCACTCCTGACAGCACATATGCTTTCAGGCACAGATTTTCTGATCTGTTCTGATCAGCAGATGAAAGTTGAGTGCTATAAAGCTGAGTGCTATACAGAGAATTAAGACTCTATTCTACAGAAAACATTTGTTGAATACATTTTGCATTAAAAAAAAAAAAGTGCTTGCTAATAACAGAGAAGTATAGGATCATTAATTGTCATGTGTATATGTATGCTTAAATTCAAAGAGCAAATAGAAGAATTTATAAAAACACTTCTAATTTTTATGCAGTAGCTTAGCAGTTGTAGTGTACCTGTTGGAATCTTTGCATTACCTCCAGTGCCCTTTGAACTGAGCTTTCCTGCACAGAGCAAATAGAAGTGCAGGAAAAACACTTGCAATAACACTGCTTTTCTGTATGCTTTTAAAGCAACAAAATTTGCACTTCAACTATGACAAAACCATAATGCTGTAAAGAACTGGTATATCAATGAAATAGGTTATTCATTATGCAAGAACACAAAGGAAGAGCATGGTAACTCAGCTGAGTTCCACGGCAGAGAAGTGCACATAGCACGTTAGCTGCTTACAAATAAAGCACGGAGGTAAAAATGGTATCCTGATGAGGCTGACAAAATATTCCCCTCAGCTTTGCAGAGACTTTAGACAGAACTTGTGTGTGATGCAGGACTATCCCAATGATAAAATACCACAAAAGTAAAATACAATTTGCCATACCTGATATCCAGCTGAAAAGCTTCCACTAATTTGGGTAAAAGTGCCTTGCTTCTTATGATGCACGGTCAGGTCTGTCAATTTGTAAATCAACTCAGTTTACTGAAGCTCATGAACAGCACTGATTTGTTAAACTCTAGACAGCAAGTTAAAGGTCGTCAAAACTATCCTGCTTATAAATAAGAACAGTGCTAACAGCTGAATGCCATGACATATGTTTTGTAGCTTTAAATAGCAAAACAGCATCAATGACAAGAACCTGCAAATGAAAGCCTTCAATTTTAATAATCTTCCTGCTTCAGTATCTCCTTTGCCATTATCATGAATGCAAATGCATAAAGATAGGCTATTTGTAAAACCTTGAGTTTATGTACATATTTTACAACTAAAAACAATGAACTAAATTAGAGAAAAGCTTATGTCAGTGTTATCAGGAATATCCTGCTACGAATAACAGAAATGGGATGAATGGGAAAATAGGTCTTTGAAGTATGGTTGTGCTATAGTTTCTCAGTATCTTGTTGCATGGACTATACGGTTGTTTTCACTCCACGCTCCATACAGCCTTTGTCACCACATCTACCATTTCTGAGCATCAGCAGATGTTGGCCTTTGAAAACTTAATAGGGAAACTCAAATGCCTTTTAAACAATGGTGACCTGAAAGGATGCAATGTTGACCTCTTTGTGTTTTACACTGGGGTGATTAGTACCGTTTATCTATTAATAATGGAGAAAATCCTGTTTAATATGCCATAGGAAATACAAGAATTACTTCAAGTCTATGCTTTAACTTAAATACTCTGTAAACATCTTGGAGTAATATGTGGTAGAATTCAACAAATTTATTTGCCTACCTGGAAAGGATGAAGCATGAGCATCTCTTCATGAGCACAAGTAAATACTGATAATCTGCTTGTTTTTTTTTCCATGCTTTATTTCTTAAATAGCTCAGGGGAAAAATAGCTCTTCTCGCACAATGCTTTGAACATCTTTCCTATAGGATAGAAATAGCAGAATTATCAGTTAAACAAGGATAGAAGCCATGAATTTATCCTGGTCTCTAAAAGAATTTAACAAAAGTACCATTAATACATAAAACCAAACAAGATTAATTAGTTGTGGCTGCTTTAATGGATTCTGCATTATTTTTTCTTTTGTCTATATTAATACAATATTTATGTTCATATCAGCAGTGCTCCTCCCCACCTGAGGACAGGAAATTATTCTCAGAAGATAGAGTTAAGGTTTTATTTTGCCTGACTGCAAACAGTACTGTGGGGGTATTGGCTTTTGTGTGCTTCAAGCTTTTCCTCATATGTAAGACAGGGACAGGAAGGAGGGAAGGAAAAAACACTAAACTACCAGCATACAAATAACATGCCACTGCAACCTATATTCATTAGACACTCTTAAGACTGCAATGAAAGCATGCCCAAGAGAAATAAAATATATTTAACTGCGTGCATATATGCATATCATTCTGGATCAAAAAATCATTCTGAATACACAGGATCTTGTATTAAAGCAGCTCATTTTTAAAGTTTGAGCACAAAGAAAGAGTGGTCATTAAGTAAACATCCTTTCTGATCATCTAGAAAAAAATAAATCCGAGCTTTCCCATTAAGGTCATTTGTACCTGCTGTTGTCTATCAATTGAGTAATAGGTTCTCCTGTCATTTCCAGCATTCTTGATTCTAGCGCTGGCCCTTTCAGCATTTTTCAGCCATGTTTGAAAAAATACTGGTGAGAGTGTTAGCAATTAATGAGTCCCAAAACCATTTCATAATTTAAGCTTTTATGATCAACAGTGCTTATATACAGTATTTTAATATTCTGAGAACTGCATTGTTTTACTTGCTAAAGTAATCATTGTATAATTTCACATAGACCAACACATCAAAGTATTCGTTATTGTGACCACATACCAAAGTAACTAATTTGTACATGTATGCCTTCAAAAACTTGAATCTTCTAACCTATAGCTTCTATCTTTATTCCTGTAAAGCATAACTCCACTAATTATGCTAAACAGTTTGTTATAAAGGGTATAATTAGATACAGGATAAGATAGACATGATGTGCAAATAGCTCTGTGTGGGTGATTATCACCTTAAAGCCTGCTGGTGGCAGATGAGTCAGAATTTAGAGACAAACCATGCACCCAAGTGCAAGGTGCAATCAAGACAATCAAATGGTATTCTCAGCTTTGTTCACTATATTTCTGTTCTTCTTTATAGCCAATTTCAAATTAAGAGAACTTTTTTTGAACTTTTTTTTTTTTGAATGATAATGAACGTGAGACACAAAAGTAAAATAGAGATTGAATGGGCACTCTTATTTTTCTGGTTTCTTAACCTTGAAAGATCTGATAGATATGTTTTTGCATTTAAAATAGCATTAATATGAATGTAGTTTTATTTGTTTTACATCTTTGTTATGAAGTTTTAAAGTGGTAAATATAAATAGTAAAAGGTTTTGAGAGCAAATACTAGAGGGTTTTTTTGTCTGCATTTTTTTAACCATACTGGGAGTACTGTGGACCTGATTTCGCACCCTGGCACCAACTGAGAAGTTGTCTCATTAAATTTACAGTCACGAGATCAAAACCATTACAGTGCCAAACTCTGGACTAGAGTATATACGTAGCACACTAACATACGTATATGTCAGTAGGATATGAACATAACTAGGCTGTAGTTATTTCTCTGTTACTTGAGGTCAAGTTCTACAGAGATAACTCTACAGTTAAGAGACCCATTAAGATGTTTATCTCCTTCAGAACATGTAAATATTGTCTTCAGACGGTGTGTGTATTATTTTGGACATACTAGCAAAATGTTCTTATTTCAATTCAATTTTATGCAAATCCAACTTTCAAATAAATATCAGTGTTGATCAGACACTGATCAGCCTAAGGCAATCACCTTATCTGAGTAACAGATTATATCAAGACAATATCACTATCTGTTTTTCCCTCCTTTACTTCAGTACCTCCAAGAGCCCAGAATTTTCCACTTCAACAATTAAGTTTCTGTGATAGATAAATAGAAAAGAGGCTGGCAAAAAGATACGGACATCCTGCGTGGTATAATGCATTAATTTGAACACCAGATCTGAAAGAGAATTTAACATTCCAAGTAGTTAAAAAAAAAAAAAAAAAAAAAAAAAAGCGAGTAGCTTATTTACCTGATAGGATTCATAACAAAGCTATTTTGCTATTTTTCCTTCTGTATAAGTAGGATTTTAGCCTTGAAGTTCTCTAAGCAGAATGCCTTTGCTGACCCCAGCACTGAACAGAAACCCACTCTTTGTGGAGTGATTTCTAGTGGCATGTCAGAAACTACAAACACTCTTTGGGGAAGCACCAATGAATTGCTGAGTTGGGATTTGGGGGAGCCTTTGTTTTAGTTTGTTTTGTTTTGCCAGATCCACCAATTTTAACAGATAAGAAGAGCCATTCTCTCCAGTTTAGTAGACATGGCCAGTTCAGAGGCAGTTCAGTATTGTTTCTCATTCTTCATCCTGATTTACATTCATTGTTCTGAGTTAGTTAAAAGTCAGCGTATCAAATTATCTTTTCAGGGCTTTTATGATTTGCTGTAATATGCAGGAGATTATTCATTTTCCTGCTATATTGTTTTAGCTGTTAATGAACAATCAAGTGATAGGGCTCTATGGAGACGCTAGAGGTAGCAACATTTCAACAAGAACAGTAGTACCTGAGGAAGAAATATTGCACTTTCAATATGCAAGTTTTGCTGCAGTTACTCAGAAAACTTAGATCCATAAAGATATTTAAAAATACAGTATCATTAAAGCTTAGGAAGAAATTACTGTGGAAAAAATGCACCTCTGTATCTTTTCTCCTCTTTCTTTTTCTCCCTTAGACATGTAATCAGTTTATTTTGTAGAGTATAGGGGCAGAATGAGTCTTGAAATCAGCATTCTGATTTTTAAAACAGGTCTTGATTTACTGTTCTTCATCAGTTGTGAATTACAGTACAATAGTCCCAGTCCAACAGTGAATTCCAGCACCTTTGTAGGAAAAAAGCAGAACCATTCAAAATAAAAAAGAACCACTCCCACAAACTATCAACAGAATTAGTCCTTTTTTCATGAGAAATTACATAAAATACTGCATTTAAAAATACCTGAATTCATTGTGCATTTGTGATACTTCACTGGAAATACTTACAATTGAAGAATACTCCTTCACACCTCATTAGTGTGAGAACTAGCCAATGCTTTTGTTAAAAAGCAGTGGATTTTTTTTTTCTGATAGCAGCTCTAAGAATTTCCAGAACTGAATCACTGGATTTTTAAAGACTCAAAAAAGTTCGCTTTCTTTTAGTCTAAGACAACAACTGGACACGTAAAGGACTAATTGCATTTAAATTCTTCCAACAGTTATAAAAGATGTTATGGCTGAGGAGCTGCCATAAAACAACCACATCTTCACATTTATGCAGAATTCTCCTTTCTTCAAAGGAACAGGTATGAAACTTCCTACATTGCTCCAAAAAAGAGTGCCTAACATTGGCCCAGTATTTTTTTTTTTTAATTTAATATTGGGTGATTTAAAAAAAATAGTATCAGCATTTCTTCCCTTTTGAGGAGATAGATTTCCAGTATTACAGAAGCGCTGAAAGGCAAATTCTCATGAGGTATGTTATCATGACTTCAAACAGACCTAGAAATTCCGTAATAATGATCGTGTGATCTCTGCAAGAAGCGATGGCATGCCATCTGTCTAAACACATTAAATTATTCCAGCAGTTACTAAATTGCCACTGCCACAGATTTGAATGAGCTTTTATTTTGTTATTTTTATTGTTTGTTTGTTTATTTTGTTTAATATGAAACCAAAAACTGCTGTCATACATCTAATTCCACTGTGCTCAACAGAAATGTATACTGTGGAAGAAACAATCTTTACTTTGTTACTTATTGTTTAAAACAGGCAGTGGCAAGGTCAGTTTTCAATGACTTGGACTTCTCCTAGAATGACTAAACTTACATTGACAAGTTTTTATTCCTTTTTACGTTTTAAGTAAAAGTTTCACAACCATTAATAAACACTTGAACAGTTTCTCTCACTAAGGTTCCCAATGGTAACGTAAATAAGTAATGACAGTAGTGAACACAAGTTAACACAAGTGCTCCCTGTCCACCATTTGAGTGAGTGTTACTTAAGACTTACTGATTTAATAACAGTAATTTTCAGCAAATGCATTGCTTGTGGACAGGTCAGCTTGAACAGTATAGGAGGTGAAAACACCCTAGTCTGCTGCAGAGCAGTTGCCCAGGTAGCAGGGTCATCTTCACATGCTGCATCACCTGCCCTCTTTTCTCCATCCCCTAGGAAGGATAAGCCCCTCTCAGTTGGAGGGCTTAAAATACATTTTAATTTTAGTTTCAGCTCAGAACTTGGTTGAAGTGAGAAGCAAGCAAAATACTGATTAATTTCTGCCAACATCATGACAAGTTTTTTCATGTGCAGCCGTCTGGCTGGAATAAGGCTGATATAAGGCTGAAATGACCTGTTTCATTTCTGTTATTTCCCCAATTCAAAACCATGATGTGGCATGTGGTGCAGATTGCATTTCCAGGGAATATTTGAAACATATTTCCTTTATTTAATATCACAGGTAATTCTAATACTATGTATCCAAAACAGGCATTTGAGTTTGGGAGGCAGGAAATGATCATACACCTAGTAAACAGACAACCAGCTTTTCCTTACTTCATGAAAACAAGATTTTCCAAGAGTTACTTTCTGCGTATAATTGTCTTTCAAACAATAGGACCTAAAAACACAGAATTTTCCAATGCAAATTTAAAATGAAATGGCTGATTTTCTGCTCACTCACATATCACTCATATCTCACATACCTTTACTCTTATATGTGTGTACAGTATATTTAAATAATACACTAAAATGGATTTTTAGAAGCTCTTTTTCACATATCTGTAGCCTTGTTTGCCCGGAATGATTATCTTGTAACATATTGCAATAGAGTAATATCCTAGATTTATCCAGTGCATGTTCTAGAATACGTATGCCAAAATTAATTATTCTGGAAAATAAGTACTTGAGTAACAGAACAGAGCATGCAAACACAAAACTGTTCTGGAAGAGCTTAGTTTATCTAGTCAGCTTCTCTATAAATAGGATGTTTTGTGGTGATCACTGAGGACTAGAAATATTTTCACAAATTGCTATAAAAGAATAACTAGCTGCTAAATGAATCGTACTGATGTCTGTTCAAAGAATGACTCATCTGCTCCAATATACTTGTGGGAATGATCGTCAACCTTCTTTGACTTGGAAGTTTCACATACATTTTTAGATAAAGCATTTAAAATCATATCTTTTTTTCCAATGGAGAAGACAACTGACTTTTATCAGGAAACAATCTCAGTGATAATACATTTCATGAGTAAGGACATGGGAAAAAATTATCTTTACCAAAGATTAAAAAAATAAAGTGAGTAATAGAGTGCATAACAGAAGCATTAAGCCTCCTGGAGCATTAACAAGCAGCCCAGAGCCACTGAAGAAAGCATCTGGTTTCAACTGGATATGACCCTGAGCACTATCATCTGACTTTGAAGTTGACCCTGCAGTGAGCACAGGATGGAACAAATGACCTCCACAAGTCCCTTCTAAGATGGTTATAATTATCACTAATAACTAGTAATAATCACTTGTAAAAAATCTTAATTTTTCATCTTCAGGAAAAGTAAATATGCTCTTAATTATTTTGGATGCCCATTAAGAAACTCAGCTGAATATAATCTGATTTAAAGGATCAGGGAAGTTTTAATTATTTTGTAGCAAATCACAATCTCCATTGTTTGCTAAAATGAGCACAGATCTATAGCATTTATAGGATTACTTAGAAATATGTAACACTGATTCTCTGTCACACAAGTAATGATATTATTTGGACAAGACGAGATTCCTTGGGGAAATCATTATCAGAATAAAAGCTTATCTGATATCATATATAGGACCTGCAGTTTACTAAGTGACAGATATACCAGAGGGTTAGTCCTAAGGCATTACAAAGCTTTGATGCTATTACTTTTATATCTGTTACTATCTAGGCCATTTTGCATGTGAATTTTTGAAGTAGGGATGCCATTCAACGTTCAGCAACCGAAGTAGGGTATTATAAGTTCCTGTCTGAAATGTGATGGGTTTTCTGCAACAACTGTGATGTTGGATGATGGTTAAAAGAGAAAAAGGCTCAGGAGACAGAAATAAAATGTAATCAAAGATTCATTTTCCTTTTCAACTCCCAATTTTCATGCATATTCCTTAACATCCAGTCTATTCAAACACTTTGGTCAAGCCTAAGTGTTCCTAAAATTTTACCAAAACTTTAACGGTGAATTAACTGTGCAAGCAATTTGTCAGCATTTCAAACTTCTTTACTGTAACTAGTCAGCCAGTATTTCAGGAGGAGGAGGAAGGTATGTGGAATCAGAATCATTTTAGTGTGCCAGGGTTATGCCACCTCAGTAAGCATGGCTTTTAGATAGCTTTTTTCATGCACTGACTACTCTGTTTGCACTTCCTATGTGTGTGAATTGGTGGATCTGATTAGTAGAGGAAGTTTATTTTTAATCAAGACATAGACTGTTCGAGAATCTACTAAACCGACTTGGTTTTCCTTTCTTCCGTTTTCTTGACTGATAAGGGAAACGCACAAAAACGTAAGATTATGATGTAGATTTATATATAGAGATCATATAGATGATGTAGACAAATAATTAGGTCAACACTTTGATTCAATTGCAGAAGACTACCTAACAGTAAATGGCACAGTACAGGCCATTATCCTTTCCTTGAATTGTTCTCTTCTGGAGGAGTTTTGGGACATTCATCCACATCCAGCCAAATTCACTTCACCTTTAACAAATGGGTCAGAGGATACAACAGAAAACAAATATAGCCCTCCTTCCACATCAGATGTTGAAGCATCAGTCTTTTTCTCTTAGATTCCCTGAAGGTCTTCCACTAAGAATGACATACCAGTGAAAAACACATGCTTCAAAAAAGATCTACAAGCATAGACCCTTGATGCCAAAAAGATGTAACGACTGCAATCCATTCACTATTCAAGTGAATTCCTTGTATGTAGAAATAAAACAGCCATCTCCCCATTTTTATCACTGCTATGTAGGCTGATGTGACCATTAAGAAGTTTTCTATTCAGCTCAGAAAGGAAGTAACAGCTGCAGTACTCACAGAAGATAAAAATGTCCAAATCTGATATCCAAAGCTAGGCAGATGGGAGCTGCTAATGAAGACAGAGAACGGAAAAAGAAGTAGAACATAAATATCATGTCCCACATCAGAATCAAAGAGGCTTTCAACCACCCAGCTCACACCCTTTACTTGGTCCAGTACCAGCACCAATCCTGTTAAGGGTTAGAACTCTGCCCTACCCCAGCCCCAAAACACATTGAACTAAAGGAAATGAAACTCTGAAAAGACATAACTAATACTTTTGTTCAGAGGCAAAATGCCACTATATGGAGGTAACATTTAGGGCCCTTAAGAAATTTATACTTTTTGTTTTTACCCCCCAAAAAATAATAATAATCTGGGAAATAGGTTAGTAGAGGTGATAGGAAACAGACACAACACACAAAAATGTGAGAGCAAAGAAAAGGTTCATTCTACTGGTAAATATATTTCAATAGCAGAAGTATAATTCACTCAATAAGGCCTTAAATCAGGATGCTACGGTAAGATATGTGTCTTTGGTAAGAAATTCGTATTTGTCTGATATGTCATTTTATCTCTACAGAGCAGATTAACAGAACACATTTCTATTTTGTTCCTGGTGTTAGAACCAAATATATCGGTCTTGGATATCCTCTTATCAAGAACATTATTTTAAACCATGGAAGATAAATTGTTATGCACAGTATTTTATGTCCATTTGGTGTTTTGGGAATCATCAATTGCTTGTTTTCTTGTTTAATGTGGAGTCATGTACTGTTCAAGTGCAACTTAGACTAGTACAGAAATGGATGTTTGTAGTCTATGTCTTTGTCCATATGCTTGCCTGTTTAGAACAATATCACAGATGTAAATAACAAAACCTGATTTTTCCTGATGCATGCAGATCCTCCAAAGTTTGATAGGATATGGCCGAATATTTCTTCCCTTGAGGTTTCTAAACCAAATCAAGGTAGGATGCTGTAAAATTCCTAGTGGTCTAAAATTACTGAAATTGCTTCCTAAGAGTCCCACATGGCAAAAAAAGTAGTAACAATGATAATCCAACTCATTTTTCTTTCAGTGCTGAGTAATGCTATTCTGTGAGAAAATATCTACAGAATTTAACCATAAAGCAAGCCTTACCTGAAAAGAGCATTTTCCAACAATAAGATCACACACAACATCACTGCATAAAGTCTGGAAAAGTAGAAACACAGGTTTATAAGTACCAATATACATTAGGTTGAACAGAAGTCCCAGGATAATGTTGGACTTGTATAAACTATAGTCTATATTATGACTAAGTTTTTAGATTTTTGAGTGCGAAAGATTGTCATTGTCTACATCAAACCCATGCGTTAACGTCTTATTTCCACGTCTGTTTGTTTTTTTTCCCCAAGTGAGCTGGGAATTCCTAGCTTGTGTGAAATTCACAATACAAGCACATTCTCTGCAGAATAGACTCTCAGTTCTCCACAATTCAAGTGCCACACAAAATATTATTTGCAGACTTTGGCACAATGATTAGCATTGAAAGTGACAGAACAACTTTTAAAGATTAGTAATAAAATAAAAGTAAGATTATTTGTTATTTGAAGTTGTATTCAGCTATATACTATAATTATTAAATTAAATCATAATTATTGTTCAATGTAAAAAACAATGTCCTTTTGTTCTTCTTATTTACTGTCCCAGTAACCATTCACTCCCAAGAAATCCCTGTAAAAATTTGGCCTGTGGCTTGCTCCGACAGTTCAGAGTGTCTTTTCTTGCCTATAACACATGCAGATGAAGAATGAAAAGGCAATGCAGAAAATAGCTACTAATCTGAACAAAACGTATTAGGGATTATTGGGGAAGTTACTTTAGAAGCGCTGTAGTTTTATATCTGTTGATCACAGTGACCAAACTGAGACATAAAGAGGTATAAAACCTAATGTACTATATGTGCTTCCCACAAAAAAATAGAAAATTCCAAATTGACCTGTACTCTCCATAAAGATTAGCAATATATTTCAGTTTGCATTATTCACGTGTTTTGAATTAAATAGACATGATGAAGTGACACTTAGCATTCTAATAATTTCACTTGGCCATTTTTTATTTTCTTTTTCAGAATTTTGTCCGTGTTCCTTAATTAAACAAACAAACAAATACAGAGTACATCTCTGCTTCTCTGCTCTCTGCAAAGATTAGTCTACATTATTCACAGGAATTTTAGATCTAAATATTCCTGATGAAATAACTCAGCATTTCTAATGGATTTTATAGCTTAATCAATTGTACTGCTTGTGTTCTCAGACTTAACTTCATTGCACAATACGTCTTGAACAGAACAAAATAACTCATTGTTTCTTCCCTAGTAAATAAGAGCCAGCTTTAGTAAATATAATTTTGACATTTTGTTATGGAGCACAAAACACAAAAAATAAAAAGTATTTATACTCCAGTTATGTGTTTGCAGCATATCGTTACAGTGTTTCACAATTATTTTAAATTAATACTTCAGTCAAGTATAGCGTATAATGAGAATAATTACAAAAATCTGCCTACAGTTTATTTTATTTTATTGTGTGTTCTTTGTTTATGTTATTAGGCCAGAATAAATTTAATAAAACCATTCGCAGCCCACAGTGGTTACCATACAGTCGTTGGTCATGGATTGAGAGAAATTATCACATAACCACTAACACAAAATTGCCAAAGTGTGCAGATGTGAATAACTTTCCCCTTATCTTGGATCAAAAGCTCAAATGATTCAATAGTTGGTACTTATAATTCATTTTGACCAAGTTTCACCCTTTCCTAACAAAACAGTAACCATTCTTAATGTTAAATTTAACACTGTAAAAGTTAATCTAAAAAAAAAAAAATTAAAGTATATTTTAATCTTTTGATTTGTTCCTATAGAAAATCTTTTCTAATTTATTGTTCGTTTTATTACCTATACAGTTGCTCCCAAATTAACTATGACAACTGTTTCTTCTGTTCAAGTTGCAAACCACAAGAGAGGTAGGAATTCTTGGATTCATACAGTGATTTCATAGTGCTATGTGTTGTGAAAACATTGCACTGTATGAATCTGGAATATCTGTGAAGTGTACCCATCAGCTTACTGGTGAGGCATCTTCGTTGATGACAACAGAAACATTAAGTCACATAAACATAAGCTATCCAGAGAAAAAATAAATATGCTTCCATGGTACTGTGGCATATAAAGTGACATGTCGTTTGTTTTTAAAGGATTAAATATAAGAATATTACCATTCAGATTATTGCCTAGAGAGCAAATTGTTGGTAGAGATTCTTTTCCTCACCAATCCGCATAAATTGTGAAAAGGAAACAAATTAGGAAACAAATAGATTAGTTGAGGTCATACAATACATAAAATGTCAATTGTCCATATCATCAAGACGCATCTGTAAATGCCATGGAGTGTAGTACATACTTATGTCTTTTAATGCATTGTAAGTGTGCCTTACATCTTCATTTTATTGTAACAGTGCACAAATTGAGAGTGTAGGCATTACATTTTGAAATGATATTTAAGTGTTTTATCAAAATAATGGAATTATACGGACATAATGAAGGATGCCAATATTCTCTCAGTGACGTCCAGGCAACCTGTTTTGTTTGCATCTCTATCATCCATAGTCAACTCTGAGATCTTCTCATTGGTTTTCTTCATCAATTTATCTGTAAAGAGTACATATAAAGATGCTTTGTCGTTCTGTAGCTGCTGTGAATATCTCATTATTCATGAAATGCACACAAGTAAGGATTTGAGAAATCAACAAGTGTTTGAACTTAGGTTTGATCCATTTGATGAGATCATAACTGTTACAAATCAGGTAATTTCTAAGGTTACAAGGAAATCTCCTTTGTATTTCATAGCATACAAAGGATGAAGTCGGTTACGGGAAAATGAAGAAGAAAAAATATTTAAATGATTTCTGAAAGCACTTTTCTTGAAATACTTTTTGTTCTTTTGATTAGAAAATGACACTGATAGCTGTCTCATGCATTACCAGTCTTAGTTTTAAAATTATGCTTCCCTTCCATGTGTGTTTACCGTTGTTTCATGTGATGACATTTCATGTTTTACCAGTCCCAGCTGAACCTTGAGCTGAACCTAGTCCTGATAGCAAAACAATATTTTACATCTCAAAGATGTAAAACCATAGCATTATAACAGTGAAGAAAAATGACTATTCAGTTTATAGAAACAAAACAATTAAACGATCAACCTTTTCATGAGCTTCCTTCAATAGGTAATTTTATTATGTTTTATACAACAGGAGCGGGGTTGTCACAGTAGAATCATTCCATTGGGAATCATCTTTAAAGGTTCATACAGTCAATTCTTTTGTGAGATACCAAGGAATTTGACAATTCTGAATCATCCAAAGATAATTATCAAATCTAACATGGCTATCTCATCTCCCATCTTCCTTTTTCCTTCACATTGAACACACCTAGCTAGCTTTACCTCTCCAAGGTTTTATTTTCCAAACCATTTACTCCTTGTTGTTATTCAGCCTTATACTATCTCTAAGATTGTATGTCTTTTCTTACATATGGTGCTCAGAACTGAATGCAGCATTTTCTAGCACAGTAAGCTCGTATCATTTCAACGTTGGTAAACATTACAGCCTGATTTTGGTACTTTCCCCCTTATCTCTTTCAGTGACTATGTGGCTTGACCAGTGCATGAAAGTCGTGGGGCTGCTAGCCAGACACTTGCTAAAAACCTTAAAATTGTGCTTTTGACATTTCTAATATGCTGGCTACTTCCTGGTTTTTGTGCTGGTTTAGGTGAATCACATGATAAGCTAGAAGGCCATACAGCACTGACAGCTATCAGACTCCCAGCTGCCATGATGCTGAATGCAATTGTACGTTTTGTATGAGTAATTCAGGGAAGTACCTCATGAAACTCATGGAGAGATCCCTTCCCTTTCAGTCACATGCAGACCCTTTATATAGCTTGTTATTACTATTATTTATTTTTAATAAACCCAGGAATGTATAAATGATCACTGATCAGGCCAACAGCAATAAAAGAATAAGTTCGTATGATTGCATTAGCAAAATTGAAACAATCAAAAATCAGAAAAAAATGGTTATAATAATAAAGGGACTTTAGTTAACTTGTCCTGGCTTTTTATTTTTTTCCTCTCTGCCATTACTAATATTTGATCAGATGTTAGACCATTTCAGTTAACCCACATTTTTTTAGTATACCATATGGCATTTACTGTGCCATAAAAATGAAGATTCATAGAGCTTTTCCGCACAACTGTCACAAAACAGAGTATCCACTCAACTCACAGAATTACTTGAATTGGAAAAGACCCACAAGGATCATCATGTCCAACTCCTGACTCAACACAGAGCAACCTAACAGTTAAATTATAACTAAGAGCATTTTCAAAAAGCATCTTTAACACCAACAGGCTTGGGGCCATAACCACTTACCAGGAGAGCTTGTTCCAGGGGCTGGCCATCCTCTCAGTGAAAACCTTTTTTTCCTAATATTCAGTCTGAACTTCCCCTGATGCAGCTTTTACCATTCCCTCCATTCTATCACTGGTCACCAGCAAAGAAATCAGCACTTCCCTGCCCCCCACTGCTGAGGAAGTTGGAGACTGCAATGAGGTCAAGAATTGGTCTCATTAATTACCCTTAATATTGATAAGACACATGTGAACTTTTGTAGTCCCTCTGAATATATTGAAGAGTGTATGTGTACATCAAACTGAGCCTTTCATAATTATTAATGCTTCTTTAGTCAAGTTCATAACTTGTAGCAAGCTCTGTTAAAGCAGTGAATTATTTTATGTGCAGTTTTGTTTCTTGTGCTTTTGTAATAGCCAATTATGTGTTGTAGTAGTATTACTAAAGGTCATATCACAGTTTCAGAGTGGAAGTAGCGCAGTCATTCATTCACAGAATGCTATTTTAAACACACAAGATGAGGTAGTATAGTCTGATTTACTGTCACTTATTTACAGCCTGCATATTTTTATAACATAAAAATGTATTATTATTCTGCTGCCCATTACTGTTTCACAAACCAATGTAAATTCTTTCCTCTAAATTCACCTGCAGTGTGATTACATTTAGCCACGAGTCTAAGGAACATAACAGCACGGTATCTTCTCGCCGAAACAAGTTGTATAATGGGGGCAGAAGACAGGTTCTTTCTCAAAGCAGAGACTAAGACAGCATTGCTGCTTAATCTGAGCTTCAGACGGATCATAATGCCTATCTCCAACCAATCTTTCTTATTTTAGAAATAAAACACATTAAAATTTAGCATTGTAACAATTTTCACTGTGATCCTTTTTGCTAGCACTTTTAGGTCAGTTGCCCCTTCCCTGTGCAGTTTTTACTCAGGTAAGATGGATATGCTAGTGGAGAAATGGTGCTGGGCAGCTGGCTAAAATGCTCAATCTCACTGACCAGTTGCAGAAGAGAAACATTAACACTTTTTTCCTTCCTACTCTAATATGTCAAGTGGTAGCATATTAAGACTGAAAAACCAAATGTTTTACTGTACTCCAGCAGTTAGAGGCATCAAAATTATTAGACTGACATGAACTGTGAACATTACTTTATCAATGTAATATCAAAGAGAATGAGAGTGTGTATCTGTTAACTATGTATATGTAAATTGAATTAATGTTTCCTGGCAGCCAAAAAACAGCTCTCAAGATTGAAACTTATGTTATGTTAAGCAATGTAGATAAAAGAAAAGATGCAATCTATTTATAGTCTGCTAGATCAGACAACAGCAAAAGTAGATATGTATTTTTACTTAACATACTCATGAATATGTACTGACTTTTTTTTTTTTTTTTTTAATAAAAATATAAACAGGAACAAAGTTTGTATCTGACGCCCTACATCAACAACCAGTGGGCTCGCGGGGTGCCCCACCACAATCAGCAGTGTACTTTAGAAAATATACAAGGGACATGGTCCCTTCCATGTATTTCCAAAATTAACATTTTACATCCTCTGCTACAGCTTTATCTAATTATAGCCTAAGTTAACTTTAAGACCTCAAAGCCCTCAAGTCACTGCATTCCATTACGGCAGGAAACATATCATAATCTCTTTCACCACGTTAATACACTGCAACTCTAAAGCATGAGTGGTTTTGCTACAGATTGGAAGTGTTTGAGAACCTCAGTGCCCTAACGGCGAGACACCATCTCCTAATTTGCAGCTGAAATTTCTCTATGACCAGTTAACACCCACTTGTTCTTGTGCCAGTGTTGTCCATTAGCACAGATACTCACTTAGGATGGCACAAGGCTATTTCCTTGATGTATTTATAGCCCAGTGATATCCCTTCTTCAGTTTCCTAGACTAAACAGGCCAAATTATCATAGAACACTTTTTAAATAGGCTCTCTACTTCTTTGATCATCCTAATAACCTTTCCTGCATTCATTCTGGGCTCAGCCTCAAAGCTGAGCAGTCAGACCTACACAAGGTTTCTACACAAAGCATAGCTGTGCCTTGTATAGTGATATTGATGCTTTCCTAATTTCGACATTTTTCTGGATAAAACCGCATACTCCTTGTCATTAAGTACTCAGAGGCAATAGGATTCTATGTTTAACAAGGTGCTTTTTTTTTAAGAAGTGGTTGTCATGTCAGCTGCAGTCTAGGTGGCTGCAATAAGCATGTTTTCTATTCAGTATACATTTTCAGAGTTTTCAAGATGTATTTTGGCCCAATGGTTTTTCATGTCAAATTTTAAAAATAAGTTAATGCTTACCTCAGAAATGTACTGAAAATAACTCTTGAATAGTAATCTTTCTTCCTTCCACTTCTCTGTTAATTGTTTTAGGAGGTGCTAGCCAAAATTGTCAAACTGGAGATTTGTTTAGTCTTGAATTAATATAGTCCTTTTCCCAAGGTGCCTACCAGTTACAGTACCCTGAGCCAAGTTCAGAAGTAATTTTAAATACTCACTACTTATGTCAGAACAAAGCTTTTTTATTTTATCTTTCATTCATTGTGGATTTAAGCATGCTTAAGTTTGACAATTTTGTCCACTGCATTTAATATTTTTAATATGAGGAAGTTTTTCCTGTGTCTTGATCTATATTCATCTCAAATATGAGAAAGAAAAAAAAAAAAAAGACATGCACTTCTATCAGCGGAAACTGAGCCTCCAGTACCCCTGAAAGGTTTACAACTGCAAATGCTTCAGTTCCATCAGGTCTGCCAACAGCAGTCAGTCTTTGACGTCATGCCATGGTGGTCGGGTCACACTAACCTGCCTGAAACAACCCTCACTTTCATTGCAGATAAACATCTGCTGTTGTCCATGTTACATTGATTAACATGTATGTGCCATTCATTCATATTTCTTTCCATAGTTCATTTTTACTAAGCATGTAATGTGCTATTACTCTGCTGCTGTATACATTTTGTATACATTTCTGTTCTTCCTTAAAAGACTGTGAATGCTTCGGGCACTCCAACCGGTGCAGTTACATCGAGCTGCTCAATACGGTCATTTGCGTGAGCTGTAAGCACAACACTAGAGGTCAGCACTGTGAGTTATGCAGGCTGGGCTACTTCAGAAATGCTTCTGCAGAGCTGGACGATGAAAATGTATGCATAGGTCAGTCCCGGGGTAACTGCGGCTTTTTTTCTGTGCCTTTTAAGCTACCGGCAGCTGCTAGGGACCACTGCTGCTTACTTGCCAGATGAGCCAGAATGAGCTTTTTCAATGGATAAGAACATCTGTGTAGACTTTCCACCTCGTTGCCATATTTGCCATTGTCGCCCCAAGGAAGTATTTTGAATCTGTACACAATGAAGATCCCCCTGGCTGAGAGTCCAGGGAGGACTCTCCCAGGAAGCCCCTGAGAAATTGTCCTGCAGGAGGGAGCTACACCGGGGTTGCACACACGTAAACATGGTTGGGTTGAGTCTTAAATCCCTGTTCCCAGTCTAACTTTTGGAATTATTAGTACACTATTGAATACTGGCATGTAGACCTATCAAAGTTGCCAGGTGTATGCACAGAACATGGGAACTGGTGTTTATTAACTCCTTTTAACGCATTCCAATTCTAAAACTAAATGTAGCATCAAATTCTGCTCTCAGGCACAGGGCTGTAAAATGCAGTCTTAACTCCTCTCTTCCTTATAGAGGAAACTGAAATTTTGCCCATGTGATTAGGAGTTGCATTTGTAAAAGCTGTTTGGCATTATGTAAATTTAGAAGTTGGACTCCTAGATGAAAACAGTGCTTTAAACCTAGCATCCGATATAAATATCCAAAATGCAGAAGTCAAGAAAATATCAGAACATAAAAAATTGAAAAAACGTCACACTAGAAGATGCATCTTATCACCACAGACAGAACACAGCAAAAGGCACAGGGCCCTAGGTGCAGACTGAGGATACTGAATAAAAGGTAGCTTCATACAATGGCCAGTAGTTAACAGGTAGCCATAAAAGGCACTATTCAAACAACTTCATTCTGTAACGTTGCTCATAGACATAAGCATCAGAACACTTCCTTGATTTCCATTGTGATTGCTTTTTCTTTCCAAGAAGGAAAAGAAAAATGAAAGAAAAAAGTAACTAAGATTTTCATGCCAAAACAGACTATAGGTGAATAGATTATACTTTAATTTTTTTTAATAATTAATTCCTGAAATTCAAACCAGAAATTATTTAGTTTGCTATTATTTGTTTCAGTTTACAGCTTGTCAGATTTACATTCTATTTTGTGATAAACACCCAAATCCATCCACGCACTGCATTTTACACGTCCTTCTTTTAACTTTGCTTGGCAACACATTCAGAAAATGCATGATTTCCTTTGACATTAATTAGTCTGAGCTAATATGAACTTTAGTAGGCAAGTCATGATTTCTTATGAGGAGGTTAACCCAATTCAATGTTCTCAGTAAGAAGTACTGTCCCTCATATTTGTTTGATGTAGATGAAGGACATCAATGGTGTGACCGCCAGGGCTATATAATTTCAGCTGTCTAAATAGGCCTAATGAGTGTGATACTAAATTACTCTATTTGGGATTTTTCACCAGCTTCTGCAGTAAATTGTTTTCCCATGTACACTGAAATGCTAAGACAGCATCTGTAGCCATGTCATTAAGACCAGGAAGTTAATAAGCCAGGAGTCAAAAATAAGTAGATTTTTAATTAATATGCAAGTGATACATTTAGAATGTCTTAGTAAAACAACCGTGTACTTCATAATTGCTCAGACACTACAGAAATAAAATAAACTTTCATTTAACAAGAGTCTTCAAAAAAAATAAAAAATAAAAGCACAAAGTGGTGGTCCATTTGCAGGCTTTCCCACCTCAGTGTGAGCAGAATTCTCATGGACTCCCATGAGAACCATACTATGTGAGTTGACTATAGGATCAACCTTGTTTTGCTACATATAAGGTAATTTATTTAAATAATATTCTCTTTGGACTGGATTTTGAGGATCACAGTGATCATACCGCATACAAAATCTGTGATATTGCAGCTGATTCACCAACTTAAGACTGAAGACTGAAGACCAGAAGTAACTTTTGTAATACTTCTGGTGTAGAGCCAGTGGAGTGCAGCAGATACCTAAGAACTTCTCAGAGGAAAAAAAAAATAATAATAGTTTGTGCTTAAAGTGCTTTCCTGAACTGGGGCTGCTCAGATTTAATCCTGCAAAGTGTGATGTATTTGCATCTCAGAGAGTAAATGGATTCACCATCCTTCTGGGTCAAGCACAAGGAGTCTTTCTCTATTGGAAACGCTCATTTCTCTTTTTTTCTAAGAGCAGTGTTTTGGATTTTAAGTATGAGTGGAATTTTGGCATTAACATTTTAATAAGCAGATTTCCAGTGACACATGCAAATCTTATTCCCGTATGAAAGTCTTACTTTTCCAGGTTAATTCTTTCCTCTTCAGCCACATACTTAAAGTCAGAAATGTTTGGATAAGCTAGTTTAATGGCAGCAAACAAGGGTTTGTCTCTGATTTAGCAGAACTACTTACACAATCTTAAAAAATATATATGGTAAGTATATAGATAACGTGAATCTTAACTAATGAAAATGTTTGATCTTTAAAACTGACAAAGTTACAAAGAATTTAAATATTGAGAGGGTTGTGTTTTTTTTTTATTTTGTTGTTTTTTTTGGAGGGGGTGAGGTTTTTTTTGTTTGTTTGTTTGTTTGTTTTAACAGCGAAGCACAGTGTAACACTCTATACAGAGGACTAAAATCTAATTTCATTATGTATTAAAATTTATTTTGCTTCTAAAGAAATTCATTTCCTAAAACGAATCATCAAAGATTTGTGGATTTGTCAATTGACTGCAAGATTACCTCCAATGGGCAACAGCAATTTCTAAATAAATCGAGGTAGTTTAAAGAAAAAAAAAAAATGCACTTGACATGCTTGCAGTGAAAAAGGATTGAATAGAATTTGAAGAGCATTTTTATTTTTTACAAGCTCTTGACAAAGTCCTAATAATTCTTTCTTCCAGTGAATACACACACTGGCAAGCAAGAATAGCATTGAAACCACCAAGTAGACCCAGAGTAATAAATCATTTCTTCCTTTGCTTTATGACATAAACACTGAAATAGTAATTACTGTCTCACCAAACATTACTGTCTCACAAAGCCAACCTTGCAGTCACTTAGGCTTAAGCTTCAGTTATCAACTGTGAGAACTTTTTATAAACTCTAATGGTAACTAATTAAGTGAACCTTAAGGGTTGTCCTGTAGCCACTGTCAACCCAGACTGACTGCGGCAAGCCTGCAAGCTTCAGCCCATATTCCCAACCTTTTTTATTTATTTTCATTGTATTTTGTTACAGCAGCTTTATATCAATACATTGCACCTCAGTGAAAAGATTACTACTACTATCATATTCCCAGCCTTTACAGTTACCAGATTCAGGTCAGGAGGAAAAACTCCTGCCCAGTTAAATCAGCAGAGACTAGTTTTTGCCTACCTTGGAACCTGGTGTGTGGTCTACTTGCTAGGATGATCTGGAAATGTTATTTAATGCCTTGCTGTTGCAAGGCCATTAATGAGAAACACTGTCTCATAACCGCAGTAACATACTGGAATCATAGCTTTTGATCCTTCTGATGTCTTAGGTATTTGACAGGTGTTGGGAAGTGTTCTATAGCCTGTGATAGTGTGTTGGACAATGAGCTTGGATGCTCTGTTGGCTTGTCTAGGTTATATAGCTGTGGTATCAACTGTGCATTGGGAAAGACAGAGGCTAGATTCAGTTACTAAAGGTTACCAGGTCTCTGTAGTGTCCTGGTTTGACCTACCACTTCTACAAAAAGGGTTTTACTTAAAGTATCTATGTTCCCTTAAACAGCACACTAGGGGCCTGGTACTTGCAATGTTTTTAGATGATGGAGTTCATTGGGAAAGTTCTCACTGACTCAGGGTCAGGTCCTTGTTTTGTGACCAATGTCACATCATGCATCTATAGCATTCAATGCCACAGGCCATACATTTCTTCATAAACACTTGTTTAAATCATTGTAGGTCTATTATATCCAATTATTTTTGATGTATAAGAACTGGCTGTTTCTAATGCAATTCCAGACTTTTTGCCTTTCAAGATTTTCTATGAACACTCTAAACAAATCTGACTTCCTGCATTCAGTACGTCTCTCTGCTCTATGCATATTTACATAAACATTTCATATATCCGATTCGCGTCTGAATTGCCAGCTTTTCAAATGGCACACACTGCAGTATAATCATGCTCAATTTTACACAGTCTTTTTGGCATGTCAACGTTCAACTTCATTAATGAATGTTGCTATCTAATTGACTCTATTATTATTGTGGAACTCTGTTTGCCAAAGGTAACTACTCTTCGTCAGCATGCCAAATGTTCAAAGTGTCATCTGTAATTTATGGGTAATAAACACTGACACAACAGATGACAAATGTCTTTCTGATAATGTTTTTTCCTGTTACAGTTTTTCCATTGTATTTTTTGATATTTTACTTCCAAGTTCAACTACATTTTGTCATTTACAATATCACTGAATTTTAACCTAATGCTTAACCTGATGCTACAGAACAATTTCCAAAGGTAGTCAAAGCCGCACCAATTCACAGACACACAAAGCCAGATTCTCAGCAGGTTGCCCAGATCAGGAATTGATTTATTTATCTTTTGCCTTCAACAACAGCAGAGATCAGACGCTGCCAAAATGTAAGCATGTCTGCAGTCTCAGTTGACAGTGGAGTTACTCTGGGTCTACATGGGTCTATATACAAATAAGATATGGCTACTTAAATTAAAAAAATGAATAGGAATGCCAGAAATTAAACTCTGCTTGCTACTGTCTTGTCTTCTTTGTTTAGTTAGCCAAGACTGAACATAAATATTATAATCATGTTAAAGAAAAGGGTTGTAATTGAAGAAGACAACACGTTCCCTTACAGTACCTGTTCTGGGAGGAAATGGGTTACCCCAGTCATTCTTTAATTAGGTCAACACACATGTGGAAATAAGTATCAGGGAAAGAGCCTCATTACATCTTCCATCTGCCCACTGGGAGGTGAGAGAAATGAAAATGGCAACATAAAGCGAGTTCTGATAAGTTTTGATTACTGCTCACCTCAAGTTTATCATTGTGGAATATGTAAAAGGTTTATTAATGTCACTGCTAAATACAATCTCATCAGTTTAATGGCAAATATCCACATAAATGGTTATACTTCTCTTCACTATAAAGGAAGACTATCTTGGAAATAAGTAAAGTGCATTTATATAGCCCTCTAAAGCAATTCAGCACTCAGAAAAATATTGAGTAATATAAATAAGCCTATTTTAATGATGTGAGACATTTCACCCTAATGATGTATTGATATACAAAGCTTTCCTAACATTCACTAAATTGTCAAAAACATTCTTACCAGAAGAGAATCTGGTACAATCACTTATTCTCAAAGAGCACGGTATCTTCTGCCTTCACATCTTTTTGTGTTTACTTTATCTCTTCATATCATAAAACGTCTCTTCCTGAAATGATATATGCAAACAAATAAATGGACTATAGTAATTATATTCGCTACTTTAGATATCATTAATAGACAGTCTTCCTTTACCTTTAACACTGGAAATGCAGCCTTTATTGGTATTAAATGAATTATCACCTTATGTAGACCTGAATCCAGTGTGTGTGTGTGTTGTCTTGTTTCTGCAGACTGTTATTGTAACCCTTTTGGTTCAGTCCATGATCGCTGTAATGACAGAGGATTTTGTGAGTGTAAGGAGGGAACATCAGGGCCTAAATGTGATAAATGTCTGCCGGGATATATCTGGCACAGCTTGGGCTGTCAACGTAAGTAACTCAGAGTTGCCCCTTTCCTGCAGCTTTGCTGCATCTGCGTCTGTATGCTATCATGTGCAGCTACCTAAGGGCAGAAAATGAGCAAAACCTCTCCAAGCCTTAAGAATGCCATACTGCCAATCTTTATGGAGGTTCCCAGATGAGGACAGTAGATTGACTGTTCCATCCATTAATTTTAATGTACTTTCAGTGTCCTCTCTCTTGCTCTTGATAACACCTGCAGGAGCTCCCACTGAAATACATAAATATGCGTGCCTTGCCACATGTGAAGTAGCCTTTGTGTACTAAAACATCAGCATATTAACTCTAACTTGAAAAATCTTACTGAAAGACAGAAGGTAATTTCTCTGCATGTTTCCTTTTTCTATACTAAACTTCAGCCTATTTGAGTAACTGAACTATGCTTTCATACATTAGAACTATGTCTCTGAACAATAAAACTGCAACACACTACCTCATTACTTGTTACAATTAGTGAAAACCAGATAAAAGCTAAAGATAATTTTTTTAAAGTATACTTCTTTAAAAATAGGTGCTGAAATTTGGTATAAATATTATTAGAAGCAGATGTTTCAATGCTTAGTTGTATATTTAGATTATTTTCTGGTTAACAGGTCTTGTAAAAGAGTGGAAATAGCACACCAGTACATATAGGATTAGGCTTTTATTGCCAATTTCTTTTGTAATAGATTCTGATTTATTCTTTATAACTGCTTTGATCACCTACTTGAAGAAATTCTGAAGAGTCCTCTCACATTCTTTAACCTTTTTCTTCCTGCCTCTCTGTATGCTTCCACATAGACGCGTGAAACAGATTCCTCTAACAGCTTGCTTTAGATTTGTAAGGCTGAGAAACACAAGAGGATGTAATTACTGACACCGATTAGCCAAACATAAAATTGACCAGAGAGCCGCGCAAATGCTCTAAATGCTCTAAAACAAATGTAAATTTTAAAACATAAGTTAAAGAAACAATAAAGATGGAGATTACCCCTTCCTCTCTAAACAATGAATAGTCTGAAATAGAAAACCTGGGCTTGTGACAGTTCAGTAAACATCTGAAAACCAACAAATGCAGAATTTCAAGAAAGACTGTAATAATTAATCAATTATCATTAAACTCCTACATGAATAGAAAGGAAGGTTGCATTGGCAAGGCAGCTAAATGTTACCTGAGAAAATTGGACTCTCTCTGCCTCTGCCAGAAAGCTCCTGTCTGTATTTGGGCAGGTTGTTTAAACCGCATTTTTTGTGTGTGGTTGCTAACTTCATTCCCATTTGCTGGGTGCCTGCCCTTGAGTTGTGTTTCACAAAACACAGAGCACATACAGTTCCAACAGAAAGCAGGTGAAGTACTTTTCAAACCTCCAAGTCCTCTATCAAGTCCTCTCTATTTTGAAAAATCAGACCCTATATATCCCCAAAACAGCATCTGAAATTACAGAATCTTGCTTTGCCTGTGCACCCCTTATGTAGGAGGAGATTGTCACCTCCCCTGCACCTTACCCTAGGTACCAGCAAAATAAGCATTAGAATTTGCGAAACATCGAGATCGGGTAGTAACAGGAAGGAAAAAGAAAAAACAAAAAACTGAAAAGAAGGGAATCAACATGATTCTCTGCAGCAGAATTTGAATAAAACATAGCAAACATTTATGTCTGCATCATGAGTTTAAATAAAATATTAAGTAGCTGAGATATTGAACAGGCCTGGAGATCCGTGGAGTGAATTGTACGGTCATAAAATATTATACACACACACACACCAGGTTGTTAAATCTGTAAAAGTAAGTAATCACTTAACTGTTTCCTGTCTTCTCAGGTTTGGATGTTATAAGCTCAATAATGTTTTTCTAATTAGGATTTTTTGAGCCCAACATATAAAAAGCCTGATTTTAGCTGAATCAGTGTATTTGAAAAACCTTTAGACGGTTCCTGGAAATGCAAGCTAGTGCCTTTTTATTTGCTGACAAAACTAATTAAGTGTCCCTGTGTTGTTATTTTATGAACAAATCTCGATGTGATTGTGTAACTGTCAGATATTCTCCAAGTTCCATCAAATTATCTGATCAAATTCAGAAGAAAAACAACAAGATGCAGTTGTCAGTTCTATGGAACAGACCCCAAATTGCCGTGTTTTACCAAGCACACACAGATTTAAATCTTGCTTCAAGTCTTCCCATGGAGGAATGGTATTCCAATTCATTTAATTTTGTAGCACAGCAATTTTACCTCTGTTATCTTTTCGTTGAAATCTAAACAAATGACTGGACAAACAAGCAAACCCTGATATATACAGGAAAAAATAAGAATTTATTCTTCTGCCTTAGCAAAGCACAAAAAGATTATTTGTCTGGACATGTAGTGTATGGTTGTGATTTGTTTCCCTTGAGCTTGCGCTGTCCAGAAATATATATATGCAAAGACGGATTCTCACAAAGCACATCAGTGTGTGGTTGTTTACTTGGTGCCATACAAAGCCTATCGGCATTATTAAGAAAATCTATTTTTATGGAGCTTTGTTGCTAAACGTCATTGACCTAGGGCAACCAGAAGCTTGACCTATAAATAAGTAAGTTAAATCTATACCATAGCTAGTTTAATTACTTGTATGATTGCATTAGTAAATGGAGTGGCTTAGTTTACAGTATTACTAATCCCATTTGGGAAAAACAATGCTGGAAGTCCAGTTGTGTTCGAAGGCTCACAATATATCATTTGATAAATTACTGTTCAAAGTCTACCTTGTACCACACTTGGGCGAAAGAGACAGAAGCTATTATCCTCAGAAGTATTCATTTAGGTACTGCACTCGTACTGATTTCATCTAAAACCTTTGAGGATCTAGGCAGAGCGCTCATCACTTGCGTCTCTGTGCATTCAGAGGTCAGATGCAATTTTAGACTTCGCCTCCCAGATAAAAAGCACCATGATAACAGCTGTTATCTTACTGAATTCAGGGTTTGTGCTGCACAGACATAGTGGTCAGCAGGGTCTGGTTGGTACAGGAAGGTTTGCTGCCCTCAGGAAAAAGAGGCAGAATGGATGCAACTGTGCCTCTAAGCCCTCCCCCTGGACCCATCCACACCGCAGGCACCGAGCACGCAGGGGAAGCAGCTGGGGTTTAGCTCTCCACCTCCCTTCCAGACACCCACAATGGTTTTCTCACCAGCACACATACAGAGATCAAAGCATAAGGAGTGTATTAGGAACTGAGCAGTCTGGTTCTGAAACTCTTTCAGAATTCCAGAAACAGGAGGAACTCCATAGCTGTATTTCATTTTTCTACGCTATAGTAATTAAACGATTTCCTTTAGAAATGAATGTAGAAACAGAAAACACAGCTCCAAACCCAAGAAGAGACTTAACCAGCAACTACAGCTGTTCTGGGCCAGTCCTGAACTGAACACAGTGCTCTGTGATAAGGGGCACCTGTTTAAAAAAAAAAAAAAAAAAAAAAAAAAAAAAAAAAAAAAAAGTAGAAACATTTACACATAAGAACTGCCTGAGTTTGAAAAATGAAGATAAAATATTATGCAAGAGCGTTCATTCAATTTTCTAAGCGTACAAGTCAAAGTATTGGATCTTTCATATTTCTTGTCCATGATATTTCTGGTGACTGAACTCTGCTCTATACATGCAGGAGTGTTTGAAAATAACACCTTTTAATTTCACTTGCACAACAGTTGATTCCAAAAACAGCCACATATTTACCCAATCTGACAAAGAGCAAGTGCCACTCTTGCCAAACTCAGCTTAGCAGCATGGCTCTAATTTTCATTATGCATGATTATCCACCGGGGAAAAGAGTGAGGGAAAGTCCAATGACTCACTAGCTCCCTTCATATTGTTAATGAGCAAATACAGAGCTTGAACCTTCAGTCCTGCAGCCCCACAAAGCCTAGGCTGAGAACAAGAGTTACCAACAGTAGCTTGCACCCCAGTTAAATTCAGCACGTTATTTCCTGTGAATCATTGTTTTAAATCATCTTGTTTCAATGGTGTAAATGTTAAACAATTAGCAAGTAAGTTTTCAGTCAGATGCCTTATGTCAAGCTCTGAATAGTTTCTTTTATTTTACCCTCTTTTTTTTTTTTCCTTTTTTTTTTGTTATTATTATTAAAGCAGGCAGAGGATTACAATTACACTCTTATCTTCAATGCTCAAGCTGCACTCAGTGCTTGTATCTGGACTGAACTTTTATCGCTCTGCAGCCTGTTAGATAGCTCATATTCTGTTACAGTGTGCATTTGACTTATATGATTAAATACATTTTTTCTGCATTTTGTGATGTTACAAATGTGAGAACCCAAGGCATTTGATCAAAATCATGCAGATTGAATTTCCAAAGAAAATCAAACCTGAAATTGTGATCCTGCAAATTACAGTAACATTTGCTTGTGGAAGTTTGCATTCACAGTTCAGCAAGAAAAGATGCATTACCTTCCATTTCTTAAAATGCATCATATTCTTCTTTCTAGATAGATGAAGTATGTAAATGTGATGTTCTCTTCCCATTCTCTCTCCCCTGGAAGCTTAGTGAGCTTTTATACTTGTTTGTATGCAGGTGCAGCTGTCCTTCGATTCCTACACATTGAATTTGCGTGTGGGGAACTATATTCTGTAAAAAGAAACAAATTCAAAACCAGAAAGCCCTGCTTTCCAGTTCACCTTTGCAACCACCTGTGCATGGGGCCACAGACAATCCATTTATACCTTTTTCCATCCTTTTACCAGTGGCCAGGCCACAAAAGGGATCTCCCCTCTGCACAGGTGCAGTATAGACTTCTACTTCTGGTCTGTTTTGGTGCCAGGACTGGTGCTAGCAAGTGCACTGCCACCCTTGGTGCCAGAGGGAAATAAAATAAAACAGAAAGAATTTATTGAAAAATATGAAGTTCTGATGGGGTTGAACATGGCAGTCCCTAAGGAACAATTTGCCCTTGGACTCGACACATAAAATGCTGCTTTCCCAATACCTGTTTTACATGATTGTTATGCAGACTAAAGAAATTGTGTGTGTATAGGGATTTGGATGTCAGAGGAACAGACTCTGCTTCAAACTACTCCCAATTTAAATGCAGAATAATTCTCCTTAAACCAATTCAGAATCCCTCTGCTTCATCTCAAGGCAAAGTACAGCTCATGGGTGTAAGGACGAGCAAGGCAAAATTACAAATAAAATTACAGTGTTATCAAGCCTGATTCTCAGATGATTCAAAACACCGATTCCATTACCCTCAGTGGAAGCACGCTGACTTACCATACACGTAACACCATACTGAGAGCCTGAGCCTTTTAAACCTGTGGAAACAATGTGTTAATAAGCACATCCACATTAATTCCAAAGCACACGGCCCACAGAACAACCATACAGATCAACCAATACATAGAAACCAATACATAGGAAATGTTTTTACTATCCAAGTATGAATATCATGGCATTATATTTTTTTTAATGACATACTGGACTTGGAGAAAAAGGCTGATATCTCCCTGCAGAAAGGATATTTAAAAATAAATAAATGCCACACCACAAATACTGTATTTAACAAAAAGAATTAAATGAAACACCTTTCCTCTGTGAAGAGGATAGAGAAGAAAATAAAAGCATGGGATGCTGTCTACATATAGGTATTTTAGAGATCTACAGAGTTACCATAAAATGGCTAGACTGGGGATCAAGCCTCAAGCTGCTTTTAGTACTGCTGCTTCAAAACCTGTCAAATGTTGTGAAAAAAGAGCAGCCTACAAAGGGAATAGACTAGAGTGACACCAGGAGTGCTCAAGCAGGCTATCTCAGTGCCTCTGAGCTGGAAGGAAGGCTTCTACAAAAAGGATTGTGAGCTACGTAACACCTGTGTGTGGGGAAGCCCCTAGGGATAGAGGATCATAAAACAAACAGAGAATGAGGCATAGGGTAGGGGGTTTGCTAGCCTAAGTTAGCATCTTATTAAGAGGCACTAGGTTCCTAACAGACTCCATCTCTTCAATTCAGGAGATTTATTCTGATAACCTGGTGATCAGATTTGCTTTCTCCAACGTGAAAATGAATTGTTCAGAAGCAACACTGACACACGTAACCCTTAAAAGAACAATTCTTCCCCAGCAAGGTAAAGGCTTGGACTGGAGCAAAGAGGTTGTTCTCCTGGTGATCTTGCCAAGGTATCAGCTTCAAAGGTGCTATTCCACAGCTGCCTAAATTACTTTAATTGCAGGTGCTGCAATCCCCCATCTCCCAGTTACCAGCTATTTAATCCCACATCCCCAGTAACATCTCAGGCACTTGTTGGACCCATCCCTGAACCACCTCAGAACTAACTCAGCAGGACACTAAACAGACAAGAAAATTTTCCTCTGTGACACGACAGCCAAGAGTTGAACAAGCAGGAGCACCCAGGGAGGGCATCGGCCCCTGGGCTGGGGCATGATGTGATCCTGCAGCCAGGTGGGGCTGCACTAGGCGGCCCTGCAGTACAGCACATGCTGGGGAAATGGGGGATCAGCATCCCCTCGTTCCCTCATTAGATCATTCACGTTATACTCTAGCAAGCTGTTGGCATTTGTACCAGACAAAGCTACACAATTTAAAGAACAAGCAGGTGGATAATTAGGTAAATTTAAAAACAAATCAAAACTGTTCTGTACTCCTCCCAGAAAAACACCTAACCTATAGAATAACACAAACCTCTAAGATCTGCTTGTACTGAGGTGGTATAGTAACTTTTTACAGACTGAAAAACTGTTTTTCTATGTGTAGAGCCAAAATGAACAATAGTGATAGACATGATCAGAGCCCAGTTCGCAACAGTAAGAGGGAATATGATTTGCAGATACTTCAGTGTTTTTGGTGCCATGTCACGGGAGCATTCTGAATAACTAAATACTAGGAAATTCATAAAAAGTTAAACAAGTAGCATTATTTGTTTTCTTTAGTCAGATTATTTTAAAATGGTTAATATTTGATAGCGCAATGATAAATATTTTAATACAGTATATTGCACTCAGTTAGGAGTAGATCAAAAATATACAAAGTAAGCTCCATGAGATAAACTTTTATTAGGAACGTGAAATAGAACATAAAGCTTGATAGCAATTACTGTTTAATCTATTCACGTTTGGAAACGTATTGAAGAGGAAATTTATAAAGCAGTTAATTGTTATGAATTATTAAGTGTTCATTTGAACAGTGATGCGCAGGACTACTTCTCCTCTGAAAATGTCATGCTTTCCTTTCAAGCCTGCTCTGTGGCCATAACTATAATTGGCCTGCTCACTACCTTTTTATGAGGGCTGAAATAAAAAGATCTATACCACCACAGACACACCCAGATGGGACATTTTTATAAAGGGGCCTTAAAAGGATCATTTAGGAGTACATAAAACAATCTCTATTCTACTTGACTGGAGATAAAAACTACTGACCTGATGCAATTAAAGATAGTCGACACTTGCTATCTTGCCATCAATGTAACTGATAGCAATGCTGACAACAGCACATGCTAATTATTAAGGCTTCAGGATTTAGAAGCTTTAACTTCCTTTACATGTGTCCAATTACAACTCCTCCAAGAGATCTTTCTGTTCAAGCTGATAGCAATATGAAAATCATATTCAGTTCAGTTTAGTTCAAATCAAAGTTCAGCTGATAGGTGTGAACCTGCAACGTACTGACTGCCTTCCACAACAGGAGCTAGCCTCCCACGGTGCTATTTTGCTATTAAAGGTAAATAAAAATAAATAAATCTTGCCTAGCTTCCACCTTCAGTGGATTTCAGAGTTCTTCTAGGTACAGGGGGCACATCTGATGTTAAGGTGCATTTCTGCCCTGCATTTTAATATGCTGAAAGGATTTAATCCTAAAGTAATCAGCAATTTCTGTCTTCAGGTTTCATAGAATCATAGAATATCCTGAGTTGGAAGGGACCCAACAAGGATCATCAAGTCCAACTCCTAGGTTTGTATTTCTACAGAGCTGAGTACTGTAGTATCTACCAGCTGATGACATGCGTTTAATGACGTAGTGCAACTATTTGAGGTACTTTCCAAAAGATTTTGGCTTTTGTCATTGGCAATATTTTTAACGAGTAATCTACAGAGATGAACAAAACTCTCATCAGACAACATTTTAAAGAAATTTAGTTGAGCTAAGAGTTTAGTACCAACAGGTTGAGTAATTCAGCAATGAATTTCTGAAAATAATCAGGACCTTTCAAGATGTGAGCTTTTAACACTTAACAGAAGTGCTTTTTTAAAAATATATATATATATTATTCCCACTTCAATTTATTCTCACTTCACTCTATTGTTTTCTGAGCATTTTACCTTATCTATGGTAAAGCTGGTCTTTAAAACCTCTCACTCCTGTGAGTCATGTGTTTATCTTCATGTTTGCATGCTTATAGCCACTAGAACACCTTACAGTAGAAACCTGAGGAAGTCTGCACCAAAGTCTGCACAGGGATCAATTTAATCCAGTTTTCTCTATTTGACAGTAGTATTGAGTGGTATTTCATTCACCACAAGTATTCAAACTCTAGAAAGCTACTGCTTAGGTACTTTCTTAGCCAAAGAATTCATCAATATCTTCATACTTAGTTGGTCTCAATATGACTTTTATCCACTGATCTGTCTAATCACTCCTGGAGACATTCATTCATTCCAAACATCCTGTTTGGATAACAAAATTCACTGTTCCATTATACAAAATAGCCATGAAATTCACCGTTTCATTATACCAAGTGTCTTTGTTTTAACTGGCTGACTGACAATTTCATTTGGTATTTCCTAGTTCTTGGACAGAAGAGGTAACAAGAATAAATGAATGATCATGTCTAGTTCACCTTTGCCATAGCATTTATGATTTTATAAATGTCTGTCGCATTTTCCTTCAATCTATCTTCCCTTTTTTATGCTGAGGAATACTAATCTGTTTAATCCCCCCTTTACCTGCAACAGTTTATACCTATGATCAGACTTCACCCTACCGTTTTTGGTAGCAGTATATACTTTCTCAATATGCAGGACTTCAAACTTAAAGAGATCGGTACATCATGAACTCATATGGTGGCATTGTGGTGTTTTCTGTTTCATTCTTTTTTCCTGTCCTAAAAATTTCAAGATTCTATTCGCATTTTGACTGATACAGAGCATTAAGTCAAAATTGTCAGTAAATTACACAGAACTACTCTTAAAGTCTCTTTCTTAAATGGTAAAAAGCCAAATATCTATAGAGATAGAGGATTTTGCTATACCTTACTTGTCAAAAAACAATTTCATCTACTGTTTTATTGTACTATCACCCAGCGTTTTAGAAATTCTTCTTAAGATCGTTACAGCCCCAATACTTTTGTAATATGAACAAACTTTATTGTGTTACTTTTCACTCACTTTTCTAGTGCAGTTCTGCATGTGTAATTCCTGATGTGATTCTTACAGGACTAAGTAGTAGTCTCTTTTCAGTTGAAATAATTGACATTTATTCTTACCCTTTTTCCCATTATTTAATCCATGCATGACAGCCTGGTTTCTTTGAAAAATGTTACTGAGGGATCTCATGAAATGCTTTTGGAGATTCATGTTATCAACTTGATCACCTGTGTCCACATACTGCTTACCAATTCCTTCAAAAAGTTATCTACTAGATCTGTAAGCAATTATTTCCTATGATTTCCCTCTACCAAAAAAAAAAAAAATTGCTCTTCCCTGCTTATCATGCTTACTCATCTATTTGCTAATTCTGTTCTTCATTACAGTTCCCATCAATTCGCTTGCTGCAGAAGTACTTCCTAGTCTGTAGTTCCTCTAACTCTCCTTGGGGCTCTTTCTAAAAATCCTGTCTGTAAAAGTCCCTTCTTATAGTTAAGGAAGCCAATCTTGGCAATTAAATTAGTAAAACCACAGGTAAGAGAAATTTGTTTCCTTTTTGTTTTAAATTGGATCAATATTACTTGTTTCCTGTCATCTGATAGGACACACTGTTCTCCATTTTTTAAGAATGGTTTGTATGTACTTTGAGGTGCCTCCAGAGTTTGCTCCCATCAAGAGAGGCAGTGACATAGTAACTTCCTGAAGCTCTTCCACATACTGAATACTTGACGGACTTTTTTTTCCATGAATGTATCGTTTACCATTCACTTGTTATAGAGACTTCCTGGGAAGCTTCTACTTCTGCTGTGTTTCAAAAATAATAATGATAAAAAAGAACTACTAATTTTGTGAATTTAATGCATCACTTTAAATTATTTCTGGACTTCCTTTCTACCTTAACATGTTCTTAGAGCTGAAGTACTAGTGTTGATACTCTTTTCTTTTTTCCTTCATTTCATTATAATTTCAGAATTGTTATTCTTTCTTTACTGTTTGTAAATAAATCTCTTTATAAAAAGTTTTCATTTACTCTGCTGCTAACAAGGCAATTTTTATAACTATACTTTTCAATAGTGGTCTTGGTTTTGATACTCACTTTATGCTGCATCTATAATATGACCGATTCACCAAATCATCTGCAAGCATTATGCCCCTTTAGCTTCTCCTAGCATTTATTTCTTATAAGTGCATGCATGATGATATCCTCTTAACCTGGATCTTTACCCTTGAGACATGTAACCTTGCAGTGACTTCATATTCACCTTCAAGTTAAACGTGCAAGTAAATATTTTGACAGAGAACATGAGAATGATAAAATTAGAAACAAAAGCTTGGTCTCATAAACATCCTTCCAGCTTTTTAGTCAGAACTCTTTAGTCAGAACTTCTTAGACTATTCCTCTTTACTGCAGATGATTTAGTCAAGCTGTTCATATGAGTAAGAACTTTGAAAGTGAATAAAGTTTTGCAGGATTTAGCCAATATGTATTTAGACGGGGCTGATAGCCCCTACACAAGTCCTCTGATGTTCTGTAAAATGTTAATGGTATTATTCCTTTCAATCTCTTTCATCACTGCAATTTTGAAGCACGATTTTGTTGATTTCAAACTGCTCTTCTCTCACATTGGACTACATTTAATGGCAAAATCATTTAAAAAGACTTTTAATGGGAGCAGAGTCAAGCCCATTGTAATTATGTTGGCTTCTAAAGAGAATAATTAAATCATTAATAAAACTTTTACCTATAATCATCAGGTGAGAAGAGAAAGCTGTGACAGTGCTAGAAGTTTAAAGATTTCTACAGAGAATAGGAATGAGTATGATCATAATTCAGATGTTGGTAATTAGCGTATGTAGAAAGTCTATCAACTTGGCAAATTACATTAAAGGGGCCATGTTCATCAACATAGCTTATTACAATTTACAGTTCAGGCATATGATTATTAAAGCATTACACCCAAAACTATTTTGTGGTTTTTTTACAACTGCAGCTTGAACAAGTACTTCTTTATATGCTATTTTCTTCCTTTTTTTTTTTTTCTTTTTAATGACTATGCCTTTTTGTTCAGATAGAAGTGGAAAGCTACGTAAAAACAACTGCGCTGATGTCACTGGCTGAATCTAAAGACAATATTTTGATTTGTTCTTGTCTTTGCCTATTACTTCACCCATTCCATTCCCTCCTAGAGTTAGTGGAGTAACTTTGCAAATCTTTCATGCTTTTCAGACATACACAGATGGCATGTGTTTTCCAGATGTAGAAAAAGTTTAAAAATCGTCTGCTGATAAACCAAAATATTGCTCCAGCTTATGGAGCTAGGGGTGGAGCTGTGTACTGAGTATCTCTGAACTGCTGAACAGAAAGCCATCATTATCTTTCTAGGACTCTTAGCTGCTAGCCTCATTTCTTACAGTATTTCATACTTAAATTTAAAGGCTTTTCCAATGGACCCAAAAATCTATTCTTGCACTTCAAAACTGCTAGGCCACTTTTACCCATATACACTAACCATTTTCAGCTCCCATACATGCTGACAGGCGTGGGAGCAACCCACATCTCCAGTATTCTCTGTACAGAAATAGCTGCCCATTGCAGACAATTCAGCTGGGTGTTCTGTTAATGAAATGCTTCACCATTGATCTCTGAATATTATAAATACTTTAAATGGGAAATGAACTTTCCTTTAAAGCGAGAATATCTTGAAATAGGACTCCTACTTTGAGGAGCTGAAAATTTCATTTCCAAGGAGAGTAAAGAGTTTCACCACATGTAGCGCTTTCTTTAAAGAACTGAAGCTGCATTTTGATAGTGAGGCAATAAGCACTGACTAGAATCCAGAGAGAACAAGTTACTCTCACAAGGTTCAGAAAACTGGCTTACTTCCTACTGATTTCAAGAACAGGAAAATCCCACAATAAGATTTAAACTGGGGGCATTAGTGCAAGGAAATTCATAATGAGGGCAAACATAGCATCCTTAAATCAGCCCCATTGTGTCGACATTATGCAGCAAACTGCAGCTCTCTGCAAAAAGACTTTCAGTTCTCAGAAAAAAAATAATTCCATATATCTTTACAGACAGATTACAAAATTGTATTGCAATGGAAATGTCTTTAAAAAGAGCCAGGTGTTTTGAAATGACTAACATGACATACGCACACATGCCAGTTGGTACACTGGGTAGACATCATGAAACAGGCATGTACACAGCATATCTGCAAGGGTCTGGAAATTTGGATCCAGATTTACACCACCTATCAGAGTAAAGCCATACAGTGCTATAATTTTTGTGCAATAACCTGCTAGTTCATGCAAAACCCTTACTGATTTAAAACACAAATTAAAAGATGCTTAGAGAAGCGTCCTCTGTTTTTATCTTTTCTTTTATTCAGTGGCACTATGACGACTTAACGATGCTGCAGCCCACGCCTGCTCTGCAGTATTAGAAGACCTTGACTGTGTTGCAGATAGAAAACACTAAGCCAGCCAAGATGTGTTGTGCACCTCCCTCACCTTCTCCCACCCATCCTGGCTTTGGCCCAAATACCTCTCTTTCAGTTCCAGCCTCTTCCTTTCAGCATTCATCTTTCTTTGAGTCTAGCAGATACTCATTCCATAGCTTTCTTGCAGTCTTCAGAAAGCCATCATCCCACTCAGATCTGCCATGTTACCACTTAAAAAATGCTGTCTCACACAAGCAACATAAAACCTCTGCATTTCACACTCCACTCATGCTCTTACTTCACTGTGCCTGTCTTTCAAACCTGATCAGGAAACTGTGCTGGAGTCTCTCCTGCCCCAAGACCATGTATCTATGCAAAGGTTGGCCTTACCTGTGACATGATGGCTAGCTGTGTTTGCCACGTGCCTCCATGGAGGAGGAGGAAACTCAGTGTTTAGCCTCAGTGTTTGATCCTTCATAAGAGTCCCGGCATAGAGCAGTCCTACAAAAAGTCATCCTACCTGGAATTAGAGCCTTTTCTCATCTTCCAACATCTTGTGTATGCATGCATCCATCACCTGGGACTCTACAAAGGCATGCCGTAAGCGCTGGTTCTCACCATAAGAGGGGGGTGTAATACAGTTCTGGAGGAGATTTGTGAGCAGAGGAGGCAGATTTCCATTGCAGTCCTTGCCAAATCCACTGAAAGAGAAGGATGAACATGTGATAGGAGCTATGGGCATTCAGCTTCTGTAAGGTAAGGGCACACATGAAAGGATGGCTTGGGACACAGTACAAGACTGGACTGGAGGAGACAAGCTTGTCAGGAAATACAGCTTCATTATCCAAATAGTATTTAGCAGAACTCTTCTCTAAAAATCCCTCAAGGAAAAATACTAAAACTCTTTTAAATAATCTACATTTTAGAAGTACATTTTCATTGTGTGCAACTCTTCCTTAAGGTGAGTGTATGAGTTAGAAACATTATATACGCAGCATGAGAAAGAAGACTGGCTGTTCAGTCTTACACATGAGTGGAGGACTTGTTGAGTAAAGCAGTAATTCTTTTCAACATGAAGCTTGAATGTATTGATACAATATATGCATCAAAATATATAACACTGATTATAAAGCAACATATTTTACCTGTGTCCAGAATAATGGAGTCTCCTATTATTTTTCTATTCTAGCCTAATAAACTAAATAATAGCACAATAAACTAGCACATTCTAGCCCAATAAACTAAAAATTGGATAAAATTTTAAATACAATAAAGCAATTGCTTCTAAGTGAAATCATACATTGCAGTTCTCTGTTCCTTGAGGATCTCAGGTTACTTCAGTCTTCGCTAATAATTAAATTCTAACACATTTGTGCATCAGAAGTTATGCAAGAACTTTCCCCTCTGTTAAGCACAGATGGAAAGAGCTTTTACTCTTAGAGGATTTTAACTATAAACTTTTTTGTGTGTGAATTATCTTAACATTTTGTCATAGTAAGCACTATCAATACATATGTTTAAACACACTATCTTTAGTTCATTTGAGTGTATAATGAACTTTTCTGACATTAACTAAATATATATGCATTGAGTGCTCTCTTTCCAAGTCTAAGCCACACCTGTTGTTACTCAGATGTTTTCTAAACTGTAGTGAAATTCTGTAGTTGATAAAAATGAGATTAGTGCCATTGTTTTAATTTTGCAATAACTTATTAATAATAGCCTGCATAATAATATTGTGGAAAATATATAGATCCGCCTGTCTGTCATATCAATCTGTCAAAACAAACTGTGCATTTTTAACTGTGTAGTTACCAAAACATCACTTTTGGAAAGACAAATAAATAACAGGAGCCTTTGAAATTTTAAGAGGCGGTATAATCAAAGACAGTTATTTCGTAGTGTGCTTTAGTACAGGAGTCCTTTGGACTTCACATTGAATAATGTGATAATGTAAGTCAGTTAGAAAAAATAAAAGGTGTTTTCAGCAACACTAGCTGAGTTGATCACATTGTTTACACCTGCACAGCATATTGCAGAAAGACTCGTGCACCTGAAAGGACTGTCTTAGAATGAAAATGTCTATTATCCATGCTTTCCCATCTAGTGGCTGCTCTGTCATGAAGATAAATGCATACTGATACCTAGAGCAAGTCCGTGTGTAACAATAAATACTGTTGATGAAAACTATCATGAAACAGCTAATAGTTTTAATTATTTGATGCATTAATATACTAGTTCTCATTTTTGCTGAGTGCTACATGCCATCTGTTTAAGCCAGTGAAAAGAGTAGGAAAGTAAATCATTACACCAATTAAAATCCCACCTACAGGAGAGGATATTACCATCCAGTATATTTCAGAAGGACACACGAGTAAGAATCTTCCTGTTGAGTCTCATTTTTCAATTTCACTGCAATTAAAAAAAATAATAATAACAGATACGATTTTTTTAAATGCCAAGAGACAAAAGCACAGGAGACAAAAAAAGGATTTGCAAATCCATGTTTCTGATATATAAATATGAAGTTTCTAAAGCTCTGACCAGTCAGATTAAAAGAAGGTACATACATGACGTCAGTGTTTCTAACTGTAAGAATATTTAAACATCTTATGCAATTGCACACACCACATGTAAATGGACAAGATTGCATATTCCTTTTTTAACTTGATAGTTTGTAAGCATTTTTCAACCTGAAACTCTGCAAATTCCCTTGGAAATAGTAAACAACTCTGTTGTTGCATTTATCTAAAAAACAGTGCAATGTAGTAAATAGAACTGGAGTTCACAGGACCTATGTTTTTACCCTTCTTTTGTTAGCACAGGCTTTCCTTGGCATCAACCTCTCCATTGTTCACTGGCAGTAATAACTGTTACTCATTCTGAAGAGCTTTGTGAGACCTACCGGGCCATGTTTTTATCCCCATTCCAGAGCTAGCTCAACAAAAGCACTCTGAAGCCTTTCATCTACATTCAACACAACATGTCAACATAGATGCAGATTATCTGCTGATAATTGTTGCTTTAACAAATATATATATATATATATATATATATATCCCTCAAATTTCATATGTTTTGTAAGAACTTTATAAATGTTTTACCTTTACATTGTAACTAATCTTCACATAAACTCTGAACGTTCATCTGCTGAGAGATCCTAGGCCATTTACATTGCACACTTGTGTTTTGATCTTCTAGAGTATTTTGTTTGTGTCTTAAATGCCTCTATTTTGAAAACCACATTTAAGAGGAACATATAGCAATCATATAAATATCAACTTGGCTTTACTCTGACCTATGGTTACCGTAACATAGATGATAAATCACGCTTAATACAGAAATATTTATTTATCTATCAGTTGCTTCAGAGCTTCCTTTCCCTTTAATATTTACATATGCATCCCATGTTAATATCATTGTTATTTATGACAGTGTAATTTTAAATTACTGATATTTCCATTACAAACTCCATTTTATGTAGTTTACTTCATCATAAACATATATTTCCATTAGATTGTTACTAATTTTTCAAAATGCTCCATGCAATTGGCTTTATTCCGAAGGAGCAAAAATAAGAAAGTTGAAATGGATTATAGATCACAAAAAAACTTTAGAATAGCAGTATTTAAAAATTAATTTAGCATTTATATAACACCTCTTTTGTGTAAAAAAAAAATATATATATATATATATATGTACATATATATATATATAAATTCAACTAGATCACTTAAAAAGAAAAAACATCCATTGAAATGCAGAATTATTACTATTATCTCAGAGAAATTTCCTACACCATTTTTCCCATGTGCTGCAAGCGGCATAAAAAAAATCGGAAGAACCAACCTTATTGCATCTGAGTGATACTAACCTCATCAATAAAAATGTAGTTGTCAAAACAAACAACAAAAAAAAAAAAACTAGAAGGGAATACAACAAAAATACTATCATTAAATAACAAAATTATAATTTAGTATTAAACTTCTTACCAAGGAACACTGAAAGTATTTTAAGTTTTGTCTACTAAGAACATCAGGATCCAAGGCCATGCAGCTGTTTTGAGGAATACCATTACAAATATGTATCTTCAGATAAGTACTATTGGGGAATTCATGTCATTGTTAGAAAAAGCCACCAACTTTGTCTTTCTTTCTCTATTCTTCCATTAAAAAATAGGAAAATAATTATTAGGATACTCATCTCCTAAAACATTAGGAAATATTTTAAGTTGTGATTGTCTTCTCTGATTTTACTGCCAAAAAGGAGTAAGTGTGGGGGGACATTCTGTGAGTTTTGGAAGTCTTCAATCCAGCATTCTCTGCGATGGACAGCAGGAAGAAAAGCTTTGTAAGCAAATTAGAGTTCTGTTTGTGTTCAAAACATTCTTGCAAGTCAAAAACCCTAGCGAGTAAAGGCTGAGGCATATTTATAATCACATATTCAAATTGCTGACCTTTGAAAGCTTCTGCTTCGGTTTGCTCTTCAAGACTTTGCCTTCTGCTTTTTTGGTGCTCTGTAGAAGTGATACTTGTTGTATTTTAAGGAAATACTGTTATGCATGAAGCTGAAAATATATAGCAAAGCCATCCTGCTAGCTTTCCAGACAGGACTGAATTAATTGCCTGACTGTAGGTGTCTGATGGCACTGCTCAGGTGCAGGGCAAGTGGGCAGCTCCACAATGCTGGAAAGCGAGGACCTGGGGAGACCAAGGAGGGACGCTCCCTAGCACGAGGTCCTGCTGCAGTGCCTGAGCAAGGTGAGCAGAGCAGCTTCAGTGGCAGCAAGGCCACTGGCTGCAGGTTGCCAGACATGTCCCTTGTAGTGGGTTGGGTCTGGGATCATGCTGAGAAATCAAACATAACAGGCAGGGGCAGAATCAACCGGGAGCAGCTGAGCCTGCCAGGTCATGCAGATGAGGACCAAGGCAAGGGCCTGAGTTCAAATGCACTGGTGGGCAGAGGGCACTTGGGTGGAGGCCGCAGGCAAAACTTTCCACAGCTCTTACTCACAACTTCAGAATTTCTACAGCATAGAAATGTTTCTTGCATAGCAGCACTGTGTCAGAGCAGATGTCAAACACAGGCAGGGGAGCCACAGAGAGCCTTCAGGTAAGAGGGTTGCAGGCTACCCAGGAAAGTCACAGCCTGTTGGCACACCAAAGAACCCAAAGGCCACTAGAGACCCACAGGCATCTTGACCCAGCTGGTCTCCTGGCACCATTCCCATAAGCTTGAAACTCCCATAGCTCTCACTACATATCTACCAGCCCTGTGCAAGCACCTGAAATACCCTCTGGCACCTCTAATAGCAGTACCTGCATGTATTTGGAGAACCATATCCCACCTACCAGCTGCTCAGGGCCTTTTGATGACCACTGACTGCATCTTCTGTATCTGAGGGATTATAGTACTTATCCAATTTTTATTGATAGTGGTTATATCCAAACCTTGACCTTGCTGTTGGCACTAGGAGAAAAAAAAAAAAAAAAAAAAAAAAAAAAAAAGTAGATTCAATTGCTTCTCTTCCTACTTCAGGAAAGAGAAGGCAGGTGGTTTAAGAATGTTCTAAGACAGAAATAATGGCACCACTGCTTACAGCTTTTTAAGTGGAATATGAATGATAGTGGCATTTAGTGTCCCTTTTGAGTAACTAAAATTATGTTGAAGCTTATTGCTCTCCTGAGATTATCCTAAAATATGGTGAGGGTCATACCAAGTCAGTGGTAGTCCTCCATTAGCAAAGCAATAAAAAGCATGGGGATTTTTTGAGAATCATCCTCTTTGGAGAAGTATAAAATCAAAACTATCTAAATCATACAACTGAAAGGTTAACTAACCATTTCCTAAAACCAAGGAAGATGGAGAGGTTTATCTCAACAGTAATTCTTAGACGAAGAAATCTGCATTTGTTTTCAGTCATTTTAACAAGCTATTTGGTGTTGTTTCAGACAAGGCTATTATGACTTCCCTATCATGCAAGAGTATGAAATCCAAAATTCATCTTTCTCCTCATCCTTTTGACATATTTGATGCATTTCTTCTCAATATCTTTTATTACTTAAATCCAGGAATTTTAGATTAAAAAATACAGATGGAAAATGAGAAAGCACAGACATAGCCCGTGAAATAGAATAATTTTCTACCTCCACTGTTTTTGTACCATGCTTAAAATTAAGTTTGTTCTTTAGAGGATTTTGCATTTTCAGTAGCAAAGCAATGAACCGTGGTTACCCATGTGAATGCCAGGATAAATTGGTACCTATTTTCAGGAGAGAGGAATCACCATCCGTTCTGTGGCTGCACACAGGAGACAGCTCTGAATAGAAGCTGAATCTTCTAAGTAGAAACTCTGAAGACATTTCCTGCAATTTGATTAGAAATAGTTTTGTAGTGAAAATTGTGCACAGAGACCAGAAATTCCATGTAGAAAAACAATCAAAAAACTCTACTAGAAACTTCCAGCAAACACAGTTTCTTCACTACCCACCTATCATTCTCCTATGACTTAATAAAACGGGTTTTATTTTTAAAAGTGTCATTTCAATTGTGCCTGTAATTGACAATTCTAAGACAATACAAGATGGAGATGTCTTCCTTTAGAAACTATTCTCACTTGGCCAGTGTTGATTTCCTTGTATTGTTTACAATTTAATTAAACACAACATTGTTTCAAATTTGCACCAGAGATCTTTGTATTAACGTCTGTCACTTTAAGACAATAATTGTGACACAGTAAGGTATGCCTTAGGCTTGTACTTGTCTACACTAATTTATTTTGTCTCAACTTCAGACTGCACCTTGGTGGATAAGTACAAACCATTTCTCTTCCCATGCTATCAAAGCATTTGGCAGTGTCATGAGGTAGTTTTACTAATCCCACTGCAGAAAAAGGTTAGTTAGTGTCACTTGACAAAATTAAATCATTATGGATATCTTTGGTTTAAAAGAGCAATAGCTGTTTTTCATATCAGGTATCTCTGGTTCAGAAACAATAAGTCTGATCAACACTTCGACATATATTCATAGTAGCTAAACATTTAAAAAACATTCAGGAGTAAATGTAACTGGTAACAATAAAAAAAAAATAAAAACTAATAAATTCTAATAATCATCTAGTAGTAGATTTAATTGGGAGAAAGGCAGAGAGAGAAATCTTAGTGACAAAATCTTTAAGTCATTACTAGACACTGGTTATTCAAATTAGTAAGATGCTTAAGTTGTACAAGTTGGAGGTTTTTATCATACAGTGTGCAACAGTAATTGTAACAGCAATTGCGAATATTTCAGAAGCCTGACTACTTAAAGTTTTCCCATGCCCTTATGTCCTCATTCCTAATATTTACTTTGTATGTGTGAAATCTCATGAGAGTCACTAGAGCTCCAGGTAGAAATCCTTGAAACATAACAATAGCAGAATTGAGGTCCTTTTATACTGCACAAAAATAACACTTAGGATTGTTTCCAAATAATGGGGAAAGTTATTGTTGCTAGTTATTGTTGCTAACTTTGGCAAGTTGAAAATATTTTGATTGTGGTCACCTGTTCTGAAACCATTGGAAACAATTTCAAACCTCTGCATTTGAAGAAGACTGTTTTGCATGCCCCAACTTTATTAATGTCTATTTAACAAATTGTAGGAAAAATATTATTCATACCTTTCCTTGGTGACTGCAGAGGTTTTCTATTGCACATTTGCTATATGTATAGACTGTACCCTTAATAGGCATACACACAAGCTTTCTTATTTGTTCCAATGTCTTTTATATTCTATGCTTAATTTTTTTTTTTTTTTTTTTTTGGGGGGGGGGTTGTTGTTTTCATAGAATAGAATGGTTTTGTTTTAAACTGTTTAAGTTATTACATTTTTACAAAATAATGCCCACTAGTTACAGAATTTTTATAACATTCATAGGAAGTAATTCTGTATTTGACAAGAAATCACTTGTGCTTGGCCTCAATTTACTGAACTTATGTAGCAAGATGAAATCTCCCAATTTTTCCAGAGCATTGCAATTCAATGTGCTGTTCACAGATCTCTCTACATAGACAACCACTGCATATATTGAAACTTCCTATGAACGTAATTACCAAACACATGGGTTCATTGTTCTGAAACAGTATTTGGTTAGCATGTGTGCTAAAAATCTATCCATAAATGAATTCACATCACATTCTCTGCGAGATAGGAAGCAGCAAGGAAACAGATGCATTAGAAAAAAATCAGCCAAGAATAATTTCTTCAGCCACTAGACCTGTGACCTGCATGCTTTCAAAGCTACTAACAATGGCTGGAATCCAAGGTCAAAAATTCTCATTATTTCAGTAGTGTCATTCATACAAACTACTAAGGAACAGTACGGAAATTTCACTGCAGCAGAAATAGGGCCAAAACTTGCTTCAGTCCTTTAGAATAGACCAAAATGGTGTGTAATATATTCAGAGCTGTCAAGCCACCAACCTGTCCGGGGAATATAATACTCAGGATCTGGGAGACAAAAAAGAGATAAGTGAAGAAATAGTTGTGAGAGAGCGAGCTGTAACAAATGTTATCACAAAAAGAGCACATGGAAGAAAAATAGCGATGGGAGAGCTCATACTAAACTTTGCTTGAAATGAAAGGCTTAAGAACTCAAGAAAGAAAAAAAAAAGGACCTCTAATAAAAAGTGTTCTTTTTTTTTTTTCTGTGACTTCATTGTTAATGATCTGTGTGCTGTTTCCATAAATAACGAACATTTCAAAATCAACACAGATTTTGATGCAGAAAGGGAAAACCACCTCTCAGATTAAAAAAAAAAAAAAAAAAAAAAAAAAAAAAAGGCTTTTTGAACATATTTGGGTTTTGTTTGTTTGTTTTTATAAATTAATTGCCCATCCTTTCTCACGTTCATGTGCCTAACCCAGCTGAATAAGAAGCTTCTGTAGGCAAGCTGTACAAAAATGAAGGTAGCATGAAGAAAGGTACGACATGTATTTTCTCCCATCTTGTATGGTCCTCAGGAAGGATAGGAGGCTAAAAGAAATTGGGTTTAAATCCGATATGATATTTCCTGTCTGAGCAGTAGACAGACCAAAAGCTCTTTGCATATTCTTTGAAGATGCCCAGACACAGCAGCCAGAAAGAACATAACACAGTGCTGTGTCTGAGGTGATGAAAAAGAACAAGACTTGCATTTGTGTTAATGTGTCTACATTTCTGCTTCATAGCTAAAGCCACCCCTAATATAATCTCAACCTATTTTCTTTCAAGAAGCTGCAAAAGTATTAAGGATGAGTTTTGGACAGACTCAGAAATTTCCATGTATTATTCAGGCTTGAACAGTTAAGAAGAAAGTAGACATTTGTCAAACATCTACACTACTCTCAATATAGTTCATTAAATACCTAATATAAATTCTGTGAAACACTCACATATCACTTACCCCTTGAACTGCTTGAGCTGGTTGAAAGACTAGACTTTTTTCCCCTTGTTCTCCTTTTATATTCCATTTACAAATTTAATGTCAATGGAATTACAAACCAAATAGCTACTTGTGAATATTTTTGTATTTTGAAGCAAGGTATCATTTGATATTTAAGAAGGTCTTATCCTATAAAAAGAGGCTTCAATATCTTACTAATGATTACTTTGGAAAACACGCTTAAGTTTTAAATAAAAAATATTAACAACCTCTTAACTAATGGCAAGCACTTGTTAGTTTACAGGGGTTTTCCCCCAAGAAGACAAAAGCTTCAGATGACTAACCATCTTTACACATAGCTTTTTTCTTTCTCATTTCCATAGTGTTTCATAATCAAACTACAGCTTAGATCATAAATTGATTAGTTATGAAAAAAATAAAATTTTCCTCTATGTTAGATTAAATATTTCACTTCCCACAGTAGCACTAGATGATCTGGAGACTGTGCTCAGAAATACCCCTCAAAAAGCCCATGAAGCTCTCCACAGCAAGTCAGATGTCTCTTTTGTTTCTTAAATAATCGATTTGATGCATTGTCTTCTAATTCATGAAGATCTGTCAGCAAACTCACAGCTAGTTTAGCCACACAAGTCTTAGGAGTCAAGTGTGACTAATTCAGAATTAGTTTTTATTTTCATTGTTTTGTTTCTTCAGTGTTTCACTCTTTGATCTGAATTTGATACCTGACACCTTTCCAATTATGAAAATATTTTTAAAAAATGAGTTGTCCAAGCACAGTTTTGGACACCAAATGCTGAACAAGAATAATCAACACATAAGTCTTCTGTGATTCACAGCTGGTTATCAGAGTCCTGCCAATAACATGAAGAGAAGGAGGATGGCAGAGCTGACCTTTGTTCCTAGCAATGCTCCCAATGTATTAGTTCATAGAAAAAAAAAAAAAAAAAAAAAAAAAAAAAAAGACAACTCACTCTTGCCTGTAAAAGGCAACCTAGGCATCTTTAGACTTGAATGTGGTTCTAAATACATCAGTTAATCCTCTTGCCTAAACAGTCAACAGAGAGTAATTCTTTCACAGTTAATTCAGAGGCACTAAGCAGACGATGCAAATGCTCCCTTTCCACTTGCATTTATTTTGATAGGCTGAAAAAAAGGGCTTTTCATTAATTGTTAACTTTTAATAGCCAATGACAGAGCTAAAGCAAAGTTAGTTCGACATCTCTCAGCACTGAAGGCAGTATTTCACTGCTTGGTGTATAAGAGTAGGCCAGAGCATGCTAGGTAGAAGGCAGAAAGGGTGCAATGGGCAGGAAACCCTGCCAGGCACATGCTGGACTCCACCGACCTACATGCACCCTCCAGCATGAGTTACAACAGTTCTCCTTGGACTTCAACACAGAGCAAGGGGTCTCCAACTTCCTGGCCCTCCTGGCCCCATTCAGCAGCTGCCTTCTCAGAGCGAAACAGAGAAGCCACTTCTAAAATGTGTTATAATATGTATCCTAGCAAAATATCACATTAACATTAAAAACATTACTAATTTTCAAAACACCAAACAATATACTTGCCTTTCTTTTGTCTTGGCAGAATGGGGACTAGTTGTATTTCAGGAAAAAATTTTGTTCTAAACTTCAGTGAAAACGCTCCAGTGAACATACGTCTTTCTATGTTGCTGACGTGCTACACTCATTAGCTACAGCAAATCCAAATCCAAATTGAAAAAATGTAATAATGGTTAGCTAACAATTAGTTAATACTTAAGTTTTAAAAGTCAGCCTTGCCATGCCCTCTTAAAGCTGAGAATGGTATTAGAGTTGGTCAGAATAAAATTAAAACAAAAGTGGCAAAAAATAGATTTCATTTCACAACTGTTTTGCTTCCAAATCACCACAATTGCTATCTACATAATACAAAGATTTGTGTACGTATGTGGGTGCAAGAGAAGGAAACACAGGATTAAACTAAGGGAAAAAAAGCTTTGATAACACAAAATTAACAATTCAATAATTTCCAGCTGCAAGTACTTTGCTAAGAATATTAAACTCTACTGTATTTACTTTTCTGCATTTCTGTGGGCAAAAACAGTACACAGGAAATACCGAAGAGAAGCTTTTGATCCATCTCTTAAGTGTCTTAAAGAATTAAGAAATACTCTGATTTAAAACTTGTGTCTGTAACATTATAATGATAATTAGAGGCATTTGATAGCAGCCTGCAACAGTGTGTCAGACAGTACAGTCACCCATATCCAGCAGTCTGTAACAATACAATCAGCATCTGGGTTGATGTCCTCCCAAAATAACAGGCTATCGTTGTCAAAATAAGTTTAAAAATGGTACAGCTATAGGTAAACAAATTTGTATTACTAAATACTTGGAAAATTTGGGACAATATATTCAGGGCCAAACATAAAGTGAAATATCTGATCTGCTGTTTAAAAAGTGGTACTTAATTCACTATTGATTTCCACCCAGTTATTCAAGGCAAACAGTCAGTATTGATGGGACGCATATTTCACCATTTTCATTGCCTGAATTGTAGGAAGCATCCCAGCAATGAGTAGTCCTGAACGAATAGGTACAACGGCTGTACTATCAGGCAAATTATTTTGATTTTACATTTGATATGCCTAAATATATACAATATGAATAATAAGGTCAGTTTTAATTATCTGTTATAACTGAGGCTATATAACTCAAATATTGACTTAAAATCCAGTTCATTTTTTCCTCCTGTTGCCAATATACTTTTCTGGGTTGTTAAGCTCACCACATTTATTTGGTTGTGATTTACTGTTCCTTGTGCATAATAAACACTTTGTTATAACAAATACACAGAACATCAAATTCAGATGTATGGATGCCCCCCATGTATTGTCTGTTGCACCTTAATATTCAAGTTTTGATGTCACAGTTCATAAACTGGACAATTCCAATTCCAGAGCATTAGTATGGAGCTTTGATTAATGAAGTTATCACTAAAAAAAAGCATTTAGCTGCTCCCTCTCAAGTACATCTGTGTGAGTTTCTAACACTGCATTAGTATTTGGCCCACTAGGATGCGTAACATTAGAAAGCAGTTGTCTGAGCCCTTCCAAAGTGAGAAAATGTCTTTTCTGAAAGCAAGCCAGGACAGATAAGATTGCCAGTAACATTCTTGGTACGCAAAATTGTATATATTTATGACCTCTATCACTTAAGGACATACACTGTTTGGATTTTAGTTTTCATAATATTTGGGTTGGTTTTAAGAACAAGTTAACACTTATAAAACTGTACTTTTTGTAGAACTAAATAGCAATATGTTTAAAGTAAAAGGAAGAATATTTTCTTCCTATCCTGAATAAGGTTATTTCCAGGCTAATATTTGTATAAACAGCATATAATGTTAAGTTTGTCTCAACCAAACCATTCCTTAATTCCTTAAGGGAAAATTTCTTCTGTTACATCCTGCCTAAATATTAGGTGCAAAATATTTACTAAAATCACCACTCTCATGTAAGACAGAGCTGTAAGCTAGCACATATTCTACTAGTGTTTTCCTCTGGAATAAAACACAGATTGACACATTCAAGTAGTACATTCCTCTTGTTTCTATATAGTTACCGAGTGAAATATTTTGACTGATATTTAGCAGTTAAAAAATAAAAAGCTGCCAAATTTTTATATACAAAGTGTGATGCACCTCTCTAAAACCACTGTTTGTGTTACTTTCTCTCAAATCTTTTGTCAAATCTGATTTCTGAAGTTGTTATATCAGGCTACAATGTCTAACTAAGATAGTTTTGTCAGATACCTTTGTACCAAAGCAACAAACTTAGTTAAAAATAAATATTTGATCTGTAATGGAAATAACAACGTGATCCTTTATTTCCATTTGTACATAGCATAAAATCCCCATCAAATAGCATGCTGATATTCCTGCCTGTGCTTGCCTTATTTTTTTGCATATTTTTTCAGATCACTGATATGTGCAATTCTTGATTATAAAATCCTGTCTTCTCACACAGATCTTTTTACTTCAGCAAAGCCACATTGCATTTTTAACCACTGCTCATGTTGTCCAAAAGCCTTAAGCACCTTGCCTCTTTCAAGTAACAACAAACCCACCTATAGTTCCAGTTCAGTACTAACTATAAAATTGCAGCCAATGGCACAAAGTGGGCATTAATCTTCGTATTTCATTATTAATTCATTACTAATATTAATTCATTAATTAATATTCAGCAGTCTGAAGTGGATAAGATTCTCCAAGACTACAGCTTAAAAACAATAATGAAGAGAAAATAGCAAATAAACCAAATTCAGACTTGAAGTTTTTAAAAACTAGAACATGTCCCCTGCTTACATGTCTCAGGAAGAGGAGGGAGGCGTGAGATGAGCCACTAGTGTTTTAGCTCTGATTTTAGTGCAGACTTTCTTCTGTAGCTGAACTTATATTTATTCTGCTTTTCTCTCCCTCCCTCCCCTGCTATCTTGCAGCAAATGTATGTGACAATGAGCTCCTGCATTGCCAGAACGGAGGAACATGCATCAACAACGTGCGGTGCCAGTGCCCTCCAGCCTACACTGGCATTTTATGTGAGAAGCTGAAGTGCGAAAGGGATCCAGGAGGCTGCAGCCAAAACTCCGGCCGGGGCGCAATATCTCACGGTCCCCTATTACTGCTGACTGCCCTACTAGGAGCAACTGGGCTCTGCACATGCTAGGCTCCGTATGGTTGATGGCATCATATTCGGACTGCTTCAAAAGAATGTGCCACATGAAAACAAAACACAACCCAAGCATTTGCTACTGAAATTTAAAAAAGGAAAACAAAAAAATTACCACATACAAACTAGGAAGGCCTAACTGAACTAAGCCATATTAATCAGTTACGGACAGTGCTCTGAGTCAAGACTGTTCCCCGCGACCCGAGACGGGTTGGCAGCGGCCTATTCCGTCAAGTCAGCGCTAGCTGCCGAGCTCACACAGGACAAAGGGCTTCGACAGCCCCAGACATGGAAACTGAATTTAAGAAATGTTTGCTACTCCTCTCTGGTGCGCTACTGTACCTCCGCCCGGTGTGTGGACCGACCAAATAAAGGCATTCTTTGCTGTCAGTGCATTGTGGGTATAAGGAAATCTGTAAAAGCTGCCATATTGGCCTGCTTCAGTCCCTGAATCCTTTCCAACCTGTGCTTTAGTGAACGTTGCTCTGTAACCCTTGTTGGTTGAAAGATTTCTTTGTCTGATGTTAGTGATGCACATGTGTAACAGCCCCCTCAATAAAACTCAAGCCAGTCATATCCTTGTATACCTTAGCAGCACTGCATCAGTAAGATGCTGTGTTCACCTACTGTACAAGAGTGGCTATAGGACAAAGTGTATTTATCCTTTTGTATTCAAATGAAGTTATTTTTCTTGAAATAATGTACAATGTAGATTTTTTGTATTATTGCCTATTTGTGTTACCAGACAATTTGTTAACGTATTTAATTCTAATCAGATAAGAGAAAAATATTACTTTTTATTTAGTCCTTTTCTTTTACCTTTCATTTAATTGTGCAGAGATTTCTCTGTATGGGCAACGTGCTGGCATCAAAGAATATCAGTTTACATATATAACAAGTGTAATAAGATTCCACCAAAGGACATTCTAAATGTTTTCTTGTTGCTTTAACACTGGAAGATTTCAAAGAATAAAAATTCCTGCATAAACAACTCCAGGATTATGTATTGCTATTTCTTAAGACCTTTTAGGAAAAAAAAAAAAAAATCATTTTACCACCTCGTATATGAAAGAACAGATTCAACAGTAGGAATTCCATCATAACAATCTAACCTACTTTTATTTTTTACTACTGGCATTGTTTTTGCAAACAATTTGAAACAAAGCATATCATTTGCTTGAGGAAACCAAAATCCTAATCATCAAATCCTAAGCATGGAAGAGGTGTGAGAAGTTGAATAGTTCTCATCTTTCTTCTCTCAAGACATCACAGAATTTATTCCAAACTAATTCACAAGGCATTTCGGAAACCAGTCTTTATATCATACAATTTTTGTGGATTTTGGCAGTAATGAAGTAGATATAGCCACCGCTTAAACTGTTTCTCCAAAAGCGTCATTAAAATGATGTTTATATGTGTACTAGTCTGCCTATGAAACTGCAAAAACAGCAGCAATCAAAAAAATAAGATTTAACTTTTAATAAAGTCAAATTTAATATTTAGAAGAAGTGTCAAAATATACAGCAGCAAGTAGATAAAAAGTGCTGCTCCAGCAAATAAAGTTTGTTTTAAGTATTGCCCAAGGTGTAATAAATTCTTGTTTCTGCCTTTTATTAGGCCAATTACTGAATGTGACAGAAATGAATAGCAAGAATAGAGAGGCAAGGAAAAACCACAGCAGTGTTTCCAAGTCCGGGGGGGAAAGTGGGGGATTGGATCAAAAGGTAGCAAGACTGTATGAATTCATTTCCTGGCAATTTTTATCATAATGGCTGTAAATATTTTACCAACATAATAGCCTAGTATGGAAAACTGTTAATCAGCAAAAGAAAAATTCCTGAGAGAAATAAATTCTACCTGGCTGCCTCTTCCAAATGGTGAACAGAGCACAATTTAGGGCACTGCCTTCTTGGCTAAGCTCTTTCTGCTGAGGGAACTTTTGTGTGCCCACCCTCCAGAAACAGGTAGGCACACTGGGTCTTCATTTCTTTAAAGATTCATATGAAGATGACGATGAAGATAACATGCTGGTATTTCTTCAGGCTGTCAACATTGGCCCTTCGTGTAGAATATCTGCTGTTTACATCAGCACTTTGTTTCCCTGAGCTAAGATAAGGCAAAGAAAAATTTAGACCTTGGGTGGTTACCAATGCTGGTAAGCATTAGATTGCAGGTATACATTGAAAGGACATTCATGACAATAAGCAGAAACTTATACTGCAGACTTAATGAGGAATATAAACGCTAGTATAGGTGACATGCAAAGCCAGACACTTATAATTAAGTGGATTTCTGATATTAAGATGTGGAATTTAAGTTTCCTTAATGCTTATTAGCACAGACTAAACTCAGATTGTGCAATTATTGGAAAAGATGCACTTAAGCTGTCATAAACTTAAGGCTTTGTGAAAGTGCTAAGAAAGCATGTTATGCACATTTGGTTAGAAGACATTCTGCCAGCAGTACTGAAGTATAATGAATATCAGATCATAATCAATTCAGCTGCATTCCAATTTCATGTGGTTATGATCTTCTAAACCAGTGCAGGGAATATGTCTTTCTTTTTGTGTGTTTTATCCTCCCTCACCTAATTAATAAAATCATGATTTTAGGAGTACATTCACTGGTAAGTTTTCTTATCAATCATTTTCTTCAGCTTCATTATTTTTTCCTCTGAACATCACAAAACTTCACTAAGTGAAATTTTTGAATGCAAGCTTCTGCTATTTTATGCCAAATACAGTTGCAAAAATTCATACGTCTTGAGAGAGAGGAGATTTACACTGCATGGCATTGCTTTACCTGCTTCTTCATTGAATTCAGTGGAAAATGAAGACAGAACCTGTTTCCCATTTCAGAAAAACTGTAAAAGAAACAAGATTCCTGTTGCTGAAGATATAGTGGGATCTTCCTATGATAATGTGGAATGTTGCTTTATTTTTCACCTGACAACATATGCCCTTTCAAACATATTATGGGTTTCTTGGAAGGGGGGTAATCTTGTCCCTGTGACAGCCTGTAAAATAGCAAACACATGCACAACACACACACACACACACAAAAAAAAAAAAAAAAAAAAAAAACTTGATCACTAACCTGGGATTTTGTTTTTTTGGTTCTGTATCAGACAGTAGCAAAAGGACCCTACCGTAAAGTTATAATTCTCAGTCCTAGAAGACTTACCATCCAAGAACTCCACATCATTTAGTTGTCTAGATCATGGTTCAGAGTACAATGACCTTAATCCTAACATTCATAATTAAACTTAGGCAGTTAAATTGGTTTCAGTTATTTTGATAAATCTGTCAGTCCTGGTCCACTTGCAATTGCTGTGTTTCTAGCCGCAGAATTCGTTCTGATCTGGGATCCCCATGTTTAACATCTGACGACAGTGCAGCTTAAGACAAGGTCTTGCTCCCTGATGAGGGAGCAACAGAAACGTCCACATGAAGCTATAGCCATCTTTCTCGAAAGGACTTTAAGATGAAGACATCTATCACAGTGCTGCGTAACTGTTTCAAAAACTATTCAAAGAAAGAAAATCTAGTTGGACTCACATTAAACTGAGATATTGCCCTCAAACAGTAATTGATGTAATATTTTATCATGACTTAGCCACAGATAAGAAGTTATTTCATGTTGTGAATAGAAGAAAAAAGTAATGTGCAAAAGACTCCTCATATTTAGAAAGAGCTCTTCTGCTTCCATATAATTTTATACATCTTTTTCATAACTCCAAGACACCAGGGGGATTTGTTATAGCCTCATTGGGATTCTAGGTTTATTAAACTATTGAATTAACTAGATTCATTCATGCATGCAGTTTATTCACCTGTGAGATATTTGAGTAATATTTTTCATAAAATATGCAAGACCAGATTTTCAGCCAGCCTCCAGCCCTGCCTTCATGTTTGTCCTTAGAAATGCAAAGTTACAGACGTAAATATTAAGACACGGTCAATCAATTTATTGCTAAGAAAAATCGTATGTTTAATTATTTATGAATGCAAATATTTATCCACCAAAACCCAAATCTGACATGATAAAACAGAAATGTTTATATTAACCGACTTAATACCTTTCCTACCATCATCCAATATCAGAAAAAGAAAAATGTAAAAAGTGTATGCAAAACAGACAAGCAGAACAGCAGCATTTTGCACCATATGGTGCATTTCAGTTAATGAAATGAAGGTTCATCACCAGTACAGCATGTTCACTAAGACACACCATTTTTGCCACAATGTGCAACAGACAAAATTCCAGTACAAAGCATATGTTTCCCTTCTTGGTTTTTCTGACCATTTTTATGTGTGCAGAACCAAACATATACATGATGAAATAGCACTTGAGAAATTGTACGGTCTCAGAGAATACAGCAAAGACTAATATTATGCAATCAGCAGAACTAACAGACTCTAAGGGCTTCGGGATTGAATTTGTGCATGTGTTGCTGCCATTTCTGAGAAGGACCGGAATAAAGATCACATCATGGAAGCGCACTGAATCAGAGTTCACAGCAGTCAGTTGAACTAAGCAACAGTCTAGCTACAGAAAGCACAACAGGATGACATCAGCCCTGCATCCACCTGGAGACAGCTACATCTCACCCAAGGTCATCATTCCCCTGTCAAAACCTTTGTACGTGCAAGCCCATGTGTGCACGTGCCCGTTACATTTCCTAAATTCCCTGCACTATGCTGCTGAATGGAGTTGCTATGCACGTGCTCAAGCTTACTGTTAGCACTGGTAATACAATTCCTATACTAGATAAACCCTTGTTGAGAAACTGAAGTAATAACAGTTATTCTGAGGAAAGAGGATGATGAGTGTGTTTTGAGGTATGTTTGTTTTGTGAACACAAAACCAAATTCAGATGAGTACTGCTTCTCACATTTTCACTTGAGTTCTCAGTGCAGGTCTTTGTGACATTCAAGAAGTCCATTACTAAGAATTTAATTCTGACATTTGTATGTCTGAACAAGGCCTTCCAAGAATGGTGATGTCGCTGCAATACTGTATACTGACAGCCTTTACAGCTCAAGTCTGCAAGAGAGGCTCAAGACGGAGTACCAGAGTACTATTCCGCAAAAAGAAGAAAGAGAGGCATTGATTAGGGTGAAAGGAACTTGTGTATTCCTACATGTACGTGTTTAAAGTTTAAGAAAAATATGTAACACGGAAGACAAAACCTCAATAATTTGGATGGCTTTGTATTCTAAACAGAAACTGCCTGATTTTCACGAGTACTCCACATTCACAATCCCTAGAGTCTGTCCCTTACTAAGTGTTTATTACAATAAATGTACAGCGAAGTGAACTTTTCTCAATTCTTGTGGAACAGGAAATAAAAGTCTTTCAACATCATTCAACTGTAATTTGCAAAGCCACATACACAATGATTTATATATCATTGCAATTTTTAATACGTAGTTGAGTTATGCAAAGCTTAAATTCAAAGGAGGGAAAAAGGCCAAAAAGTCCACTGTTTTCAAGAGTTACAATATTTGGAGAAAGCACAGCACTTGCAGAGTAAAAAGAAAGAGAATTTAAGTTGCCCCCAGAAGAGAAGTATGCTAGGATCTCAGGAAAAGGACAGATTTAGATACTATACAGACTTAATAGTTCCACAGACACAGCATTTGTCATTCTAATCCCTCATTTGGATACTGCAGGACTTGATCCTCGCTTACACAAGATGCTCTCCAGGTAAGGCTTTCACCTCCTGGTCTAGGTGAAATACTGCCGACTTATCTGCTGGCAGACTCTAGGCCCATCCGCACCACTCTGTCTGACTCTTTGCTGGCACCAGCCGTGAATTTAGCAGCTCTAGTCTGGTCATCTAGTGCAGATGTTCACAAAGCAGCTGGCTTTCAGCACCTTTCAAGAAACCAAGTCACAAGCCTCCCTGCGGGCAAAGCACAGCAGTGGTTACATCTGCTTTTTGTCAGGCACCTCCAAAACCATGGAATGTAATTCTCAGAAGTATACAGAAAATGAAATGTGTTCAAAAGAGAACATGTTCCCTCCAGGCCTTCTTTTGGCATCTGCTGTCACCACGTTCAACACTGGACTGAACTAGGCTCTGAACGGCTACACTGACTCATTCAATACATTTCTCGTTAACATCTCTTGCCTCTAATTACTGTTGGTTGGTAGGATGAGAGAACTGGCAGGTAGAACACTCCAGTAATTACATTTATTATACTGCTTTCTTTTGCCATCCTACAGCTTGCTTTCCTCCTTAATTTCAGAGTTTTTTTCTATGCCCTCATAAAATATATTTATGACTTTGCTCTAGAGATCTCCCACAGGCAAAAAGTAGGTGGATTGGTACTTATGAATTAGTCTTGGCAGTGCTCTTTTGCCTCTCTAGATCTGGTACCGAGTCACAACTACTTTTACAATCCTCTCATTGAGTAGGATGTAAGGAATGATGACTAAACTATGTAGATTTACTGGTGAACAATTTTTGACAGGTTTCTCGCTTACTGATGATATCTAGCATCTGAGTATCTCTCAGACTTCACTGAGGTTAGCCTCATGACACTACTGCAAAGCAGGGAGGCATAGTCTTTCCATTTTATTCATGCAGACTGAAGCTTGAAGATGTTGAGAGCCTTGCAAAGTCAATTAAAGCGAGAGAGATTAATTCTGACACCTCGTCCACCGCATTAAGTACTAAGACCTACAATTTCCTACTCCATCCAAATTATACAAGCCTGAAGTTAAATAGTCTTCCATCTGCATGTATTTGCCACCCACTTACTTCAAATTATCTTATCTAAGTCTATTTTACATTACACCTCCCAAAACATTGTCTTTGCCATCCATGCTTGGAGTTTGAATATTGTGCTACATACCTTACACATTCGATTGCGCTGTGTTGGGTTTTTCTCTTTTGCACTCCAGTCTAAGGCTAGAAGGAACAGCCACAGTTTTTTGAAGGGATGTTATATATGAGTCAAAACAGTTGGAGGCATCAAAGCAGTTTGAGAAATTAGAAGACACGCATAAACAAAAAAACAGTAAAACACTAAAATCCTCTTCCAAAAGGAAGACATTGGCTATCTGTTTTTCCCCCCTCCTTGTCTGAATTTTACTTTATTGGATTTATTAAGGCACATATAATAATTCTATTATGACTTTATAAATTATTATACAATATTTTTAATAGCTGGAAATGCCTATAACTTAGGCATTTAATTTCCTCCATAAATGCCTAGATACTGACACAATTAGGTTATGATGCATGGGTATTTCTGCTTACTGGAAATCTGGTAGCAAAACGACTCTACATTTTGAATGGGCTCATAAATATATATTGAATTTAATTTTTTAATACACAAAATCCATTTTCCTTTTGTTTGGCTGGTTTGGTGGCTGCTTGAGAGAAATATTTTCTATAAATATTTTTGTTTTGTACAACTAATTAGTCCATAAATCAGTACATTGTAATATGACAGAGATTACCCTCAAGCCAATAGAGAGCAACTGATTGAATATACTTACCTTCTTCATAACTCATCTATCTCTAATGTCTCTGCATTTTCTTCTGCTGCTTTCAAACATTGTCTTTTTTTCCTCTTCCCATTCTTCAAATATAAACACCAGCTTAACCAATACGCACACTTTCTATTAACCACCAGATTTTTCCTGTGTTTTGTACCAAGTGCAGCAGGTTGACATAGTACATAAATAAACAATAACCAGATAATCACAGATTAATCACTGTGATTCTGTAGTAGGAATTCTTACACGCTTTCCATCTTCACATTATTTATTAAGGCCATTTATTGATATTAAAAATGTGCCAACTCTCAAGCATAAACATGCCTCTAAGAGTAAAGAGGAAAACTACAAATGTAAAATTCCTGTAACAGATGTCAAAGACTAATTTAGAACTCAATTCAGGATAGCAAACATTCAAAAAAAATTAAGAAAAAAACTAAGCATTTGCTGAACTTGAAGCATCTATTTCAATAGCATTGAAGCTCTTTTTTCTTCCTAATATATATGCCTATTTTATTTTTTAAATGGCTTTTAATGGCTAAGACAACGTAGGTAGTTCTGAGGAAGTAGACATTCAGCTCTCCACAACTGTAAAGTTTAAAAAAAAAAAAAAAAAAAAACCAGCAGAAGAGACATGGCTTTGTCATTATTTCTGCTGACTTAAGCTTCTAAATGCTAAATCTTGTGAGGCAATTAGTACATTGACTAATGGAGATGTACAGCAAAAGCTATCAATGCTCTCTCACTACCTGTCAATCTTTGCAAAGGAAGCCTAATGGAACTGGAATGAAGACAAGTTAACCTTGCATCCTTAACCAGGCCTCGAATAAGGAAACAGGCTGAGGAAATAGCATCAGACCATGCAGAACTTCAGCGGACACGATGCACCTGTTCTGTGGACAATTCAGATTCATTCTCCATAGACTGACCATCTGCATTCATTAATGACCTAGTCCAGAGCCACTAAATGCGAAGGAAAGCCTTAACTTGATTTCAGCAAAACAGAGGCAGGTTTTAAATCTTGAAATCTTTAAACCTTGAAAAACAATTTCAGTAAAGGAAAAGGTAATCCCTCAGGCATTATCTCCGTGATCCCAGCATAATCTGCAACATTCGTACAATTCCTTGCACTATTTGTTGTGCATTATTCTATTGCAGCACTTAAGTTATTCTCATTTGAATGTTTCCGCAGACCCAGCAATTCACGGCAAACATCTTAATTTTAAAAGCTGGTCTGCATGGCAGGCACTATTTCTATCCAACTGAGAAAGGAACTCCCTAGCTGAAGCTGTTTTCACCAACAATTTGTTTGCCAGCAGCATGTTTTCCTGTTTAATCCGTGTTAACATTTTGTTCAGAGTTATCCTAACTGGCATGTATTCTATCTGATAAACATCTCTTCTTTTCCCTCACGGAAACATTATTTATTTATGACATTATTGTTACAGACAACTAAACAGCCAAGAGGGAAACACATTTGCTTTTCTACAAATACCTGCACATGCTGTTAAACCTGCATCATTTTTCTTACAGAAACATCTAAAACTTGGTAAAAGGCTTCCTAGCATGTTTTTGGTATCCACTGAGAACAAGGAACAGACACCGACACATGCAGCAATACAAAATCAGCAAGAGTTCAGGAGAACAGGAGAAAAATAATGACATCTCAGGTTGTTAGGTTGATAGATGAAACTCTCTCCCTTCTGGCCCAATTTGTCATGACTATGACTAAATGAACTAAATGGGCCCAATTTAAAATGACTCAAATCAAAAGCTGCTTTCATTCACATTCTCTGTATCTTTGCCAATGCAGGAACTAACTACCGCATTATTAGGGAACCAGTGCCCAGCAAACAAAGTGAGCTAACACCAAATAATTTGTGTTTGAGGTCACAGTGCCCCCCAGGCTGCTTCATGACTGAGACTGAATTAAGGAGGAAGAGATAGCATAATTCAAAATTTCTAAAGTGCCTGAGAAGCAAATCCCCTCAAGTAAATTCGCTCTCACTTCAACAACTGGTACCACACGTTGGATTTGGGATGACAGAAATGCATATCCGTTTACAAAAGAACAGTAAGTTCTACATCTTTCTCATGAATGCCATGGAAATTGGTCATCAATTTGAATCACAGCTCTGCCCCAGATTGACACTAGCAATTTCCTGCATCCGTGAAGATCCTGGTCCATCCAGGATCGGTACTTTTATCCACATGTAAAGATTTTAGTGTGCCTAACTTTAGGTTCCCCACTCTTGGTTCTTTATGATCTTTGTCTCAAAGTGCAGGTTTCTTTAGCACATCCATGTCTACACACTGTGTGACACAGCTGAAGACATAGCACTTATCCTCAATTATTATTAACTGGCATTCTTGAATCTTCTAACACTGAGCTCAGACAAGTAATGGTTTCTGCAAAAAGGTACAAATCAAAGGGAGCAGGAGCAAAGAGGCAACTGGAAGAGATAGAATGCATTGACTATTGACAGCAGGGCAAAGGTAACAAAGATGAACTAACCTCTATGAATATTATTTATATAAGCTTAGATGCACTGAAATTATATAGGCAATATTACTTATATTATATAGATATACATAAATATTCTTATTTTAGTTTTATTTTCTACCTGAAGATTTTATAGGGCTTATCAAATATGTCAATTTTGTTATGTAGGGAAGCATCTCCATATTATGTGAACATACACAAATAATAACTGTGTTTGATCACCTACCCACCTGCTCATTTGCAATTCACTTTCTAAGTTACATCATCCTTTTTCTCTGTACTCTCAACTAAAGGATATTTCTCAGCCCATTATTGGCTTATTAGCACAGAAGATTTATAGACCTTCTGGAATCCCTTGTATGGGATTGTATAGTGCAAAACACCCATCACGTCACCTTTCAGCCAGGGACCACAGGGGGGATTGCCACCAGCCGTGAGGCAGAGAACACAGCACAGAGAGTGATCATGCAGACAGAGGGCAAGTGAAAGGGTCAGTAACATGGACAGCAGAAATAATGGTTACTGGCAGGTCAAGGGGAGGAACTGGTGTATTTTTCAAAAACATCAGAACATTGACTAATGTAGAAACATTTTAGCTTAGTCCCTATTTTTATATATACATATATATATATATATATTTTTTTTTTTTTTTTTTTTTTTTTGCTGCACACCACTACTTCAAGGAGGTCAGGTTGCTGATTGAGTCTCACCTGCCTAATGTTTCTCCACTAAATTGGAGGATATGTGGAGCGGGTATTAAAAAGAAAAGCTCCCCACAGCACAATCTCGAAAAACACATCTTGTTTCTAACGCACACCACAACTTTCTCTGTTTCTAACAATGATGAGCAAGTAAGGAAGTAGCGTTTATAAAACCTGCTTAAAGCCATGTGTTGGTTGGGTTTTCAGAGTCATTATTCGCGTAACTCCATTCCCACTGAAGTCACTGAGGCCAATGACTCATTAGACAAGAGGCCAAACTCAGAAACCTTGAACTTACAGTGCACAGAACTTGATTGTATGAAGACTTTCTACCTAATTGTATCTTACAACAAAACAGCAAGGGCTGAGAGTTTCAAATCATTTTAAGCAACTGAGTGCAAAAATCTTCGGGCTTTAGAATGAAGTGATTGTTGGGCTTCTTTAGACGTCTTTGAAAATCTACGGTTTAATCATTACACTCTTTGTCACTTTTATTTCTGTGTACACGTATATATGCATAAGCATAAATATACACGCACACTTAGACGAACAGTACTCGTCGCCCCGGTGCGCTCCTCCATATTCAGATTAGCCTGCCATCTTGTGTCTGCAGGGAACATAACACCCCATTTAACCCAGCACCTAAATACCAACCTCATGCGCACAGGCATGCTGCCTGTATTACAACCTAGGCAAATACTAAACAGCTCTTGAGCAATGCAAGACGATTACTTCAATAAATTAGATACGGTGGGATCTCTGTGTTGGATGCTGATGAGACAAGCTGGTATTGCATGGTAAAGGCCAACTACTGTTACAAAAAATGCAGAGCTTTGGTTAAAAGAGACCAGACTACAATAGATAATATTTTGCTCAAAACTATCTATCTATCTAATCTGACATCAGAAGTGCAAGGATTTCTGTAGTTGTTTTTCTGGAATTTTCATGTTCACTATTAGTTTGATTTTTGCCACTGGGCCACCACCATCCCTGCTGCAGGACCAGCACTTCCACGCAGCAGCCTACAAGAGAAAAGGCTTCCCAGGCAGGAAGATGAATGACTAAAAAGGAAAGTGGTTCTGCTTACACGCTTGGGATTAGCAAGGGTGTGTGAGTGACAGGGGAAAGGGGGGGAAATCAACCAACCTACAAAGGGTAGCTGCTTTTGCTTTTCCTAAAAAGGTGTCTTATTGATTCCTGTTAAAGAAAAATAACTGGACTCTCAGGGGAAGGAAAAGAAGATTTCTTTTAGGAGCATTTGCTGCACTGTCTGAAGAGGCCTGACACTCACCTCCTGTTCTCCTTTTTGGCACAGAGAAAAACAATCGAGCAGAGAAAATAATTTGTGCAGTTTGATTAGTTTCCACACCAGATGTTCCCACATATATTCACATCTCCCCAACTCTCTCTCTCTAGCCAAGAGTGTGCGCAGCTGCTGCTTCTATAGTCAACACCAAAGCTATTTCACAGAGCTATTAGCAGGGGGGTTACATTACGGATCCCACCACTTCTCTGGGGGCCTGCTCCCGTTTCCAGTGAAATTAAGGCATCATTGTGCTCATTGTCTTCAGGGAGTGCCAGAAAAGGTTGTTGGAAAAAACTTTTGCTGCTGATATGCACCTGCACTTTCAACTCCTCCAGCCTGATTTCCATCTCACTCTCACTCCCTCACCTTTCTTGCTGGCGCCACAAAGCACTGCAGCTGTTCTGCTGACCAGCTCTAGGTTTCCATTCTTTGTCAAGTGGGTTCCAATGACAAACTATTTTAAAAAGAATCACAAAGCATAAGAACTTGTGCTTGTTTGTTAATTTTAAGTTTTAACATCCATGGATTTAAAGAAACAGCAACTACAAAGTTGCATCTCATGAACATAGTGGTGACTGAATAAACCTTAAAAAATGGTACAAGTACTACCAGATGAAGATATTCACAGTTTCTGGCAAACTCCGCTAGAGCAAGTACTGGCTGGAAATCCATTACGAAGAAATTGGCCACATTACGTGAAGTTTTAAATTCTTTATAAAAAAAAAAAAAAAAAAAAAAAAAAAAGTTTTTTACTTAATACTGACAGGAATGCTTCTATAGCCTTGGAGCTTTGGGTTTGGTTCAAATTGCTCTGGATGCAGGTGGGAGGTTTCCTGCTGATGCAGAAGGAACTAGGGTTATGCACCTTTTCATTTCTAGGAACTCGGTATCAGTGCAAATGCTGCAGTCAGTTTGTCTTCATAACTGCTGCATCTTGTTGCAGAAGACAAACACATGGGATTCTTTCATGAAGGATTTATGCTTTCTTGATGCGAACTGACGGTGATCTGAGGCAGAAACATGCTGGTGAAAGCACTGCAACAACAACTGGGAAGAAGTCATCCTGCATACCAACAGTCATGTCCATGAGGATGTTTTACCAGTAGGTTCTCCGTGCATGCATCTGACAACAAGTCTTGTCCGTGTGGATGATGACTTGAGAGATAACATTAAAGATGATGAAAGTTGGTTATCAGCTGAAAGCCGCTACTCTCCAAAAGGGGCATTTTAAATGTTTAGATGTGCCAGGTTAGCTAGATGACCTTAGCTATCTAAAAGCATAAACTCATGCAGCTTCCAGGAGGCAAGGGACTGCAGGAACTGGTCAGTAAGATGTGATTTGGGAAGAAAGAATGGACAGTACCCAGCACTGAAGTCCCTGTAAAGAGACAACGTGGCACTGCGTTATGCCAATACAGCAAGACTGGGTGAACACTGACAGAAGATTGGCAAAGGACAGCATGGCACAGGCAAGCATCACTGCTAGTGGCACAGCACATACAAAAGGACTCAAGGATAAAAAAGCCAGTCGTACTCTGAAAGGGCCAGGCTAATAAGCAGAGGATCTCTTCAGAAGAAAGAGGGCAGTGGACATCATTTGGGTCTCCTAAAGATTTGAAGTTGTACTGATACCTTGCACAGAAAATTAGATGTAAATGATCAGTGTTCGTTGTTTTTGGACTTGAGATGTCACTAAATTTAAACACTCTTGTGGTGGCTGCTACTCTAGCACAGACTTGTGTAATCCCAGGGAGAAAATAAAAAAGGGGCCACAAAGTAAAGTAAGAGAATTCACTGTTTTCCTTCGTGTTGAATGAGGTGAAGGCAAAAGCAGCACAGAATTAGAGGCAAATTACATGGCTTATATGATTCTGATCATTGAAAGTAATATTAACAGACATCAGGATCTAGTATGTGGAACTTTGCTTCCTGACCTTTGCTGGAGTTGTGCTGCTGACTGCAACGTAGCCACAATTTTATCCTGAAAATGTCTTGAGTCAAACTCTGAGAGAAAATGGAGGCCTACCAGTGTATCAAGACGTGAGGACATTGCATACCTGCCTGAGGGAGTGGGGGGCACTTTGCTGTAAGACTGTTTCTGTTCATAGGGAAATAGGATATACTTGCATAATTTTATCCTACCAGCATAGTGGCCATGTTCCCCTCCCACACACACAGCTGATGCAAACTCCCACTGTTTTTATTATAACAGAGAAAGCACCCAGGCCTGTTTCGGCTGCATTATCAGAACCTAATTTTTAAAACCCTAAAGATGAAGATATGACAAGGGATTTTCAAATGCATCTCAACACCCTAAAATCTGTCCCCCAGGTCCACTGACATTGAAACAAGGCACAGGATGTTTTTATCATTTTCCAATACAACCTTGAGAGGTGACAAAGAAAAGCAAATGTAATAGAGCAAGATAGCATGGCCTAGTAAAGGACATCTTGCACAAGCTGAAGGAGTACACAAAAAATACCATTTGGACCCTTCCTCCCCAGAGTCAGAAAGCTTTGTCATCACAAATACTTAGGCAGACTATATGGCAACCAAATGCTTCCCTCGCCCCCTTCAGCAAGCTCATTTCAGCTGCAGTTATAAACACAAAGATTTCTTCAATGAACCCAGGAGACAGCAGATGTTAATTATAGCAAAATGGTATCGAAGCCAAACAAAAATTTGTTTTGGTTTGGTTTTGCATGATTAGTTCAGCAGCACTTCCAAATAGTGTAAACTGCAGGGTATGCAAACCCTGATCACTTGACTAAGATGTATGTAGACTTGCCCATCCTCTATAACCAAATGTCACCTACATAGTTATTAGCAATTGCCCTTAAGCTAATGCATCATATGTCTTTTTGACAAGAGGAATGGCTGGGTTCTGACAAAGAATAATTGTCATCTCAATTGAAAAACGTTAAAATATAACCAAAATCAAAAATGAAATTATTAGTGAAAAACGTAAGGGAGCAGACAGAACTGTGTAACTTGGCTGGAATCAGCAGCAGCTTAATTTAGGCAAATACAGATTGACCTTAATTTACCTCTAATAAGCATTCAATGCAGTACAAGCTAAAAAAAGTAAATGAAAATGGTAGCTGTAGCACTTCGAGATTAGGGTGCCCTCAGTGCCCAAGGAGCTTCAGCACCAACCAGAGGAGAGGAGTGCTTCTAGGGAGTTAGGTTGGATTTTAGGAAAAACTTCTTTACAGAGAGTTGTGAGGCATTGGAATGGGCTGCCCAGGGAAGTGGTGGAGTCACCATCCCTGGAGGACTTCAAAAGACGTTTAGATGTAGAGCTTAGTGACATGGTTTAGTGGAGGACTGGTTAGTGTTAGGTCAGAGTTGGACTGGGTGATCTTGGAGGTCTCTTCCAACCTAGAGGATTCTGTGATTCTGATTCCCGTTTCCACCTAACCTAAGGTTTAATGACCAAATTCTTCAGTTTTACACTAATTTTCAACTCTCAAGCTACTGAAAACACTGAAGCTATACAGTGTACTTAAATGAGGATGAAGGCCACATCCTCCAGCATCAGCTGCTCTGCTGCTCCAGCACACCCTTTCTGGAAGGTGACATAGAGGGCTGAAGAGTAAGTACTGCACATCTCTCCTTCCAGACCTCAGCCTTCTGCAGTATGCTATTGTCACACTTTCCGCATTATAAATTAAGCTCACTAAATATTCCAATCAATTACTTTTTGATTTACTGCCTTCCATGGCATTTTCCTCTTTCATTTATTGGTACACTTGACTTGCATTTCCTAAGGGGACGTCATGTGCTAGAATTATATGGCAAAGAACGTCATTCTTTTAAAAATGTCTTCTTTCCTTCCAGTGCAAGTTTAGGCTGTACCCTGTAGGGTGCCCCTGAACTAATCTCTTCTCTCCTCAGTCCTTGCAGGGATCTCTGCTTCTCTGGCTAGCAGCTTTTCCCACCACAACAATTAGAATATTGATTAAAAGCTTCCCCTGAATCCTGTCTCTATAGGACTGCACTAACAAGCTAACAGACTTAAAACGTCTTCCAGCATACATTTATAACATAGCAGTGTTTGATTTCCTACCTTCAAATGCACTGGTTGCAGTCCTTGTCTCCCTCTGAGGAATAACAGAGGCAAATCAGAGTGGGTTTTGCCCACGTATCTGTGCTGCCAGGCAGTCCAGACTTTGGGATTATTCTTCTTATACTGGCCACTAATCATTGCCAACCCTGTGGGTAACCAAGTCAGAAGATCCTTGCACTAGCCAATACTACAGCAGCTCCTCACAACTCACTAAACCTAAGCACTTATTGATCAACTAGAACTTGTATTGCAGGAGGTGGAATCTTAAGCGTTTGTGTTTTTGTTTTGTTTTGTTTTTTTCTTTCCTTGAAGTGAATTTAAAGTATCACTTTGCTATGTACCAAGGCTCCAAAATCTTCTGTCATTCAGGTCCACTGCTTTGTCATGGTTATCCACACATAACATTTTTCTCGCACACACAACCCTCACCTACCCTTCACAAACATTTTTTGCTTGAGAAAAGGAAGGAAAGGAAAAAAGGAAAGATCCCTTGGGATAGTAATCTCCTTCTTACAAGTATATTTGTTTTCCCCGTATAAATATTGCAGAATATATCCGTAAGTCTGATGTTCCTTGCTCTTAAAATATCAACAACTAATAAGGAAATCATTCCTACACAGTATTGATAATTCACAAGGCCACAGAAAGAGGCTGGGTGGGGATTCTTTGAAATTTTAATTAACCCTGGGAGAATCAATAAAACCATTTGTTTAGTTCTAGCACCTGTTTTTAGGCAATAATATCTTCATGCTACTGCTTGCTTGGTTATATTAGAAATTACACTATCTCTTCAGCTGCAAAAAAGATTATTGATTTGTATGTAAAGTCAGGCAAAAAATACTGGCTGTTTACAGCGACTCAGAGCTGCTGTGAGCAGTGTCTGTAAAGTCACCCAACTCCAGTGCAACACACCAGCATGCCTCAAAGCAAGCAAGCTTAACAAATCAGCAGTTCACATCACGTAAGGAGCCACTACGCCGCCTTCTTTGTCAGGTAAGAAACTTTCCAAGTCTGATGATATGAACAGCACAAAAGAACTCATGCTTTTCAACAGCTCCAAAGGGGAAGATAACGGTAGGATAAAACGTGAAAAATATGACTATTTACTATTCAGGCAGCTTTCCACTATTTTTCCCTTTCTTTATACCTACTTGATATATATAAATATATACAGAATTTAAAAAATATGAAAGCTTATCTAGCTCATAATGACTAACTACTAACCAGTGAGCACCCGCTGGTCCAAAGCACTGCAATGAGCAGCATTCCCTGGTCAAAAGGGTTTTGCCACTACAGCAAAAGTAATCTGCCCTTCAACAGTCGCACTCACGCTAGCCAAAAGTTGAACAGCTCTGAATTTACAATTTTCTTTCTTATCCATGGGATTTAGACAGTCCCTGTTCACCATTTCTGTAAAATCCATAAATTATAAGTACCCCACAATATTTATTATCTTTAAAAATGAACATCATCAAGTCTCAGACTACAGTAACTGTAGTATCGTAATGAATTCCTGCTTCCATTCAAGTCGGCAAACAACTTCTGTAGATATCAATCATCAAGTTTTATACTTCTGTTCACCTGGTTACTGCCTAACTTTCCTATGAATGGACTTACAGCTCTTTAGTACTGGCCACTGAATGTTTTTTCATCTTACTATGTCTAGACTGAGGTGTGAACTTAATTTGAAACTCCTGGCTTTGTCAGTTTTGTCATGTAAGACAGTTTTTGACTATCTTTTATTATTTCAAAAGCAGATAGAAGGAGGATTTTAAAAATCATAATATTAACATGTTTAGTAAGCATGACATTAGTTTCTCAGTCTTAAGAACAGTGAGACAGAGCAGTCCACTTTCAGCTAACATATTTCCTGCCCTGTGGCTAATTTGTAGCCGAACCCAGCGAATGTAAAAATGCCTGGGCTTTCTCTGCATTTACTTTTGGGATCACAAATCCCAGCAAAGTCAAACTAAGCAGGGAGGAAGCAAACGATGCCTCTCAAACTGTTTTCAGCAGATTCTTCAACATAAAGAGTTTTCTCAAAATATCAGCCATTCAAATTTCAAAAAAGTTGTTCTCAAACACTTCCCTTAATGGAACAAAGAACTGGGTACAAGCAATAGATCTTGGGTTTTTTTTTGTTCTACTTTATTTCTGATGCTCTAGGATTACCATAGCTTTTAGGCCCAAGCACAGGAATGCTTAACTCCCACAGAAGTAATTTAGGTTGAGGCTTTTGTGCAAATTTTGGTTTATCTTTAACCTCAACTTTCAAATATGTGATGCTAACGTGTTCATCCCTGTGCACTGAAGATCAGTTTGCTAAAGATGTAATGTAACTTTCTGGACGATTATTTATATGTGATTACCAGATAACTGGCTTACACTAAGACACATCTGCAGGCACCGCCACGGCTAAAACTCAAGCAGCTGAGTAATTCTCAAGAGCTTGCATCTCAGCTGATCCATCTGGCTTCAGTTTGTACTTCTCTGTGTCCTTTTGACAATGAAAGGTCCATGGTAAAACAGAACTTCTCAGTTCTGGTCAAACTTGAGCTGATTCAGAGGAAGTTGACTATATTCTACATCACCATGGCCTGTGCTTAAGACATGTTTTCCATCACAGAAGGTTAAGGCAAATATTACAGGATCCTAGCTTTATGTGCTACAAAGTATATTGGCGAATTCTTACCTTGAAAGTAACCTGATAAAATTTAAAGGGTATCTCAGTTTGAGTTTTCCCCCTTTTCATAACAAGCTGTTGTAAACAGAGGCACAATTGATTACCTAAGCAGAACTGTACAAAATATTTTGAAATAATATAAAATCTCTGGAAAGTTCCGTTACTTAATAGAATATTGTTAAAACGAGCATTCAGTTCCCTCTTGTAGAAAACTCCCTCCAAACCCCACAAAAATAAAAATAAAATAAAAGAGATGGCTCTGTAAGCTCCTTTGTAACAAAATGCTCCTATTGACTAGGTGATATGGTGATCCTCTTTAGGGTTCTGTTCTCATCAAAATATTCAGAATAGAACATGATTTCCAAAAAAAAAAAAAAAAAAAAGAGTTAATTAAAATACATGTCTACAGGAAATGCTCAATTTTAAAATAAGAAAAAAAGATGGAATTTTGACCATACCTGATCAAGTGTGCATGTTGCCACTGAATTCAATCCTACCTGTGTTCCATAGGGCTTCTTTTAGTTTTTATATATACATGCACTCACACACTGCTGTGTAACTATGCTGGGAAGTGTTTGTAGCTGCTTTAATATGTATACTCCAGCAAGTTGAAGTTAATGCTCTACTAAGCACTTTTCACCCTAGCTATACAAGAAAAAAAAAAAAAAAAAAAAAGAAAAAAAAAGCAGTTAAATGTTCCTTGCACCACTAAGTAAGTATAATAAGAAACCACTACCCAAAGGCAAGGTAACTCCTTGTGAAAACTTAATACAGGCTGGCAAAGACCTCTCTCCTCCAGTTAGTGCCTCCTGAAACAGGTATGAGGAGTTGAGTGGTCTCTTCTGCTCATGTGCACAGAGGAGAGGGAGCGATAGAAAGGAAACAAAGAAGGTGTAAAAAACAGGGAAGGAATGCAAGCAGAGAAGAAAGTCACAAATGAGATTTAAAAGGGTGGATTTTTTTAACCAAGTATTCACCAAAAACCTCAGATTCTGGAGATAAATGCTTGGACTGGCAAACAGACAGCTCTGTATACCTTTTGTAATTTTAGTGGCTGCACTAAGGAAATTTTTTACACTATTTTTTACTCCTTTTTGTTCTCCTAAGAGAAGCAAGGTTCCAAAGCGTGGCTAAGTACAAGGAACAGAAAGAAAAGAACATCCTGTATGTATATTTGAATCTGAAGGTGGTCTTATCAAACAGATACCGCTGTAATCAGTGTCTAGATAATTTTTAATAACTTCTAAAAACTCTGCTAAGTTAAAACATCAGTAGAGCAAATGCTGACATTTTGCCAACTCTCTGAAGGCAGGATAAAGCTACACAAGGACCCATCAACACCTTCTCCAAAATAAGCAGCCACTTATTTGGTTTCAGCCACTACATGGCTCGCTACACAACAGCCATTGTGCACACTCTAAGCACAAGCCAAGAACACGCTGTGGATTTGGAGAACAGACACAGCTCAAACTCCAGTGACACTGGGAAATACGAACACACATCACGTGCCAGTTACTCCACATGCACCTTCACTTATATCACAGGTTAATCATTGTCATTTCATCCAGCCATACATCACATGGTCTTTAATGATTAGTTAACAATAATTTACTACTTCTTTTTTCCTGAATTCTAATAGTAATTAGAACTGTACACGCAGTGACATTCAAATAAAGCTTCTTGCTCTTCACAGGGCACTCCTGATGAAGAAACAGAAAGAGAAGATGCCTTGTTTTAATCTTACTGAATAGATGCATTCTTTTTGGACCATATTTCTTTTCTGTGCTTGTTGATTTATTTCATTGATAACTACCAAATATTTACGACAATCCAAAAACTGAGACTCAATTCAAATGTGTTTAGGAGATAAACCATTGTACCTGTGTATGCATAGCTAAAACACAGAGAAAAGATGCCATGCCAAAAGCTAACACTTAGTTGTAATTAATCTATAAAGTCAAAAAAGATGATGTGTTCAGTCACCAGGTAGAATTAATTTTAGCTCTAGTATTCAATCTTTTGACATTTTAAAAGATTCCAATCATGCTGATAGCTGGTTTATTGCTCTCTTATGGACAAGCTGTAGTATTACGGTACTTATACAAATTCAGCACAAGAACAGACTCACCTTTTTGTTTTATAAAAGCACATTTTCTGTTGATTTGAGGTGAAGATGTTTCAAGCAAAATTACCTTCTTCTCAAATCTTGTATTTTTTGTTTGGAATTGAGTAGAAAGACATGGTACCTGAGAAGCCTTCACTATTAACCATCCCTGAAATAAATGCATATCTAAGAAAAAAGTTTCGATTTTGACAACACTGCATACACTGCAGGAACAGTACATTCAAAAATAAACTTATAAATGGAAATAATGTTGTTTAAGCTCTGCCTTCCTACTGTTAACCAAAGACTTTTTTTTTTTTTTACACCAGTTTTATACTGCTACTTGAGCTAAATATGATCCAGTTGCACCTCTTGAGAAATTGTTTCAATTTGTGAAGATTCAAACTCTGTGTATATTGAGCGACCTGCTAGCTCTAAATTGGATGTTCAGCTTATTACCTGTCATAGATCTTTTCCTCTCTATGCTGGCTTAACATCTCTGCAGGTTTTTTTGGCAAACACCAAGTTGATTGAAGCATTGTACAGCTGAAAGGCAATTACAGAAAGGTAGTACAGCAGGAGCTCCAAGGAAACATGTGGTCAGTATCTTTAGCATCTTTAACTACAAACAGAACCACAGAACAGTTTGGGTTGGAAGCGACCTTAAAGTTCACCTAGTTCCAACACCACTTCCATGTTTATGTCTAGATATCTATAAATTATCCCCAATATATTGCTTAGCTAACCATACTTCAAAAACTTCTAATGATGGAGGTTCCACAATTTCCCTGGAAAATTTCAAATCCAGGCAGCTTGGTATTTGGGAAACTTCGCTGAAGTCTACATCTCCTTGCTGCAGTTCAAGTTTGTTTGTTTGTTTATTTTTGTTTGTTTGTTTTCCCCCGGTACTATTTACACTGACCGTGCTTAGTCTCATTACGGTAAGCAAAGCCTTTCACTTATTTGAACACTATTTCCGCCACCACCCTTAGCCTGCTCTTCTGTAACTCCATCAAATAGCTCATTTCTTCACCCTTCCTTGTTGGTCTCTTCAGGAATGTTTTCTGTGAGCCTTACCTTACATCAAGTTTAGTGCCCAAAACTGGACCGAGTACTCCAGCACAAGCCTTTTCAGAAATCAGCATTTTATAGAAGATATTCTCATTATTATAGACCAAGACAGCATTTACCTTCTTCACAGTACAATCCTGTAACTTTTGTTCTCTCCATCATTCACTTTTTCTTTTCTCCCTCAACCCATTAATGCACTACTGCAGCTTAACCAGAAGTTCCCCAGCCTGAACTGCTGTACAAAATTCAGTCCACCTGTAAATGTAACTTTGTAGATGTTAATTTAATTGCTTTTTTTTTTTATATATATAACCAATATATAACCAATTTATCAGTATGTGTGTTACAACCCTATCCTCCAGCCCATTCGCAACCTATGCTTGCATGACATCACCTGCAAATATTTTTATGCTCTAGACAAGAAAAGGCAGCATTTGTTTGTGAAGAATTTGTTTGCTGGGGGAAGGTCACCTTTCAAATAGACATCCCTGAGCACAAGATAAATCCTAATGCAGTAAAAATAGACTGCGACCCTCAGAGACTCAAGAATGTGCAAGCAGGGAACCGTTACCACTGGAAGCTGTTTGTTTTTCCTAAAACTGTACAACTCTTTGGGGTAAGAGGCAAAAGAGATAATGTAATTGGAAATATTTTCCATATAAATCCTTTGTGTACTTGTACGTATGCTTACTGGCATCCCCCCAAAGATCCAATATAAAAAGGCTTTTGTGCAGCTGGTCTTTTTAAGTCCTGTATAATCTGAGAAATTGTAAATCAAATTCTGTTTCTTCCCAGTGACAGGAAGACTAAGCCTGTGTTCCCACATTCAGGACAACGTTTGGAAAAAAAGTGAACCTTCCCCTTCAGTGTGAATGAAAGTTGCAAAGACTGAAAAACTATCTAGGTTTTGTTCTGGAGCTTGATTTTCCACACTCACTATCTGGAAAAGGTCATGATGATGTACTGATTCAGAGAGCAGTAGGTTCCCGTGTCTACCTGATCCAACTGGATATGCTTTCTTTGCTAAGCAATTTTAAAAACAATCAATACTTCTTTTTAAAGAATAGAAAACCTGCTACTACATCCTCCAGTTGGAATTATCCTTGGGAATATTAACAGTTGATATATTAAGTAATGAATATCCCACACACCCTCAGCAATAAAAATGTTACACAAAAAAATAAGGCATGATTGTTTTTCTGATCTACCTATATTTTTCCTCTCTCCACATTAATATTCCTGATGACAAACAACATATCGCACGTGAACTGGTACCTTCCTTTCAGAGTGCAGAAGCACATCCAAGCGTTCTTTCAGCCAAGCCACCCAAATTTGATGACACCAAAGAGCCACACCCAGAACATGACAGTAGGCACAGTTCCAAGGAGGCCAATCTCTCATCCATCACAACTCGAGTTTAATGAAGCTATATTCAGAAACACCAAATCAAGTGAATAAAACAGGCCTACAGATCCCTCTGGGTCTGGTATTCCCTTCTCTTGCACTAAAACAAAAGGTTTTCTATACCTTCCTTACAGCCACCTGAAGTCCATCTTAAGCAGTAGGGAACCAAAGGAACAGGAAGGAGAGAAAGCTCCCAGCCCCGTGTTCAAACTGTGTTCAGCTAAATGGCTTTCTATGTCACCTGCTTTAAATAACACTTGACAGGAAGGGGAAAAGTAAATTCAAGATTCAAAAAGACAAATTTCTAGGAGAACAGGTAAGGAAGCTGTTTTTACATTATCTAGCAACTTAGTGGGGCTTCCTGCCACATTACCCTTTACAAACAGCTGACAAGCTACCAGGATACAGATTGTAAAATTACTAAAGAAAATGTTCCTTCAATTATACATATCTCCATTAGCCTTATGCATGAGTAAGAACTTGAATCCTAGGAACACTATTGCATCTCCTTGAGGAAGCCTTTTAATTGCTTTGGGAAAAAATAAAACTAATTGAAGACAAATTTATAGAGTTCTCTAGTATGACTGGGACCAAGTCCAAGTGTGCTCGATCCCTCTACTGCATTAGCAAAGTTTTTCAATACAAAAGCATTGATGAATTTCTTTTCAATCCAATGCTAACATTAAATATTTAATATTTTGAGCAATCGTTTATAAGAATTTAGTAGCAGGCTGTTTCTAGCACATATGGTATGGTATCAACTTTCTACTTCTTGTTCTCTGATCTTCTCTATTTCTGTTCTTCCTAAAGCCACACATTTTACCCTATTAAAAAAAAAAAAAAGTTTTGAAAGAAACAAAACAGCCTCACACCCCTTGGCCAACAGCCACCTCCAAACCTGCCATTTGCTGTAACTATATGCTTCAGGTCAGATTGCAACATTTTTAAATGAACTTGCATATTTTCTGAAAAGCACATTACCAGATAAACTGTAACACAGAAAAAGTCACCAATAGCTCTGATGTTACAGGTGACTAATTAAAATCTAACTTCACTGTCATGTAAAGCAGTAGAGATCCTTATAATGAATGGACAGAATAAACTACTGCAGATCAGAAATTATAAAACTAAATTAGAAACTCAAATCTCATTTGCTATGAAAACAAATGATTCTTTGTTCTTGAAAAGGAAGTCGCTAAGCTAATGCAATGAATCACCCTTCTGCAGTCAATTTCTGATGCTTAATCCTTTCTATACCTTCTATTATCTAATTATATATGCATCATACACTTCAGCACTTTGTGAAGAAGTACGTACCATTAACATCTCATCCCACAGTTTTATGAAGTCAAAATTACTCAAAATTACCCTTCCCCCACATAGGTAAAGGCTAAAATTCTATTACTTGTTTGAGGAAAGGCTAGGACATGTATTAACTTCTTTCTCTGAAACGTATAGATTCAAAGATTCAACACTGTGCATCAGCGATGGCCCTCACTGAATCTGATGTAAAGATACTCTTGTGGCTTGCTGAAGTACCATGGATTCTACGTATACACAGCATCTCCTGTTTTACCTATTAATTTACTTTTATACCTGCTACACTGGGTCTGGCTTAGACAGAGCTGACATTTTCATAGCAGCTCCTAGGGTGCTACAACTGGTGTAACCTGGCTGACAAGATTTTACCTGTTTCATGATGATCACCACCATGTTAGAGATGAAAGTAAGACTGTTTGAATCCTGTATTACAAATCAGCTTTCAGTGTTTACTCTTTTGCTCAAGTAGAAGCAGCAGTGCTCTATGAACAGAAGAATCTGAATTCCAAAGAAAGTGGCAACGTGAAGCTCTCAGCAGCTCAGTTTGAAGCAGAGCCAGGAGTTGGACTCCATGATCCTTGCGGGTCCCTTCTACCTCTGGATATTCTATGATTCTAGCAGTGTCAGTACACTTGGTGAATCTGCATGACAGCATTACTGTGTAAATTGTACTTGTAGTTGCAGCTTCTTTTCCTAAAGTGTTGGAAATATTGATTGTGAATTAGAAACAAGCATTTTTGTACTGAACATCAGAGCCAACAGAACAAAGCCTGGGTGCACAGCTGGATATTCTGTATAAACAAGCCCATCTCTTTATAGACAGCATATCTTTCTTACTCCTATGAGCTATTAAAACCTTTAGAATCAACCTTATCTTCTCCTTCACAGAGTATCTAGAGTTTGCCTATGAGGCAGAGGAGAAAGGTGTTCTGGTAGGCATAATTTTCATTGTTCAAGTCTTTTGTGTGTGCGTTATTTCTTTGTTGTTGCTTTTCAAGCTGAGATTTTCAAATAGGTCTCCAAGCCTTAAAACTGAAGAAATTATTCAGAAACCCAGTCACAGGTGGTTCTTATGCCCTAATTACAGTACTCACTGCTTTCTCAATTTCTCACCCATCAGAGGACACATATCTCTTCTCACATAAAAGGGGAAGGAGAACATCTGTGACTGAGTGTGATACTGTTAACAACAGAATTTAATTGAGAAACATTTTTGCATCTCACATTAGGTGTGTCTCTTCGTTATCTGGTATGTTCACGGCTGACAGGAAAATTATGCCTTACATCTGTACAGACGTGTAAATGCCTCATTAAGTTTAATAATTATCTGTTAGAAGGGTAGTTCCACAAGAAAAACTTTGCCACTGGAAAACAGAAGTGACATAATGAAACAACACTGCAACAGTATCATCACTGACCTTGCTGAATTAATTCACCTGTCCAGAAATATTTTTATAAACATATTAATAATGAATTCTACATTGTAAAAAATGTATGAATGGGTTACGCCATGAAAATACTATCAGGTAGCCCATGAAATTAGACATACTGTATTTTGAGATTTCAGCTCAATTCAACCTGAATTTGTATGTTAATTTACATATGACAAAGAGACGAAGCAGAAGGTGGATGAGGAAGGACACTCCTATGAAACACGACAGAAAAAGAAAAACTTTTTACAACCATTTTTTTCCTCAACGACTACAAGTTATCATCTTCGACAGATAAGATCAATAGTATATGACTGATTGCATGGTGTTCTCTAGAACTAACACACAAACAAAAACCACCACTTGCCTGGATGTGGCAAAAGACAAATTAGTCCAACTACAAAAAGCTCCCAAAAACCTCAGTCTTATAGTCAAACAGGGATTATACAGATCTGAGAAACCAAAACATTATCAGCCTTCACTCACAATAAGGAAGAAGTTTGACAAACCAAGAGCAACCTTCATACTAGCCAACTACATATTTTGACACATAACATTAAACAAAAAATTAACCAGTTTATTATATTTAACATATTTACAAAATATTACAAAGTACTGTAACTCCATCGTTGCATGACAACAAAACCTCCATACAAGCAAAAGCAGCACATGAAAGAGACACTCCAGAGTATTTAGGAAGTCTTTGGTACTCAAAATACAGTTTAAGTTGCAGCATTAACTCAATTAACACAGGGCATTAAACACAGACAATGTGTAGATTTATGCCACAAAAGTAAGTTGAGCTATGGCTTTCATTCTTCTCCTAGGCTGATTACTGGATTCACAAATTGCTTAAAAGCTTTACAGCACCTTTAGGATGAAGAGACTACTCAAAATAATTCTAAAATCAAGCTGTCAAAAATGACTGATGTATTTTTTAACTCACTGAATTAAACTGCCTCTTCTCAGGACTATACAACAGCAAAGCACTGAACACTTCACAGATCTAGAGCCTACTCCTCTACCCTTTGAGCAGACAAAACTGTGAAAGATCAGTTTTGTCTACTTAAGGAATACAGGATCAGGCTCACAACAGACAATAAAACTGTATGGCAAAACATGATCAAAGAGTATACCCTAGACTACACTGCTGTACAGATAATTTACAAAATGTTTTGTGCACAATGTACATATTTACAAATGCTCTGAATTGTTCCATCAAGTAATTATCATAATCACAGTTTACATAATTTTGAGGTAAATCCTTGAAAAGTTAAGAGCAGAGTTTCACCGGCAAGGCTGAATCTCACAAGTGGAAGATTTCTAATTTGCAGATCCTCACTTACACCTGGTCACAGCAGTGTATGCTAGGTGTAGCACATGGATTAGATGGTTGCAGAGAGGAGGGGATTTCTGTCATCCTTTGTGCTGTGCTTGGTTCTTTGTGATGGCCAGAAGGAGGCCAGAAAGAAGCAGGGAACACTGGGGGCAGCCCAGGAATCTAAAACACATACTAGCACGGATTCTGTTCTGTGGATGGACAGTGGACACGATGCTGCTTGTACAGTGGGAAAACTTGCAGTGTTCAATTGTGCAGTGCACACTAATTGCACGATGCCTGTGTGAGAAGGGGAGAGGGAAAAACGAAGAGGATGTGGAACAGAATGAATTAACTTCCTTGATTAGACAATGTCATCTTAGAAGAAAAACATATTTAAGAGCTTTACTTTCTCGGAAGTTTTCAAACTGGGTTAGAAATTACGTAAACATTAGAAATTGCACATCTGAAGGCATCATCCACACTTCTTTTAATTTACAGCCCTTCTAACACTACAAATACCTCAAATGACTGCCTCACCCAAGGGGTAGACACCACTTTGAGGCCTGATGTTTTGAGCTAACTGATCTGTATACATGGGGGATATTCACAATACCGCAACAAGACCACTCGCTGCCTTGCCATTAACATCCTAGGGGACAAGAGAGGAACAGACACACTGCTCTGCGAGTCCCCTCTGCGTTACCATGGACGAGCACAAAAGGTGTCCATCTCCACCTCCTAATTAGGAACAGAAGCTCCTGTCTAACCATGAAAAAAACGTTTATAGTTGGAAGCATCAAAAAGTTTAACTGAATCGACCATAATGTTAAGATAAACAATTTTGTTCTTGAAAAGTAAAATCATCCTGCATCAGTATATCCTGCTATAGGATCTTGCACTACAATATTTAATGCTAATGCTCAGAACTTTAAAATGAATCTTGTCGGTTGCACTTTTACGGTCAGCTGCTTAAATGAAAAACACACAAAACAGCTGGAATAAGACAAAGATTCCAGAATTCCAGCTTCATTGATTTTTCAGGCAACACCTTGTAGATACTCCTTTTTAAAATGCTCTCTTTAAACAAATTGTTAGAACATTTAGGCAGGGCCTCAAAGAATTCAGTTATAATTATATATGCATGAATGCTATTCATATTCACTACATTTGTTTCCTTCAGGTGTTTTTTGTTTTTGAGTGTAAAACTGTTTAGAAGGTGATAAGTAAGGTAGTTTGATGTTTCAAGACAAGTCTATGCCTACTGGAATGACTGAACTCTGTTTTCTGCATGCAGCGATAAGGAATAGTAAGCCTTCGTCTCCTTGTACCATCACAGATGTTAGCTAGAAGAAAATAGACTTATTAAAGTCTATTATTCTAAAGGTCTAAAGACCTAGTATTCAGCCATAGCTAGTATTCATGGTGTACTACAGGGAGAAATAAGAATAAAGAAATTTGTTTTCCAGAGATCTTCTGGGAAGGCGAAGGTTGGACTTTGTACTGATCCCCAGTGATGGCAAAGTGTCAGGTTGTTTCTTGCACAGCTCTGGGCAAGGTAATGTTCTGTCAGCACAAATTTCATTATAAATCCCAACATTAAGACTGGAAGGTTCAGACAGACAAAAACGCTGCTGCTTAAATACTTAACAAGACCAGTAACACTTTAAAGTTATTAAATTTTACAATCCCTGAAATTGCTGGTCAGCAGAGGAAAATTTAATTCATTCGTCCTCTTCAACGTAAGTAGATGGAAACCAGCCCACCTAAAAAGAAAAAAGCACAACAAAAATACATTTTTTAATAGCCAAACTAGGCAAAAGAATGGATCTGTTCAGTAAATATAAGAATAACATTACTAAGTTAAACATGTCTGACCTGCCACAGTTAGATTGATTATTCTAAAATCATTTTAAAAGAATAACTTATAGATATGATGATTTCAAGACTAAATGCCTCCTCACTTGAAAAAAAAAAAAAAAAAAAAAAAAAAGAAAAGAAAAAAAACACCTTTGCCCAAATTGTAGGTCTATGCATTTAGGAAAAAAACAGCTAGAAAAGTCAAGAGCAGAAGTAGCTTTTACTATAGACAGGATGCTGCTACCATTATAACATGCAGATGGGAAGTTAAGTATTTCACAGGCTTTGGCCAGGTCCAGAGAATCACCTTACAAAGGAAATAGTGACCGATTCCATTGCATTACATGGAGTTGGGTCCCGCTGCTGACAATGGGACTTTTAGATTAAACAGAACCGGAAGGCAGAGATCACTGTTTTACACTTCATAACTTACAAAGTTATCTCTATTCTGAAATTAATGATGTGTCAAATAAGGATTATATTAGACATACAGAGAAGCAATGTCGTATTATTGTCTTATCTATTCACTTCATTTTTTCATTCAGACTTTATTCTTAAGTTAATTTAACACTGGTGAAAGACCTCAAAACCAAACCTAGAACACAACTGGAACAAGTGATTGCATAAGCATTTTTTGAGACTACATTACTGAACTATCTACAGCAGTGATCTTAGATCTTATAATCTCAAGGCCGGGCTGTGAAAGCCATCAGAAGGAATTCTAGTGTACAACAGGGTGTATTTTAGGAAGCAGGTAGCCACATTGGAATGGGATGCTCCATTTTAGAGCTTAGGAATATGGTTTAGTGGGGACTGCTAGCGTTAGGTCAGAGGTTGGACTCGATGATCTTGAGGTCTCTTCCAACCTAGAAATTCTGTGATTCTGTGTGATTCTGTGATTTTCTTTGACACATTAAGGATATGGGGTGATCACTTCCTCTTCCTTATTTCTTTTTGCCTATTTTCACTTTAAGATCATAACCAGTTCCACGTACATTTAAAAAAAATCTCTAAGTTGCTTAAAGCACTACATCTGGACGTATGCTCCCTCATCTTCTCCTACTGGACTTGCAACTTTCATTTCCAGTGTCCATACAGTTCGCTTTCCTCCAGTCCACTTATAAAGCAGGAGAGAAAAAAGGCATTCCTTGACCTTGCCTCTCAGCTCTTTAGACAAGTAAGCAGCAGCCCTGAATTCTCCTGACTAATATGCATTAAGGAGCAATCCAACAAGATTGAAACAATATAGTCTTTGTAGGTCAGAACTGAAACCTTATTTCCATACATTCAAAGCCAGGTAAGTCTCAGAGTGCAGCATGAAGTGACTTTGTAAAGAACACTACTAGAATATATACACCACTTAATCAGAACCTTTTTTTAATCGGAACCTTTTTTTTTTTTTTTTTTTTTTTCTTTTTAAGAGATCAAAAGCAGAAGCCTCTTAAAAATCCATGGCTGATTCCACAGCATTATAGTCTAGTAAAGAGGTGGCAATCCTCCTGCACGAAACTGCAAACCAGACTCCCAGCACCAGGAACTCAAAGAGATCCTGAGGTTCTGACCTCCCCTCCCCCAAATCCATGTGCAACACTTCAAGAAAAGTCAGCAGTAGCTGTACTATTAATCCTTGTTATTTTCCAACCATACAATCTTGTCCAAATATTCAGCCTGGCAGGTTACATTAAATAACCAATTAATTTAGATGCTGGGAAAGCTAGCTGGCAGGAGTGCTGCCTGGCTACTATGAAGCAGATGAGAACATGCAAACCTTTTTTGTCTCTTAAATACACAAGGTGCAACAATATAGGAACACACCTTTTTACAAAATCACCCGCAGTGAAGGCAATACAAATAAAACAAATAAGACAAAAACAACATACCCTTCCATTTACTTCACCTCTCCACCAGCCATTCGCACTCATCTTCGTATAAATTTTTACAACGTCCCCTTTCAATAAGGACAGCTCTCTCATGTCTCGTGCACAGAAGTCATACCTGGCTATGGCAATGCCTATCACCTTTGGGCTTAACACTGAAACAAAACAGAAGTTGGTATTATTAGGGTTTGTTAATTGACAGCTAAATAAGGTAAATAACATTACTGTAAAATATAAGACCATGATTTCATGACAACATACACTGACATTAACTTTACGGAAATATGAAAGCATCTGCACTAAAGATATCAAGAAGGTTTCATTGTCGGTGAATGGTAAAAGTTGAAGGGATTAATGATTTGTTATAGCTTGCTATTATTAGAAAAAAATCAAATTTAATAAACCGTAAGAAAATAACTTTCATCCCCCAAATTGCTAAATACATTTGAAATTATTGTATTTTTGTGTTTCATAATAAAACTTGCTGCCAGTTACATGCATCAACATATTTTACTGGTCACTGGTTTCTTTCTAAACGAATTATTAGCAGCTACTGTTGGTTTACATTCACCCCTCTAATGAAGCAAAACAGAATAAGGTGCTGTTCCTTCAGAAACAATTCCCCAGTTAAATATTAATGCACATCAAATTGGAAGTTAACATCAGCATGAGAAAAAAAAATTAAAGTGTCCACAGCGAATTTGTATAGATCATTCGTTACAACCTGCATGAACACCAGCTAATATAACCTCACTCTTTTCAGGACTTTATTCTGTAAATCACCAGTGAATCTGCTCTACAAACCTCTCAAGAACAAAACAACGCTTGTAAAAATTTTCCAAAGTTTCAGTGAAATTATTACCTACAATATTCAGCCTACATCAGTATGTAAGGATTTTGCCAATGTCAAGCACAGATATTTTAAGCAACAAAGAGTTGTAGAATATTTTAAAGTAACAAACGTAGGGGGAAAAAAAATCTCATCTGAAGACATCCTCCGCCAAAATCTTTACCCTCTTGTAGAATGTCCTAATAACCCCTCAACCTCCTCAGAGGCAGCTAGGAGATAATGATCAGCCTAGAAAAAACATCTACTACTCTCACACTTTAACATTTGAATATTTGGCCAAAGGATTGATATATAAAAAACACACACACACATATATTAATGCCTTTTATTTTGCAGTTTTCCACTGCACACCTTTGTAGGTAGAAATTTATATGCACAAGCCAGCTTCCATCTGAAAAGATTTCAAAATAATTTTTTGTATAGTCACGAGGGACAACTTCATTATACTATACGTAAAATCATGGTTTTCCCCCCTCAGAACCTTTTCCAATTTCTTAAAATCTCCCAATTGTCCTCAGGAAATACCAGTAAGAATCTAGTTCTCACAGTGCTCATGTTTACAGCATGAAGCTATCGTAAAAATCTAGGCCATGTATTAGGTGTGTTAAAGTTCAAACATACTTTTTCCCCTCTACGCAATCAGCTGTAGACATTATTTGTTTAGATCCTGACATCAATATTATGTCCTATATCTTATCAGGATTTCAATAATCAATTTTGCAGGGAAAGGGCACAGCACAGGCAGAAATTGTTTTGAAAAGGAAAATAAGAAAGGAGCTACTGGTTGTAGTGTCGGTAACCATTTACAAGCGCAGCAACATCACTGTCAGATTTGCAGAAGCAGGGAGTGATGCTGGGCAACAGCGTATCACTACTTGTGCTAGAAAGGAGGAAAATGGGCAAGAAAGAAGGCAACACGAGGCAAAGATGAACAAATTTGGGAAAACACAGAAGGAAAAAATGACAGATGGAAGAAATGCGTGGACAAATAATGAAGAGGGAAAATACCAAGGAGAACTAGGGTAGAAAGATAAAGTAGGGCAGATGTGGGGAGAAGGAGGAGGAGAACTCTTTTTCAAGTTGTGACTCCAGCGAGGAAAACATGACAAAAGCAAGAAAAACCAAAAGCATAAAGCCTTGAGACAGGAAGTAGCAGAATTTAGATTAATTTAGAATCCAATATCTAGATTTTCAAATAACAGATGTTTCATACAGGAAATATATGAAAGGAAGCCAGTCAATTAGGGAATACAGAAGAATTCCCAGTGTTTCTTTTGGAAAACTATTAACCCTATCTCTCTGGTGACAGTCACAAAAAAACTTGAAAGTCGTGAAATCCCAATCCAAGCTGTCCCTAGGTAAATCTTGAGAGAAGACAGCATGCAGAAAGGACACCCGTATGGATTGGAAAGAGTAGAAACACTGAGTCAAGTACAGAAGTAGGTACAGGAAGGGGGTACAGGGAGAATAAGGAAGGAGAGAAAGGATTAGCAGCAGAAATTGATGGAAAGAAAGGACCCAACAGGAGAATGTGAAGAAAAAAAAAAAAAAAGAAATACCAAGAAAAAAAAAAAATATCAAGGAAGGAGGAATAAAAAAAAGACCTGGTATATTAGGAGGGAGATACTGGGAGAATGAATAGAAAACAGACTGGAGAAATCCAAGGGAAGTGAATAAAAGGTCCATAAATGGGAAAAATAAAGTTTTGCTTAATCCGGCCTTCCCCTCAGGCAACAGAAAGAGAAGACAGGGAAATGCAGTCAGCTTTGCCTCACACTGGAGCATTCTGGACAAGTTTCACACTGACAATGAGATAGATGGGCTGCCAACAAATTTTAATACTAGCTTGGTCCAACGTTGAAGCCACTAAGATGCAAACAGAAGAGGCTCCATGGGATTAGCTCACATTTCTGCCTGTGCTTAAATTCCACAAGGGTCACTGCCATAGCACCCAAGGGTTGCTCTTTTTATTAGCTTCCATGTGCCTTGAAACCACGTACATTTTCTTGAACTGTTTAACCAAACCTCAGCTCTATTATGCAGGCATGGGCAGCACCTCCAGTACTGCTCAACAGCCAGCTAAACTCTTCTTGTGTGCTACCAACTTCCACATCTCAGCAGAAGTAGGTCAGTTCTGAAGATACATTTTTGGGAAAAAAATATATTATAAAAAAAAGTATTTATTTAATGTAAGCATTTTTGTTTGCGTATTTTAAGAGCATTACTAAGAACACACAAAGTATTGTAGCCTATCAAAACATGAAATACCACTCAAACAGGTATATAAGCTTAAATTAAGAATTACTGGTTAGTGTTTTCCCTTATTACTCTGCACTTGTGTAAAGAAATACTTCATGAAGCACATTGTGATATACAAGACATGGAATCCTGACTTATTTTTAGTTATTTATGAATTTTCCAAACAAGTCGTTTTTCATAGGGGAAAAAAGAAATATTATTATTTGTTGAAATCATATGTGGGAATATACAGGATTGTGTGATAGGCTCAAAGTAACCCCGAGCCTTGATTTCTTGATTGCTGGTCTGTCATTGTGGGCCAATTCACGACTTCCCCCCCACTCCATGGAACACAGACCCAGTAAGAGTGCCTTTGTGATTAAGCATCATGCAACTGAAGGAGAGACAGGTCATCTTTTATCCTGGCCTTGAAGGTGATTGCCACATGCTCGCAGTACTCACCTGCAATAAAGTACCAAAACTTAACTCCTTTGTGACTAAAATAGGACTCAAGAGCTTCAGACGTTCTAGCTGAATATTATGACCATAGGATAAAGAGCTCTGCCAAAACAGCTTTCTATTCATCTTTTCTCCAGATGTGTCCCTTTACGTAAATAAATGTTAACTGGAAGAGTGCCTTACAGCCTGTATTCTCAGTCAATGCTGTGACTACTGAAAGGGAGTAATACCTGTCCTCCAAAATGAACTATAATATAAGGACACATCCTTACAGATAGGAACTGAAGAAACGAACTCAAAGAACAGTGAGCCTGAGAGCCAAAACATTCAAAGCAGCAAAGGACACTGTGACTGAAGAGCCTGGCATGAATCAAGGGAGGGCTTGCTAGAGGCACTGCCAACACAACTAAACACACTAACCACTCTACTCCTGAGCTGCCACCTACATGGGCTTCCCTCTAGAAACTACAGAGCATCTTGAGAATCCTCCTCAGAGCCCTAAGCAATTTAGACCACCTTGGTGGGACAGAAATAAAACACACTGATTCACATCTTCTAGCCAGACTTTGATTACAACTGCATCTGGATTCGTGCATGGCAGTCACCTCCCTTTCCCAGTGCAAGAGCTGGCCTCAGTCCTGGTTTGGAGAGCTCGCAGTCCCTCTGTCCCGTGCACATGGAAGGCAGGACACGGAATGAAAGCGAATGCTGCTACTTTATATAAGTACCTCCTGCTGGATGTTCCTCAAAGGCATTTACCTTCCCACTAGCAAAATCCCATTCAAATTGTCCAGCAGTTCAGTTCACATCTTTGAAGACTGTGTCTTAGAGACCAGAACAGGTCCTAATTGCTCTGGTACATTAATTGAGACTAGTGCTGCTACTGCTACTAATTCAAGCATTTCTATGCACTCCCATTTTAAAATGTTTGCATTTCTTAAAGCCAAAGAAGGTTAAATAAGAATCAAGAAAACAATATTTGGAAACAGATGGATAAAATTAATAGCCATGTTAACGCAGAATTTAAAGAAAACACTTTCTACAAAAAAAGACTACTATGCTCTAAAACAGTTCTGCAGTACGATTTGCTGCAGGGATGGGACGAAAATATTTACCTACAAGCACTGAAATTTTTAAATTTGTGCAACTGAACCAACACATTAAAATACAAAATTTATAAATGCCACAGTTACACAGCAAATTAATAGTCAATTAATTGATCACTGATTGAATCTGGCGCAACTAGTGAGCTTTGCAACAGCTATTCAAACTCCTTTACTGTAGCATAGACTTTTTCAGAAGTTTTAGAGTTTGATTTTTGTTTCACTTCAGGAATAACATGCAATAACGCTGGTTTTGGACTCGGAAGAACTAAAATATTAAATTCGTCCCTTCCCTCGCATGACACACGGAAATAAACAGAAACAAATTCAGAATATAAAAGCAGTAAAGCAGTACCTGACCAGAAAGGAGTGGAGGAAGGGGGAACAAAGCTGTAGTCTGGAGGAGTTACAAAAGAAAACCCACAGAACAAAGAGGGGGCTTAGAGAAAGAAAGAGAAAAAGAGACAAGCAAAAGAACATTGAAATATCGGCACAAGATTTAAATAATAGCTTTTTAACTATATAATTCATTGATAATAAGGAAACTAAGGTTCCCTACTAAGGATGTCTGGAAGGAAATTGACTATAATAACTAGAAAATTTGGATCTATGATTTAATTTTTAACAATTGCATTTTTCAAAGAATAAGGTAGAAAGAAGACACTCATTCAGGGTTTCAGAGAAGCAAATTAAAACTGCAGACGCTTGCAAATATAACTTTTTTCTTTTTAATTTTTTGTGCCCCATTTTGTAAGAGTACAAAAGCAGACACTCATGCATATAAAAGAATTCCTCTCGAGCCCAAAAAGACTAGAGTCACATGCCCTTAAGTAAGTAGGAATATAGTCAATGCAACAGTTGAAATGGGGTCTAAATAATATGCATGTGGAAAAAAAAAATAAGCCTTTTGCCCTAATAACAATTAAGATCAATAGCAATTCCTCAATGGTACTGTCTAAGGACCAAACAGGGTTTCTCATTTTTGCAGTTCTCCCATACTTGGGTGAAAAACCTCAAGCAAACGAAACAGGCCTGAGTTTGAACCAGGCAGAGCCAGCAAACCATCCCTACTGTAACAGCTTCCACGGGTGAATGTTAGAGATGTATTTGCACTACTGCCAACAAACCCAGGATGACCTGTCACCACATTTTTAAATGCAGAACTAGTTGAAATGGAGTTAAATGGCCACAAGTGGAACTATATTTTGTTGCCCTGTTCTCTCATTTTGTCATTCCTTTGAAGAAGCAATGCAGATCCGTATCATCGTATAACATGCAAAACCTAAATAAGTTGGGATATTTGCTCCCAGCTGTGCACTTGGAAAGTCTGTCCTCAACTGGATAAATAGTCTAGCCTTTAAATAACACCCAATATTTAAAATATATTTTCATGTACATAATCTACGGGTTAGTACCTGAAAGCAATAAATACAAAAGAAACATACCTCAGGGCCTCTTGCACACTAAAAAACTGCCTTCTGATCATTTACAGTAACAAACCTTTCTCTGCCTCTAAAACTAAATGGATTATCTGAGAACGCATGAGGTTATCTGAGGAACATCTTTATACTGGACCCAGTAACCCCAGGTGACAACTCTGTGTGGAAATGCATTATGCAAACCAAAAAGACACCTTTGCTCAAGCAGTGCATCCATTCTTCAGGATAACTGCCTTATTGCTACAGTAGCGTGATGACACTGAGCAAAACTATCACATTACTACATGCTAGATACTACACAGGGGGGGGTAGCTGGTCCTTTCCTGTCCATACACATCTTCATTTTTCAGACCTTCTCTCTGTGATATAACTGACAGTTTGATTTTCTGCAAAATTCTAGTCCACTAAACCTGTGTGGGCAAGGAACTCCTTTAAGACTTCTACAGATAACCAGCCTTTTCCTATGTCACTGGTAAAAGTTTTGGTGTTGGCCTCCGTGTATGGTCTAAGGTGACATTTGTTTTACTTTACTTTTTCAACAGATGTCACATTTACACATTTAATGCACATAGAATGATGTAATTAATGTACCTCCTTCCTAGTCTACAGCTGATAAAAAACAGTCATTCAATATTTGGCATCATAATTTAGGTACATTTAAAACTAAGTTTCACAAAGATGCAGATTTCTCAGTTGTGCTCTGCATCAGCAGATTAGAATAAAATGCCAAGAACTCTTTTAGCAGAAGGAATGTCAACTGTTCTTTTCCATGTTTGCCTTCGTTTCATTAAAAGGTCAATCACTCCTCAAACCTAATGCAAGAATTAACATTTCTGTGTAGAAAAAAAACAAAAAAAAAAAGATCATAGTACACCTAGAAAAGCCTGGAACTGAAAAATTAAAAGTCATCTTAATTAACTTGAATTTCTATATTGAGAAAAGGAAATGTCTAACAGCATTTACAACCACATTAAAAGCGTGCATTAAGTATCAGAATAGAGTGGATGACTTATCTAAGACCAGAAGAACTTCTAATTAAAATGGGAAGCAGAATTAGCTGTTTCCACAAAATGAAAACTTTTTTTTTTTTCTAAGAACAAAGATTCTAAAAAAGATTCTAAAAGGAAAAGCAAATTCCTTGAAAATATATGATGTTACAAAGTTATTTGTTAGGATTCATATCAGAAATTACAAATAAACTGAAATGCCACTTGATTCTTTCCTTCAGTGAGCAAGTAAAAACTTGACAATTGCCAAAAATAAATTAAATCCTTTCTCACATTGTTCTGGAAAGCGAAGTTAATTTGTTATGGTCATTCAGCTTCAGGACAGCTCAAAGACTTTATCTGCAGAAAATGATACAACTCCTCCAAAGCCTACAGTACTTTATCTGATATTTTTCAGAAATACTTTCCCACTTATTCTGTCAATTATACATGCTAAAGACCAGCTGCTTTGAATAAGCTGATGCCTTTTCAAAACATGTCCTCATTAAAACATCCAGATACACTGTCTCGTGAATAGTGTAGTCCAAAACCCACTTGAATTCAGCTTCAAGCCAAGGAAGTCCGTGGCATTCATTAGCTTCAACTTCATGCTTGTTAAAATGTGTTAAGTATAATATTGAGTAATTACCCATCCGAAAAATGTGGAAGTGCCCCTCTCACTTTCAACAGCTAGGGTTTTTTTTTGCATTGCAATTAGATGGGAAGAGGTCAAAGAAAACATCCATGTGGAGGTTGACACTCAGGGCCAAAACAAAGTGAACCCTAATGTCCAACTGCTGCCCTATGACTTGTTTCCTTCCTTAAACAAAACTGCATCCCGAAGTTTATCAACACCTTTTCAACTTCAGTCCTGCAGGGTTCACACCGCCTCAATACATGGTTATTTTAATATCAGCTTCGTAAAAACTAACAGGATGGTTGTAAAACTGAGCAACATGACTCACAGATGGGCTGCTAATCAGGGAAATTTGGCTTTAAGAAAAATTTACAGGGACACACTGACACTTAAAAGAAAACTGTCAAATCCATTAATTGAAGTGTCATCCAGAGTAAATCTAGGTAGGCTAGAGAACCGTGGACATCTATTAGGTTTTACACAAGTCTGAGAACTGAGAGGTTTTTGGTCAGTTTGGCTTAAGAGAAAACCTGCCTTTCCTCATCAGTACGCTTTGTAGTATTAAATGGCTGAAATTTACTGTAGCAAAGATGCACTTTTTCATCCCCTTGACTAAAATGAGAGCATCCCACGTTCAATTCCACTGAATCCTGTGAAGCATGAAACAATTGAGCTCGTGCTCCTACAGAGTAGTAAGTTGGTGGACAATATAGATATACGCTAACTGGTCTAAGAAAGGGAAAAAAACCTGTTTTTGCTCACATTCAGTAACAACCAACCAAATGCAAACAAAAAATAGACAAGGCTTATTGTCTCAACATTTAAAGCCTCAATGCTATGAGCCAGCAATGGATGAAGAAAGCACAGAGGATGGCAAGAGGAAGAGAAAAGCAAATAGAGATCGCAAGGTAATGGGAGAAAAAAATGGGACAGAAATCCACCAAGAACAGATATATACTGAGACACAGCACAGCAGGGAGAAAACAGACAGAACTCCTAGGAAGCAGTGAAAGAAAACAGAAACAAAAGGAATAAAGAGGAATTAGGATACAGAGACAGAGTAAATGAAATGCACAGAGACACAATGGTTTCTTACAATTACCTATCCTAAATTATCTTCACTTTAATTAGGGGAGGAAGAAAATCTCTGAAGCTACAGAAATGTTATAGAACAGAGAGAAGCAAGCAAGTAAACAAAAGCTTACAAACGCAGCAGATGAAAATAATTCCACCAGCTTCATCATCACTAAGACTAGACTGGACTCTATGGTCTTTCACAAGAGTCTTCGTATTGTTAAAATCACCATCAATTCTTATTTCCCTGGTATTATGTAGTACGGTACAAAGCTACAGCCACTGTCTGCAGAACTGCAATATTTGCTCTTTGACAGAAATGGTATATATTTTCCAGAGGTGGGCCATGTGGTAATTTTTATCATTAACACTGAACTTGCATGTATTCTAGGAATCAAGCCAGCTTCCACTTAAGATGTAACGTGTTAGAAAAAAGGATACCATGTGCATTGTAAATCTCTTAAATTTACTTCTAAATTTCAAAACTTTTTAATTGCTATTTACGTTGTACAGTAGTTCATTTACTTTTAGAAGCACACAGGCCTGTAAATAAACATCTAATGTTAAAGGGAAAGCATAAAAGTAATTATGATACGGTAAATCTAATAGGGGTGGGTTTATCTACAAAATTTGTGGTGTTATTGAGATCCTAGTTCATACAGCTGCACTACAAGACTGATTTATTTAAATCCTTTTGTAAGGATTAGAAATTGTCACAGATACTTATTAACATTTCAGCAAATATCTGAAAAAAATAGGCAGGATGTGATTTATTCTCTCACCAGAATTCCTAATAGATTTTTGAATATCAAGGAGATTTAATGTTTGGCAGCAAGACAAACTTGCTAGACATGTTTATAAACCTCTTGACAGATCTGAATCTGCTTAGCTTAAAAAAATCCTAACTAAAGGCATTACCATATTAATTGGTTATATGTCAAAAATGGAAAATGAAGATATTTAGGGTATCTTTCCCTTGTAATATTTATGACAGAAAATAGTACTTAAATTTAAAATACTTACAGTTGCCACCTGTTCTGCTACTCCTTTGACCCGATGAGTTTTCAGGTTCTTTATATGGAAACTGAAGAGTAGTATCCAGACTTCGAAAGCCTTCTTTGAGAGAGTGGTGCTTATAGTACTCTACAAGTTCCTTCCAGAAAGGAAAAACAACATCATTGGAAACTGAAATCACATCCTTTTCAAGATTCTGGTGCACAGTCAATGTCAGTTTTATAAAATAAGGTTACTTGTATATACAACATCCCACAGAGCACATATATTAAAAAATCAAGTATCCTAAATGTTGGTTCATTTTATACTTCAACTCATTCAATACCGTGTCATTTGATCCTTACCCTGGAGTAAGGAACACATTTATACAGTGAACACTTATTTTTCACTAAAATGATACATATATGCTTTTTTTTTTTTTTTTAATAGAACTTTATAGTCGAGTCAACACTTACTGCTCCTTTGAGCCATGCTGAGCATGTATTTGCTACTCTGCAGTCAGGCTGAAGGCAATGTTCGTTAAGTATATAATGGCAATTGTCTGTTTTCCCAAATTTATTTTGCAATATGTGGTACTCATCCACAAATGAATTTATAAGCACAAAGACCCCAAACAGGCATGTAAGGCTTGCCTATAAGGCAACAACTTGATGTGCAGATACATGGCCCATATGAAAGTTTCAAGGCTCTGTCATTATTATTTTTCTCCCATAGTGCACATTGCATTAAAAAAAATAATAAAAAAACACAGCATTTCACATTTTCCTTGGGCCCAATCCAAAAACTTCCACATTTCTTCATATACACATTGAATTGGATCACATAGTTTATGTAACCAAGGAGATAAATTACTTAAGTTTCTATTCTAAAGAAGGCAGCACACATCAAAATACTGACAACTCATGTTCTTTCTTTGCAACCTTCAACCCCTGTCACTGGCTTAGATTTGAGTCAGTTCTAATAATGACAATATCATACAGTTTGTACTAGGAGCCTGGAATAAGATTAGAAGTACCAGACAATTATAAGCAAACATATTTAATTTGATTAATGTTACTTCAACTGTGAGATTTCACTCTTCAGAAATGCAATCTCAAAGCAGTGTATTTACTGCAAACCCTTCACTCCTACCACTAACTCCCTCAATCATTCCATTCTTACGTTTAGATTTCTAAAATCAAGAGTTGACCAAGCCAAACTTGGGTCAAAATAAGGAAATTGTACTGTATTCAATCAACTCCTTATAGTTCAAAAAAAAAAAAAAAAACAACTAAATAAATAACCCACATCAGTTCAGCAATATATTAATTGCAGCAAACAAAATTACTCCCAAATGATTTAGTCCAAGATTACTGCCTAAATCATATGTTTGTGATAACAGACTGAGGCTTATCTTCTGAACTGAACTCTGGAACATTTTGCTTCCCATGCTGTGAGCTGTTGTACGTCTCTGGAAATGCTTCTAAAACAGTCTAAAGCTAAGTAAAATCTACAACTGCTTTAAACAGTTCATAATCACAGACTGCCAGACACTACAAGTAAGCAGGAAGGCCAGGAGAATAAGAACGGTTTGCGCTTTGTTACTTTGACATTAGCATAGCAGGCAAGCCACAATGTCAGCAACCAAATTTTCTTTCACTTAACACCAGGTACGAAAGACATTGAAATTACCAAGGCAACGAAGAGGGTGATTTGTAAGAAGCAGCACTTACATTAAGATTTCCAGATAAATGGAAAAACAGTTAGTATGAAACTTATTTTATTACCTTTTTTGCACCACAAGTTTGAGAATTATGTGGACTGGGAAAGATAGCAAGAATATCAACTAGACAGATTCTATTAATTGGCAAAGTACATAAAATAATTTAAAATTGAGAATAAATTCGGGTCTTGATGATTCAGTTGCTTTTAAAACCTTTCCTTTTAACACTAGCAACAGTCAAGAAACAACTGGTGTCTTACACACTCATTACACAAATTAAAGTAGCAAACTTACAAACAGGTAAGTAGCCACAGCCCCTACCTTTGTGGACAAGCTTCTAAGAAGTTTGTCACACCCCTGTAATCCACACACCAGCCTCTGAGCTGACTTTTCACTGTATGTCCTTAGGTGTGCTTTACACTCTCGGCATATTTTAATTACTCCCATGAAAGTTTTTCAAATGTACTATGAAAACTACAAGCAAGAGCTGTTCTGCTTCATTTTTTCCAAAGCAATACAGAATTCTGTCACTGAAAATCCATGGCTTCCATGGCTTTCCATGGTTTCCATGCCTGCTGGCTTGTGTCTCTTCCGCTCCCAATTCTACTCAAACTACTTTTGTTCCTCTCTATTTCCAGCCATGATTACTTTTTCCTCTTGCATCTATCCAGGACAAAGTAGATGGTTCCACAGCATACGCAAACAGTACTTACACTATCACTTTTCAATTTAACTCTCCAGGGCATCCTTTATAATATCCTAAAACTGAGTTATGAAATTACTTTTTCCTAATTGAATGTTAGTAAGGCTGAACAGGTAGCAATGAGGCCTGAAGGCCTCCAGTGTAAACACTACAAGTTTACTTTGTCCTCTCAGATCTCTGATGGAATGCACGTTCTTTTTGTTGCCATTTTACCAGGGGGTTGCGTACTGTACTTATTTCTGATCCTTCAGTTCTATTTTGAAATCTCCATCACTGCATAAAACTGCGTTGTCAGAAGCAGTTATCCAGGAGGACAACTCCAGCTCACGTGCTTTGTCAAGATTTTAGTGTGGTCATATGTTTTCATCAGTTTCCAGGCAATTATTTACAGTGTTTGTAGACAAAGTAGCTACCTCCTTCATGCATTTGAGAAATGCCACCACTTCTTTGTTGTAACCAGTGGTAGGCCCCTAGCATCCACAGCCCTAACACTAAACACTTCCTGGATTTTAAGTGCCAAATGATACCAGATTGTGGAAACAGGTTGGTGCATTTTTCATCAGGAATTTTATGTTCTTTTCATTCTAATGGGCACTTATTTGAATCGGGGTCATGCAAAACATAGATTTGCCCTCTTTTTATAAACCACTTGTAGACTGTTCTTGTTTTACAGAGTGTCAGTGATTCAAACAAAATAATTTCTAAGACCTCCTAGTTTTAAAGCTCGTCTCCCTGCTCTTAGGTTGCACTGTCTTTCATTTTACTTTACTGCTTTAGAGAATTTGGATATGCATGCAGAAAGGCTGAAATGTAAGTGCAAACTAACTGATTGGACTAAACATAATATAGTGAATAAGCTTACAGTGAATAAGCAGCCACACATTGCTGGAATTTAGACTAGTTGGTACTGACCCCAGATGACTATTCCAAAATGGATTTCTAAGCTATCAGCAGTTTAGACAGCCTCATTCTCCAGATACGCTTCTTTACTCTCTCTCTGGTGTACCATGACCAGAAAGATTAGCTCTCACGAGTTTTTCTGGGCTCTCTGACACAGCTCCAACTTCTGTCCTTCTCCCTCTGAACTCACACATCAGTAGGCATCGTTCTGCTCCTCAGGACACATGGGGGGTGGGGGCAAGGAACCTTCACCTAACTACTTCTGAGGATCATTGTTATATAAACATACTGAAAAATATCAAATTCTGCTTTCAATATTTATCATAATGCTATAGTGTGCTGATGTATGGGATTCAAATTCCTCCTCTCATCCATACACCACTGCAAGGTACACAAGCCAGCCCTAAATACATAACATTAAGCACTTGTCACCATCACTTAAAGTTTAAAACATAAACATCTAAAAAAATCCTATTTGCAGGACATGATTCAAATCTCTCACTCTCACAACCTTCTGCAATTCTACAGACCAAAGCAGCAGACACTTTAACATCAAGTTACACAGAAATCACACCTTGTTAAAAACCTAATCAATGCTTACCATTAAATTTTTAAATTTTCTATTTTCTGCAATGTGGAAAAAGCCATCTCTTGTTAAAATCTTGATGTGTTTCACTTCGTTATTGTACCTGTGGGCAATGAATAACTTATGAATATAAATGTGTTTTTAATCAGAGGCAATCAATAGTTACCTGAGGGCCTGTCCCAGTAACACTATACAAATAAATTCTTGGGACAAAATGTATATCCGTGCCAAAACAAAGTTGACATCTAATTAACCAAATATATTTATTAAAGTACAGCTGAAGAGGTAATCTATATTCAGAAAAGAAGTTGCAACTAATTGTTCTAATCTGGAATTCCCACATTTTGCTTGCTTTTAAATTCATGCTGATAATCAATATGGAAGCAAACAAGACCTTCGTGATAACTTCTGTCCATAGACTTTTATGAACATGTTTTTCTGAAATGCAGAGTTTTAACAAATTCCTACTGAAGACAATTGCTTAAAAGAAGCAGATCTTATCACACTTCAAACACTAGCTTAGTTTTACCCAACATATTATACCATCATTTTTGTATACCTGTTTGCTATACTAACATTATAAAACTACTACTTCTTACTTTAAGTCCATGCATTTGTCAGCAAATTCAGTTTTCCTAAATTGACTCTTAAAGATAGTGTATGGTCATATAAATTGAAAAACTTTATTTCTTTCCTTATCAATTTCAAATATTGAGTTATTTAAACATAAATGAAAACAGAAAAACTTTCTGTAGACCTTATCCCACTTACTTAATACTAATCGCATATTCTCCCGACTCTTTGGTTCTGTGCCGCACCAGGTAAGTGCTGTTTACTCTGTTAATAAGTTCACTCTCTGCTTGTAATCTTTCCATTGCTCCTGCAAACCTGCAACACAGAAAAGTAAAATTGTCTGAGTCCTCCTGAAGGTGCAAAGATAGCTACCAAACATGCAGTGCAGAGTCACGATATTCTGCACGAGATGGTGATCTACAAACACATCAATTGGGATTGAATGCTAATTCCAGGACTTCCAATGAAGTGCAAAGAAGCTATGCAATGGGGGTGGGGAAATCCTTAGTTAGAAAAAGTCTTTTTCTTTGAGGAGGGGGAGTGACAGAGCAGTGTGGTGGAGTTCAGCTGTCCAGCAGGGTAAAATCACCACAGAAGGTAAGACAAATAAGTCACCGATTCTGCAGTCTGACTACATAAGTAGATTTGTGCCCTTGCTCCACGCCTTGCCAGTTTGGGAGAGGCTTCATAAGAGGCTGTCTGTAGACACTGCAAAACTAGAGGCTAAGCTGGTAACTGAAGAGGGGGAAAATGACCTACCTTACAGGAAAACAATGCTGATTTTACCATTTTAGAAAATAATCTAAAAGCAGACAATGTCAGAGACCACTGCTCTGAAAAATTTCCTGCTAATATATCAGTATCAGTTAAAAAAGATCTTGAAGTTATTTTATCAAACACACCAGGAAGAATGCATTTTGAAGTTTATCACACAATACAGGACTTTTGCAGCCTGAAGTAATTTTTCAGCTAAGTTTTACAAAATCTTAGAAAACCAAGACTGATCACAGTGATACCCAATTAGAAACACAGCAAGTGTTAGAATTGAATTACAAATACAAAATTTGAGATGTTAAACATTCTATTTGGCTTGTTGTGAAAAATCAATGTTTTCATCTGATTCTGATTTCACTTTAGGCAAGCTAGAGGAACTCAGAATTCATCTCTAAATGATCAACTATAAAACCAGTCAAAGAACACAAGTGATGATTAATCTGTTCTCTCAGAATCAGCATGTACATGTATCTATTCTGGAGGTGGCCTGAATTCCAGTAAAGAGATCATTCACAACACTACACATACCCCAGACCAGCAGTAACTGTAGATCTGATACAGTGCCCTCTTACACTGCTTAGACATGCGTGTTTGTTTTTAAGGAAAAGCAGAATTATTCACAAGACCAAATGTATTTAACGTTAATCCTTCTCTTTATTTCCTTAGCATGTAAGATGTACTTGCATGCTTCATATTATAACCATCTCTTACAATTCCATTTCAGTCCTCTGGGACTAAGGCTACAAACTTGTAAACACAATATCAAAATCATTAAGCACATTATTACATCAGAAACACTTTTAGGCAATGCATGGTGCTGCTTTCGTAAATTAATTTGTAATAAGCAATTATCTTTCTATGACCACTTTTGTCAAAGAGATGCTTCTTATAAGATTAGACAACGACTCACCACAGCTGTGACGAATAGTCTACTGGTTTAGGAACCTAAGACAGAGGAAATACAAGAGAATGGAGATCAAGATGTTTTTTTTCTATTCAGCACATAAATTAAACAGTATTGATCTAATACTTTATTCACATAAAACAAGAGAACAGAAATGGACAATCTAATTAGTCTGGAATTCTATTTTCATTTTAAGAAACTTAAAAATTAAATATTCTGTACTCCTCTGGAATACCACAGAATATTTTAACCTTTTGCTGCTGTGACAGATTCTTTTTTTTTTTTTTTTTTTTTTTTTTAACTGTTTTTATGTTCATTTGTTAACAGAACTGTCATACTTTTTCTTTTGACAAAGCCTATATTAAAATTAGTACTTACAATAGCCTCATGGTACGTTGTCGAAAAATACTTTAAAATTTGCAACAAATATACACTAACATATACAGATTTCACTCCGTGTTTCCAAAATTACGTGAGCCCTAGAAAGACTGTCTACTAGGAAACATAGTACATAATCTCAGAGAGGTAACACTAATACATGGAGTGTATTCTGTGACTTCATTCATACCTTTGTACTTTGTTTTACTCTTGCACTATGGAATTAAATGTTTAAAATGAAGTGAACTATAATCAGTTTGTAAAATGGATGTTATATACATATATAAGAATGTTTAGATAATTTTAATACATGCAAAAAGCACAATATAGCAGTCCTCACAAAACTCAGCATTTTATCTTATCTTGACCATCTCCCCACTGTTGTCTGGTACATCAGCATTATCCTTCTCTAAAATAATTTGTGAGAAACTTGCAAGGTGCTGAAAAATTTATTTTAGTGGAAGCTTAGCACACATTTTGCAGACGTATAACCTACTGTCATGTATTCTGAAATAAGTAGTTGTGCTTTTTTTCCCCCCAGTAAAACCAATGAATGTTCTATTATTTTCTGGAACCTAAGAAGGTAAAAATTACAGTATCATTCTTCTTACAATTTTTAATGATATACAGACTGTATTCATCAGAGACTTCCAAATACAGATTAACTCAGGAAGACAGTACTACACAGGCCCAATAATACAAAATACTTGAAGTTTAAATTAATTATAACTCCCACTAGCTTGTATGCTGAATAACATGTAGCTATATACAGATGACCTTGGGTATCAACCAAGTCTTTTCCATGAGGTCACTAGACCTGACCTTAAAGTGAAAAAAAAACAAACCCTACATACCACTGCATGTTTAAGCACTATTCTGCAGTTACAGCAGCAACTGTCCAAAGGCAGCAAGCAAACGAAGATATAGCCACTTACTCGAATGCCTCTCCATCCAAGATGTCTATGATAAAATTGTCAATTACACAGGACAGTCCCAAATGTACATTTTATTTAAATAAGAAGACAGGTACTAATATGGAACAGATTGAAGTTCTTTGCGATAAAAAAGCATGGCCACATGCTCAAGTTTGCACAGCAGTACATCTATCCAGGTGTTAAAACAGTTCCTACATTAGTCTAGTTCTTGGGAGAAAAGGGGAACAAGAGACAAAAATACATTACTCCCTACCAGCACAGGCAAAGGGCCCTCAACCAGCAGTGCTGTAGTGCTGGTGCTATGCAAACCCCTCGGACATGTGAGGGCCTAACACAGCTAGGTCCTACCACTGCCAGCAGCAATGGCACTAGGTATTGCCACAACTACTGATGGGGTTACTAAAGCATTTCTGCCTCTAATGGTGAGACTTCAGTAAAAAAGTAACACCCTACAAACATCCTGAGAAAGAATTTCCATGAGAAATGTTTTAATGAAGCAATCAAATGGGGGTATTTCAAAGCCAAGGGGGCATTTACAGACTCTTTACATGTTGCAAGATATCTCAAATAATAAATTTCATCTACAGAAAAAATGCACTACGAATGATTTGCATTATCCCCCGTAAGATGAATTAACGCATTATCAACAGCAGCAGAAAAAAATAATTTAAAAACAAACATCCTTCATGTGTCAAGTATCCCTGCTATGTTGGAAAGAACATACAAATTTGAAGATGGTTTTAAGGCCATGCTTCAGAGCAGTTAAACCATAGATATATGGTTTAAGACCAAGATATACAACAACCCTTGTTCACTGTCAAGAAATAGACTAAAATCAAATATTATTCCTGAAGCTCTTGGCTCACATTGTGCTATATGTACACAATGTCTCAAGAGAAATGAGGAAACTGTAGGAAAGCTAGGAAGGACCAGACATTACTCTTTTAGTGTAGAAAATATCTAATGACATATACTATTTACGGCAAACAGGAAGAAATTGTTTATAGGTACATCTGTGAAAAGTCTGGAATATAGATATTCTGGAGCTCAGCAGTTTTTCATTCAATATTCATTCCTAAAGTATTTTGAAATATGTATTTTATGCTGTTTCTGGGCATTTTTATATCAGCTGGTTGTAAAGACTGTTAGACTTAATAATAATAGTAAAAGTTATAGCATGTTAAAAAACCTGATCGATGCTTCAGTATCTTTAACTGCGTCATTTGTCATAACAACATGTTTATATTTCATCCTTCCAGGTTAACAGTGGTGAAGCATCAATTTTTCTTTTTGGTCTGATCACGACATCGGTTGGTAACATTTCATGAATAATATTTATTCACTCTGTAAAATTGTATTATTTTCAACACTCCTTTTAATAGTTTATTTCTCAACTTCGCAGCAAGTTTTATCACTGGAACACAACCTTCACAACACCCCCAAACAGCATTTTTCATACGTCTGGATATCCCACTTCCTCTGCTTTAAAGTATAGTGCTGGTTCCTGAAATGTTGCTGCAGTTGCTGTCAGCAATGCTAAGGTATGACTGACTGTGTGGCTTCAGGAACCCAAAGCCAATCCACAGCATGTATTGCCTGTGTCCAGCAGCACTTGTGATGACACCAGGGCACAAGAAATCCACAATTTTATAATAAGCAAGGTATCTGGAGAAGGAAGCTAAGCTCGTAACATTTTCATCATCATCACAGAGCTGTTCTGTCACTCAATCTAGCATACCTTGTGCTTACAGAAATTCTGTGCCATCCTTCAAACAAAACTCTCAAAATATACAGTCGAGATGTCTCAAGATATAACAACGTGTTTATTCTTTAGGATCATGTATTTGTTTGAGAAACTACAGGATAATGTAAGCCTTAAAGGCATATCAAAATGTAGTCAGTAACAGCTGGTTCCATCTACTTATAAATGATTAAGTGGCATCTTGACTGCTGTAATGAAAGTAATTCCATTAATAAGTCAAACTGTTGTGAATCAAGTTAAAAAGTTAAAGCTGTCACAGCAAAGTGAGGAATATAATTTGTCACTGTTGTTATGGGTTTACATGAACTATCTCAATAAAAGGACAAACAGTGATCTGATGCACATCATCACAGAGGACAGAACGAAGGACCAAGCACACAGCCTTTTAATGCAGTCATCATATCTGTACACAAAAATCATGAGCACACATTGTTAATTTATTTTTTTTTTATCTTGCATTTTTCTTAAGAAAATCATTGAGTTAAATAAAGGCAGGTAAGAATGTGCAGAGATGAGATTTATCACATACTCTGAATTCAAAGTTTTATTTTAGTTCCATGTGTTTTTAAGCTCACTACTCAGTGTAATCTCTCTCTCTAACCCAAAGTGACTGGGTAATAGATTAGAACCATAGCATTCTCACCTTGCTGTGGGGGAAGGAAGAAAGTATACTTGCACATAAAATGTTCTATATTCTGGAAACTCTTCAGACAATTCAATTTATTAATAATCCCAAAAGTTAAACCTACCTCTGAAACATGTTTTCTTAACATGTGCAACTTAAATCCAGTAAATTAAAGTACTACAATGCTATATTTTAAGCAATATAGAATGCCACAAAAACACAAAGGAACTAGAAATAATAGGATTTTGGTAAGGTAAGACTAATAAAGTGCTGGTATCAACTAGGAAAATTTCCTATAAATTGACAAACGGAAATGAACAACTGTACTTACACATGGGCTAGGCTTTACTGCATCACTTGGGAAGAAGCCAAGCTCTCCTGTTGTTAGATTTCTGCCCTAGAAAAAAAAAATCCCATTTTTGAGACATTATGGCAATTAATAATAAATAATACATGCACAGCAGTTTAGGACCGTAAGAGTTTACCAAAGAGAGCCCTCAGAATAAAAATGCTACTCTAATAAAGAGTTACTCAATGGTATTTTTTAAAAAATATGCAATTAAGTAGTAATTATAGATGACATAGATGAGAGTTCTGGGAAATAAAACACAAGGTGTACCCCAAGCCTATGTTGTAATTCCCAGTCCTGTTAATGTCTGCAGTATCTGAAGTCTTCACTAAAGGTGATTCCAATTACCTCCTTTCAAATCACTTCCACCTGAGCTGGCCTCACTCTAGCAAGAGCTGACACACTACAACACCACAGAACCCCCAGCCAGCACCACCATGCAGTAACGGTTGCAGCACCCAGGAAATCATGCCAACTCCAATAGGAACTTAGAGCTAATAATTAATCACCAAAGTCTACAGTTAAGATTTTCCCTAAATTATACAAATCACTGGAAATTGTGTGGGCACAAGAACACCAACAGAAGTCAGGATTTACTGTCTGTGCCATAGCCACAGAAACATTGTTGATGTGGGCACGCAGCTGGGAGACGAGCTGCAGCAGTGTGTTCAATTCACCAAGGCCTGAACTGAGCCCTTGGGGTACCCCTTGGGTTCCATCAAAGTTGCAGGACCACCAATTTCCTCTGGGCTACTCAGTGCCAAATGTGACCTGATCATTACAGAGCCATGCCCATGCAGCTCTAAATTCATCACCAAGCCTTCCTGAAGAAATTTCTCAGCCAGTCAGAACAGAAAAGAAAAAGGGGAAAAAAAAAAAAAAAAAAAAGGAAACCACACCTTTCTAGTGCTAGCAAACATTCAGCTCTGACCATGCCAACCAGATCACTCAGAGCAGCATAGAACATATGGCTAAAGTTTCCAAACAGGTATCTAAAATGAAGGCATCAAAAGTTGCATTTTGGCAAATAAATGTTGTCATTTAACAGATTTTAGAGAGCACATAAATGCTTAAGCTCCATTAAGTTTAATATGCTGATGTAACATACTATCAGCACTTTGCAATAAGAGCAAGTATTTTGTTAGCAATGTAATCTTGAAAGCAACATTTATTATTTTGACCACATACCTGCAGCACAGTTTCAGGGGAAAAATGCTTCAGAAACACTTTCCTTCTGTCTGCCTGAATTTGCATCCTTATACTGTATTTACCCCCCAGTGTGAATACCTCTGAATTACAGGTTTGACTTACATACCTCCGACAGTCTCCCATCTTAATGATCCCTATTTACCATACTAATCTCATCTGAACAGTGACATCAAAGTCAATACAGCCAGCCACTAGAAAAAATGTATTAATGAGAAAAGGCATTCTAAGCAGCACAATTAAACAATAAGTTTGTATGTGCCCACACACCATTGTTAAATATATGAATCATTTATATAAGGTGAAAGAAGCTGAAATAGATGACGTCTTGCAATGTATGTCCACATCTAGAAAACAGCCAAAGATCAAAATCTGATGAGCTCAGGGACAGAGATCTCCACTATGTTCTGACAGTGCAAGAAGGGACATCTTTTCAGATGTTCAATAGTGTTTGCAACACCATGGACATGATCGAAGTGCCACATCCTTCAAATCAGAAATACAGTCTGGATACTTTCTCCTCCAGATTTTTTTTTTTTCTTTGTCCACCCACAAGTCTAGAATGAAAGCTCATTTTAGCTTGCAGGCACTTAAATGCTTCAATCTGCACCACACTGCAACAAGAACATAGCTGTTTCGTGCCCTCAGGTAGAAGGTTGGGGGGGAACAGAAAAGCCACATTGCAGCCGCTAAATGAACTGCAGCACATAAAGACCCAACCACGAGACAGTTAAGATGCAGAGCCAGCATTATACTACCTGGTTTAGCTGCTGTTATGAGCACACAGTGCCATGAATCACAGCTTAAAAAATCCAGCAAAGCTGCAAAAATCATGAGATCAGCTGTGCTCCACACATTAAATCATTATCATCACAATGCAGATGTTACAATATAGACACACTCAGAATAAAGCAACTGAGCTGTAATCCATAGGCTGGAGAACATTTTAACACGTATGCACACTTTCATTAAGTATCCTGCAGGTAGCAAGTCAACCACACTTGCTGCAGAAAATGAATCATGTGAAGATTCACTTGACACACCTAAGAGAACATTCATTGAAATGAAAAGTGGCAAGAAACTATCATCAGTGGACAAACTAACTTGAAAGGTAGAGCATTAAGGAATACTCCCACTTGTCAGAAGATGCTGTGGGACATTTTGTGTCTAAATGTGTCATTTTGTTGGGCAGGGAGAGGCTGTAAGTGTAGCATGCATTCCATGGACGTATACCAAACCCAAAGTGAAAGCAGCAGTCATCACGTGGACAGACTCTCTCCTCATACAAAACTACCACCACTGGGACACCAATTCCCCAAGTACTATGACTGGTACAAAACTCTGCCTTTACATTTTGAACAGAGAACCCCAAGAAAGGCTTTGTCTTCTGAGGAAAAGCTTTACATTGGATAACTTCAGATGTCTTTGCTAGTTAAACAAAACCAACCCCTAAAACAGAACAGGCTTTGATTTATCACACATTGCTCAAGGAAAGTGCTCACCAGAAAATGTTCTGCAGATAATGAACTGATATAAGTCATTTGGTAATGTTCTTCGGATAGTAGGTTAATTTATTTACCTTCAGAAATCCCAGCTAAACTCATCAAGGCTTGGTGTCATTCAGACAAGAAACTGACTTGTCAGATGATGGTTTTAAAATTTAAGATCTATCCATCAACTGCTCATGATTAACAGCATCATGCCACCATGCTTCACTTCTACTAATCACTTCTTTCTAGTTTACGTTTCCTGCTTGCTAATTGCTTACTGTTTGATGAGTAAGCATTTCATTTCCTTTGAACACTCACTGTAAAGACTTAGGGTCATCATAAAAGCAAAAGCAACTGACTGGACAGAATTGTTTTTAATATATATATATATATTAAAACATAAATACAATGTAACAGTATATGTGTGCATGTGGATACTTGTATTCATATATATTTATATATATAAGGGCCAATGAAGCCCTTCAGTCCATTTCTTCCAATGACACTCTCAGCATGACTAGAGGCTGCCTCGCTGCTCTTGTGCCTGTGTTAATGGCAGAGACATTCCCAAGTCAAATGACACTTCTGCTATTTGCAGACTCCTCCCTGCTATTTAGCTATGCAACGTGCAGCAACTTCAGTGGGCTTGCACAGAGCTAGCATTCCAGGACACCTAAAAAATTATTAATTATTGTGTCCTTAGCCCCCTCCCTTTTTTTTTTTTTTTGGTTACTGCAAAGAATCTGGTGAAGAAAGACATGAGTTGGATGGAAAAATCACAAACTGAAAGAAAAGAGCCCAGTTTTCACTTTCAGAGAGCACTTCTACAGTGCTGCCTCCCCAGCATTTCAGAAGACATTGGGTACCTGTGAGTTCAATACCAGTTTATTTGTATGTATCGTAAATATCATGGCTACAGGTAAGCATGTTGTAAGAACCACATGAATGCTGTCTGTATTCAGATTACATGCTATACATGCAACAGGCAGAGAAGTATGTTCATGTAGTGGGTTTACGTGGCAAGGTTTTGGTAGCAGGGAGCCATAGGGGTGGTTTCTGTGAGAAAGATCTAGAAGCTGCCCCATGTTTGGGAAGGGCCCCATTGTTTTCCAGATCCGAGCCAATAAGCGATGTTGTTTGCGCCTCCGTGAGAGCATATTTAAGACAGGGAAAAAACGCTGCGCCACACAGCAGCCGGGAGAGTCAAGGGAGTGGGAGAACAGCCTTGCACCAAGGTCAGTGTAGAAGGAGGGGGAGAGGTGCTCCAGGTGCCGGAGCAGAAGTCCCCTGCGGCCTGTGGTGAGGACCATGGTGAAGCAGGATGTCCCCCTGCAGCCCGTGGAGTACCACGGTGGAGCAGGGTTCCACGCTGCAGCCCGTGGAGGAGACCACGGTGGAGCAGGTGGCCCTGCACCGACGGAGGCTGCCGCCTGTGGAAGACCCCTGCCGGAGCAGATTCCGGGCCGGACCTGTAGCCCGTGGAGAGGAGACCACGCAGGAGCAGGTGATCTGGCAGGAGCTGCTGCCCGTAGGGGAGCCAGGTTGGAGCAGTTTTCTCCTGAGGGATGGACCCCGTGGTACGGACCCATATCTGGAGCAGTTCTGGAAGAGCTGCTGCCTGTGGGAAGCCCACGCCGGATCAGTTCATCAAGGACTGCATCCCGTGGGTGGGACCCCACAGCACAGGGGACGAGAGTGACTGAGAAGGAGCGGCAGAGAAGAAGTGCTGTAGACTGACCATAACCCCCATTCCCCGTTCCCCTGCGCCGCTCGGGGGGAGGAGGTGGAAGAGGGTGGATGGGGGGGGAAGGTGCTTTTGTTTTTTTTTTCCTTTGTTTTCTCACTTCTCTCGCTTGTTAGTTGTAGGCAATAAATCTTACTATCTCCTTATGCCGAGTCTGTTTTGCCCGTTACAATAATTATTGCGTGATTTTCTCGTCCTTATCTCAATCCTTGAGCCCTTTTCACATATTTTCTCCCCATTCCTCTTTGAGGAGGGGGAGTGAGAGAGCGGCTGTGGTGGAGCTCGGCTGCCCACCTGAGTAAAACCACCACAGTTCAGTAAGAAATACTGACTACCATTAATATGAGAAAGCAACTTTTCAAAAAGACCCTTCAAGATAAGGGTTTTAAACTGCCTACCAAACAAGGGGCATTGTAACATACACTGAAAATCTTTACCCAATATACAGCTATGATACCACAATGTGAAATTATTAACATCATCTCCTATTAATGAACTGCTACAGCCTACAAAGCTGCACAGTAAAATCACTCACTTTTCCAATATAGTCTAGCAATATACAGATTCTATATATATATTAGGAACTCAAAAATTATTGGTATTTTAAATGAAAGTAATTAAAAATCTATCCCTTTAAAAACATTTTGAACCAGCATCAGCATTACATGGAAAACACGAAACCAGGATAAAAGCAGTTTTCAGACCTAATTCAGGGTAGCCCTCTGTTGAATTCCTTTCATTTAAATTCAAGGCAAAGCAGCACAATTCTAGAGGATGCTTAAAAACATCCATCCAAGTTCAGCTCATTTATGAGAAATTCCCTGAACAGACAAAAATTGCAAATAAAGGAAAAACCAGACACACAGCACATCTACTCAGGAGCTCAGGGAAGACTTAGGAACAATTTAAGAGAAGTTTTCTGATGTATAAATTAAGGCCCTTATATTCTATCATCGTTTCATCTGAGCAAAGAAGTGCTTCAAGCTCTTCCTCTTTCCCTCCTACTTAGCTCCCACCTCAGACTGAAGAAGCTGAAGTCTATGTTCTCTCTCAACTTCCAGTCCTTACTTCCCTTGTTTGTTTGTTTTGCTCTTCCCCCCCAAAAAAAAATATCCACAAATGCAACATTTTAACATGTATGAGTAGGAACCATATTCCAGACCTGCTCCTTTCCCAGCAAAACCAAGTTTTGTTCTGCATGCTCTCTGGGCAGAACAGTTGCTGTTAGCTAGCTCTAAGCTGCTCCGTCTCAAAGCATGCCCTTTCAGGATCAGAAAGCTTACCTCCTTCTATCTGCTACACATTGAGCCTTTAAAATACTTTATCGAAGCCAACACCCATCGTGTTTTGGGGTACATCACCTGACTATCTGAAAAGCCTTAAAATGAATATTGTCAGTTTAGCTTGAGAAAACTACTTTGAGCAAAGACATCAGATTCATATTTCACTCTTTTAGCAGCAATCACACAGGAACTCCTAGTTTTCTGCAAATATCTTCCCAAATGAGAATTATGCTCCATATTTATATGGAAAAGATAAAGAGCTCATGCTAGCTCCTCTCCACATTCTGACTTTTTTCACACAGTAGCATCATTTTCCATTGTCCCAGCGGGCTGTCATTACATTGCAACATAGAAAAATTAATTCTCTCTCAAACACAATTTCCAGTTTTTATATCATAAGTGTATTTACAACATACTTAATGTCTTCTGGATGTTTACAGCAGGACTACTAACTACTGAAGCATTAGGAAGGACATCTGTATTAGCAATTACTTGATATGGGTTTAATTTGCATTAAAGAAAAGCTGGTTTTGAGAATGGCAAGAATCAGCTCAGGAATTACCTGTACTCTTTTGGCATACTTCAGAAAAATGACTGCCTGAGGATGGTGGGTAATTACAGTGGAAACCAGCAAAGCTAGAATTACGTTATATCTTACGGCAGGCATCGGGGCATCCCTAAAAGCCTGCCCTCAGGTTAAGCAGCTACCAGTTTACTCAGAGCAAACTCTGGAGAGGAGAGAAATGCTCACGTCCACAATAAAAATAAGACTACTTCAAAAGGTACACTATTGCAGCTGAAGCAACTAGTAGTGCTCTGGTTAAGGGTCTGAAATTTCCTTTTAAAATATCAAAATTTCTCTCCACCCACCCACTCTCGATCTCCCCCACCCCTTTTTTATTTTTAATTTCATTCTGTAAGTGAGGATAAACAAGCAACACCTAGGCAAAGAGCATGGCTCTTCCAGTTCTGCACCTTGACAGGAAAGAAAAGCAGTCATGCAAAATGGGATACAAGAGGATCAGCACAGGACCATCCTTTTTCTACACAAGTGTTTACTGAGAACAGTAAGATTACTTGTGATAGCAGCAATCCCCTTGCACCTTCTCTTCAAAGAAAGCTCAGGTTTGAATGATACTAGTGGGGAGGCAGAAAGCAAATGCACAGAATACAGAAATATACCCCCCAACCATCTTATTGTCTCTTTGATCGGTCAGATGGTCTCTGAGAAGGCCATCATGGAAAAAAATCCTGCTTCTGTTTTCCAGGCTGTGCAACAGGAAGATTCATGTTTGTGTATGGCCTTGACTGACTGCAGAATTACCACAGTAACTGCTATACAATCATTCATGCAAACATTAACTTCACAGAATTTTGATATCTGTCAAAACACATTTGATAGTATTGCTTTCCAGCTGCAGTTTAAGGTAAGTATTGCTTAATAACTTGGGGTGTTTGATATACTGTAAAGAATGAAAAAATTAAACCACAAATACTTCTCTATTACAAGAATTTGAATTTCTAAAATGAGCAATGGTGCGCTTAAAAATCCATTCCTATATTACTGTTTTGCAGGTCAGCTACAAGTTATTCTAAAACACCTCTTGAATAAAATTTAGATTTGCATAAAAATATGTTTTGAAGTTTTCTTAACATGCATTTTAAAATACAGATGTTGTCACAAGTCTTATGAAAACCCTTACTGAGCAGCCTGTGACGAGACCGCTTGTTAAGGAAAAGATTTCCTGAGTGATTCTACTGAACAGGAGAATTTTTACTAAGATTCAAACCTGTTACTAAGGCTTCTGAGGAAAAAGTCTCGCCCACTTCCCAGTTTCTGCTAGCTGAACACAATTTGATTCTAGCTAAATTATTTAACATGATAGGTACAAATAACATTGACGATAATTCCAGTAGATTGAGTTGACGTATGGAGGGATATGGACATAACAATAGAAATGGTCCCACAAGGTCACAATAATTTTGGTTGTATGAAGTGTATTAGTCTGATAATCTACTTGGTCAATTGATCCCAAATCAAGAGCATGCTTAAGAACTTCTCTAAATCAGAATTGAAGAACAAAGCCCTAAATATAAATCCATATAGGCAGAAATCTGACTACCAACATTTGACAAAAGTTATTTTTCACAATGTGAAATATCAATGGTCTACTATATAGCAAACTTTTTTTTTTTCTTTTACTATTGTTTACATATCATTTAATAGATAAGGCAATTCTATTGGTTATGACCTCCCCAGGTTAAAAGTTATTCAGAATCACCCAGAAGTATAGGAACAGAGTTCACTGGTTCTGTCCTGAGTAGTTTGGAGAAGATCATCCTCACTGAAGCCAGGAAAAAACAATTGTGTCTTAATTCATGTTACAGACCAAGCTGTTACAACTACATTTATTAATTTAATATAGCCATAAAGAAAAAATAAAATCAAACAAAAAAAAATCAAACATCTACAACAATTGAAGACAGCTGATGCTTCCCTGTTACTGTTCTATTAATACCCTGAATGTTCTTCTATTTTGCTCTATTTTCAATCCAATAATCTATAATCCAATAACATCAGTAGTATGCAGGATTCCAGTATAAAAAAAAAAAAAAAAAAAAAAAAAAAAAAAAAAAGAAAATGAGACATTTTCGTACATCTATCTTTAAAGTAAGTAAACCTTCCAGCATTTTTAATTCTCCTTTATAGTGCTCAACTAAAAATAAATTTAATTAACAGTAGTGATATGTATTATGTGATACTCAATTTCTGTCAGGGTAACTGATGTTGCCGTCAATAGATTATACTTGTCCTCTGTACATAAAAACTACCCTCAAATGACTTGAGAGGTAATCAGGATGCTTAGGTGTGGTTCTGTTTTGCAGAGCAATTTCTCTCCCCTATAAATCTACTACCTGTAACTGAGTTTTGCCAATACAAATTCGAGTTCTGCCATGCCAGAGAAGCAATGAGTGAAAATACATAGGACTTTGCCATTTATGTGTCAAACACTCTCCTTATCTCCAATAATTTCAATAGAAGGATTGCTACCTATGTCCTGGTCTTGCAGATTTACTCACTACAAGTTTTACTCTAAGCTGCAACATTCAAGCTTTACACAATGTAGGTACTGTTGGTACTTCAAAAGTAAGAACAGCTGTATTAGATATTTATTTTGGTTAAAACAAATCAGAGTTTCCTTGTTCAAGAAAAAAAGGAAGTTACAAAAGCAAAATATCAACACATTTGTTATCTGGGATTAATGACTATTTGGTAAACCATACAGTACCTGCCAAAATAAGCTATGTGCATCGCCAGTAATAAGTTCAATAGTGTCCCCAATCTGGATATGCAACGGTGGACCATCTTGTGGCGCTGGTTGTGGTATTCCATTGTAGTTTCGAATTACTTGCATTTTTGGTAAACCTGAAACAAAAACAAACAAACAAAAAACAAATATATTTTAGTTAGCAACAATTTATGAAGTACGAAGATCATAAAAGCATCCAAAAGATAATAGGTATCTGACTATGGCACAAAGGCAGACTATTTCTTTCACCTGATTATTACCTCATGAAAGTATACGATCACGTACCACCTCACTTTTTTATTTAAAAATTGTTAAAAAAAAAAAAAAAAAAAAAAAAAAGGGCAAGAAAAAAAGTAATTTGTCCTTCCTTCTTCTTAGGGCAAAGTTTGTTTCATTTTCACGAAGACTCTTCCTAGAAGAGCCTCCTCCTTCATTACTTTCCCTCCTCTTCCTTTTATAAGTGCAGAGATCCCTGGATCTATGTAAGGTTCAAATCTCAATGTTATGTCTGTAATTTTCAGCAAAGAATTGTGATGAACAGGTATTAAAAACACCAATATGGACAATTTCATAGCTTTTAGATCAATATTACCGAAGAGCCCACTGCTCTAGTGAACATGTTCAAGAGAATAAGGCTGACATTCCTTCATTTTTTGACAATATTTTGGGTTACATGTAGTGAAGCTTAGATCAATTTCATGTTTCATTTTCAAGACAAGAACTCTGGTTGCACACTACTACTTCTAAATGAATACCAGCTGCATTTAGACAGCTGAACCACATTTATTTCTGTATTTAAAGGGTGCACATCCATAACAAAGGTTACATATCCACCCCTAGAGAAACAAAATATTTCACTCAAAGATTATTCTCACTACCTCTATAATTAAGTCATTGTTTCTGACTTAGCTCAAGAGCCCTCCCCAGTAGATATGAAATAAGGGGGAGGGAGAATTCAGCAGGAAGAGAATATTGTGGGTACTCTAACTCCATGTTCTTATAACTATAACTGCACTTTTACAAAAATACTTAAAGCATTATGGACAGCTAGTGTATTGCAGTGAAACACTGTCCTGTGATATTACACGAATACTTGAAATCAAGTGAAGAAGTGCCAGCTCCATAAGAAACATAGCGAAGACTTAAAAGATGTTATGATAACATTTTTTCCAGTCTTTATATTACCAAGGAAAGCATCATTTCAGTTGAACAGGTCTACTGTTGATCACTCTCCCTCTACCTTTAAATTATACTTTGTGTAATAATTTCCCTCCAAATTGAATTTTCAAGATTACTATAATTAAGTGGGCATATCCATTTATAATCTTAACCTCAAGCTTTCTTGGTTAAGTAAGATTGTGTAAGAATGTATACTAATAGTACAAATAAGAGTGAAGGCACACAAAGTCAAGGTCACTGGGCAGCCCTGTTTAAACAGTTTCTTATTGTAAAGTAATGCAATCAGGGTCACCTGGGTTTGACTTTCAACATCAAGTCCAGCCAACAACCTGACCTACCAAGTCCCATCACTAAACCATGTCCCTTAGTGCCACACACACATCTCTAAAATACCTCCGTGGACAGTGACTCCCTCACTTCTCTGGGCAGCCCATCCCAGCCATGACCACCCTTCTCCAAGAGGATTTCTTCCTCATGTTCAGTCTAAACCTCTCCTGTTGCAACTTGAGACCCAAAACAGAACACAATATCCACCTGTGGTCTCACCAGTGCTGCAATCAAGAGGATCACCACCTCCCAAGGGCCTGTTGGCCACGCTATTCCTGATGCAGGCCAGGATGCCATAGGTGTGTTGGCCACCTGGGCACACTGCTGGCTTACGCTCAGTTGGCTGTCAACCAGCTCCCCCAGGTCCTTTTCTGCTGGGCAACTTTCCAGCCACTCTTCCCCAAGCCTGTACCACTGCATGGGGTTACGACCCAAAAGCAGAACTGGCACTTCACCTTCTCAAGTGTGATGTGGTTGGACTCAGCCCACTGATCCCACCTATCCAGATCCCTCCGCAAAGCCTCGAGCAGATCGACAATCCCACCCCACGTGGTGCTGCCCACAAACACACCGAGGGCCCACTTCAGAGATCCAGCCAGTTCTTCACCCAGCAAACTGGTCACCTGTGCAAGCCACAAGCAGACAGTTTCCCCAGAAAAAATACCGTGGAAAAGCATGAAATGCTCTATTAAAACCCATTTAAACAACCTCCCTTTCCCTCATCTACGAAGCAGGTCGTCCTGTCGTAGGAGACCAGGTTAGTGACTAACTGCTAACAGAAAGGATTGGTCCGTCTGGAAAAGACCTAATTGTGCTGCAAGATCATTGCTGCAATTCAGGTGGCAAGAAGCACAATTATTTGTCATCTCTTGCGTGATCTCCTCTAAATTGTATGAAACATGAAAGAAATCACGTTCAATAATTACTACTCTGTAGTTAAGAATAAATAATACTCCCAAGTGCTGATGAAACACTAAGCGAAATAATACCAGTTCCTACATTACTCAACCCAAATTACATCATAACTTTTACTATTTCTTCAGGTTACTGGTATACCCAAAATGGGCACCTAATTACTACCAGGTCATTATTCTACTTAGGTAAATACCAGGCCTTGCTTTATTTCTCAGCTTAACGCTGTCACGCTTTGCAATTCTGACCGAGCATCAAGGAACACTGCACCTATTGTGTGGCAAACGAAAGCAACGCTGCATGCAAGCAGCGACTCAAAGCTGACAACTTCATCCTAATGCAAGCAAACTCCCTCATCACAATACAGATGGTAGCTCTGCATACATGATTAGCTGCGAGCATGCCCTCATCTTACAGACAGACATGGAAGTCTACCCAAACCTACCAAAGCATTATTTGCTTTATGAAACGCTGTATCAGGTGATTTAGTTTATCACATTCCTAATGTACAGAAACAGCATACGTAAAACGCCACCTTTGTATTAATCTCAGGTGAGAATGAAGAAATTCTCATACATTTTTCAGTGCAAATCCTGTTGTTTGCAGTGGTTTATTTTCCTTTAAGACAATACATTTCTGAAATTAAGTTAATCATAAATGCGTAAAATTACTTGTAATTTTTATTTACCGGTATTTCGCTGGTAATTATGATTTTTGGCATCTCTGAAAACCAGGCCAATAGAATTTGGAAAAATGCAAGGTGTGAACTAGCAGAAGTATTTAAGATATAATGAAGAATTAATCATGTTGGAATATACTATGCCTAGAATACTTGCATATAATTCAATATGCTTAATTCTGTGAAATCCTACAGCAATGTTAATTACAGTACAGAGAGGTGTGATGGATCTAATCCCATCCATTCTTACCAGAGCAACCAGCTCATTCAATTTTATCTGTTTAGCAAGCTTATCCTAAAACTAATTTGTTTGTTGCTGCTGTTCATTTCAAAACTTCCATTTCAGCACTTTCTGCCGTCCGACATAAATCAGTTCATGGCCAACTTAGATCCATTTCACCTAGTGGGTACAGGCTGAATACTTCTTCTCCCTGCCTGCATTTGTTACAGACAGCAATCACACCCCTGCTAACTTTCATTCTGCTAGCTAAATGAGCCAGGTTTCTAGCCTCCTCTCGTAACAGATCAATTCCTCTGAGCCTCTATATCAAGTGTTTGACTGAAGCTCAGACAAAATCAAGATAGACAAGAAAAATATTCTGGAGGTTATTTTCTTAATTTGCACATGGATTCATCACAAATACACTTGTTAACAAACCTGAGTACCTGCTGGAAAACAACACAGACAGGAAAAAGTGGCATGTTACAGAACTGCTTTGAGTGTAACCACAAATTTATCACAAATATCACAAATAAACGAAGACTAGAATGTAAAATGCAATTAACATTAGAGACTGCCATCACCATGTACATAGCTGCACTATCAAGTGTATCTAGCAACTCCAGAAAACTTCTGGAAAAATATCTGGCAAAAAGTTATTTTTTTTTTCACGATTATGTTTAAAAGCAGATAACATTCCAACCAAAATCTCATTGATTTCCACGACGTCACATTTCCACATAACTGAAAGCTTCTGTCAGGAAGCTTCCTGCCTAATTTTAAGATGCTAAACCAGCTTTGCAGTTTCTGACCTTCAAATCAAGGAGCAAACTGGCCCAGTTATTCTATAAATAAATTCCTAAATCTTGCTTCACTTGAAAAGCAGAAAAACATCAAGATTCCTAGAAGAGTCTTCATAGCCAAGCTGTGGGTCACAGATCTAAGCAAATTGATTATCTGAAGCAAACTTTGTGAGAAAAGCAGAAAGCATGCTAGAGTAGGAGTTAAATAAGTACTAGTTTAGCTGCATTATAGAAAAATAACACCTTTCATAAAACACACCACACCTTTGAGTGTTTTAATCTTATAGCTACAGGTCGGGGTTGGAAGGGACCTCACAGGAGAGGTGCCCCAGCCCTCTCATCATCCTCACGGCCTCCGCTGGATGAGCTCACTCTGACAGGCCCACATCCTTGTGCTGGGGACCCTGGAGCAGAACACCGGGCTCCAGGTGGGGTCTCACGAGAGCAGAGCAGAGCGAGACAATCCCTGCCCTCACCCTGCTGGCCACGCTGCTCTGGATGCAGCCCAGGATGCAGGTGGCTTTCTGGGCTGCAAGCGCCCATGGCCAGCTCACGGTGCGCTTCTCATCAACCAGCACCTCCGAGACCCCCCCTCAGAGCTGCTCAGTCCATGCTCCTCCCAGCCTGGATTTGTGTTTGGGATTGCCCCAAGTGGAGGACTTGCATTTGGCCTTGTTGAAGTTCAGGAGGTTGGCACAGGCCCACCTCTCACGCCTGTGCAGGTCCCTCTGGATGGCACCCAGAGTCACGGAAGGTTACATTTCAGAACTGGAGCAGCACGGAGTAAGTTAGGATACCCGTTATGTATGTGCTCATCGTTTCATATAAACTACTTACATCCCTTACAGCAGCTCTCCATTTATGAAAGGCACTGAATGACCCTCAGTTTCGTGCAGATTTCAAAATGCTGACTTTTTTTTTTTTTTTTTGCCAACAACATGCATAATGTATGCCCTACAATAACCTCTATCTGTCAGAATTGATGCCAGCATCTGTTATTTCCAAACAATGCAGAACATGGTTTCTACTTTGGGCAGGAATCATTTTAATATACAGAATAATGACAGAGGATGGGAGACCAGGATACAAGGGTGAATTGGTGGATACACTATGTACTGGAAGCACAAAGGCATTAAACAGCTTTATCTGCACCGAACATGCACTCCAAGTTAACATGAGTCTTGAAGGAAGAAAGACTTGGTTTTTCTCTAGGAAAAATGCATCCCAGTTCCCAAGTATTTATAAGCTGATCCAAAAGCCACTAACATAATTGAAGGAAGCCTCCTGACTTCAAGAAGCTTTGAATTTGAAAGAATTTCGGACCATCTGCCAGGGCCACGTCTTGATGTCTGCAGAACCTCAACACAAAGAGAGCTGCCTTTCTTACAGGAAATGACATGAAGTCTCACTGATTCTGTTCTTTCTTTCCCCAAAAGAGCATGCTAGGTGTCTATTTGGAAACTCGGAACTTGTTCCAAACCTTTGTTACTTATTTTTATAGCTGGAAAAAAAAAAAAAACAAAAAACAGGCAGTGCATCAAGGACAAGGAGCAGACTGACATCCTGTGATTGATAAGCCTCCCATAGCAAAGACAAGAAGAAATACTGTCTCAGTTCTCAGAGCAGACACATCTCCAGCCACCTTCACCCTTCAACAAGGAAATAAGGGCAAAGCAACTCATGGCAGCACCTCGTTGTGTCATCAGATTAAATATCTGAACAGTGACCCACAGTGTAGCAAATGTATTAACAGCACAAACCGAAGACTGACAGGCAAAGTAAACCCCACATTTAAGTAAAAGCAAAGGAATCCAAAATTAGCATTTATACTGCAGTCAGTCAAGTTAGGCTGTGAAGATTTCAGATCAAGCATAACTGCAGATAATAAAGTAATAAGGAGCTTAAAAAATCACTTAGAGAGGAAAATAGATGGGTTCTTAGGGACAGGAGTGTGAAGAGCAGGTGGACAGAGTTAGACTTACACACTGAGCATCCATGACAATTTGTTGATTTTATACACATACAAAAAAACAAACCTTTACTATCTTTCTTGGCAACATCTTGGTTCAACACTACTATTATGAAAAGCTAATTAGAGAGATGTTCTACTCTGAGCATGGAGTACATAAAAACAAAGTCCTCTGTACGTCCTCCAAATCAGCCCCTCTAGCTTTAGGTCAATCATTGCTTCAAATCCCTGTTCCTAATGACTGCCTTGCAGAATTAAAAGCATTTTTCTCTTGCATTTTATCGAGAGAACTGCTTCTTAATTCCTTATCCGTGGCATCTACTTCTGCAACCGGGGAAGTCAACAGCATTATACAGCTACTGCCAAAGGGAAAAGCTTTCCAGAAAGACTTCGTAGCTGGGGAGAAGACCCAAGTACAGCAACACCACCACGCACCTTGCGGGGCTGTCTGCTGAAGACACGAAAGACAATAGCTGCAGTTGGTTTTTTTGTTTGTTTGTTTGCTTTTTTACTTTTAGGCTGAGTGACTTCTGCCCAGTTACAGAACTGGTGGAACATGGAACATGCCAGCGCAGTCTTTAAAGTGCCCTTTTCAGAGAGGCAATAATTTAAATAATTACTATTGGACAAAATTAATTCAGTGAATAAGTACACAGACATACCTCAGAAGATAATTTAATTGAACTTATTATTCTCCCCATCTTAAGTCATTATTTTTGAATGTCATCATAATTAAAGTTCTAATTTTAGATGTTGCACATAAATCTTACATCCAGGCAAGATGACTGAAACGTTGGGGGTACCCAAGACAGCTTTTAATGTTTCACTTCTGCTTGTCTTCTGAGTACAAGTTTGTCTTTGAGTAACATTCAGTACAGACTCCGTGTTTTTTACATGACTAACCACAAACAATGGTTTTGCTGTTTCACTCAAATTTAAGTCAGAAGACTTCAGAAGGCTGATTCTTAAAAAATTCATGGTTGCCATGAGCCTTGCTCAACTGTTTAAATTTCTGCTTATGCAGCCCAGCCAGAACTCCCTTCCACAGAGAACTCCCTAGCAGAGATGGAGGAAATCTTCACTGCCTCATGATTCAGATGACGAATTTGTAACACACTCCAAACCACGTTCATATTTCTCTTTCACTTCAAGACAGGAGATTTAGGAGATAGGACTGCCATCCCACAGGACAAACAGAACTACCAAAGAGATCAAAGCTCTCTAACCTGTTCTCAACAAATTTTCTTCCTCAACTCAAGATTTCTCTCCAGTCCTTTACTGCTCATCAAATCTCCTTTCCTGTAATTATTCAAAGACTTTTTCCACCATTCCTCTTTAACGCTGTGTATGTAAGCTGTATTCTTGGCAAAGACCTCTGCAAAAATGGTCAACCATCAATAAAAATGATGCTGTGTGGGAGGAAAAAATCTGTCTGCTAACAGTCTGATCAACAACTTGTGATCAGAAACAGAAAAACACTACAGCTTCGGAAGTCCTTTTGCTTCTTTGGGTTTTGTAGACCTGAGCAGCAGCAAGAATTCTCCCAGTAAGCAGCTGTAGCTCCATTTCCAGAGAAAACCCACACAAAACTTGGAGTTACACTGCAGATCATAGCAAGATTTCCCTCCATGGAAAAGGAATGAGGCTAGCTGTGTTATCAAGTTACATGATTGAATTATTGAAACTATGCAACTTGTAAAAAAATAAAAATAAAAATAAATCTGTGTAGAAGTATTTAAGATTGAAGTAGTTTGGTTTAAGAACAATGCACAGAGACATCTTCCCTCGCTCTGAACAACAGCGCTAGTTAGCTAGTGGTTTTGGTAGTGGGTTTTTTTCAGCAAAGATATTTGAGAATAGCTCTTTTTAATGCTGACACTGAGAGCAGCATTAGGAACATCAGCAGCACGGGTGCATTGACATTCACTGCAATGGATACTCCTCCCTCAGTAGGGGCTGCCAAGTCCAGGCTGAACTTAATGCTTTGCTTCGCCTTATTCCTTGACAGACACGCACACGTAGGTCTTGTACATCCCTGTGTAACTGCAGCAATGAAGAATCCCATTTTCAAACATCTCCAGTACACGAGACCTCTCCACTAAACTCCAGTTGTACTTCAAGCCTGACACTGAAAACTTCAGTGCACTGCTCTGGAAGACCTGGTTGTGCCCTTCACAGCTTATTATTTATACCCAGAAATTTGCATTTACTATTTAAAACTTTGATGCCTGCAGTTTATCCTTTCCAAAAAGACAGTTTTGAAAAGATTGCACTGAAAGAAAGGGGCAGAGAGCTAGGAAGGTCACTAACTTTACAAGGGTCATAATCACATTTATTTTGTGATAAACTGGACTGAAAACTACTTTTCTTTCACTGAAACACTTCTTTTCTGTTTCATGGCATGTCTTCTTTCAAACAAATGTTTTGTATAATCTCTCCTGTTTTTTTCAAAAACTTCTGCAGACAACTGGTCCTTACTTTCAGTGATGTAAGCAGGTATCTTTGGCAGAGTAAGGGATTTTGGAATTGTCTAGATTGAAACTTATCCCAGCACTCTGAACAAGCATTAGAAATGCCCTAGTGCTAAAATATTGTTATGTGAATCAACAAATAACAACCAGGTTTCAAAAATACACTGGTTTTGCTTCTGTTGACAAATAAATGACATTTTATTTTAGTGTAATTTACTGAGTGAATCGGGAATATGAATTTTAAAAATAATATTGCTTCAAAATTAAGAATCCTCATTATTTTCTTAAAAACTGAGCAAACCAGAGTTTTATCATATGAATTTAAAATAGTGGTAAGTAAGGTGCTGCTTTATATAAAGGTACAAGGTATGAAGATTAGCCATAGTTAACTACCATGTCTTTTAATGTGGTCCCAAAGACAGGTAGGGCATTCTAAAAGGTGTATTTGTTCCAACAAGTTTATGCCCTGAGGAGCGAACAACTTTCACTGGGCAGATACTATAGACGAGCTATGAAGGTGTGCCCGGACAGAAGGAGACTGTGTGCAGCAAAAGCCTCTGAAAAAAAGGGACAAATCTTGGAAAAAAAAAATAGTAATAATCCATGACTTTGGAGAAATAATTACCTCAAGCTGATTTTTCATACTGTCTTCTGCAGGCCCACAGATAATCCTGTGGCAAGGAGTCAGAAGAAAAAGGCTGGAGAACAAGAGCCAACTTTGTAAGCTAAATTTAATACAGTGAAATGTCCTGAACCTTGAACAGGACCTCAGCATTTTCTGTTGAGTAAGCTGTAGCACGTTCAGCGACTAATTTTGAACAAAAGTTGGTGAGCTTAGTAACAACAGAAAATTGTGCTTTCTAAAAAATATATGCACTGCAGTAACAGTACGATAGTCCAATCTCTCTTGCAGTGTACCTGAAAGCACAGCATGACGGGAGGCAACCCTACCTCTCAACAAGTCTAATCAGCACAAATGGAATTAGTCATCCTGCTGACTGTGCTATCTGTACACTTAAGTAATCTGTGGACAGCAAGGTGGTAACTGTACATATTATAATCCATAAAAAGGCAGACTTGAGCCAGCTAGCATCTTTCGCAGGTCTCGAATAGAACTTAAAAATATGCATTACAGGAAATGTGCTGAGATTTTATTCATCAGACGCTGCAAAAACAGAAATTATCTTCCACATTTCTTTTGTGCTCTGTATTGACTAATAGCATCTGACTCTAAGATAAAAGACCTTCCTCTCCGTTTCTGCTAATTACAAGAAACAAACTCTCTGGCAAAAGAGTTGCTTTAACTGATTACATAAGACGAGCAGGAAGTGGCAGATGCCTGACAAAGCAGGCAGGTTCCAGCAAATGACGGATTAAGCTCGCTTGCACGCACCCTCTTCATAATGCTGCGTAATCCTTCAGCATTCCAAGTTAAACACTCTTGTGGTCTTCCTCCTCAAGCAATATTTATTCTTGTTAGCCTCTACCCTTCTTGTGGCAGGTATCTTTCACTTCTTAATCGGCAGCTCTTACCCTACATACAAAAAAAACCTCAGCACAGAATAAAGATTCTTTGCATGGAAACTTCTATATAGACGAGCACTGTCAAGAATTACGATTTCACTGTTACCACACTGTAGATGAAATTGTTTATCCCCAGTACGTACTTGTGATTTCATTTTTATCCTGCATACTTTGCACATTTGAAGCACCGGCAGCCTGTGCAAGCAACTTGGAAGAAGTGCAAAGGGCATGGTGTTTTGTGATATGCCCAGCTTCTCCGTGCATTTGTAGTATCCCTGGCCTCATTCAGTCGACATACCTGTACACAAACTCAGGCCTTGTTTCAAGTATCCAATGAATGTAACAAACTCTGTACATACATGCATGTCCTACATATTATTTCATCTCACTCTCTTCATTTATAAAGTACCCTCTCTCTTCTGGCATGACTGGCATATCACAGTCTACACCCAACTCTGATGCCCTAATTTCTGCCAACTCCCTCCCTTTTTAACAAAGAAAACTATTTGCAATTTCAGTACAAATGAAAAAATTGTTTAAAAAATAGCTTGATTTTCTGTTATCATTTACGTACTTAACTTGAACATGGATCACACGATAAATAAACAAGCAGTAAAAGGGTGTTCCCCATAAAGATATAAACCCAAGTGTACAATAAAGTCACAAAAGTGATCAACGGTCACTTTTTTGTTGAAATAAATTGTTATTGCTAAATTATCACAGGCAGAGATCGGAATCACATCTAGTCCTCTGTCTAGATGTCAGTCTTGCCATAACAATCAGGCTACATCTTAAGACTTTTTGGCCTCTTTCCTTCCCAATTCCTACTTAAGAATATAAAATAAAACACATGTATACCCCTCATATACATCTTGCCATGACTGAGAGACCTCCTGTGCTCTATTTGCAGCGTGAACATGGATTGTGTGCTCCAGCAAATGCTGGGAAATTTGTTAGGACACAAATCGTGCCACAAAGCAGCAAAGGACAAGAGTTAATGTTCCACAGAAGCCAGTGTGAACCGTTTCTGCTGCACCCCCCTCCCGAAATGTGCAGCCACAGGACTGCACTGCTTCAGCAACCCAATCTCAGAGGAAATCACTTATCATGCCCTCGTCACCAGCACCTCCTCTCATGACCAGGTTTTCATCAACTTTCTGAAGCTACTTAGTCCTATAACCAGACAACCATCATAATTAAAAAAAAAATAGAGTGAGGGAATACCCAGGTGGGGAAGGAAGACCACACCTTGTGGCAGCAGCCTGTAGTTACATCGAAGAACCACCAGAGATCAAACTGACATCAGCAGAGCTCATGGAGTTGGTTCTTCCTCCCAAAAATCATGCTCTGACAATGAATGCCCTTTATGCATTTAAATCCCAGCATCAGCACTTTGAGCTTAGTTGCTCACTCAGTATTTCTCAGATGCCTGAGCCATGTGCAGAGCTACGTACAGCTACGTATGTCAATGCATCAGAAACAGAGAGCTAACAAAAGCAGCGTAAAACACCCAAGAGCAGTCAGATTTAAATCTCCGTAATTCTTTTACTCATCCTTTTGAGTCTCTCCCCATTTATCCTCTTCTCTCCGTGATCAAAAAAAAAAAAAAAAAAAAAAAAAGGTGCAAACTATAAGGCAAATTGTAGGATCTTACAGGAGAAAAAAATAAACTGTAGAAGATTTAGTGGCATTATGCAAATTTCACTCTACTAAAATTACCAGTGATACTTGCAAGACAACTGCTATTGCCAGAGATGACCCGTTACTCTGGAAGAAAAGCTGGGATCCACATCTGCACCTTTTGTTACTGTTTCATAATTCATACGATTTGCTGCTGTCAAAACCAATTAAGGGGAAAAAAAATCCAAGAAGAGTAAACATGCTGCTTACCATGTGAACTAAAAGACAGAGCTTCATGTTCTCTCCTCTCCCCACATCTGCCACTCCAAGTGAGTTGGTTAAAGAATAATCTCTAAGGTTATGAACCAGGGCAGTTTTCAAGGTACCAGATAATAAAGTTACTATTTAATTCCCTGTTACGCACTATAGATTAAGAAATGCAAGCTATGAATAGTGCAAGACTGAACAAGTCTTCTGTTTATTTGCAGGTCAGCAAGAGCAGTAAAGAGAGCTGAACTCAAGTACTTTCTTTGAATTCCTTATAAAGTTACCTTACCTTTTTTTTCCTGGATGAACAACATCAAAGAATTAAAACAAGAGAGTTGAACTAATTGATTCCACTAAAAAAAAAAAAATCAGATCACTTTTCTACTGTCACTACTAGGAATGACTCTTCAGTGCTAAATGAATTCAAATATGAAATTGCTGAATTGTTAATCATGATCTGTAACCTATTTCTTAAAACAGCCTCAGTACCAGAGAAATAAATGACTTTGAGTGTGAAAGCAGTGCTTTACAGCAATTCAGTTGATATCAGTAGATGCCCTCATATGAATATCTCATGTTTGTACCAGGCAACCTGGTAAAGTCTACTACTAAACCACAATTTGCAAATATATAGATAAGCGTAGATAACTAACGCAACAAATAAAACAATGAAGAAAAATGGGGCACATACTTTAGAAGCAGACAACAAACATGAGCATCAAGGTGATAGATATGCTAAAAGATCAGCAAAGCACTTTTAACAGGATTCACTATCAGACTCTCCTCCAGTTTTCATCATGAGACAGCTCCCACAGAAAAAGAAGCACCAAAAGCATAGGATGTAGAAGATTGTAGTGTTTTTTTTTTCTGAAATACGTTTCCAAGAAGGTCTTCCCCTTATGAATACTTGGTTTTTATTGTTCAAAAAATCGATAAGCATTATTGAAATTGAGTAAATAGTGGGTTAATAAGGCTTGCAGAAGATGCAAAATTGTTTCTTCGAGAAGAACGCTACTTAGAAAGAAATGGAGATTTCATGAACTGAAGTGTCTGTACAATAGGATGCATGCAGTTTTGGTGACAAAGATCATTCTTGGATCTATGAGCATGCAGACAAGCAAAAAGTATGGTCAGAAACCAAAAAGTTTCTGTATCAGAATAATTAAGCAGATAAGGGATGGAAGAGATGACTAGAAGGGATATGACAGACATAACTCAAGAGTGGCACAGCGTGAAAAGAGAAAATATCCAATTACTATTCACTTTCTCTTTTTTTTTTTTTAAACCAAGTCAGTAATAGTAGTAACAGTCAGCAGCTTTAAAACAACTACTTTATTCACACGACTAATTACGATACTAATAGTGAAAGGATGCTGTGAATATCAAGACTTTAGATTGGCTCAAAAAGAGAAAAACAAGAGTTTCTACATATTTTTCTTAAGAGCTAAGAAACAAAACCAAGAGCTTCCAGGGGGGAACTACCTCAACATCTCACTCCATATTCTATCCCTAAGCATCCATTTAATTGGTTACCATTCAAGAATCGAACCTGGGCAAGCTTGGCCCGCAGCCCAGCTCGGCCTCATTGTTCTCTTCTCTTGGAAGCTCAAAGAGGTGAGCAGATTAAAAACTCTTCTGAAGAGCTACATCAGTTTCTCAGGGTCTTGCCTCTGGCCCCTTCTACCAAGCTGCAAAATCTTCCTTAGGCAGAAGGCTGAGGCAGTTCTGTGAGCCTCTCTTCTGTGAATTTTCAGCAATCTTTTTTCTCCCATGGGATGGATGCTTTTAGTTTTACACTGTTTCCCAAATTCTTTGTGTGAGAATTACTTTGAAGTAGCGATCAAATACTGATTTAGTTAAATGAGCGAGCCACAAAAAAAGAAACCATATGCTTTAGAGTATGTTAAAATTCAGTAACTTTTGACTATTTTTAATCAATCATTGCCTTACTTTGTTTTGCCTTCTGAGAACAACAGTACCCTGAAGATTAAAATCAGATATGGAAATACATGGGTAAACGCAGTATTTCTCTTGAGGATGAATAAGAGATTTACAAGTCCCAATAAACATTAGCAAAATACTGTGCAATTCCTTTCTACTTGCCATGGTAACTAAAGGCAACTTCAGGTCTGCACACGTCTTTTCCCCTCTTATTTTTACTTTTTTAAAATTCTGCTGTATTGTTTATTAAAATGCAAAACAGTATCATTTTGGTTTTACTGATCATACAATGCCTGTTTTGTCCACTTTCATCCCAATCTTATCTTCTGGGCCTGCCAGCTCCCTCCACACAGTGACATTTTTCCCAGAACGCTCCAAGCTGATAGTTCCTTATGTAGAAAAAACGATGCTATAGAGTTGTTAACTGACCTCACTTTAAAAGTTATATTTATACATGCTCAGCATGTACGAAGCACCATATTACTCAAGAGAAAAATAAAGTGTTAGTTGCTCAAGATCTAGAGACTGTCCCCAAAACACATCCAATAAGACAAAAGAGCCTAAATTACTCAACTACAAACTCATCTTGCAATCCAACTGGGCAAGGATGAAAGAGTTCAAAAAATAAATATATTTCACCCTTTGGCATCTGGGTCTTCTGATGTTTAATTAAAAGAAAAGGCTAAAGGCTATGTTCTTCTCTGAATGTTAGCACACTGCTGAGATGCCAAAGGGACAGGCACCTTTCAAAATACCTTGCCCCAACAGGAATGTAAAAATCATTTCAATTTAAAATATAACAACCCAAATAAAATTCATTAAACTGCATTTGAAATGCTTCATTGGAAGACAAAACTCTACTTCACCTCCCAGAAATGCATTAGTGGAAAATTTCTTGGTGCAAAACATTAGACGTGTTCTTTCTTGTATCACAACAGAGATGAATACATTATCTTGGGAAACAACAATAGCTCAGCAAATGGCATTAGTGCTGCAGCACAAAGGCAGAGCACCCAAACGTAAGATACATTCTTTAAGATGTGGCATAAAGACTTAATTCGATCTCACAAATCAAGTCAAGAGTTCAGGGAACCTCTGCATTCACTGCTGCTGAGATGCACCTGCAGGGGGCTGTCCCCTCAACTGCTCCTATGAATCTGGTGACCTCAAGGAAATGAGCTCAGTCTGGTGTTGAACCCCCCATGCTGTCCCAGCCACATGATGCAGAACATGTCAAAACACAGCCGTCAACACTAAGAGTTGCTCAAATTACAGCTGCAACCCAACTCCTTGAACCACTCCAGAACTTGCAGAATTACACTTGTGTTGGCAAGAAGCACTGCCTGCCTGCCTTCCTGGAGCATGGAGCCCTTCTTCTGCAGCAAGAGAGCTCCTGGCTGCCCTGCTTAACCCGTCCTTACCTGAGGCTCTGGTTCACACAGATTCCTAGAGACACACACTGTGCACTTTAATGCACCTTGAACAAAACGTTTGGGTGCTGCATATGGAAAGGAGAAGCATCCAAAACCCAATAAAACACCCGTAATAGTTAAGCATATCTTACATATATATAATCAAAGTTCATTTTAGGTTTTATAGCTTACATTACAATAGAGCATTTCAGAGAAGTCTTTGGCAACTCAGGCAATATGACACTCCGCAAACACTGCAGAATTATCTCTAGGGAAATCGTGCAGAACTCTACATACTTGGACGTAATTGTTAGTTACTGGACACTAGCTCCCAGAGAAGTAAAAGTTTGAGTTCCTTCAAGTCTAAACTAGTTATTGGTGTGCTGCTTGTTTTTCCTTTATTTTTATAAGCCATCTAAGCTATGTTTTCACCTACAATATGGAAATTCCAAAGCTAAATCAAAAGGACCTAGCAAACAGGTCCTCATGGCTGGTCTGCATGCAGCAATGTCCAAGTCTCCTCCTCAGTTACAGGATGCAATAAATGTTTCTGTATCGTGAACCTTACAGTTTCTCTTAACAGTAAGCAGTACAAAAGACCTCAGACTTGTCAAACCACCAACTCCATCACCAAAGCAAGTTTTTTCAAACATCTTTCCTTCAGTATTCCTTCAGGCTTCCCCCGAGTTCATTTACAGTCAGCTGCTCCTTCATACACACCTGTACTTGAACTAGCCATCACAACTCACGTTTATGTTCAATGTACACAATATCTAAAGCTGAAAAGAATGTCTCACGTACACTGGAGCACTTCAGCCTACGCTGTCAGGAAGACCGTCCCACAACCTTTTTGAAGACGTGTAATACAGAAAGAAAGAAGCCTGCAGGACTGAGTAAGGTCCTGAAGGAAGATGCAGAAACATATCGCCTGTAATGGTTTGCTCTGCTCAGTCTGAAAGGAGAGGCAAGAACTGTTAAGAAGGGGGCTGGTATCCACGCCCACATTCTATTGATGGGAGAATAATTGTTAACCTTCATTATCAAACACCTCGTACCTATCAATATATTTCTTGACTCTATACATAGGAACTCCTGTAGTAAAGACAAACACGGCCTTGGTGTAATCCATCTTGATGAAGACAGCGGTAATACAGAGATACTTTTAGTGACTACAGTCAGCTCCTCACTTGCTCATGAGAAAGCTCAACACTGGGGGCTTGTTTAATGCTGGCTTGTGGTTTGGGGAGCCCTTTTTCTGTGGCTTAAAACCAGCATAAATTGCTCTCCTCAAAAACGATATTAATGGTCAGTCAGCAATAGGCCACGAGAGATCTGGCCAGGATCACAGGGAACTACCCTCGTTGCTGAGAAGAATAAATAAATTCCTGAGCACCAATTTTTCAGCACTGAGCTTAATGTTGCAGAAGGCTATTTTTCTTATTTATGAAGCTGGATATTCTCTGTGTGTTTGGGCTGAAAAAGGAAAGGCAACAATCGATCAGGACTACCAAAGCCTTGTCTGGATAGCTCTTCAGAAAATCAGAGATCTGCTTCAAATTATCAGTTGAAAAGGGTAGGTTTGTATGCAACAGCTACATGCTTGGCAAGGAATTACCCGCAGGTTGGGATATTCTGGCACTTGAATTTGGACCAGATTTTGCTTTAGGCTGGACATATGCTTGGACTGGCACCGAAACCAAAATCAGAGTTAAACTTGACTGTCACAGAGCACGCAGCATCACAATTTGTTGAAATATCTCATGATCCAATATTCTTAGCTAGGAAGTAAATTTAACCCACCTGTATTCTACTACTAGCTTTTTACAATGAAGACTAGATATAATCATTATCACAACACACAAATGTCTGAATGTTGTTTCACTGTTTAGTAATCAAACACATAACAGTGATACAACCTAGGTAGAAGGTTTCACAACCCAACTGCAACCAAGTACAAGGCACACAGTAGCTCACTTCCCACCACAGCTAATTAAAATCTCCACTGCTGTACTGCTTGCTGTATTTTTTTTGTTTGTATAATATATATGCTCTAGGCCATAAACCCAGCTATTCCCTTCAGATTCTTTTCATTATGATCTGTGTAAAATCAATAATAAAGGATTGCTTCACAAAGCAAGTACAGACCAGACACCAACCAGAAATATAAATACCCCTTTTTAAAATTACTGCTTGAACTTTGAACTCTCAGACTGAACACCAGCTTCACCCAACAGCAATATACATGTCCTTGCATATATTACTTGTTAACACAGTCTCCACCCCACAAGATTCAGTCAGTATTTCAGCTTATTTCAAGTCAAGAGGCCTGCTGCTTCTGTCCCTTAGTTCAGAACTGAGGTTTTCTACGTTTTAATCCATGCTTACAAAGAAATTAGCTATTTAGGATGTCAGAACATGCTCAATGACATTCTTGCACAGATCAGATTTTGAGTTTAATCTGCACTGAATCTTGAGTGCAAGGCTTCTGTAGCGTTCTATTTTTACCACGTTTATCCTTCTGATATGAAATATGCTTTCACACTTTTAGAGATTAAAGTTCCAATGTTTATATTAGCACAAGTGTTTAGGGTAAAACTAGTTTTAAAATCAACAAACTGTGAACCTATTATATTTAGACTCTTTACACCCTTAAAAATAAAAAGACAGCAAACATACAGTATATTATTTCAATAGCTGAGAAAAAAATCTGCTCTTATTAAAATGCATACAAAATGATTGCTATTAAAAACATGCCAGGTTGCATCATCCTTCTCAAGAAAAACACATAAAACCTTAGATTTATGCTTATGAATATACATATGAATGGTCCATTTGTCATTCAGGTCAGCAGTGCAAATCACATGCTTAAAATTAAACATATACAGAAGCTTTCATGAGACCCCTTACATTAGGAAAACCTTATATATAATTATCATTCCACACGCCTATTCCAGGCAAAATCTGACATCAATCTAATCACTTCTCAAACATATTTATGCAGAATTGTGTAGTTCCACAGTAAAATGCAAATGCAGGACTAAGTTCTTCCTAGTTTTAGAGATGCAGATGCATTTACAGGTTCATTCACTCATTGGCTTTTATTATCTGCCAATTAATCCAAAGGAAGTCTCTCCAAAATCTGGCTCCCCTAAAATGTAGATGGACCTGTTCAGATGGGCATGTACAAATGGACCACATGGTGAAGTCACAACACATGCCATACAGAAGAGACAGAGAACAAATTAGAAAGCAAAAGAAAATATCTATCAGCACTGTTTCTGCACTTATTTCTTTTCTCACACCTTTTTCATTTCCCAGGAAATTCTGTGCTTTCTCATTATTAATCACTTTTCCTTCTATGTTTCCTTATTACCCAACACAAAGAAGAAGAAAAAGCAAATCTCAAAGAGGAAACTGCCACTTATAACCAAACATCAAAAAAAATGATACAGCCATGAACAATTTACTGCTTTTAGGGTACTTCAGCTAGTTAGTTGAAACTATCAGCAGAAGCTATTTTAACCCACTACCCTCATATTAACAACTGCTTCTTTTAGACTATCTTCACTCACAGTACTTCTCAATTTTTTTCCCCTCCATTCAGGGCTAAATGGTGTCAGGAGAAGTTGAATTTGTCTGTAACAAAGCTAAAAAGACAACCATAACACACAAACTTGACTATGCCAAGCCTCCTTGCATTCATTATTCATTACTAAACTAGTCAAAGACACTAGGCAAGAACACGATGCTGAAAAGATTGTATTAAATACTTGCTGCCCACAGTAATTTTATTTACTGCTGATAAACTCCATCATATTAAGGCACTGCAGGTGCCTGCAATTGATTCACAGCAAATGTCTGCTTTCCTAAATTAGTACCGATGCTTCAATAGCATTGACATGAAATATGGTTAGCAGCAGCATGTTAGACCTCTTACACAGACACCAGTCCAGGCAACAAACTTTTCTCTTTAAATATATATGAAACGGTAACAACAACAATAAGGCAGTACATTAAGACCTTAAACAGTATCTATAACTGACTACTGCTCTCAACAAGAAGATCACCATGGTGCTATGATTTCCAGAGATTTATGTGACAGTTGTCTTGAAAAGATCTTAGGGTCTATGCAGCAATGTATGCCCAAAATAACTGATCTTTTAAGAGTGCTGCTCTCTGGATGGCACCTTCTGTCTCTCAAGACAACATGATATCTGATGAGCAGTATTATTTAGAATATTCAAAGGAGTTGCCAAGAGATTACCCAAGACATTAATGTCTGTTATCTCTACCAAGTTACAGCAGGACTCAGAACACATATGCTGACAGAATACAAATTAAAAAGTTCACTTAATTTGAAAACTGTCAAAGTATACATATGGAGTGTTAGTATGTAATTTTTTTCATTAAAAATTAATAATGTCAGAAGCAATTCTGTAATAGTCTTCTGCAATAGTATCTCTAAATGAAGTAAACAATGCACATGTTCTGCATTTCTATGGGCTTTCAGAAATAAACTCGGGACCAAGAACTTTACTCATTAAGACTACCCTCAGGAACTCACAGTACTATTCTGTACAGGTAAAGGGACAGGGAGGCATTATTTAGACATTAGTTTCATAAAGCTCTTAAGAATCTGTTTAATTCAATGACCCCAGTGATTTGAATGGTACTTAGTCTTCAATAAAAGCTAATTAAAAAGTATCTTTGTATATAAAGATCATGTAAATATTTCTACCAGACTTCAACAAGAAGTAAAACCGCCAGTATATTTGAAAACTTCTCAAAGACAAAATTACCTAACCTTTTCAAAGCCTAATATTAGACATGTTTAAAGATCTAGACCTGTACGGACGATTCTGCAAGCATACACTGTAGTTGACAGCACTATATATGACTGAATTAAAGAACTCAGTCCCATTTGGAACAAGTGTTTTCATCTTCTTCCAAATTATTTTGTTGATTTCATGATATTGTTAGTATAGCCAGCAGAGGAAACACTAAGTTTTAGAGCTGTTTGTTGAAATTCTTAAAGAAGAAAAAGCGAGCACCCAATAACACGAAGAACAATTTAGGGGCATCATGAAGTTTTTGTTTTTTTGCTTTTTTTTTTAAACTAGAGGGAACAAAGTGACAATACACAGTCCAAAACACCTCAAAGGTACATGCGTAAGAAAGGTGTGGTCTGATTCAGCTAGTTAGAGCATTTAGACTTCCCAAGCCAAGGCAGCTGCAATGCTGGTGGCACAAGTAGCATTCTTACTTTTTCAAAACTGCTTAGCTCTGCCAGGCTATAATGTGTTATCAAGTTGCCGTTCTGTTTAATATTTGACTCAACTATTCTCAAGTGTCCAGACCCAGAAATCTTTAATAATCTACAGCTTAGGTTCTTTCCAAATAGTATCTGCATAACAAATCTCCTGTAATTACACTATACAAGAAACCTATAAAGGACAAAAATGTAATTACTGTAAAAAAAATGATACTGAAAACATCACACAGTTACACCAAAAAACATTGCGTATTTCATTCAGGCACATAATGGGTCTCCAGAGGAAACATTCACCCGCTTGAGTACACAATCTATAAGCAAGCATTTAATTTTCTTAAGGGTTGCTGCTGCCATGATTCCACAAAAATATCTATTCTATACTAACAAAAACTAAAATCACTTAAATTCTACATTAAACTACAATTGGTTTATGTCTTTTAGAAGAGCAACTCATATTCAATAGAGCTAAACACTGAGCACCAATACAGTAAAGAGTTGAGAATACCCACAACTCTGCAGATCAGAACCCAAGCTTTGTAAGCAACTGTCTCCTTTTCATCACTTCTTTTAATTGCAGAGTACAGTAGGTGTGTCAAGTTAACCAAAAGCCCAGAGGCATTTCATTGTTCAGGCAGAAGTGCAGCACTGCTTCAAGAAAACAAGAAAAAAATAGGCCAGATCTTTGAAATCGCTAACCCAGAAATTGCTTTATACCTTCACTTTAGCAATGAAGCAGGTTCTCAACATTGCATACACTACAATAGCAATCATAATGCAACTTGATAAAGTGAGTTACAGTTTTCTTGCTCTTTTTATTTAATGTTTAACTATTAAAAAGCCATGACACAAACCTGGGTCCACGTGTCTGGAGTTTCTTCTAATTCCATTTGTTCGTTTCTAAATAGCAAAAACACAAATTAAGGATATGAATAAACTTGTTTTCATGAAGGCATATTAAACTCCTTTCATTCCCACAATCTACTAGGCAAAGATGGTTATCTTACGTTATTTCCCCCCACCACCATCACCACAATTATCTTTATCTGGTAGAAATATCATACTTTGAAAATTATTCTTAGCAATACAGAAAGTTTATTCATATATCCTATTTTTTCCTGACACAATGCTCAGAAGATTCTTAGTCCACAGAGGGTTTATTCATATATCAATTTCTTGGATACTAAGCACTTTAAAAAAAAAATCATTTACAAATATGATAATAGAAAAATACACAGTTTGGTAACATCTGACCCAGATAACGTCCACAAACACAGTAGTCGTGAGGCTGCTTCTCCTCTTGTCTTGCTTTAATAAGGTAGAAACTTTCACCGTTTCTACTCTGTACTTCAGGTATGTGGAATTTCCTAGAAAATTCTTAATTTTCTGGGCAAGTACTTAAACGTGTTTAGTAACTCCACTCCCTCTTTCTTTTAAATTTGGTTAAGTAGAGCTGCATAAAATCAGAAACACTAACAAGAATAAGACTTTTTTTTTTAATGATGAGGTTGATTTTTTGATGTTGTTATTGCTGTTGTTTTGTTTTTGTGTGTTTTGTTTTTCTATACACTTTATTCTCCAGGACATATAATATGGGTCCCTGAAAACATCACTGTGAAATAAGGCACATCTATGAACTACTATCTGCTTTTGCAACCTTGTTTTAACTGCTAGCTTGCATGGAGGTTCATGCATTTTTATTTATTTTTTTAATCAAACCAAGCAGGGGAAAGCACATTGCATAACAAAGGGAACAATTAGGTTGCTCCGATTTACTTGCAGTTGATATAAGCTGATGCAGGATGCACAACCAAGGTGAGCCAGAAAGCAGTAACCTGAGGCACAACCAAATTACTAAGCCCTATAGCAAGCTGGTAAAAAGGAAAAGCTTGATTTAAAAACAGCTTTCAGACTCTTGAGTCTTGGGACTTATTTGGTCTTTTGGCCTATACCTCACATTCTAATCAAAGAAAGGATGCACTTTTTTTTTCAGCTGCAGTAGAAAGAAGAAAATTGTGAATTGCTGCTACAAGAAGTGAAGGTAAAGTTAAAAAAAAAAAAAAAATAAATGGCTCAGTCATCTGACTCCACTTTTTAGAAATTGAGGCAGCATTATTTTTCAGGATAAATGCAGATTTGCACCTGAGAGGTAAAGAGAAAAAGCAAATGCAAAGGAAGATGTATTTAACTGAACTGAAAAAAATACAGTAATTATGTGACAACACAAGTCAAACATACCAAAGCACCAGATAGAAAATGATGCTCTATACCCTTAAATAAGTTGCAGTACCAACAAACTTAATTACTGGTAGGAAAAAAATCCATCTGTCCCAGAATCATGAATTCTAACTTATACTTAAATTACCTCTTGTTGAAAAATTAAACATTCTTATTTAAGAATGAAAGTAATTCAAACATTTTGGCTCAAATCAATAGCCAATACCAAATCAATAGCTCTCGAAAGGAAGCTGTCTCTTTTCACAAAAGAAGAGATTTCAGAATCACGCTGGGGGTGAGAAGCTTTGGGCCTTGGGGGCTTGGCTACAATTAGTATACATATTTTCTTCATCTGGCCACCTGTGTTCACCTTATTTAGCTTTACATACTTGGCAACATGGCCCACAAGGTGCAGTAAGCAATCTGTTCATGGCTTCCCAGTGCTGTCTGTCAGCTGCAGTACCAGGAGACTTAAGCTAACAGACCATGCCGTAATTTTCATATTTAAAAGTGTCCTTACTTAGCAGGCATCTCTAGACAGCAACATTAAAGACATGGCAGCAGGTGGCTGGAAGTACAGCTGGCGAGACACCGGCTGAGGGAACCGTGAGGCAGGCGGCAGCCATTTCGGGGCATGCAGGCAGGCTGCAGGGCCGCAAGCACTGGCTCTTGTGGTAACACAGCCCCAGCTCTCCTCACTCTGGGCTCCTCCTGGCCATGCTGTCCTCACCCTGACAGACCCCAGGAACCCCAGCAAGTCCAGCTGTAAAGGCTGGTGCTCGCTGCAGCCCCTGGCCTGCTGCAGCCCCCCAGCCCCTAAATGTGCCAGGTGCCGGGGCTCCCCTCCCCAGCAACACTGCAGCAGCTCGAGCGTAGGCGGGCATGAGGGGAGTCAGCCCTGTGTGTGACCAACCATGAACCCTTCTGCGCCAGTCACGTCAGCCATAACATCCTTTCAATTCCGTTACTGATCTTAGAGATAGCACCAAAACACCAGCGTTAATGGAGAAAAAGAACACGCATCCTCATACATTGTTCATAACCAGTGTGTCACTTAAGCAGTTAAATTACCATAAACTTCTGATGTAAAATAGATGCTAGGAACTCTTATACCCTAAGACTTACAGTGCTGCCTTTCTTTTGTCAGAATTGGCTGACACAAAGTAACTGCTACACCCTTCTGTGCTTCAGTGGAGAGGTACAAGTACCGGCAAGAACATAACCCAGTAAAACTAGCAGCGTTCTTGAATTTAAGTTGAGGTACGCTACATATACCACTGTGTCCATTTTAATGTTCTCTCAAGATGACATAAATTCCACAGCCACTGAATAACTCTGACAAACACGTTTAAATAAAGAGGCAAAAATTGCCCTGCCCGTTCTTCACTGCCCAGAGGTCTGTGGAGAAGCAGACTTGGACACTAGCACTTCACTGCCGCAGGACTGGCTACTGTTTAAAAAAAAAATAGACTTAATTCCACTGCCAAGTTTGGTCTAGCAACACTGAAAAACTAGACATCAGTTTTGAGGTAAAAGTTGTTTTTTTGTGTGTTTTGTTTTGTTTTTCTGGAACTTTAAAAAAAAAAAAAAAAAAAAACATATCTCCACCCCTTCCAGTTCTCAGCATTAAGCAATATCAACTGAAACTTGACACACACTTGGAGCACAGTACATTTGTATTTAATAAGTACTTTCCACCATTCTAAAGAAATATGTTAGTAAATGCAGAAGAAAGCATATATGTTCCAACAGCACATGCACAAAGTAAATGTCATCAACAATGCAAAAAATCACACGAAAACAAATCCTTACCTCATGTTTCAGGTTCCCGTGCTCTGAAAGGTAAGTAAAAATTGGCATTATTGTCAACTGTGAGTTTATGCTGCTTATGTAGCTTCCTCAGCCCGTGCTACGCTGCATGCCGAGAAGCACCGCTGCGCCCTGCGCTACCTGAGACCTGCAGCACGCCCGGGCAGCGCCGTGCTCGCCTCGCTCATTGGCTCATTGCACAGGGCTCGCACCCGCCAGCTGCCCGCAGGTACAGGACAGCCTGATCCAACACCCTGCACAAACTTTGCCAACGTCCCGAGCGCACTTGCTAAGTATCAGCTTGTTGGGAATTGAAAGGTACTGCTCTTCATTGCACATAGCGTTTGCACCTCTTCTCACCTGTCTTTTCAGAGTATGCAGAGTTGTAGCAAGATAAGATGTGTATCTTCAGCTGAAACATTTTCTACATTTCTCGTACTTCGGTTTACCCTTGCATTAGTATGCAATGGAATTTAAAGCCTGTGGGTTTTTATGTGCTTTTTTGCTATGCATTTCTTATACTGCTTAAAAATGATATTAAAAAACATAGTCTTGTGGGTGATCAGATGGCATCAAGACAGTAATACTTGCACACACAGAACACCAGACGTAACTACAGAGACAATAAAAGTTGCATTTTTTATATGTATTTTTTCTTTGTGTCTAATCTGATAACCAATACTTCCGTGTACTCTAGATGGCTATGGTTCAAGTGCCTTATCAAAGGACAACTGTATTTACCTGTGCGTGTTCTCTAGGACTACACATGCCGCTGAGGAAGAGTACAAACTACCCATGCCCAGTTTTTAGTTTGTCACATTTGAACACTTTTACTGTAATTTTTTGTACTCAGTGAGCCAACATTTGCAATAAATCAAATAAAAAGGTTTAACTGCAGGCTGATTTTGTTCCACCAAAAAAAAAAAAAAAAAAAATTACATGAACCAGTAAAGTGTGGGAAAAAAAACTTTTGGCTTTCTAGCATTTTATGCAAAGATAAGCAGGCATGCCAAGACCCAGCATGCTGGCTGGGGACTCAGGGCCAGGCACGCGAGGCCCAGCCTATTTACCACCAACAGAACTTCTCACGTATCATTTTAGTCATTGTTTCTTCTCATACCATATGCCAAAGATGCATCTTCCCATCATTCTCAGAAAATATTATCATCATTATACCCTTTCCAAAAGTGTTAATTTGCATTTGAGCAGCAAGCAAACAGAAGAAATATAAGCCAGTCCCAAAGGAGGAAATGCAGGTATGGAGGTTTTCAAAGGAGCCTGAGGGAATTAGTTGCCTAAGTGCTGCTGAAATCAATTCAATTTTGGTGTTTACTTTCACAGTTTCATATGCCTTTCAGAAATTTTGCCAAAATCTAAATAAAATCACCCTTTTTAATGTTTCATCTCAGTGTTATGTATGACTTCAAAGTAAAGTGATTTTGGTAAGTAGTTTCAGAGGGGAAAAAAATGAACTTCAAACCCAGACTTAAGGGGTCCGTTTTGTTAAGAATGACCTTATTTAGGTCTGAAGATCTCTTATCACAAAGCAGAAACGGACATGTCTTTCTATCCTCCAACAGGAATCAATCAATCTGACTCTTAATAGTTGCTGTTGAGTTGTGGGTTTTCTCCCACTCTAGCAAATATCCCAAACAACTACATGAATGAGCTCCATTTGACGATTTCAGCATCCAAACACTCTTCACAATGAATAATTAAGAAACTCATTAACTTCCAGTATCAATATTCAAGGAATCACTACATAGGAAGGTTATAAATAAACCCAATAATTTGCATAAAATGAGTTTCATGAGAAGTGTATGGGGTTTTTGTTTTGGTACACAGGTTAAAAAAGTAAACTGCTCCATTAACCAAGGCCAGGAGGGCATTTGTCATTAAAGCCTAATGGACATATTCAAACTCAGAAAAAAACAATAGCAACTCCAAGAAGAGCACTTTCTTTAAGCCGTCTCCACTTCACATTAACCCTTAAAAAGCCCAAAACGTAGCCAACACTGACAGACTGCAATGTGATTAGTTATTTCACTATTAACATGCAAAAAATATATATATCTATTTCCATATAAAGACCTATTAAAAATTAAGGCTTATGCTTGTCTTATTTCAATATTCCTGTAGTTCAGGGCATTTTGTACTGAATTATGTCAATTGCTTCATCAGGAGTTCAATTTTTTTTTTTCCACAATGTTCCATTAGCACAAGAGCAAAAAAAAAAATAAATTTCTATCTACTTCAATACTGAAGGTGGAAAATAAATGTTTGAGGATATCCACCAGTAGATATTTTACATGTGACAACTTTAATTCAAGTTTCTGCTCATCACCAACATACCTATGAAGTTAAGGAGCAAGTGAGTTCTTAGTTACAACAGCAAGGTACTTCTACTACCACGGTTCATCACAATTTTTGGGTTTTGTTTATTCAGTGAAGCCGTGATACTACTGGGTCAAATTTGGTAATCGCATTTTAGTTCAAAAACAACAGGAACAACAGCTGGCCTCAATAAGTAAGAAAACTCAGATCAGAAAACAGGTTTAGGCCACTCTCCTCCGGGATGCAACGGAGCTGCTGGATTTGCATGATAACGCAATGGAGAGTAAACAAATTAATCACATTAAATATAAAATGTAGTAAATTATTCAACTTACTATTCTAAATATTTTTTCTAAAAAATATTTTAGAAGTAGGAACTATAAAGTAAACCACCTTAAAAGAGCTGTGGGACTACCTGCAGCTTTCCAGTCACTTAGCCAGACATTGAATAATCAGAAGAAAAGCAAATAGTAACATAGAAATACCATGGTGTTGGCCTCTGCACAACATACCAAGCCCCATAAGCGACTTTTGTTCAGTCAGACGGTTAGTTAAATAACACAGCTCAACCTTTGTTGCAGTTAAACAAGTGGCATAACTCCAGTGAACATTCTGGGACTTGAACATTTACTCATCAATGCTGTTGACATGGTAGGTTTGGAGAATAGCCAGCAATTTTGCAACTGTTGATCAAGCCAGCAACAAGGTAAACAGGGAAAGCTGCTGTTTTCCTTTTAGATGTCAAAAATGCATGTTTTTTATAAATACTCTCTAACATGCTGTAGCAAGAAATTGTTACATCAACAATATGGACTGTATTATTGGGCATGCACATTAGCATATGAAAGCAGCCCCACAATTAACCCATTCGTATGGTAATATTTTCTTAAACTTTCTTCATACGTTTGAAGAAATACTTCTCCACCTAGGGAAAAGCAGGGGGGTTTCAAATGGAATAGTCCGAAGGAGAAAAAAAAAAAAATCATGCATGCAATAACTAAAAGTTAATATAAAAATGTCCGGTTAATGTTTTTCTGATCGATTTATGCCCTGATGACAGATGCTTCTAGCATTCCCTGGGAACAGAGGTAGAATGAGAATTTCATGGTTTGGCACTGTATTTAAAATATTCAAATACTTTCAGATTCTAGATCCATCACTGGAGGTTCATCTAATTGAAATATTCAATAGCCTGTGTAACCAGCAAACATTTGCTTGAGAATACTTAATTCAATATAATTGGATGAAGTTGGTAAAATTCCAGTCTGGCAATGGATGTGGACTGTTAATTCTGCTGTTTTAGACTAGGAAATGGACTGAAGTTCTGCATTATTTTCTGGGATATGTGATATAAAGTGTGCCTTTTATAGTGTGCCTATGAACTGATAAATGTGTGCCTTTACTGATGCTTAGCTAACAGTGGTCCCACTCTTAACGATTACCAAATATAAACCCTTCCAACTGGTGGAGGAGCATCACCATGTACGAATTGTACTCCGCCTTGAAATAAGGCATAGGAGTGCCATTGAGAAACCCGGAGATCTCTATGTCAGCCACTGGAGATAAAACATAGCACATGTGCCTATATAAATGACCTTGTAAAAGAAATACATGCATCCATTTCCTAATCCTTATGTTTAAGGATAATGGCTTCATAGAGCCTTCTATCCAAGTCTGTGCAGCCTGAAGGAGTTCACCTGAACATCAGCAACACAGAGGAATAATGGAGAATTTCAAGTCACAGAAAAATGAAGTGATAATGCATAAATATATGAAAATATTTGAGCATGTACAGGGCAGCATTTCAGGGGAAAGGAAGCGAAACAAAAGACAGAAGTGAGCACAGAAAACTTCAATCACCACTGAACATTTAGCACAACATAGACAGGAACAATAACAATAAAAAACAAGGACTAAATGCAGACATCTCATTCTATTTATTAATTCAACTGATTAAGTCTGTATCTTTTATCACTGCAACTTCTTAGTCTGATGAACTAGCCTTCTTTGAAGCAAAACATCTGAAGAACTGGCATATGTTTTTGAATATGGTATAGCATGAAATACAGCAATTTATCTTCAGATTTTGTCAGTGTTTCTCTCGTAAATTTATCATCCTAATCTGACACTTATTAGATTTGTCATTCTAAAGGCTTCATCTGTCTTTGCATGTCTGCCTTTTGAATTTTCAAAAACTGACTTGGAATAAAATACAAAAAGTTTTAATCTACTCATGGGGTGTTCTAAGCATAATTTCAGAAAGCTTAGCAGAAACATCTGCTCAGTGGTCTAAAAAGAGCAATGTTAAACTGTATTAAAAAAGGAAAAACAGTACAGAAGAAAATGCTCTGCAAATGCCTTTATGAAGCCCACCGATATTTTCTGTTTTGGGCTTTTTTTTTTCTTTTTTTTTTTTTTTAATTCTAATCATCTCTTTGCAAATAAAGGTCTAGTAATAAGAGGAATAATAATGAAAATGGTTTGCAGTATGGAAAAAGTTCCACTGATAAAGAGATGATAAATTAAGACTATTCAGTTCAGAAAGGATACTAACACAGATTATGAGAACCTAACTTATCTAGAAGCAGTCGGTAAAAACTTCCACTTACACTTTTCACAAAAAAAGCCGCAAGTTAAATTAAAAAGTTAACAAGGCCAAACATAACCAGGATAAGGTATGTAACCTAGGTGAGGCAGAGGGAAAAGCTTTACAGAGCAAAATGTTTCAAAAACTGAACCACAAACAAATATTTCTATACAAAAATAGGGAAGCTACCCAAAAACATCACCAAGATGTTTCTAAACAAAAATAGGGAAGCTACCCAAAAACATCACCAAGATGTTTCTAAACAAAAATAGGGAAGCTACCCAAAAACATCACCAAGATGTAAAAGCCCTTAGAACCCCAAAAAGGTAAAAGAAAATAAAACAAGATTAGAAAGTAGCATCATTCCTGGGCACCGTCTAACTCCAAAGAGGATTTGCAATTTTGCTCGTGTCTTGTACTAGAGAACTAGTACTAGGAAATCTGGGAGCCTTTGCATAGAGGAAAAATAGACTGGAAAGAGAAAGAAGTTTACAGAGAGGACCAAGTAGTGTACACCTAGATGTAAGTTGAACATGCAACAAAAAACAACTCATTTGCTTCCAACTTCACTTCAGATTCATACAGCATTATTTTACCAAATATATATGTATTTTAAATAAAATCTAAAGAAAAATTCTGCTCCTTTGAAGTTGTGAAATAGTTTCTTATAGTCGTGAGATACCCTAAATGTTTCATTTGCTTTGTTTGGGTGGGAAGGGGGGTGGTTTTTTTTGTTGTTGTTTGGTTTTATTTTGCCCCAAGCAAATGTACAGTATTACTGAAATATATATGGCAGGAAAACTGCAAGATATCAGACCTTGTGTTATCTTGGGATTTATGGTCATTCTTACCGATTCATGCTGCACCATATGTGTCCACAGATCTTTAGAGAAAAATTGAAAGGTAAGTTGCTGCCTTCCAGGATGCCAGATATCCAATTAAAATAAAAACTACAGAAGTGATTGGAACAGAAGGCGGGAAATAAAGAAAAAAGTAGTAGGGGTGGTTTATACTGGAGAAGATATCTTTCTTGTGAAGGACAGTATGCCTTTGCTTTTACACTCTATTAATTCAAATGTGATTGCTTTAAAATATTTTATCTAAGTTTATTTTTCTCCCATATATTCTTAGGAGATTCTGTGAAAAACCTATCCTCCAGAAAAGAAGAAAAATAGAAAAAAAAAAATTGAATGAACAATACTCTGGTTGCTTGTATGGTTTTTGGATCTACAAGAGGTGATTTAAAAAAAAAAAAAAAAAAAAAAAAAAAAAAAAAAAACAGACTAGGATAATAACATAGTAGAGTTCCAGTACAGACAGGAAAACAACTAAGATCAAAGTTCATTGGCTGCAGCAGAAGTCAGCATCTGACATCCTAATGGTTTTGTGAAAGGAGGAAGCAGGCAAATAACACACAGTCAAAAACCAAGCAAAAGTCAGGAAGTAACACAAACAGAGGCAAAGACAGAAGCAAGCTCATATAGCTTTGAAAGGAACAAAAAGCTAGAACCAAAAACTTGAAGCAGAAGCTTAGTGAAGGGGAGAAGATAAGGTGATGAGGTAATGATGTAATTCAAACAGCGGGAGAGAGATTATCTCAAAGCATTTTTCAAAGATTATAGATGACAATATCAAAAAAAATTAAGAGGTTGCAGAAGCCCATGTGAGATATGCAAGCAATTTCACACAGTTATAAAATGTTCCTGAAAAAAAGAACATACAGGTTTTAGTGAAGCAAGTAGGACAATTCCTGAAAAAGCTTCCATAAAAGATACAGCTACACTTCGCAGTAATCACAATGTGTTCCAATGTTTTTTCTCTTTCAAACACAAGCAAAAGAAATCCAAATGTATTAATGGTGGGGCAAGATCATATGTGGAGGACACATGTTCTTCCTGCTCCACCAACCCATCAGCTCTAGAAAGAATAGGAAACCTGGACAGAGGTAGGAGTCAAAAATGGTACTGTTATGTGACAAGGTGTCTGGAGTCACAGACTCACTGCCACTGACTGAACAGGTACAGGGAAGGGAAAATGTGCAAATGATGAGCACTAACATTTGGCATTATAAGTGGGAGGTGCTGGAGAATTACAGAAACACTACTGAGCAGAGGAGGAAGGGGTCAAATTTGGAGAAAGCACCCTAACAGGGAGACTGAACAGTAGCTGAAATTGGGACTTTAAGGATTCTCTTGAAGGGCAGAATGAGAATGGCAGCTTACTAAAAGAGAAGGAAAAAAAAAAAAAAAAAAAAAAAAAAAAAAAAAAAAAAAGGTCCTTAGATGCTGGCAGTAAGAAGCCAATCACCTTTTTTCTGAATATTGTGAGTGGCCAGAAATGTTGGAAAGCAACGAGATTAAAAAGGATGCTGAGGCAACACAGTTTCAGGAGCTAAGAGCTAAGAGTAAAATATCAAAACTTATACACACATCAAGGGAGAACAAGGGATGCTAGACAATATGCCATACACTAAGTGTTACCTGTGAGCCATCTATGATTAAAACCAGATCTACTTCTTGTTGTATATATAGGACACCAACAAAGAAATTGTGTTTGACCTATAACAGTTCACTCTCTTGCGCTTTTTAACAACTCAGTTTAGTACAAATAAAAGTCCCCATGAATTCTAAATGCAATTCTAATTGTACTTATAAATGGTAGTTTCACAAGCATGTATGTTACAATAAACACAAATTAGGGGTAAATTAAACCTTAATTATATCTAGCAAGTTTTATGTCCTAATTAAAAATGGTATTCTAACAATAAAAATGACTTACCACCTGAATTAGCTCTGCCACAATTGTCTAATCTTCCTAAGCATTCTTTGTGTGCTCCAGTTCCACACTTAGAGCATAAATAGCCTTGATAAAATGTTCCCCTGTAAAATAAAATTAGGTAGTGATACATTAGAAGTGATAAATTCCATGCATAAAGAAGTAAGAGACATGGCAGAAGGCATTAGATGCCATTTGCCTTGTTGCATAATGATAGTCCTTAAAGACCCAAGAACCAGCGACAACAACTGACAAGCAGCTCATCAGCTTTTCGTCACTGCTAGCCATTTCAAAATAACAACCAGATAGTTCCTCTGAACTACTGATAGAATAACAATCTTCATTCCTATTTAGCTCAAAGCAACCCTGACACAGCACAATTGAAATTGTAGCATTATCTATCCTACCATACAGCTACACTGCTTCATTGCAATGGGAATTCGCTCAGACAACATGAAGAATAGATCCATTTTGGGAAAGCCCTAAGTACAAATATATGTGTAAGTACTAAGGATTTTATAGGCTCCAACGCAAATATTCTCAACTTTAAAAATGTCCATTAAATAAATACAAAAATAAGCTGTTTGGGTACACTTCGGTTAACATTCAGACCTGCTAAGGAGTAACTTTCCTTACTCTAAATGTTCTCCAATTCCCCTTAATGAATTAAAATCCGAATTTGAGTCTGAGAACACATTTATTTTCAGATTTGTGCGTTGCTTTTCTCCCAGGTACAATCCACAAAAGGGCTAACAGTCTTTTACATGTAACTCTGAGCAATTACATGAGTTCCATCTATTGATGTGTCTGCTTAATCTTCACACTAGACTTGGCTGTCTCCGAGATTATCCTGACCAGTTTGGAGTGATTACACACCCTAGTCTAACATGACATCTTCAGCTTCAAAGGAAAATCAAGTTTCATGTATGGAACACAGGACTGGACAGGTTTAACCTGACTGCAACATACAGCAACTGCTATTTACTACAACAGGTATTAGACTTCAATTAATTGCCTTTATTTTATTAAACTCAGAAGCACATTAATATTTTAAGTATCAGAATACAGAAGCTTAGAGACAAATATAAAAATATTTTAATCCACTTTGTTCCGTTTTTGTTTTTTCTTATTGCTACACAGGAATACAAGACTCTACATAAGAGCATAGGACAAAATCATCCATCCCTACAGATGCTTTTAAGGCCGACATTTTATCCCCACTTCAGAAAGATCAGGCACAAAGGTTCAAACCTCACTTCAAGTATTTGCATGCTATTTTGTTTAGCATTTTGAAGATTAAAATGACAATCTCCTTTCAAAAATATTTAGCCATTTTAGGACCACAAACCCAGTACGCTTTCAATACTACTTAGGTACCCAGGAACATGTCTACATATCACGAAATAGCACCTAGGGGTACCTAAGCTATCTTGGAGCAAATTGGCATGCCTGTGCAGAACCGTGCAGGATCATGCAGCCTGTGTCCTGAAAGCAAGACAACCGTTTCTCAGCAACAGCAGCCAGTGCAGGAACAGAGACAATGACTCAACTATTCTGCTTCAAATTCAAAAATTAGGCATGCCATCTCTCAGTTCAGGATGTCCGTAGCAGTCTTCATAGTCACTTAAACCTTATTGCATTGAGCAAAGCATCATCTAAAAAAAAATCTCAGAATCCAAGTCAATAAAACTGTTCAGAACAAAGGTTGCTGAAGGGAAAAAAGGCAAGAAGGAACATACATGAGGTTACTGTATTCCTCCACACCTGTGCTTAACAAAAACAAAACCTATGCTCTGAACACCCTTTATAAAAGGCTATGGCTACATTTTATTTTTTAGCATCAACAATATGCAACATAAGCACCTGAACTGGCCAAGTTTACAGAGCTTTGGCAACTTCAGCTTCCACTATGAAACTTAGGTTCGATATATACATCTGGAGCATTAGACATTCTGTGTTTACAGAAATACAGGTAGCTTAAAGATAGCTCAAGTAATCCATGTGAAACCACAGATGTGCATGTACATGCACGTACTTCATAGGAAAGAAAGAAAACAAGGTTTTTTCAGCTCAAGTTAGTCTTACAATTTCTCGCTCATGGAAGAATTTGTGGTCTACTAGCATTTATTTAGCTTTGTAACATCTGTCTTTAATTTGCCGACTTATTTCTAGTTCAGCAGAGCTTTTGTGAGACAATTATTTTCTGTTTCACAAAGCAATCTCCCCATATCAAACGTTTATAAGCATCGTCATGATCTGCCTTTCTGAAAAAATATTCCATCTGTTCTTGGGACCGATGGCCTACAGCTATGGGGCCCGTGGACCAGCCATGCTGGTCAACACTGTATAAAATGGCCATCGTTTACTCTTACGAGCATGACTTTCCTTAATAAGGGAATTCTTAAAGAAGGTAATTATGACAAAGCAGCCTTCTGACAAATGGGAAATGGGGTAGCACCTTCAGGTTTTGATCTTTGAACAGCACTGCTGCTAATATTTGGTACTTAATTATAAAATCTCACTCATGTTGTGTATGACTGGCTTTATGGCTTGTCCATCCTGTAGGGGTAACCAGCTAGCCATGTATTTCATCACACTTTCACTCAAATATTACTGGGGGGGGGGGGGGGGGGGGGGCTTAAAATTCTTACCTCAGAAGCATTTGACAGACCTTGCAAGACGTCACACGACTGAAAGTATGCATTTTGAACTCATGAAAGCTTGTATCCGCATAGTCTGGTCGTATATTTGACCTAAAATAAAAATTATTTGAAAATCTGTTTTAAACCAAGGAGATTTAGAACATAATACACTATTCACAGCAGGAAATCAGAATCCATGAACAACTAATTCTATTTACACTACAATGATTATCACTGAGGTGAACTCAAAACATGGACTTTATCACACACCTTTAAATGAAGTCTGAGTCATTGTATCTTGCATAAACGATCCTTAAAATACATCCAAACTGTTTTAGCTATCACAGTAACTAGAAAACAGTTACTATACATCAAAAAACTTTGGTTGGTCCTGTATGGAGCAGGAGTTGGATCCTTGTGGGTCCCTTCTACCTCAGGATATTCTGCGATTCTATGAAAATACAAGTCTGCTTTTTAATCCTTATTGAGTAGGTTCATTTTACAGACCCAACGAACACTCGCTTCTTCATTCTCGAACATTTTGTTATGTGTATCTACAAAGAAGAGCAGCTCACAGTTTCAGAACCACGCCACTAGAAAAACGTAAGCAGGAAATCTGGGACAATTAGGTCACAAGTATGCAACAATGCACTGGATAACGAGCGAATTCAAAAGCAGTTAGAAAATATTTGGGGGTTCTGTTAGTGTTTCTTAAATGAGCTTCTTCAATGCCTACAGCTGTTGCTACACAACCTTGATTTAACAAGGAAGCAGAAGATCACTATTTATACTGCTAAAACACCACAACACAGTAGTTGCAGACTTATTTCCATACATCTAATTTGCCTAAGCACTAATCCATTGCTGTCTCTTGTTTATCCTCCCTACTGATCCCATTTAAAAGCAGGAGTTTAAGTTAAATATGACCCACTCATTTTGTTGCACTGGTGACTGTTTGCAGGCTTACTTAAATTTTATTAAGTAATCCATTTTTTTCTGTCATTTTCCACATTTCCGTGAGGAAAGAAAGGACAGGAAGTTTTAAGTGATTTGTCATGTCTTTTCCTTTAATTCAATGATACCCTTAAATTACAAAAATGCAACTACCTTACACTAACAAAAACAGAACCACTGAAGTGCTAGGTGCATAATTTAATACTCGATGACATTAAGCTAGACTATCCTAGACAAAAAGAATATACGTAGGATGCATTAATGTATTTTTAAAGATTATTTATCTTGGAACGTTTAGGACTCCATAGAATTCTGGTATTTCTTGCAAAAACAAAGGAACGCGGGATGCATAGGAATTAAAACAGGGAAACAACAGAGGATAAGAATGGAATAATCTACAATACTCAAAAGGAAAGATAAGAAGCTTTCCTGACACACATAATTATAAATTCAGGCATTAAAGTTGGAGGTACTTATTGGGCAAGTTTCATTTTTATGTATTATAAATAACTTTTGGACTATAACACAGAACAGCCACAAATTGCAACGAAACAAATATAAGTAAGCATGCAAGCATCAATCTCTCCAGGACTGAATGAAAAGGCTTATGAAAAAAACATTCAGAGAATCTGTTTAAGTACCCAGTGTCAGAAAGGTCAGACTTCTAATCTGCCTGCTGAAAATGAACGTGCTGAAAATGAAACCATACTCAGAAAGCAAATGGGATTTTGCTTTTATGCTCGAGAATAGCCTTTCACACAGTACTGTTTTAACTCGCTCACTGGTGTCTCTTCTTGCTGTGCTACGCAAGATGTCAACACTACAAGACCTACTCAAAAAGGCACAGATACTACCTATTCAGAGCAGGAAGGTACAGGTATCAGGCTCAATTAATCTTCAAAACAGAAGAACTTTTAAAACCAGAAAAACAATGCACTATTTTAGGGTTCTTAACTCTGCAGAGCAAGGCTTGTGTTGTACAACACATTTGCCAAGGGTCTGATAAAACCTCTGAGGCCACACAGTTCACTACAGACAATGCTGAAAACTCTAGAATGAGTCACAATACTTATACTTGCAACAAAAGCTGTTTTTAAACCAGTTTTGTCTTCAAACCTTTGATTCAGACCAGCATAGCTTGCAAAACCATGTCACAAGCACCCACCTCGTGCAGAGACTCATCACGTTTCAAAGCATATAAAATTAATCCTAACATCGTGACCATTTTTCAAGTACGAACCAAAGAATTGCATGCCATTGCTTAACGCAACTCTGTGACTAAGCTTCTGTCGTATGTAAAAGTTCTCTTGCACTCTTCCCTAGGACTCTTCCACAAAGACCGAAATACATGTAAACTACTGAAAATATCCCTCCTATTAACACAACAATAGCGATGCACTGGGTTCATACTTCTACTAAAAGGAGCATTTGAGTTTCTTCATCTTTTGTAAAGCCATTCAGTTTTATTCTACAACTCCTATTAGAAAAAATTACTGAGAGAAAAAATGAAGCATAGTCCTAAAATGGCAAAGAATGAAGCTGTCCCTTCACAGAGTAGCTGCCACAAGGCCTTCCAATAACATAGTAAGTTGTTTTTATTTCACCCATGGACTAAACTACCAGCTTACCAGGTCCTAACCAAGACAAGGTTTATCCCGATGAACAGACTTAGTCCTTTAGTCCTTCAGCTTTCTACTGTATGCCAAAATTTGTACATGTGTCCTGTTTGTATAAGTAGAAAAATATAAACTGGAAAGGTGTAATACAATACAAAGTTCAGAATGCAATTCAAACTTAAGTTTACCTTGTCCATCATGGCCTACAGAAGGGCATAGCTCAGATCCAAATACTTCGCAGTTCTTAAGGATTATGTAAGTGCATCATTTCTCAAAGGTTCTGTAAATCCCACCAGGTTTTAGTTGAGTGATTCTACTCTGAAGACTGCTTCAATAAATTTTCTTTCTAAACACCCATTTTCTCCACCACCTACAAGCCTTTCATACTCCCTGTAAATTCACTGCCGTTGAGCTTCACGTATTTACTTGCTGGCTAAAGCCAAACTTGCACAAAGATCCTTTAGAACTGCTGTTTTTAAAAGACCTACATCTGAGCAGCTCTTTTAGGGGTATGCAACAAGTCTTCATAAACCGAAGAGCCTTTTAAATTTCGCTGTCCCTTCCACCACTCAGAACATATCATTCCCCCTCTCACCCCAAAGCCAGAAAGAAAAGCAACAACAAACAAAAAAGCAAAAGAGATGCCACTGAAGTACGTCAGTCACACATTAAATGAATCTTGAAGGGACTGAAGCCTCACAATATCGCAGAGGATCCTGTGCAAGAAAGAGCAGGAATCAAAAGTCTGCACAAAAAGCAAGATTGGGCAGAGGATTAGATTTAAATATACTTCCAAACAGTAGTCTCAAAACAAACCATGCCATTATATTCACTGAGAAGAGCATCATTCCTGTTTTCTTTGTGATTATTCCTCCTAGTAGTCTACAATTTGAGGTAAAATGGGAATGGGCACATATCAGCAAAATGTATTCTTGAATTTGAGAATGTCGCATTTCAAAAACTTTGGTTTTATACACATCATTTCTTAGGATTCTCTATTTAAAGAGATAAGTCTATTAAAAATATTAAGTACTTAGATGCATCGTTTTTTCACGTTAGACAAGAACGCGTTTCCTTACCCCTCAAAAAAAAAACATCACATTTATATGAAAGCAGTTTCCAGTTGTCAATATTCTGACAAAAGCAGTAGAAAAGAACAGTGCAAAACCAGAACTGTTTCCTCTGAATGCAGAGTAACGTAAAGCGAATGAAAATACAGTGAGATTAATACTGACATTAAGAAAGATTGAACAACTGTAAATGTGGAGGTAGAATAAGGAAAGGTTTATCTAAATACATATATTTCCCTGCTAACTGTAGACAGGAAGACTTTCATATTTAGCACCTTTCAGTCATGCTGCATTATGGCAAACCCAGCTCTGTAGTCACACTCTGTCACACCAGCCAAGTCTGACGTAGCCTGCGATGATGCACTGTAGCAGGATATATCAAGTTACATGTCTCTTAACATCAAGTCTGAAGCTTAAGAAATCTGGGGGTTTGGTATTTTCATTTTTAGTATCTTACTTTTAAACATTATATACATGTAGCGTACCTACATATCAACATATGTTTTTATGTTATAAATCTAATACCTCTTCTGTGATACCACACAAAAGTTACAAACTAGAGATCAAAACCAACTCATCTTCTGTCCGTGGCCCATACCACAAGAACCACGGGATATTTTTTTCCATACAGCCGTTCACTCTGAACAGCATATACTATTTTTTCAGTTTTAAAAAATAGCAAATAAATCTGGCAACTTCAAAGGGAAAACATCAGCCATGGCACAGCACACAACTTTTCATAGTCACCTCCAACCATAAAGGAGGACTTAGCATTCAAGCCCTACACCGATACTCTGAGAGCACAGATGAGAGCTGTTACGACACGGTACCAAAAAAAACTTACTTCCCAATATGCAGGCATGTTCCACGATACAGAAGAAAATTAATATTAAGCCAGTATTAATTTTAAACTCAGAACTAAGAATATTGTCTTGCAAAGTAGTATTTCTTGCCAGGAAAATGAAGAGGAACTCACACACAACTGTTACAAAAATTCACTCATAGACTTGAAACAATTTCTGTGGCCAGTATTATAAAAATCTGATTTAGGACTTAAGCTTGGTCCCTTCCCCATTAGGCAGGGTGGGCTGGAGTCACCAGTCCAGCCTTCTCAACTTCTATCACGGGGTGCCCTGTACTCATCCCAGTGAACATATCCTCCAGCACTGCTTTTGAAAAATCTTGATAAGCATCTGGAGCAGGAAGTCACCCCTACACCAGCAATACTTAATCTGAGGTAAGTAGTGACAGAGAATTCGTCCCTTATTTCATTGTAAAACTGCCTCTTTTTCTTACAAACATTACAGGGAGTCAAAAGTGGCTTCCCTGTTTCTCTTCTACTTTTTCCCCCAGCTGTTATAACTCCTACACTCTAGCAGGGACAAAATGTCAGAATACAGAAACAGCGTCAATCTGTAATTAAGAAATTTTTACCAATTCTCTCTTTAATTCGGCAGCAGAATTTTTGCAAGGGACAACCATGAGTGCCCTCTCCTGTACAGCACTATATCCAGATTTACTCCAGTCACTACAGCAACGTCCTTGGGCTGCCCCTGACCCTTTTTAGTAAAGCTTTCTCTTTTCACGTAACCTGCAGAATATTAGTCCCACTGGGACCAATTCACTGCTACAGCACCAACCCAGAGACCTGCAGATGCTTGTCTTGCTAGTCCCCTTCGTCATTTGGGCACTCGATTCTTATCCCTGCACAAGCCATCAGAGCCACCACTGCAGGAAAGGACTGACCATCTGCTTCAGCCAGCCCCGCAGCTCTGGGCAGATCTCAGCTGCAAAGTTTGGAGAGCGCAGGGCAGAAAAGAGTTACCATGGGTCTTACACAATCACACCCGATATCAGACTTGTAAGCACTCCATTTTTGCTGACCTCGTGCCTATGAAATATTCCCCTTTTTAAAAGGCCCCAAATTTGCAGTGATGCAGTTGACTCTTACTTCTCAGGGAAGTAAATCGATGCACAGACCGCCCTTCCTTCAGCCACCCACATAACACAACACCTTTATAAACAGCGTCAGAAAGCGTCACGTTATTAACAGTCCCCCCAAGCTTTTGCAGAGGGAATTCGTTCTGGGAATCACCTCCACCTGATTTAGTGGCACAACTGACCACAGAATAATGTCATTGACAGTCCAAGACTATCTTGCCACACGTACAGGTATCTATGTGCCCATACCCATACCTAAAGGATAAGGAATAAATTCTGTGCTATCCTGTCTCAAATTACTATAATACTGCGCACACGAATAAAATGCAACAGTTGAAACCATGTTTTTATTACTTTCCTACAGCAGTTGGGATATCAGCTCAAAAACCCGAAGTAACTCCAAACCTTCATGACAAACACGTCATGAACAAAGCACTGATACTGAAGTCCAAGTAAAGCAATGAACTTTGGCAATCTTGAAATAGCTAACAACATCAACTCTGCCTCATTTTACAAAACTGAATTTTGACCATCTTGGCTCTGATGTGTTTCCAAGATGCACAACACAGTGGAAAGAGTACAACATCAATACCAAGCAAGTTAGATGGGATGTTTTGCTGGTATTTCCTTGCTTAATAAGAATCATTTTCTGTTGAGAAAAGAAAGATCAGAATGTGCCTGAATACCAACAGCATACAGCAGGCATTTGGCTAATATGTAGCAACAGTTTAATTTTTATCAGCCTTCTGACATTTGTTTGTTTTCAACAAGAACTATACAAAAATACCTTTCACAACAGGAGGTCAGGCTAAACAAACAAGCTGATTTCTTCAGTGGGTTAGGCACAAATATGCTTTCTTTTTACCATCAATTTAATTTTCTCTACCCAGTTAAGGCTTATAAAATAAAATACACCAAGAAAAGTACTAAAATTTCAGCCCCCCAAACTCTCTTATATCACTCCCTAAAATTAAATGTATGCAATTATTAAATATATAATTGCAATGGACAACATAACCCAAGAGATTAAATAAAGGAAGGCTAAAACAGCTTGGTGTAGCTTGTCCCTGACAAGCTGACATTTCTGAAGACACACCATGAAAAATCCTTACTTCACCAATTCTGACATACTGACTGGATCTTCCCTTGGATGTTTTACTTCTGTTGGAGATCCTTCAAGGAAGATCTGGCCTTCGGATATTTCAGTTTTAACCTCAGAGACTTTAAGAACTATTGTCTGAAGTTTATTTTTCATGAGCATAATTCTGAAAGCCAACAAATTGGCTGCCAACAAATTAACAGAAATATAGGAAAGGAATAATTTGAAGTATTACGTTGATTAGACTAATTAAATTCTTATAGAAGGTTTAAATTTTAAATAAGAAATTAATGAAATGCAAATAACATGACTTCTTCTGAAAAAGAGCATACAAGAGACAGATATTATAAAATGTAAAGAGCAGAAGCAACTAGGATTTGGGGTCTTTGGCCTCTTGGTTATGGGTACCACACTCTTCATGCAGCCCTTGTGACCAGAAGTCACACGGCAGCAGAGCAAGCACCAAGTCTAGCATCGTGGAGCATATTCTGCAGGCACAGGGAGTTAAACGAAGCCATCTAGGAACAACATAAAGCAAATCTCTTTTATTCTAAATCCATTCACTATTACCTCTAACACTACCAGCTGAAAATGGTGGTTTAAGCCATCTGGCTGCGAGGTCCGCTGCTGTTCTCCATCAGTGACTGGTTCTTCTGTCTCTTTCACTGCATTTTGAGGGCCGTTTCTTCTAATTGCTTCCTTGGCAGCTTTTCAATACTAGCTAGATTTCGGCAATTAAGACCTGTACAGATCCTCCCCCCTTCTTCCCTGGGTCAAGGCCTCTAGGAAGGTGTTGCTTATACTCATTACAAACATTTCAATTAAAGTTGAAAAATTGCTTCTCTGGAGTACTTAATTAACAACTCAACTTCCCCTTCCAGACTCCAAGTAATTTTAATCTAAATTTATTTTTCTTAAATTGGAAAGCAAAAAATAACTATTACAGAAAAAAAATAGAGAAATTTGATATTCCTCAGATTTTTCCACATCACCTTTCTACCATGCAAAGCATAGATATGATTCATTGCAAGAATTGCAGCATATATAGAAGAGTAAAAAAGAAAAATACATCAAACTCAGACAAACGAGTAAGTGCCCCTTTGCAAATGGATGGAGCAAGATCCTTTCAAAAGTGAATTAGCAGCAAAACAAGACAGGGTAACAACAAGAGCAGGTGCTGACCTAGATGCTGCCGAGTAGATCATTTCTTCTGTTACAAGACACAGAGAAAGCGAAAGCATTGTAAACACTGCCTGAATGGAGCCACTTCTCTCAGGAGGATGTTAGGGGGAAATTCTTCACTCTCAGGTTGGTGAGGCACTGGAACAAGTTGCCCAGAGAGGTTGTGGATGCCCCATCCCTGGAGGTGTTCAAGGCCAGGCTGGACGAGGCCCTGGGTAACCTAATCTAGTGGGTGGCATCCCTGCCCAAGGCAGAGCAGGGAAAAGAGATGATTTTTAAGGTCCGTTCCAACCAAAGCCATTCCACGGATTCGATTCAAGTCCAAATACGTTGCTCCAGATGATCATAACTAAGTGGGACAGACAACCTGGATAGAAGAGGCACCTTCTCCTCCCAGAGCAGCAATCCCACAAGCATGTCTCTGTGTGACGGAGAAAAGCAGCAAACACACCGCTATGGGTGCTCTTGGTTTGGGAACACGCTGTCCAGCAGAGCCACAGGTTCTCAGACTAACAACTTTCAGTTTTCCTCCAAAAGGGAAAAAAATGGTACATCTTAATCAGGGGGAGAGGGGCCAGGTTTTTGTTGTATTTTGTTTTTAAACATTAATGCTATTTAGGTCAGGTTGTGAAGCTCCTTTTCCCATATCGGTCACTTCAAGAAATGCAGTCTTATCAGAAGTTACACAGGATTTGACTGTATGCAATGTTTGCAGAATATCCCATCATTCAAAAGTGTATTATATTTGAAAACGAGTAGCCCTTCCATTCAATTAAAATGTGGCTTTAGAAAAATCAATAAATGTCTGTATGCCCATCCGTGAGCCCTGAGGCATAACAAATAAGCAGGTGCATCAAGTATCAGGTAAAGAGTCTGCACTGAATCAAAACTGTTTTAAGTATTAAAAGAAGAAATACTACAGGGAGCTCAGATAAAACTCAATACCTTGAACTCTCTTGGACTCTCAACCCTGATTCAGACCTTTGCATTTTGGAGCTGTTATTATTCTGCACTCCATGTTATGCTTATAAGAATTTAAAATGCTCCAAACAGAACAGTTCAGGATTATGGACACCCTGAGCACAAACTGCTAAAGAACATTTTCAAGCATATGTGACAAGAAATCTGATGCTGTAATCATGCAATATAGCCTACCAAGACAATGGCACAGATTAACAGCTACAGATGCTTAAAGTTTTCGTTCTGTTTTCACTTAAACTAATAGTTGACATCGCCACAGAAAATGCATCAAAACTAGATCAAAGTTATTAACTGCCATCTGAAGTTACTCATCTGAAGGACTCAGCCTAAAATTCCTGCTTAGTTGCTCAAATGACCAACTTTCAAAATTTTATGCACCTTACAAGTTAGCCACGTCAACTGGATGCATCTTAGAAAATTTTAGAAAATTTAGTAAGCCAATAAATATGGCAGATGTTAGCTACTTTTTCCAAGTGTTTTAATTTCTATCCATGTTATTTTTTATGAATCAGAAAACCATGTATGTTACTGTCAAAGAAAACAGAGCTTTCAGCAAAACCTCCTGTGAACAATTTCATTAAAAGTTTCTACTCTGTCACACAGACTTCCCTAAGAATCCCATTGCCCACAAACGGCAGAGCCACTTCACGTCCTCTCTTTCCACGTGAAACTTGGTGGCTGAGCTATTATCACCATTTCAACTGATCACTTCGTACAAGCTGCTAGCATCTAACAGAAAGGCACCTGTGTAATCAAGTAACCACGCAAAAGGGCAGAGACACAAATACAAATAAATCATTTGGGTATTTACAAGGATTTTATAATTAACTGTAAAAAGATGAAGAGAGGAAATAGTGTTCTTAAAAGGTGTTCTCACTAGACAAGGGTGAGACAGCCTTTTTCCAAAGGATTATTTTCAGCTTCTTTTCCACCTTCTCTCCGCAAGGAGCAGCACTGATTATTTACAGCTAATTCATTTTCCCTGTTCCAGATAGGCCGTTATATTTCAGAACCATCTTTGAAGAAGATATTTACTGAATTAATCAATCAATCAATTCTCTGTATGTTAATACTCAGACATTCTGGTTTGTCACATCAAAGAGTCTCCATCGAGAATACATGTTATATAATTAAATTAACCATATCACAAGTAAATTGTGCTTTTGATCAAGAACGTACAACTTCTAAGACTTTGCAAGGAAATTTACTTATTTGATCATATGATGAGTGGCTTTTCTGAGATCAAAGGAATCATCATGTTAACTTTTTAGAACTGTAATGCATTGTTTCAAACAAGATAATGGCTCTTCTTTGTCCTTATCAAGCTTCTTCCCTGAAAAGTATGGGAGATGGACTGCTTTGAGCTAATCCATTCTCATGTAACGTGCATGGACACCACCACCTGATAAGAACTCTGTCACACTTGACTATTTGTAATCAAAAGTGTAAGTACTTCGTATACTTTAAATGTTCACTGGCTGAGCCTTACGAGAGCATTATGTAAATTTGGATTTGTAAACTTTAGTTGCTCACTGTGATAAACGTCAAATGTTCTATCACAAATTCACGTTTAATGAATACAAGCTTCTGTTTTGGCATAGAAAGCGTAAAACTACAAGCTGTATGGGACCATAAATCTGTGAATTGCTGGACAAACACCTAAATCTGCTAAGTAGGCAAAAAGGATAGCATGGGTTTGCAGGGAGGAACTAGCACATTTGTTCACATGGTCAAAGTATCAGGACAAAATCAGCATTACATGTTTAGAGACTGAAAAAAAATAACACCTTGCACAAAAGCAGTATTTAGACAGTGGTACTTAAATTTTATCATGTGGTATCACTGCAGTCTTAACTCATGCTGATATTCAAGTTTATGAAATGCTTACTAATTTTCATAGTAGTATAACTCACATGTTATAAGGTAATTTGTGGAAACATAAGGACAGGAAAATCTATTTTTTTTTGAACCAGAAGACACAGTATCAAAGTATATTTATCTCCAAGTGTTTACACACTGTTTTCATAAATTGTTTTGCTTTCACATTCTGTGCTATCCTTACACTGCACTCTTAATCATATGCAGAATCTTCACACGGTTTTTGCTGTGCCCAGAATAATCTAAACAAATCACATAGCTATAAATATATTGTGAATGGTTGCTTGTAACCCTGAAAAACATTTGATCACAAACAACTGGAATCTCAGCAATGAACAGGCAGCCCTTCTTCTTCGGCAGACAAGAACTTTGTATTCATTTTTGCAGTACTGAAATATTTATACTGATGGAGAAGAATGGCAAATGTTTGTTTATTGCTTTGGTAGCCACCTATGCGAGGTTGGTGTAAGTGAAACACCTTTCCAGGCTATTTGGAAAACGCAACTGGTATCTTAGGTTTTTGAAGTACCCTGATAAGAAAGCTTTAATTTAATGTGTCAGTGTTCAATATGTCAGAGCTCAAATATTCTCTCAGAAGGAGTCTTAATGCATATGCATTATTAATGCTCTATCTGAGGGAACAGATCTGTTTGAGCTGAATCTGACCAATGTCATTAGTCACAGAGTGCAAAGCAAATTTGGAAATAATAGGTAAGAGAACAATTTTCACCTACTCTGTGTTTTATATTACTTTTCTATAAAATCTGGAAAACCAATGAGCTCTATCTACAATTTATGTAGCTTGCCTAATCTAAAATGTTGTACACACACCTATCGGGTTTGAGAATCACTGCATCTCAGGATTATTTCCTTTCAATCAGATGATCTGTTCTGCTTCCCTTGAGTTAAACAGGGTGAATTGATGTCTAATTGAAACAATTTTTCAAGAATATATTAGATGTTACCTGACCTGCTGCACAAACTCTACGTGATGTAAAAATTTAATATAACAGTTAAAATTAAAAACCACTTTTTTTGTGGAGGTTCTGTGTTTTCTGTTTGTTTTGTTTTTTTAAGACCATACAGCTGTCAAACGTGAAAAAGCTTCTATAGGAATGTAAAACTGAAAAAAATCAGATTCATTAACTCCATGCAATTAACGTGTGCACTAATCACTATAATGATGTTGGGTTTCCCACTGATGTTTCAGGGATGATGTTAATATTGTGATTTCACTAACAATGTCAAAGCAGAAGCTACAATCATGGTACTTCTGAAGGTGAAATTTGAACTAGTTACTTTTTAAAGGGCCTGTTTGCCTGCAAGATGTTTCACACACTTTTTAGTTTGTGAAAGATGTTGAGTAAAGCCTAATTAAAAGGCATGTTGCAACACTGTTGCATGAGGCTTTGCAATATTGGTTCAGTGCATCTTGAAATCCAGCAGTACTAAACTCAAGTAGAGAAGGCCCCAAGCAACCTAAGCCCTGCTACGGGCTAGAGACTGAAGTAGCCCATCTCCACACACCCCTTCCAACCTAAGTTCTTCTTTGGTTTCATTTTAAAGTGCATTTCTGCATAAGATGTTCCTATCTAGTAAAATATACTCAAGCCAAATATGCTGATGGCCATTTTTAGAGCGGATTACAAAGCACGAGAAACCAGAGAAAGACTTAATTAAATTAGGAAACTAGACATCATGATTACAAACTGAATTCAGTACAAACCAGCATAAGATACGGCATGCTGTATTACACTAATGGATTCAGATATGAAGTCAGTGAGAAAATTTAATACATGGCCTTTCAAGAAAAAGGTCTCTAATGCCATTGTGAGGACGACCTCATCCACCTGGCTCCGTGCTCTATGGTGATCAAGAAGCGTTAACCAAATAGGCACAAGGAAATTTCAGTGGGTTGAAGAAAATGTTCAGTGTCCCCATGAGACATAATTCACATCTCTCATTTCAGTATTTTCTTTCATCTTATAATGAAATAAAAAAAGAATGAATCTCATCACAGCAATGACAAGAAAAGCAGTTGCCACATAAGGAATTAACCCTGATAATTAGCCTGGCAAGTAGTTCCAAAGACAAAGTAGTAGAGCTGAGGTACGTATGCTCATACAATACAGGAAGAGAACTTCAACTTGCAAATGTTTATTTTAATAAAGAATAATTAGCATGAAATTCGTTAGTAAAGATATTAGTCTCTTTAAAAAAAAAAAAAAAAAAAAGCATCTATAGGAGAACTTCCTAGGAAAAAGCAATACCAACCAGTGCTCCTATCTTTTCCTATCAGCTGAGTAACACTGAAATGTCAAATATTGTATGTAATTTTTATTTATGAGACACATTCGTACTGATTCTTCTGGGTTTTGTGTGCGTTTTGTTTATTTTTTTTTTAACTCAGGAGAAAAGAACAGATTAGATGGGACATGTTACTAGAACAATCTATCAAAGTTGTGTCTGATAGTTGCAACCTCTTTCTGAGGTTTCAGTGGCTTGGCTACAGCAAATAAACCATGCACTATCACACTGCTGACAAACTTTCTCTTAATACATGTCATCTCTAGTGTGGCTCAGTAATTTGGTGCAGTAATTTAGCTGTACACTTCTATTATTATTATCTTGAATATGGAAAGACTCTGCATTTAAACCAATGCTATTTGACATGCTAGATTAAACAAAGGCTCCACATCTTGTGCAACAAGTCTTTGCAGTACTATCTATAAAAAGGTGCTTATTTACCCATACAGCTATAAGCTCATCTATTATTATTAATAGAGCTCCAAGAACAAAGTAGCTACTGCTTGAATTAACCACCACTGCTGCCAAGCAGCTGCTCTGAGGCAATGAGCAGTTACGCTCTCGCTGTGCACGCCGAACTTCCACTCACACAAATGAGAGGGCACAGACACACCAGGAGCGAGCTAATCCATTTGCAGTACCCAGGCTACTGCTACAAATCACTCCACTGGTCTCTGCTAACTTTATGAAAACCTCTCAAATTCAGAATCCAAAGCTTTAGCTTCAGGAGCTCCACTACAATGTTGACTGTGCTGCCTCAATATCCTGCTTCACTTCACAATGATCTAGTGCTTCCAGCTAACTGGCAATTTTGAAGGTTGTACAAATTATATATACATCAAAAAAAAAGCGGGGGGAGGAGACCCAGCCTCACCTTAGGCCAACAGCACCAGTGCTGCTGTGTTACAGTGCCACTGCTGCTGAGCATGTAGTGTAAGTAGTGGCTCCATTAATCATCTTTATGAAAGTCTTAGGAAAAATAATAATTATGGGTTTGTGGTCTTATGTATTTTCTAAATAAAGCAATGAAGTCTCAGGAAAACAGCCAATATATGCATACAGTAGAACTGCCATGTTAATAAAAACTCACTCAGTTTCTTACAGGCAGTAACCAGCTGTACACCCAACCTCCCCCATGAGGAACACCTCACCACATACTACAGTAACAACAAAGCAAGCCAAGAGGTAGAGTATTTTCCATAGGTTTGTGAAAATAGTTTTCTTATAAAGTTAGTAGTTAGCTTGTCTGAAAAATAGCACTCAAAAATTGCACAGGGATTTCATCTTTCCTTCAAAAGATTTTCCATATCAAATGTGCCTAATGTATTCCTGCCCTCCTCGCTGAAACTAAGCCCAGGCTGCAAAGCGGTGTTCTCCTCTATTTCATACTTCATCAATAACAGAGGCTTTCCGTACCCAGAGACGAATTCTCATCTCAGTTACACCAGAGCAGCAAAAGAATAATTGAACACATTTCACTGGATTTAGGGCTCGTCTACACTGAAAAGATTTTTAAACAGTGCTTTTCTTGAAATACATTTACAGGTTCAGGAACTGAAGTAAGGTATCTGTACAGTAAGTGCCTTTTCAGCAATATAACTATAATCACAGTTGCTCGTACACTGATACAAACATCTAACCTACAAAAAAAGTAAAATGGCATACTATTTAACAGTTATGCAAAAAAAAAAAAAAAAAAAAAGCATTCTAGTGGAAACAAGGCTCATTTTTAATTTAAAAACGAGATCCCTATTTGTTCTCTTGTTATGTTCTTGAATCAACACTTACAGAGACCTGATTTCCTACAGAATGCTATCAAGAAGGCAACAAAACTGCATTGAAATTTCTGTCTGGAGCTCAGTAAACAACATCATTTTTAATAATCAAGCAAGTATCTAACAATCCATCCCCTCTCAACTGTGCCATTTCTGCAGTCTCAGTAAAATTTTCAAGTAACAAGAAGTATCTTGCCTATAAAAGTACCAATGCTAATTGAGTATGATGAATAATAGCATGGTTCTAACCATGGCTACTTTTCAGAACAGATTCCCATTGGAACAGTTGTCCTACACACTAGGCCATGAGAGCCCTGAAAACAACAGATCAAAGCAACCTGCAAAACAAAATATGTCGTGTTGTTTATTCCCACATACAAACTCCTGTGCCTCGGTACATATAGGAATATAATTATTGCTATGTACACCCAGGTATGTTTTGGGAGAGCTGCAGTGGGAAATACGCTATCACGTCAAAGAAAAACCCATAACAGACTGGGGGAACATATAAAACCTTCAGGAAGGACCGAAGCTCCAAATTCTTTTTAATCCAGGTGGTTGTAAAATAAAATGGAACAGAAGAATTGGCTAAAGCAAATCACGGCCCTATATCACGTTACACCTCAGCCCTGACCCACAACAACCCTGCTGCTCCAGTTCCCTTGCCTCTGTGTTACAGCCTTGAATCCCACGGGAAGACACTAACCCAGAGGCATGGGTTTACGAGAGGGACAAACATCCACACAGCACAAGGCTGGCACCACGATGCTCTTTTTCAGTGAGAAACTCCACCTGCCCAAGAAGAAAGAGTAGGACATCAACTTGTCAGCCCTGCAGGTCCCAAACCACCGGCTGCAACCAGCACTGAGGGAAGGTGGATGAGGCACATGCGAGGGAGACTCAGAGTCTCCAGCCAGGAGTGGTGGAGGAGCTGCACATCCCCTGCATGCAGAGTGATGGAGAGCACCTGAGAGCACTGGAGACCAGAGAGCAAAGAGCAGAGGGCGTGAAAATAGACACGCAACCTGCACACAACCATAATGATATTTGGGAATATCTGAGGACATACTCATGGGGAAAAAACATCACTCTTACTGCTCTCCGTAACTGACTTTTGTTGCTGTATTGGGTGGGATTTTTTGCACACAGGTCAGAAACGGGAAGCCTGAAGAGTGATCAATAGCTGCAATGCTAAAGCTGCTAAACCTAAGCTCCCCATGCCTTTCATACATGTTCTATCTGTGTTTAAGTAAATATCAATAACGACATTTTTAAAAGTGCAGCAGAGAGAGCAGTCAGAAAGACAGGAAAAGCTGAAGTACTTGGCTTTCTGCACACATACAAATAAAGCCTCTTCCCATTCCCCACTATGCTATCCTTTTTTTTTTTTTTTTTTTCCAAAATATGCCATTTTTGTCTTTGCTAAAATCAGCAAGATGGGAACTTCGGTTAGAGGGCCTCATCATATCTGTCCAGCCTGGGCTCTCCCCCCTTCTATTCACATTTACATCATTAACAGTCATCCTACTAAGGTTTTAAATAAATACATTTAGCTTGTAAGCAAGTTTCAGTTGTGTCAGTTCATAGCAGCTTTTTGACCCCACTCCACATACCTCTGCAATCACATCCGAAACAGTCTTTATTAATTCTGTTGTTTTCACTCAGTATATCTCACTCCCCCCTCGCACTTTTTTTTTTTTTTTTTAGTAAGGCAAGCATCACCTTGTCATCCCTTGTTTATATGTTTTAAATTTAATCAGAATACCTGAGGTGTCAATAATCACATTTGTCTTTCCAACAAGAATCAGAAATGGAAATGAAGCTCATGCTGCATAACAATAATACAATCTGCAGCGCTACACGTGAGCAACTTCTCAAGAAGTCTAAAGCAGACTGCTTCTTTCAGTTCAAAATATACAAAGAAAATCAGCCTTTTGAAACAAGATGTAATAAGCTGAGCGACTTATTCCAAATACTAAAGAATAGATTAGTTAAAAGCCACTAGGAAAAATGGCAGAATCCTCTCCCTTAAATCATCAGCATCACTTCTTAAAAATATATTTCAATTAATCAAAACACTAACGTAAGGGGAAAAGAGTCACCACTACGTTAGATATTTATTGCTAAAATAATTAATGTTTTTCCCTGGTTGCTTAAGACAGTATTCCTGAAACAGTCTTCGCAGCAAATTTGTGAAGTAATACGTAGGCTAGAGTGCCCTCTTTCTTTTCCAAGAGGAGTTTCAGGGAAATACTCTGTTCATGAAGATGTCAGTCAGCACTACTGATCTCAAAAAAGTCAAATAAAACCGGCAACTAGCCTGTATAAAAAAAGTAAAATATGTAAGTAGCTCAGCTTAATTTAAGTGACGTCCTTAGACTTGAGAGGAACACAAGTTTACTTAAAATATATGTATATATATATACTTACAGAGCCATCTGAAATTGTTCAAGCCACTTTTTCTTCAAATCTTTAGTTTTGCAATAAACTTCTAAACCATTTTGACCTTGGATATGAATGAGGTAGAAGCCATAAGACCACTGCATGAAAACAATAGCAATAAATGGGTCAATTATGGAGAAAAAAATCATCTCTACATTTTGTAATAAAAATCCTGATTTTGGAAACACCATACTGTTCTGTTCACTTGAGAATGGCTTACTCAAATGTTTTAGTAACATCAGAACAAGCAAAGTTAAAATTCTTAAATATTCATTTTTGCTTGCAATTAATACATAAAAGTTTGGAAATTAATTATATATATATATATACATTCTTAACTCTTATTAAAAGGTTTGAACTGCTGCTGAAGATATGCATTTTGCATGAATTACTATTAAATATTTACCTTTTTATTTTCTTTATCAGTAGTGGGATTATTCGTAATTTTGTATTTCTGAAGATCTATTATTTCCTTCATCTCATAATTATCACCTCTCCGTTTGCAAACAATTACAGCTAGATCAAACAAAAAGATATGCCTACAAAAATACAACATGAAAAGGGTTAAAAACACTATTGACAGACAACACCCTATGTCTTATCTTATAAACCTTTTCGTGTTGCACTTAAAATTTTCAAGGTGAACAATTAAACTACTGAATACCAAAAGAAGAAACACTAGAAGTACTCTTGCTACAGACTTACTACTTGTAAGGGACTTAGATGATCTTACATGATAACGTACTAGCTAGCTTCCCATGAATCACCTTGCAAATTCACTTGCTAAACAGTCTAATGCTCTAAGATTGCACACTGAAATGAGAGTGCTCTCACGGATTACTAAGCTGACCTCCAGACTGAAACGAGAGCATCACTTTACAAGTATTTTAATAACAAACACCAGAAGCCATGCCATCACCTGTCTTGCCTTGCACGTTTGTCTAATGTAGTGATCCTTATTTCCCCATCACCTTGAGGCCTTCCATACTGTAAGAGGGAGTGATTCTGAAACAAAGAGAATGTATGATTCAGTAGAGCAACAGCAGTAAAACAGCACATTCCAATCTTAGACCACTCCCTCCTTTCACCCCACAAAAGGGCTTTTAAGGTCCATTTAAAAAAAAAAAAAAAAAAAAAGCATCTTTTCCTCATTATCATCAGAACTAATTACTGTAAGCATCAGTCCATTCTATATTTCTTCAAACAGATACGTTTTCTGCATTACAAAAACACCTGAATCACTGTACAAATACAAACATTTAACTACACAAATACATTTAAACACATATAGGCCTCCAGCTTGGATTCACTGGAATTTTACAGAATCCCTGCAGGTATTTCTGTGAATATATCATTCTAGGCCAAGGAAATCATACTTGCATTTGAATTTCACCAAGAGTACTATAATCTCATATGAAATTGGAAAAAAAATTAAGTACTTCATTGTATTTGATCAGAAGTTATTAAAAATTGTATAAATGCAAACTATCACATACCAAATTCTCTATTGATAGTTGAAATTGTCTAATTTCACGGAGTGTTTCATTATCTCTCTTCACTTCATTTACATATTGAGCCAAGTCCTAGAGCATCAACAGGAAAAGGGAAGAAAAAATCCAAAACAGTCCACTTAAGCCAAAGGCAGAATTAAAAATAAATTTGCCAAAGCGTATTAATATGCACGTTTAGTTATTTTAAAATACATACATCTTCCATGTTCAAGAGTTACCGATCTGTATGCCTAGATATAGAAGGAAAAAAGCCTCTGCTTATCTTAAATCATATTTACGACTTTCTTCATTGTATCTGTTCAAACCCAAATCTTGTAGCAAGAGAGAGGAAGACATACTGAGTATTAGAAAAGGGCCAATTTTCTGTATTTTGTTAACGTCCTGTTTTCAAAACTAAAGATAGAAATGTAATTTACACAGCACACTTATGGTCTGAAAAAGCAATCAACAACATCCAATACCTGAGAATAAGACAGAAAGTAAAAAATAGCATATAGTAGAAAACATATGTAATGCTGCTCAAAAGCAGCATGTAAGGTATAAACACGTGTCTGTGTGCTTATTAGGATGGAGAAAAGAAGCTACTGTACAGTAATAGTGCTGTACAGCAGAGGGAAGGTATTACACACATTTTAGGAGGGTTTTAATCGGATATACTACCTGAAGTCACAGGTTGAGATCATTATGGTCCCCCTTACCAGAACATATGTTGTACACATTTCACTAAAGCCTTTAAAAACCTCTGAACATGCTTGAGTAATGGTGACAATTTACTGGGGTTTCTCTGTTTACTGCTAGAGATAAGGAACAAGCAGCAGTGGTAATTGGTGAGGTCAGGGATGCCGAGAGCAGCAGTTAGAAAAGGTATTCTGATCTTCACAACGTGCTTTTACAGTATCCTTCAATATGGTCACAAATTTGGAAGGTGGAAAAATGCTGCATCTTGCGAAGACATTTTTAATCAGAATCCAAGAATAGCTGCAATCATTATGCTGCTTTCCCAAATGACACCAGACAGGATACAGCACATCAGTCTTAAAAGAGTTGGTACAGGAATTAAGTAACCTCCTTCTTGCTGCTAAAAAGAAACCGAGAGCCAGATTTCCTCCCAGAATTTTCTTTCCAGGGTGGCAGTACCACCTTGTTAGCAGGATATTTTTTCCAAAGATTACTTTCAAGCAGACACACCAGGGCGTTTAGAAGCAACACACCTACACTGCACAGTTACTGCTCTGACAGTTTACTAAGAGACAATACAGTAAAATGAGAAGGGAAACAATGTTGTGACCTTAATGAGAGATGCTAATTCCTGTACTGTTATTTACTATTATTGGCTGGTTATCTTCTGCCAGCCAGGGCACAACTGCCACAACCACTCTGAAATGAGGTTTCTTAATCTTATTTTGAGTCCAATCGCCAAAAACAATCACACACACAAAAGGGAAAGAAAAGAGAGGGAAAAAAACAAGTTTGTTTGTTTGTTTTTTTCCTCCTAACCAATTACCAGTAATCAAGATGCATGCATGGGTCGCCACTAGATGGAAGCAATGTTATACCACCCCCATTTCAGGCATCTACCTGGGAGATTATCTTGGTGGCTCTCTCTGCATTCACTCCACAGAACTGAATGACAAAAAGGGGAGCCAAAAACCTCTTTTGTGAGCTAGTCTGTATTCCGGGCATTCACACATTGACATAATAAGACCCAAAAATGTGGAACCCAAAACTAACTTATTCTGACTTCAGCATCTTCTATGAACCATACAGATTACAACAGGAGGCATACCCTTTGCTGTGTTAGCTTCCCCCTCCAAGGGAGGGAAGAAAAACTCAATTTCACCACATGAATTTCACAATTCATGTAGTAAAGTTAAATGAAGCAGAAATTACACTGTGCAGAGGAACACAAGGTAATATTAAGGCAGCACCACTATTCTAGAAACCATTTGTTTGTGCCAAACTTTCAAATGAGGAAGCTCCATTCATAAACACTCTACTTCAGAAAGTTACTGAATTTGTTCAAACACTTCAGCAAAGCTTTCAACTGTATACTTGCCCGAACGTACTCACGAAGTTCACAGCGACTTGAGAAAACATCTATTTGACCTGCTGTGAAGATCATCTCTTCCAGGAAATCAGTTGTGAACTAGCATTTTAACTGCCAACACGGACATAAATACTTCATTGACAGGAATGCTTACCTTCATTGCATCAAGTGCCAGTTTGAGATTTGCCTTCTCCATGGGATCAGTAGTGTGCTTTACCAGCTCCTGTTGACAAGAGTAATTACAGCTTTTTGCCTGTTGTCTGACAGTTTGAACAACAACTGAAGCTATTACTGCTTGCCCCATCCCTCCTAACCACCCAAAGAAACCAAGAAACAGGAAACACAGCCCAAGAATTCACATTTTCTTCTCCATACTGACCACCTATAACTGAGTGGAGACTGCTGCAGAGATAACTAGCAAGGTTTAAGAATGGCATAGCCTAAACACTGATTGTGGTGTTAATGAACAATCTTTTGAAGTTAATTTGGTCTGTGTGTCACTTAGAACTTGCCAATCGGATCATTAAAGCATGTGCATGCTGAAAGCACATGTAAACACGCAAGTTCATCTGCTGACTGCCATACAGCACATAATCCCTTTCCAGTGCACACACCTGTCTGCAGACAAAGATGTATGCTGGCATTAAGATCTCAGAGAAACTGTGCAGCTACTTAAAAGAAGCTACTGTTTCATTGTAACTCAGATAAAGCTGACTCAAAAGACACATTTACATCACATGCAAATGTTTAAAGATTTTTTTAGCTGCCTACCATTTGGATTTTTTTTTTCTGAAGTGAAAAGGTAACCTCTTAGGGAAACAGATTTTTTTTCGTTATAATTTAAGAAAATTTTACATTCTAGGTAACAAAATAACTTGCTAAAATCCTAGAAAAAAAGGAATATGTATTTATACGTCGTATTACATTTCCAACAGAATTACTGTTTTTTTTTTCTTTCAAAGTCTATAAAATATTTCTTGTACAATGCAAACTTATTTTGTGTTATCTCAAACATTAGGACATAGTGACATATTGTACATCATCATTTCATAATATACAGGCTGATAAATTTATGACACAGAGCTAAGTTTTTTAAAAAGCAGTTTTACCATTCATTTTGTTCCAACTTGCTGTTGATCTAAACATTGATGACTTAGAAATATTTCAAAAATTTAATATACAAAATGTATGTTGCTCCACAGAGTCAAAATTATGCTTCACATGCAAGTAGTAGATCTTTTTAAAAGGACATTTTACAAGCATCAGCAGGGTTGACAGTCTAATATAGTAATATATTTCTTTGCAGCTGAACTAATGAGTCTCCTGGCACAGCTATCAAATTAAATTTATAAGACTCTCCACCCTTATTACAGGACTAACTGTGAAAGCTAACGCTTTGTGGGTTATAACAACAAGCATTTCAAAATAAATATGGCTTTATTGTAATTTATGACAGCAAAGAAGCATCTTAAAAGTATTCTGTAAGTATGGTTTCAGCTTCCTTTTTAGGGATAATGGTCCACATTTAAAAGCACAATGATTATAGTTTGGTGCTACTAACCATTTTAAACATACCAAGAATGAAAGGTTCAGATACTAGGGAAACAATTCTGGTGTATTCATCTTTCCCAGATGTGCTTCAGCTCTGAAGAACAATCTCCATAAGGAAATCTGCACTTGACTGGATTTTATTTCATAGCAAATAAGCCTCGGATCTACGGAAATGTCAGCCACCTCCCCTGGATAAAGGTTTTTAGCTCTCATTCTTATAAACCACTGATCATAAACAAATCACTGTTTTGTTCTCAGTCCCTTAAAACTCAAAAAAATATATATACATATGTTTACATACACATACCTGGAGCAGTAGGTGATATTTCAGTACTCTTTGCATTGGAACCACTAAAAGATCCCGCAACGTAAATTTCCCATTATTGGCCCTCTTGGAACATTCCTAGTTCAAAGCACATTAACAGATTAAAGATTTGAGTTATATCAACTCCATATACATTTATTTATATGTATATAGATGATAAATAACATGTATTCAAATGACATATATAGTAATTCCAAGTGATACACTGGCCAACCAACTGTAGTAAACTTGAAATAAAGAACATCAACATACTGGAATAGTTGATATGGCAATAAAAGCTAAACTAAGAAATACTGTGTCTATGCATTTGTTCTTAGGTATTTCAAGAACATGAGAAAGGCTATGGAATAAACATCGTGACAGAAATTAAGCATTCAATTGAACTAAAAAAAGACATTGCTTATCAGCACAGCAAAGCAGGCAAGCACTGCATCCATCTTCAAAAAAGCAAAAGAGAATTTTAGAAGCTACAGGCCAGCCAGCCTCCCTTCAGGCCTCAAAAAGTTATGGATCAAGTGCTCTTGGAAGCCATTTCTAGGCACACAAAGAAGAAAGTACCTGGGAACATCCAGCACCAACCTGCTACAGGTAAGTCAACACTTGATCTACCTCATAGCTTTCTGTGATGAAATGGCTACATCTGTGAGTGGATGGGGAGAGTCTACCTCAACTTTTCCAAGGCTTTTAGCATCATCTCCCAAAGCACCCTAATATATCCAAGCTGGTGTGTTATGGTTCGGATGAACCAACTACTACATGCATGGAAAAACTAGCAAGATTATGAGGCTTGACGAGCCCACACAACCTGGGGGACAGCTGCAAGTACAGCTCCTTGAGCCTCTGTCCTGGAATCCCTCCCAGTTAATATCTTTAGCAATGATGTGAAAGAGGACAGGGAGGATATCCACAGCACGTCCACAGATAACACCAGATTGGAGGTGCAGGTGATGCTCCTCAGGACACGCCCAACAGGAATCTCATGATGCCAACAAGAAAAAAGTAGTGTCCTGCACCTGGGACACACCAGCCAAGGACACATCAACCCTAAGGGCTGGCCAGTAGCCCTGCTGGCAAGGACGTGATGTTCTTGGTAGGTAGCAAGCCCTGCGATGCTGTGGGACTGGGGCTTATTTGGCCTGGAGGTCCCTCCCACCACGGGCCTTCCTGTGATTCTATGTTCTCAGCAGAGATATCACAAACAGAAGGTTACTGTTTCCTGAAAAGCATCCTAACCCTACTGCTGTCGGGGCAAAACACGTTCACTTCTTCTTTTCAGGATGCCAGACTCTGCATAGCTAACGCATTCATTTGATCAGAGACTCCAGGAAATGAAAAGAGAAGAGAAAAGCACACACTCACGTATCAGTCTAGCCAGTTTTAATTAACACGGTTTTTGACTTGGATGAAAGCAGAGCATATTCATCAAAACACGTGTAATACATACACACAAGAAAATACTGATACCTCTAACTTCAGTTTAACATCTTCTTTTGTCTTCGAGATGTTGTCTAAGCATGATATGGCTATCTCCACTTGACTGCAGTACTGTCCATAAATAACCAATCTAAACCAAAGCAGGAGATAAAGAATAAAGGGAACGTTTGTTATTTAAGGACAAGCCTTGACCATTTTTCACAAATTGGTAACAACCCACCTTTCAATGGAAACAGTGCCTAAATATGCAAGAATCAGGTTTAGCTAGATTTCAATGGGCAACTTGAACATAAGGACAAATACGCAGAAAAAAATAAAATTTTAAGCTAACTTCAAAATACTGTAAAATCATAGCAATTTCCTTTAACTTTCACAAGTGGCTGTTGTGATAAACGCAGGACTCATTACAGGACCAACAGTCTGTACGTACAAAACTGTAGATTTCCAAGACTGTAGCTAACAAATTTTGTTAGAGGCTCAACAGGATTAATTGAATCTTCCCTTAAAAGAATCTAAAGGTTACTCAAACTGCACCATCTCCAACAGTTTCCACCAGGTAACACATCCTGTGAACCTTCTGATCCAAGTAACAGTTCATGTAAGTTCAAGACATATTCAGTAGTTGTCAACAGCACTTGTACTTCTCAAAAGAGCCTGTTTTTATTACAGAAGTTTCTTGCCCCTGCTTGAAGTGTTTCTGCTAGTCTCCCCGCAGACTGCTATTTCCTTTCACTTTTTCCATGTTTCTTCAGGTGGTTGTTCCTGTATACTTCATTTTTGGGGGATTCCCATGACTTTCCACTGGCATCTCCTAAATTTCTTTTTCCCCGATGTAATCTTTACCATTCATCTTTTGTTCTTGCTACAGAACTAGAACAACGACACTGATGTAACACCACTTCTGGTTACTTTTAGTAACTATGTGGTAAGACACCAGGCCTACCTCCAACTGCTTCCCTTTTGCAAAATAAATATGAGCTTGAGGTTTCTTCTTGGTGTCCTTTGTTCCCCTTTTAGCACACATCTCACAGCTGCTTTTCAAAAATAAGCATTTTCCAGAACAACTCCTTGTTCCCTAATACCCTCCTACTGCAGCTGAAAGTCTAACAGCCTGGGAAATAACTACATGCATGTCCTGCTCTGACACAAAAGCTGAGATACAGAGCCTCCAAAGGCCAGATTGTTTATGTGCAGCCTGGGACACCCTCCTTCCTCAGAAAACAACTCTCCTGTCTAGCGTTTTCCAGATGATGCTGCCCAGTTCTTCACAAGCTCATTATTATTCCAACAGCTCTTCTTCCCCATCACCCTCAAGCAAGTCCAATTAGCTCCCACTGGTCTTTTGCACTCTGGTCCCAGAAGAAACTCATTTTTAACCATAACCCAAGGGTTACTTCACAGTAAACCAGCACTATAGCTCGCAGTACAGCTTTTCAGCTAAGTATTACAGGCATACCACTTCATCATACAGCCCAACAGCTGTTCAGCACTGGCAAAAAAAAGAATTGAAAAAGTGGGTAAAAAAAATGATAACTACCCTACAGGGCACGGCACGCTCCCACGGCTATCTTATCAGTCTGACTGTTTTTCACAGTTTTAAGGTAAAGCACATCTACTTTACCATCACACATTTGACTGCAGGTCACAGTAAGACCCTAGTCTCTTCTCTCCTTTCACACCTGCCTCATCTTCTTTCAAGTTACCACCTCTTCTGTTTTCTTTAACCTGAAATGGCTTTAATATACATTTTCATTTTATTTTGCCCATTTTATAACATTTTACCTGTTAAACAATACAGGTGCATGCTATAAAATATCTAGGGTTATTTGCATGGGGAAAAAAGCACTGTGCAACAAGTCAACCCGACCATCAATCTGACCTACCGAGTCCCACCACTGAACAACATCATTTAGTGCCACATCCACACGTCTCTAATATCTCCAGGGATGGGAACTCCCCCACTTCCCTGGGCAGCCCATTCCAATGCCTGACCACCCTTCTCCATCAATAAATTCTTCATGTTCAATCTAAATCTCCGCTGGCACAACTTGAGAGGGTAAGTATGTCATTTGACATAATGGTCAAAACTGCGTGTAAAAAGAAAAAAAGGAAAGCTCATTGAGCAATAAGTTACATTTTGACTTCAGGACTAACACAAAATACTAGCTTGGTAAGTATCCCAGATATTTAATTCAATTCTGTTTTAGAAACATTCAAATAAAAATATAGTAAAATGATTTAATGGATTAGACACTGATTATCACAGTTAGTAAGATTAGTGCATAATCCTTACCTTTCCTTGTAGTTAATAAAAATTTGATACAGGTTCTGGTCATTTTTGTTAATAATAGCATCATTGATGTCCTGTGTTAGACTCCTGTGAATTTTCACCAAATCCTTAAAAACAACGAGGAGAGAAATGTATTTTAAAAAATAGAACAACTAAAGCTTTGAATATAAAAATAAATGGCTTTGTGTTAGATCCATTAATTGAATAAATTGGTAAACAGATCATTTGAGATTAGAACCTAATTTCAAGGTTTGCCACATCTTCCATATAGGGAAACTAGAAAAACTCAACTCCAAGAACTACCTATTAAAGACTAATTTATTCTAGCTTGGAACATGCACTGTTAATTCATCTTCATTTTATAATGATAATTTTAAAATTAAGCAAGTCAAGTAAATGCTTTAGTGACAAGATAAAGTAATGATTCATGTCCCTGAGCTGTGAAAAATTAGTTTTGTACATTACATTGGTCAATTAGTGATGTTCTAATGCTAAGTTAACTGCAATCATAATGAGTTTCCCAATACAGCAAGTAACTAATGGCTGAGAGAAAGGCAAGAACACTGCAAAAAATTTTCTCCCTAAGCACGGTAGAAGAGTTCACTATCATAAAAATCTGTATGCTACTGTAGATTACATCATCCTTAATACTATGTGGATACTGTCAGAGAAGTCACAAGAAAGAAAGTCAAAACAGGTTAAGAAGTTCTGAAATCAGAATAATTAAGTGGCATGAAAGCCAATGCAATTAAAAATAAAGGAGGATTAAAAAAAAACTAAAAACAGTTAATGCAGTAAATGATACATAACAAGAACACACAACAGTGAGTTCTGAATAAAGTGAAAGCATTTCACTTCACACTGATGTCAACTGTGAGTACGTATAAGGTCAATCACAACATCACAGTTGAGGTAGCAGAAACTAAAAACCAATCACATTCAGTTGCCAGCAATTGTACAGCCGTATCCCTCATAACCTTACGTTGCAGCATACAAAAATGTTATCACAGAAACGCTTCCAGACGAATATATTACAACAGCACATTTTTTCAGGAGTGCACAGGGACTCAGCTAAGCAATGGCCATGAAATATAAATGTTAGAAGCTCAAAGACGTTTTGTTCCTATATCTACACTGAAAATATTTAACTTTTAAAATTAAACCAATGTTAACATCATTAGAAGTTAATGAAAGCATCAGTACTTCAGTATGTTATAAATACTTCCCTCTCTCTCCCTCGGTAAGTCTGCATATGTCTCAATTCAAATTCATGCAGAGACATATATATAAATGCTTCTATTACAGAGAGATGGATATGCACAGGTAACGCACAAGTACAGAGCTGTACACACGTTTTATAGGACAAATCTTCCAATTCTGAGCCCTGATGAAAAGCACTCACTTTAGAGCAGTGAGTTTTGGTGGTTTTGTTTTTATCCTTAAAAATAAAGTACCTTCTGACACCAGCAGATAATTTTATCCAGCAAGCATCTCTCACAGTCTATATAAGGAACACAGCACCACCCTAAAGTACCAATCCTTAATTTGAAGGTTGTAAGGTACAACCTTTAAACAGAAGCAAATCCGTCCTGTTCTGAGACCACCACCTCTGCTCTCCACATCACAGTTTGCTGTAGAGCTCTGTAACAGCTATTTTTACTCTAAAACAAGCTTCCACTGCCCTCCAGCCTTCCTGCTGAGGAACTGCTGCAGAGATAAGGTCTGAGCACAGAAAGCACTCGCACGTGGTTTTGGCTTAGGCAAGCCCTACGTTTAAGGTTGTTAGGTGCCTATGAAATGTTACTGGAGTTAGAAATAACCACGGTCTTGTAAGAGCAGAATACTTAATCATGATAATGAAAAGTAAAACAACCTGCATACAGCCATTTACATCTTCCTAATTTCATATGAACAGCTTTTGACCTTTTTCCTCCTCTCATCTGATTCCCTGACACTTCTTTAAGGAGCAGCGAGTAGGCTGACCTTTCGGTGTGTGTGTGCAATGCATAAGCCCCCTTTTTTTTTTTTTTACATCCCAGTGCGGTGCAGCATATCACATTGGCTAGCTTTGTGGCTTTCTGAAGCCTTAGCAAAGAGATTTACAAGAAGTTAGGTAGGCTGCAACAGGGCTTCATTTACAATAAATAGGAAAAAACATTAGCGTAGGATGGAATGTCAATTTGGTTTTGAAAGCAAAGGGTTCTCTAAAGGCAGCTGACTGACATACTCGAAGAAAACAAGTAGGTTACTAATAGCCATGGCAGTATTTTGGACTAGCATTAAAAGAGGAGGAATTTTTAGCAGTTCAGGTTTGTGGCAAAAAACTTTAACACAGGAACAAATACAGCAAGATGTCAGGTACCATCCTGTAATTCATCAGTTTAACAACTGTCATAATTTAGCTGCTGTCAGGTTGATGTTAGCACAGCAATTAAAAACATTTTTGCAGTCCGGATTCCACTGAATAAAAATCCCCAGCACCCCCTCCCACATCCCAGCAAGGCTGCAGGATATGCCAGAGACAGCCAACACAAAGATGATCTTTTACAGGCGATAAAGGTTTGATGTGGTCTGTGGGCCTCACTTTGGGGATCCTTCCTTTACAGTCTGCCTCATAAAAGAACAGTCCTTTCATTTGTCTGTGTTAAGAGAAGCTTCAGACCGTGTCTGATGTCTTCCTTTCAAGTCAGATAAAGGAAAGATATCTGCTGGATACTTATATGAACTATAAAAAAGGTATGTAAAAATTGTCACACTATTGTGAGTAGGCCAGAAATAAGTGGGACAAAGTAATAATCACAGGAAACCTTTCAGATTTCAGTCAAGATATCTCCTATATACTTCACAGAGGATTTGCTTATCCTGTCCAGTTCCAGATTCAGAATCCAGAATTAAGTTATCTTAACTTTAAAACAGCTTCAATGATGACAGATCCAGGCTAGGTACAAGGATTTGCAGAGTACCTACAGAAATCCTATTGAAAGTACTCTGCAACATCCGGTGGTAGGCAATCTAATAGTCAAAGCTTCGTACAGTCACAAAAATACTGGCATGTTTTAGAAGTCAACCCATCTTCTATAAATTATCCTCTACAAGACAAAAATACTGCAACTTTTAACCACTCGCTATCGGGTACTATATTACTGTTCTCTTGGCCTATTCTGTGAAACAGGAAAAAATATTTTGCATATGCTTTTTGAAGTAACCTAACAGCTACAAAATGTATTTTGCACTGTTTCAAATAATCAGTTTATGCCGTAACATGTAACACTAACGTGATCAGATAAGCATCTTATAACTCTTCTTTAAATGTGTAATTACTCACAGGAATGTTGATGAAAACAGTATCAAACTCTGATGCTGACAGAAACCTTTTCAATGGCACCATGAAAAACTGCAAGGGAAAAACATACATACATACATTGGCTATGTTGTTACATATTCTAGAATGCTATAGAAACACATATGCAACGATACCGCAAGTTAGTAGTATCTTACTTTCTCTATTGATTCCAGAGTTTCCGTGTATTTCTCTTCAGTTTGTTTTATTTCAGCGAGACAACAGCTTCTTATATCATTTTCAGTGTATTTCTGCAATTACAATGAAGTCAAATACTTACAAATACAAGTCGAATACATTAACAGGCACCTAATGGATAACAAATGTATTTATTTGTTTAAAATTAAGCAATTAGGATAACTGCTTCCTGAAATTTTCTGAGTACTGCAGCCTCCAAAGATGATAGTAATAACCAAGAATATTTTAATGTTCAATTAGCTGATGACTTGAAGAGTTTTACTAAAATTCCACATCAAAGGAATATTATGAAAAGTTAATGTTTAGACAGAGAGCTCAGCTGTCTGCATATACTTCAGAAATTGAAACATAAGGTCGCATTTAACTTACATCCAGACTAAGAAATCTTATTTAAAATACTGAGCAGTTAGTAGTTCTTTTAAACTTAATGGGACTAACTCCTGTAAGTAACTTTACATTATAGAAATGTTCAGGGTAATCCCTGCGCTCATTTACAGTTTTTCCCTTCTAGTTTTCAAGGGGAGCTTTCTCTTCAGACACAATGTGAGCGTGCCTTCGAACCAGGAAACAGAGACCTCTAAGTCCAGCTCTTGCATGTCTATGTGCTTGTCTTGAATGAGACTGGGATTTTTCTGTGTAAATCAGACTGATAGGAAATTCAAGTAATTACCAGCACAGGATACCACAAAAGTAGTTTACAAGCACTCTTACTGAAGTTCAGATTTACAGCAATACAGCTTCAGTAACTTGTAAATCTCATTTCCAGTAAAAAAATTAGATATCTTGAAGCAGGTATGGAAGCATTCATGTCACGCAAGCCTTAAAAATACCTGGAGACAAACAGGTCTGCCTCGAGACCTGACACAGCACAGACCTGACCTGTCTCAGAAGTAATAATTGAACCAAAATGTTTTCTCAAAAAAAAAAAAAAAAAAGAAAAAACAATGGCATAACAAGTAATAGCAATGTGACATCCTTCCTGAAGCCTAACTACCAGTTACAACATCCTTCCAAGCTGCAAGAAAGCAGGTGCCTTTCTTACCTTTTCTCACCATGTGTAGGGATGGGAATCCACACCCTACATAGAAGAGACCTGAAGACCTGCTATTACTCACGCACAAAGGAAGTCAGAAAGAATTTAACAATTTAATATTACAGTCCTTTCCACACCAAAAGACTTTAAACATTTGAGCAAATGACTTTCTCTTCCAGCAATGGCAAAACTTCTGGACTATGAAATAATAAAAATTATCTCTTAAAATGGCGAAGAGCTATAGTCCTTTCACTCCCTCTCTGCACTGTCAGCCAATTTGAGCACATCATGGCAAATAGCTAAACACTATTAAACTGCCCATCAACCCCACACAGCTCGCCTGATATTTGGCTACCAATGAAGAGAAGGAAATATATGTTAGCTCCATACCAATTATCGAGTCATACAGGCACATGAAGTTTCGCCTGGTAATTCTTGCTATTCCATTTGCTATTTTGACTTGTCTCCTTTACCCTTCTGGGCTTGTCTCTGTGACTCTACAAGTAACTCCTGCAACTTGAACATGCTCCTCGCTCTACCAGGTGCCGTGTTCTCTCTCAAATTAATCTTTGAAACTGAACTGTTGCAGTTATCAGTTTTCCCACACCAAACAAGTGCTGTCCTTATTGGACGGATATAGAAATAACCATTTTGTACAAAATAAAAAAGCAGTCCATCATTACTACCAGAAACATACTTCATGAGCATTCTCTGATTAACCACATCTCAAAAGCTATCATTTATTTATTCCCAAATTCTTTGGTAAGGCAAGGGTGGGGGGGGGGGGTTATAGTTCCAGTTAAACGATCTCAATCAAGTTCTGGAACTTGACACTACCGAGGCTTCCAGTTATTTCTCACCTTCACCCTTGCAGTATTTGCATCAATACAAAATTCATTATACCCAAAAGGAGCATACATCCATTTGCAAAATGTGGGTATTTGTTGTTCAACAACTCACATGAGAAATGCAAACAAAATCCTAGGATTCCACTTAAAAGGACTGACTTTGGTTCAGACCTAACCTGAACAGGTCATCCCCATATGTACTTGTGGCAGAAATTAACACACCAATTTTCTATTCACACCACAAACTTCTCGAATTTGAATGTAGTAAATCAAAGGTGAAAGGAAAAAATTGTGCTAACAGCAGTACAAGTGAAAGGCAAAAAATGCCTTTGAAGGTCATTTACTGCCAAAGAAAGTATAAGGAACAGTTTGCTTTGGAAGATAACAGTGATAAATCAAGGATGAGGGAGATGCAGAGCATTTTGGCTGCTATTATGGACTTGTAAAAGTTTGGGGTTATTCTAAAGATGTACTTGAAGACTGTCCTGTGCTTATCTTTTTCATATGCAAGAAATTCTTGCATAGGATTCAAATGAATGAACTGCTCTAAATCATGTTAGCATGCAGTACATTTAAAAACCTGAGATGAAGTTATCACAGACCAGAAATAATTACCACACTCGAGAAAGCTGCCAGAGCAAATCAATTTTAACATCTCCATTCCTCATATGTTGTGCAAAAATATTTAGCTGTACCATGTTTTCATTTTTCATCTACTTCCTATTAGAAACAAATACAAGTCTGTTCAATCTGAAGTATCTAGGCTAAGATGCAACCCAATTAGAGCATGAAAGTTCTGATTTCTATATAATAATTTGCTAGAAACACAGATAGGCAAGAGTAACATTTGTCACAGGGGAGAAAGAATCCAAGTGTACAAACTGCCAACTGTCAGACATGACCAACTGTAGAAAAAACCCACACCCACTACGCAAAATCCAAATCTTACTGCCATCGAGCTTCAGTATAAAATAAAAACAACATCATAGTAAACATTTCCTGCAATTCAAACAGTTCTCTAAAACATCGTACTTGCAAGTGAATGCGACTTCATTAGATCCATTTTTTTTCAGCTCTATTTTTATTTGGCTTTCATTGAAAAGCCTCAAATTTTGCAATTAAATAGAATTCAGCAAAACGTGAAAAACTAACACGTTTCCCTTATCCTTGATTTATGTTCAGTAGTTGAAGGATACTGTATTAGCACAAAAACAGACTTGAAAACATTTTATACTCAAAACTATCCTATTATTACAATAGAGATGAAAACAAGCCAGTGCTCTTCCCAAACTTGTTTTTGTTTTGTTTTTAAAACAGATAGCAGTAACTGTAAAAGCACAAAATCCAAATTGCATTAGCCATCTTCTATACTTGTATTGAAAGGATACACAAAGAGGAAAAAAAAAAAAAAAAAGTAAGATCTTGAGAATTTTTCACTTCTTCAGGTAACTATATTAAAGAAAAGCTATTTGGAAAACCAAAAGCAAGCTTCCAATATAAGGAAACATGAAGCAGAGTATGAAGGAGAAAGAAAAAGATCTGAAGTACTGTAAAAAGCACATATTGCCATGGACACAGACTAACATTTCCCAGATCAGAAAGAAGAAAGTACATCTCTGAGGAAGGGCAGACAACAGCATTAGAGCTTCCCTCAATTAGGGCGTACATTTCATTGCTCAAGTTTAGATTTTTTTATTATTTTTTTTTTATGACAGTCTGGAAAACAAAGAAGCTACCATTCCCAGTAAAGCCAATCTGATTATCAACAAAAGCATGTGGTTGAATAAACATGTCATGCTGGTATGAAACAATTACCAGTTGTCATTTTTTAAGATTAGTCATCCGAATCACGGCTGAAACAACAGTGTTTCACGCCATCATATCTTTTTTTTTTTTTTTTTTTTTCTTTTTTTTTTAAAGTAAAACACTTTAAAGACACTTAAAGAAGTAAGCAGTTAATGTAACTGGTCTTAATTGAAGTATCTGGTAAATCTTACTATTCATAACGGCAATCTTACAATAAGTCACTTCCAGTAAGAAGTTACATTTCTTTCAAAAAATTGCCATAGTTACTGTTCAGGCCTTTGCAAAAAGAGACTGCAATGTAGGAGATAATGCACTGCACATTACAGCTCCATATACAGCTAAGCATGAGCAAAGTTTCAGTAAAACTAGCTATGAAGAGGTAATTTCACACGTCAAACTTAAAAAAATAAAACTACTGTTGTTCAAAATAGCTAGGAATTTGAAAACATACAGGTTGTTGTGCTGCTTCATCTTTCATTAGGTCTTCATAAACCTCTCCGCCTTCATCTTCTCCATAGACACAGTCGTACAGCTCCTCATCTTCATCAACACCCGTTTCACTGAAAAAGAAAATAATTTGAAAAAGGAAAAGCAGCTGTGCAGCACAGGCTAATTACCATGTCAGCTCTGCAAGGGAACATTTCTTATAGGAAAATTTCTACAGTAAACAGATTAATTAATAAAATTATCTAATGAAAAGAATCCATTACAATAAATTAAGTCCATTAATTGTCTTTTCTCAATGCATTTAAAATATGATTGTATGAAATCAACACAACACTGAAGACTGAATCAATTTATAACTGCACAGAAGCTCAACCAGGCACGAAAAGCAGTTTGTCAGGACAGTTTTGTCAGGAGGTACCACCCAACTACACTCTCAGCTTCATCCCTTTTCCCACCACATCCAGAGGCAAGGAGCAGCCTCTCCTGACTGCCTGGCATCCTGCCACAATGTGGGACAGTGGCACAGCAGCCCTCCTGCCTAGAGAAAAAATTACCTGGGCTAAAATGCACGCTGTGGAGCAAGCAGCTGAGAGCCTGCACCTCCGTGCCATAACCTAGTGCTTTTTATCATCACATAGCAGCCTTCAGCTACCCAAAATTAAAAGCAACCTTTCAAATTGAAAAATCAGTTTAACAAAAGAGGGTAATCAGAAGCAGTGTTCTTCTATTACACAGACTACAGAAATACCTCAGCATGAAAATCAATTCCCAACTCTACCCTCAGCTAATTCAGCTTCATTAGAGTCAGTCCTGTAGGAGTTTTGCCTACTTCATACTAAGACTGTACCTACTCCATAAAATGTCCTGTCCCCATATTTCTTACAGTATTTCTACAAAAAAAAGATACTCCAGGTAGTCTGGTCATAGTAATACAGAAAATCGATCAGATGTGCAGCTAATTTGGGGATTTTTTTGTTGCTTTAAAAGAACATTGAAATCCTTCAGAGTGAAAAAAAAAAAAAAATCAGGATTGGATCACTCAGATGCAAAGCTAGAATTAGGAAGGATGACCATTTCTGTTGGCGGATGGTCGGTGCTCAAGTACATCAGAAGCTCTGCTGGCAGAGACCCGTGATTTCGAACGAGTCAACATAAATCAGAATTGGTACCAACGCAGCTTCCACTCAGACAACTCAAATTCTAGACCAAATCATCACGTCTGTGGTCAGGGTAATAAACACAAACTAAGCAAGTTCCTTATTTCTCATCAAATACATCATGAATGTGTTTTCTTTTTTTCCATAAAGGACATCTGGAGGATAATAAAATAGCATTGGAAGCTCCAATGAACAGAATGATAAAAAATACTGACAGGATCCAACAGAGATACTGCACACACCCCTTCCTTTTCCAAGGGATACCATGCCCTTGGCACCCAGGTGCTCCAGGTTGGCCTGGCATTGCAGCGTACAGCAGTGATGAAGGTGCACTAGCATTTCCCATTAAGCATCAGCAGCTGTTTTAGATGCAGCACAGACATACTCCATTTTACCACATACGCTCTGGAGAACAAAAGCTGGTAAAAAGGTCAAAAGGGGATAGAAACATTTAACCATTACAGCCCTGATGGAAGGCCTTAGATCCATTCTAAATTCCTTAGACACCATTTAGACTCAGAGACAACTATTTCCGTCAAATACACTTCACTAATTAAGTGAAACTAAAAAAAAAAAAAAAATGTAGACCACTTGCATCATTCACTAGCACTTATTTCTTTTTATGAAGAGGGTACCTCTTCCACAATTGTGACAGCCTGTAAGTATCAAACTTCAGCAAGACATACTTGTTATTGATTAAAAAGATGACCTACCTATCTAAATTTCTTTGGTATTACCTGTTGATTTTTTTTTTTTTTTTTTTTAATGAAAGACCACCTCAGTAGCGAATTTGTATACCTATTTAAGAACTGTTAAAAATATTTGCTGATAATACTAACACCACCACATCTAATAATTGAGGACATCACTGGAAGGTAGATGCTACACTTTTAGCTACACCAAGTGAAAAGCAGCTGAGACAGCCAGTCAGCTGCAAGAGAGGAGAACTTTTTGTAGAGGTGGTAGGTCAACTAACACAGAGTGTGGTGGGGTTTTCCCTTTCCCAGAAAAGAAAGGAAACCATGGTGTGACCAGCAGCTACTTCACAACATCACAGCAAGCAACATACTGTGTGGAAAGAGAGAGAGACCAGTGATTTGAGCACTAGTGAACTTTGAGTTTTGGGACAGTATGCACTAACAGTGTGCTTATCCATCACGATTCCTAACAGATCTTTAAAGGTGCTAGCTAATGCTATACAGAATGTTCACGTCTATCTCATGTGTGCCTCAAATCCAATAAAAAAAATCGGCAATTAATAATCTTGCAAGCACTTACCCAAAAAGTCAAATGCATTTATACAGAGAATTTCATTGCCTTTTTTTTTTTTTTTTTTTTCCCAAGATCAAGACCTTTTCCTTGGGTTCCTTACAACTGAGGATTGTATGAAAGCATTCTCACAGTTCAGACAAATTATTGAAACACAAATTCACGATTCACTTTGTTACCAGAACCCTCCATAAAACATGCTTCTTTATATATACAAATTTATCACAATCATTCAGATAAGCCTTCATCATTAGTTCTTCCTGGTCATCATAACGACTAACCAAATGTTTTTAAAAGAAATAAATTCCCCATTCTCATCAAAACTGTTCTACAACACCATTAAAACAGTGTGCAACTGAAAAAAAAAATCTTTCATTTAACTAAATTATTTATGACATACTCTATTAAATCCGGAAGACCTTTGTAGACATCTTCATCATCAACACTTTCTTCCGTAGGGAAAGGTCTATAGAAAGAAAAATATTTTAAGTTATAGACAGCATTTGTCTAGTGGCAAAGCGGTTCTGGTCTGGTTTCTAATATTTTCACACAGATTACTGTTAAGGTTACCATGTTATATATTGTTTTCTTTCTCTGATGGGCAGTAAACATATATATTTAGTCTTGGTTGTATGTATTGATACTTGATAAAAACCTTACTGCATAGTGGGGTTATATATCATCACTAACACATATTATTGACAGTTTTTACTGTGAATTCTGAATTTTTAACGTAGTAAGTGGATTACAGGACTGGCTGGAAACTGGGAGTAAGAGGAGTTGTTTTGTTTTAGAAACACCATCCATTCACATATAAGATTACTGAATCAAAGCACTCAAAAAGGATGGAGAATCCCCAAGTTAAAGCATGCATTCTTTCACCTTCTCTCACAGCCCGTGTTTACATTCATGAGGTTAGGTTTAGTTGCATTTGTCTGTTGTTTTTTTGTTGTTGTTGTTTGGTTGTGTTTGTTCTTGTTTGTTTTGAAAACAACAATTGCACCAACTGGGCAGCTTTGCTGTTTTCTATAATGCAGAAACAGGAAAAAGTCCATTCTTCCTTCACACTGATTATGAGTCCAACTTACAATCCACGGCACAATTATCGGACGGGTTCTGTAATAGTAACTGCTTATTTGTCTACGCCATGTTTCATCACGAGAAGGCTTCAGGCACTTCAGTAAATGTACCAGAAACAGAAGATAACCTTCAGAGCTTTCATGTATCATCCACTTCCAGATAAACTGGGAGACAGCTTTCTACTTCTTTTGCCTGAACATCCCAACTCTTGTTAAAATGCTTAGTCTACCTATATGGCCTCCAACAGCTACTCGAAGGAACACCATGCAAGAGGCATTATTCCCACCACTCACTAGGCCAACAACATACCTTATTCCTGTTGCTATTGCAATAGGTGTGCGGGAAAGTTTTGAGAGTGTTTCTATAACCTGAAAAAAAAAAAAGAAAGAAAAACTGTGATAAGTTCTAAGAATGAAAGCATTAAAATAATCCTATTTTGATCACAGCAAATGATACAGGTAGACACAAATTCTGGCCGTGCCACATACTGAGTGCTGACTTGCACAAATTTCCCATGATGTGGTCTTCGGTTCTTGTGTATTGATGGAGGTAATGGGAGCACAAAGAAAGCACAGGTAAATTTCTTATTTACAAGTTTCAGCACAAGTTAAAAACAATTAAATCAGACTTAAAATAAGGTCATGAGGTAGTTTTAAGTTGGACCTGGATGTAATTGTAATCAGATTTTCTTGCATACTGCTCTGAAGGTTTTTTTAATCTAGTTTTCATTAGAACTTTTCCAAACGCTGACCAGAAGAGGGAGCCAAATGACAAATGAAAGCGGCGTTTTCAGGACTTGCTGGCAAAGTAAAGGTCATCTTTATTAGACAAATAGGAAAAGAAGCTACGAATTTGAACTCATAAGCTTTTTTTGAATTTTAGCCGATAGCATCAGTCTAGGAGATCCCGTTCTAAGATAATCCTTCACATAAGGACCCAAGGTTATGTACAATAGAAGGAGAACATTAGGGAGGGTAGAGGAGAGCATTTGGTCACGTACACGTAGAGATTTTGTTGTCAGTACAAGAACCAACTAGTACCCTACCTAGCACATCCTCTATGTCACAAATGATTTCCTCTTTTTTTTTTTTTTTTTTTTTTTTGAGCACTTTCAGATTGGCAAGTCTTATTTGCAAGAGAAAGGGGAAAAAAAAAAAAAAAAAAAAAAAAAAAAAAAGAAGCCAAAATGACCCAGTAGCAATTTCCATACCCGCAGCAACAACGTCCCCAGAACTTCCCAAGAGTTTCAGGATGGGTCTTTACAACTTCAAATTCTCAAACTGAAGTAAAATTTCCTGAGAAAGTTTGTACCAGTAGGATTAAAATTCAGGTATAGCAATGACTGTGCCATGGACATTGTGAATAAAGTTTAAAATTAAAATCATTTATTTTTGAAGTTCTAATTACAAGACTAGACTGATCATAAAGCTCACAGAGTTAAAAGTACATCTCTCAGAGGGAGGACAATGAGATGTTCACACAGGAAAATGACAAAGTAAAACCACACAAAAGAATTGCAAACTACAGAGCCTAAATGGAAGTAGAAATGCTTCCAAAGTGAATCAAGTTTCATTTGTTAAAAAACAATTTCAAAAGTGAAATAGGTTATACTGCCCCAGTTGAAGACGTGTTTGGGGTTCGTTTAAGTTACTGTAAAAGTTTACACTGTGGAAAACCTGGTTTTGTTTAATAGAAAAGGCAAAAAAAATTTAATACAAATAAATCTGTCATGTACGTAATTAAAGGTTCAGGCATTGTAATTCTCCTAAAAAATAAATATTACAATATAAACTAGACAAAAGTTTTCAAAATTCAAGAGAATAAAAACCTTAAAATTATTTTACATTAGCCAAAAGGTCAGAAAGGAAAAAGATTTTTAAAATATATTGCTTATTTAAAGCAGGTGAGTTGTGGTTTATATACAAAGGAACGACCTGCCTCCACAAATCTGACTGTCTCAGCACTGACCCGGGCAAGGAATGCTGAGTTGTACGAGACAAGGCTCTACGGGAAGTTCACTGGAAATTCAATAGCTGACAAGGTGATCTCTCCTGACAGATGGGTGAATATTGACTGGCAAAATAACAGGAAAAGAGGTTTAATGATTATTGAAAAAAGAGAGAGGCAAGTCTGGTGAACTAAATATCCCTTTCCTGTTTCAACGTGTTATTTCTCAGCACACACAACATCAAACTACTACACCCACGCAAACCCTTTTCCTTAAAGGGATTCTCGCTTATCTAGTGTAATCACTCCAAAGTATGGCTTACTCTTTATAACTAGTTATGGTTGTTTGAAGAACATAGAATGAAAATCTGGACAAAAATATGAATTTTATTAAGGTACTAGCAAATGGTATTCCCAAATTTACTGCCAAATTGTATTTTGCAGCTATCGATACAACAGAAACAAAAGCAAGTGTTAGAAATAGTGAGGAAAAGATTTTCAGGAACCAATGTAAAATCTCCCTAAAGAAAAAAACACAAAGCTGAAGAAGCCAGAGAAGTGTTTAAAGGAACATGCTGAAAAGGAACCATAACGAGAGAAAACGGAAGGCAACCAGTCATTTTCACTGCTCCGGGAAGAGAGAGGGTCTGGCATTCCAGGAAGAGAAAACTCATGTGACAGAAAGCCAAAAAGCAGATTTCTATCAAAATCCAAAAAACAGATAACCCATTAACAAGGAAATGGACATCACTGCAACAGCTGTCAATATCTCAACAGAAATACTGTGTTGTGCAGAAGTAGGTGATGAAGAGCGGTCACACTAGCATCATAAAAGAAAACACTGGGCAGAGGCTGCCCAGTTTCTACCCAGTTTTCTTAATTGTTTTCTACCTGAAAACAATTTTCTACCTGAAAACAATTAAGAACCAAAAACCATTAACCACACAATGTTTTTAAGGTTAAAATACCTGAAAACAGATTCAACTTCTACAAAATACAAATTGATGCTTGCTCATTGAACACCCCTATTAAAGCACAACTTAAAACTTCACTGTCTGTAAATATTATGGTTTCTACTGAAGGATTTTGTTGTTGCTGGGTTTTGTTTGTGTGTGGGTTTTGTTTTAAAAGCATTCTTAGAAAATGTCAGGATACACACCACAATTGTGCAAACAAATACATGAAACTAACACTTCTGGTCACACTAGAATTGATTTACCATCACATGTGTAAATTCATTTGCTTCAACATTTTGTAGGGGCAGAGAAAGATTTTCTACTTCTCCCATATGAAATCTCAGTTCTTTGTTTCTAATGCACTGCAGAAATTCTTCAGACGTGGCTTATTTCTGACTCCATAGGGAAGGTCTGAGTTATGGACAGGCTGAGTTGTCAGAAACACGATCCAAATTTTGAAACAAGTTCATCAAAATAATCAAACTATCCCCAGTAAAATGTCTGGTTTTCAACAAAATGACCGAGAAAAAGATGGGAGTTTCCTAACAGCTCTAGTTTCATGCCCAATACAACTTGGGAACCTATAATATAGAGCCATTCTGAGCTCCAAAATTACAGTGTACCCATGCATATGAATGTCCATAACATTCAATTTGAAAAGGCACAAGAACAGCATTTTTTGCCTTGCTCTTTTGCACTCAGAGGAGCTTCACCCATTTTACCCATTTAACCCTAGATGTGTTCCCCATTCTCTCCCACAGCAAGGACTCCAACACATCACTCAGGTGCTTCTGCACCTCTGAATGAGGCTAAACTGGATCCTAGCTTCAAGCGCAAAATTAGCACTCCTTGTTCATACAAAATCCAGAATGAAGTTTCTATGGCTGGGACTGCTCTACAACAAATAACTGTACAAAGGGCTGCGCGGCCTGTCCACACACAATGTGACCAGGAATAGGCACTGAAAATTAGACGCTGAGTAAGGATTCACATTTATGCTTTTGCGAGCTATGACGCATTAAAAATAAAAGCTTTATATTCCAAAACATCCTGCAACAACTACATCCATTCACATAGTCAAAATAGAAGGCTCACTAACTCTGACTCTCCTACAGCAAAACATAAATTTGGAGCGTTAGCAGGAGGCACATGAGGAGATGCCCCCTGCGCTTGGCTCAACATGGCCACTTCCCACTGACTAATTCTGTCAGACAGAGGTGGAGCGACTCTTCAGAAGTCACATCAAAGCCACGTTCACTTCAATATGATGTGAACATCCAAGTCTGGTTCTCAGTGTACAGCCAGTTTATGCAAAACAATGTGAAATTCAAAACTACGGCCCTGCAAGAGGAAGCGTACCTCGGCCTGCTCACCAGGGAGGGACGCTGCTCCTCAGCCTTGTCTCACACACGGCCAGCAGCAGCCACGGCCTTGTGCAAACCATTAGCTTTTTACCTCTTGAATTACTCCAACAGCTAATTTTTTTGGCTTGATATTGTTTCACTTGACTTGCTGTCAGAGGTCAGGCTCTCCAGTTTATGTAAGGGCTTGCATATCTCTTATCACAGTAACTTTGCAATTCCCTGCAGCCATACCCTTCAGTAAATCACCTCAGGTGTTCCTACACATACCTACCGCAGCAGTACACTAGAGGGACTATTTTACTTCTTTCTGTAGCCATGCCATCTATGAATCTGAATTTAGAATGGGCCTAAGTATTTTGGTGGGGTGAGTTTTCCATCTTGTTTCTGAAAAAGCAGCTTAAAAATCCTGCAGTTCAATAGCAGACAAAATACCTTTTAGAACTGCTTTTCTACTTTTAGAATAAACAAAAATACATCATTTTGCAGCTTCCCGTCGCCCCAGACAGGCAACATTTCTTCGCTGCTGACAGCTGCTTTCAGTACTAGACCCATATTTCAATTTCTGAATTTAGCTGAACTGAAGACATGAAGTGATCAGCAAATGGTGATGGCAACAGCTTCAGAGTTTGTGCCAATGAAGCTTACAAAGAGCACTCACACATGGGGCCAACTGAAGCAGTTCAATTCCCATGTATGCACTTACAAGAGGTTCTTCTAATACAGCAAAAGTCACTAAGAATATGTAACTATATCATATTTGAAGTTTTTTTGGTTCTTTTGTTTTCTCTTCAAAATCTGGGCATCCAGTTCAGTATAAGAGTGCCACACTTTGTTGACAACTTAGCCTTATTCCCTCCCATAAAGTAAATTTAGCAGATACATATAAAAAGAAATAAAGCAGTTACATTTACCAGTGAAAAATACTTCTAATACCAACATACTTCTCTACATGCTGTTTTGAAAAATGCATGTTGGTTTCTTACCAACCAGGATTTATTTTCTGACATCGAATTTTGGGGATAGAAAAAAAAAAAAAACAGTTATACAGGAAAATTAATTGCTCAGTGTTAATCGTCTCTGGATACAATGTGCCCCCAATTCCAGCCTCTGGGTTGGAATAGTGATCTGAAGCCATCTCACTTTAAGAAAACTTCAGAGGTTAGTAACTACGTGTCTAACATGCCCACTATCAACTAACTTGAAATAATGCCCCTTTTACAAGTAGTTGTAACTACTCTCAGGCTCAAGTCTAATCATGAAGATAATCTCATAGCTGCATAAGACAGCTCTATGTACCTTAGGTACCACCAACTCAAAAGAGACTACAGAGCTGCTACTTACTTCCTCAGAGAAGAAGGCATACCTGTAGTTTGTTATTCAGACTGTTTCTATCAAGACTTGACCAAGTCTTAGCATCTTTCACTTTTGTACGCAATACCAGCATACTGACCCCTTGTTTCTTCAAGAATCTATTCAAAGCCCATCTCAAGGACACTCAAATATCTGTTGACAATGAAGGCACCTGCTCATTTGATAGGGTAACATGAAAAATACTCCATTCTGAAAGCGTACATGAGCTTCCAACCAGTTTCCAAGCAAAATTGGTCAGCAATACGTAACGTTGAATGTGAAATGGATTAGAATCTTTTGGTAGCATAAAGGAAGAGTATTCTGAAGTACAGATTCTTGAGACTTGTGCATCTAAGTATTAATTATCTGCATATATATATATATACACACACACATTTACCACAGTTAAGGGCAGATTATGCAAAATAAAAAGCTAAATCAACTACAAATTACTTGGGACATAGATAATATTCATACAAGGCTAATTCCAAGTCTATTGTATTGAGCACGCTTCAGAGCCATACTGCCACAGGCTGAGGGGGTTTTCACCAAGCTGTTTTCACACAAGCATCACATTGTAGAGATAGAAAAATAGCAAGAAATCTTCACTTCACATACCTGTCACTCATGGATAAGATGAAATTGCTATACAAAAACATGTTCTCAAATGACTTATATTAATAATGAAGTTTTATTATTTGCTACTCTGAGGAAAGCATCCTTAGTTTACCAGGCCCCTGGACAATCCTGGATCAATACTTCATTTGGCACTGAAGAGGGGAGCACATCGTATTATTTTACCGTAATCCATCATTAACTTTTGAACCAAAAGACCTCCAGGAACTGCTACATTGACATTTTCATTTAACCTGGCTGACAGATGTGAAAAACGACATGCAGCCAGACAACTCCAGGGCTATCACACACCTAACACATCTAACAAGCATATTATTCCAAGTAAAGGGCGTTAATAAAATTGAACATTTTCTCTCCATCTGACTTGGTGTTTAAAGTGTTATTACTCTGTATTGGTTCACATTAGTTTTAATTAAACCACAAGCCTCTAGCAAAGAATGAAGTCTTTTCAAAGAAGGCAGAATGAAAACGTTAAAAAATGCCCTAAAAGCAAACCCTTAGCTTCGCACCTCTACCAGGCCCTTAAAAATAAATAGTCAATTTTCATCTCCAGCTTTGCAAATATGCCTCTACTAAATACTGCCATGACATACAATGAGGTGTCGAAGTTATACAGACACAAACACAGCAAAGAAAACGTACAGCCCTTGCACCCTCACCAACATCTCATTAGGCACATCTTGGCCTGCAGACATCCAGCACATAGAAACCTAACAGCCTGGTTTTGATTCAAAGCTTCACATACAGCTAAACACTGATTTCCCTCTCATTCAAATAATGAAATATAAGCTTTAGGTGTCGAAGTGCAATCTAAAGGAAGAGCACATTGAAGTTATTCATTTCCACAAAGGTGACCACCAGCCACAGGATGCCGCTTCCTCACCGAGATGACCTTCAGCTATCCTAGTCCTGGTGTCTCTCACCGTCCGTTCTGCCATTTCCCCTGAAATACAACCTCTAGAAATATACCTGAGGAATCCTCCACCGTTCTTTCCCATGCAGGCTTAGCACCGGCACAGCAGTAGTAAATAGCCCAACCATTCCAGTGAGTCACCGTAGAGAAATTTACAACCGCAAGCCAAGTTTTTTTTGTGACTGACAGGAGCCCGCCAGCAACTCGAAAAAACAGTTTGAAACCAGGTGCCAAATGCTTTTCTGCACAGGGAGCAAGGGCAGAGCGACTGCTGTAAAAGCTGTTCTTGGCAGTCACGCACGTTTCCTCTGAAAACAGCTCCAGCTGCAAGAAGATACCTCCACAGCGCTGCTGTGCTGGTTGGGGAAAGCATGGTGGGCTTCGGCAGGGACGTGTGGGCTTCGGCAGGGATGTCAGGGCATGCAGACCTCCTCCTTCCCTCCTAGGCAGGGGATGCTATGTGCAATGCATCCCCTCGGGGAAGTCTCATCTTGCATCAATTTTCTCCAGTGTGTCTCCAGTGTCTTCATAGATAACAAAGTAACAGGAAAGTCTTTCTCCAGACTGCATAAAAGAAATAGCTGAGAAAAAATAAATCCTCCTGGGTGTTGTCTCCTCCTGTTTGTAGATAAGCTAAGTACAGAGTTGCAAACTACTGGGACTTCAAACACTCTGGGGAATCAACAAAAGATGCAACATTTTCTCCAAAGCCTTGTAAAAAGAAGAGGTAAGGCAGGCAGTTTGGCATAAGGAAGGCAGAGCCGAAGAGAGAAGTGAATCATATTAAAAAAAAAAAAAAAAAAAACACTCTGAAAGATGTGAGAGAAAAGAGAACCTGATGTCTAAAAGAACAGTCCAAGGCTGGGTGTATTTTCCACTTTTAGAAAAAAAAAAAAAACATAGGAAAAAAAAAAACAGAAGAGTTCTGTTGTGCTGTTTTTTAACACATTTATGTATGTATTCCAAACATTTTTATCTTGTTTCACGGCTAGACAGAAGCATTTCATTCCTTGCTATGAGATCTCTCTCCTAAGAGCTCTAACTTACACCAAGCAACACCTGATTTCATGTACTTACAGCACAGATGTGAAGTATCCATAGCACTTCTCTCTCGGATAGTAGTGGAAATAGAACCTAAATGTAGTTTCAAGAAATACCAAAGGACAGGTCAAACCCCACGCTAACCAACCCCTTCTCACATGCCTGTGGCTCACTGAACATTTTTAACATTTATCCCTTTTGCAGGGAGCAATACCTCAGACCACCCCAACTGCTGAGCGGGAGCAGCAGGACTGGCAGACGGATGCAGCACACACAGCTCCTCAACATCACTTAAAATAAAAGGGAGAAGGAAAACTGAGTGTTCTCCGGGAATTTATAAGACACAAGGTCATATTATTAGGAATATAACGAGCAAGTCTTTAAAAACTAGTATCCAATTATGGACAAATCTATAGCCATTAAACAAGAGTTGTGCTTAAAAGCCCATTTTCAAGTTCAGTCTATGATGAAGCTACAGTTCCTAGTCCAAAAGCATGAAAGCTTCCCTAGACAGTTCTGCTCTTACGAGGAACTGAGAAAATCCGAATTGCACAAGCAGCATATTCCTCCTCAGCTCTCGGGTGGGTTTGTCCAGCAGACCCAGACACTAACCCAAGAGAGCAGCGGGGGAAGGGAGCCCCAGCAGCTGCTTCCTGCCTGCAGCTTGTGGTTTTGGTTCTATGAATACCTTCGAGCCCTCCCCATGCCTTCAGGGGTTGAGGGTTTTGTTTTGTTTTTGGTGGGGTTTTTTTGTTTGTTTGCTAAGATGATGTTGCCTGAAGAATGACAGCCTTCCTTCCTTCAAGCACTGCTTTAAGGGCCAGAGCACTTAAACACTGCAGCTAATAGCATTAGGGCAGACTGCCGTGTAAAAGCTAGAGAATAAAGTAGGATTTTGTCCTTCTGGTGCATTTATTATGTTTCAGGTTTTGCATAAAAGGCAAAGGAATAGAAAACGATATGCCCAGGACAGTTCTGTAACATCTGTCTGCTGTTGAATCGTTCCAGTTCCCTTCACAATCATCTTTATTAGGGTAACCAATACTTACAAACAGCATTAGCAAATTATATCCAGGCTTTGATCCAATGTTCTCTCCCAGGGCTTTCTAAATACTCTTATTGACAATATCATTTTTTTTAACTTATAAAATAAGGTAACACTAAACAATAAAGGACCAAATAGTTTTTTCCCTACACATTGAACTGCACTTTTTAATATAGTCCTAATTTCTTCCTAAATACAAGCATCCTTTTTAAATCCTTATCAAGTAGGATTTTCAGATGTGTTCAGAGTTTGAAACACAGATTTATTTTTCTTTAATGAATGGATGTAAATCAATGCCGTGTCTTGAAAAAAAAAAAAAAAAAAAAACACATTTCTTTTGCTACTGTCCTTGAACAAATTTCAAATGACTTTTTTTGTTGTTGTTGTTGTTTTGTTTTTTTTTTTTAATTTGAAAACAACAAGCAATTTGTCTAAATTGGAAACACCGGCTGTGGCATTTGCACACTTTGTATACATTTTGGGTCTGCTTGACCTTGGATGATCGATATTAGCACTAACATGTTCTAGAAAGAAACAAGTGCTGTCGTATTCAGTATTGATTGCACCTCAAACAAATGCTACTTTAGGTATGCATCCTAGAGTTTAATTGGCATGCGGTTTCTACACTCCCACCGTGTTATTTTTTTTATATTTCAACCTATTCCTTGTCAACCTTGGTATCAGCAAGAAGGATATTAGGAGGAGGCTGCATGAAGGAGCGTCTCTTCCTCTCTTCTGCTAAAAGCAGAGGAAGGTCTTTCGCTTCCTGTCTCGAGCGAAGCGCGCACCGCCACACTTCTCCCTTTCCTAAATTCACTTTAACCGCTGACTACAATTTCAACCGAGATTGTTGAACAGTATCTAGTCCCACTTGAATATATGCCAGTGCACAGTCATCGACAGTAAGAGTATTTATTGGGGTAAATGCACGTTCTATACACTTCCATTCTCTATTAGAAAAAAAATCCCCCTGCTACAGTGGGCAGTGCACAGGGAAGTGAGTTGTTCTTTTTGATACAATTATCATCACACACCTGCACTGTAATTTTTCAAAAGCCCCCAGTTGTCTTCAAGTCTTGTGCTCTGGATCTCTCTCTTCTCAACCAGAAGAGATGAGGGTCTGAATCAGCCCATAGGAAAAGCATTGCACCTGCCCTCAACGCTACAAAAAGATTCAACTCACTTTTACTCTCACCTTCTTCCCATCTCACTTTAAATCATCACCATGGGTACTGGACAATAAAAGATACACCCAAAGACATTCTGCAATGGGAATGGCAATCCTATTGATCCCCTTTATAGAAACTTGGAAAGAGGTGTGGTTTGCTTTTCTCCCTATTTGTTCATTTAGATAACGAACAAAACTGCACTTCATATAGTGAAAGAAAATACAAACCAAGATTGACATTCTCATGCTTGTACCTCACTCTCCTTTACCTCAATCTGTACTCTGAAAATTACAAATTGAGTGAGAGAAACTAGGTTACTCATTTTATTTGCTACGGCTTCATTTCTCATTTTGTTCCCCTGAACAGGCAGCAGCTTGTCAGTTGTAGCGTTACTCACGTACACCCGCATCCCCTCTCACACTGCAGTAAGAGCACTGCATTTCCAAAATGCTGCTGTGGAACAGCTCCGCCAAGGCAAAGGGGGACTCTTCTATTTTCATTACTTAAAAAATTTGGAATACATTTGCACATAACGATGACAACCTACAAAATACAACTTCTGTGCCTTCAGCGTCCGAATGACATTGTATCCTTATTTACGCCGACACTGTCCCTCTGCTGCCTGTAGCAGAATTAAGCCAGAGAGATCTCCGAGAGCTTCCCATCAGTGAGATCAGCTAGAAGACACAACTCTCAGACAAACAGTACATTGAAGGGCAGCACATGTAACAAATAATAATCATGTACCACATGCATCTATTTGGGTCAGTTATTTTTCCCAAGCCACCTGTATATTAACGCTGTAAAACACAAAAGTGTTTGAACACAAGAATACAAAGAACAAAAATATCTGAAGATAAGAACAACAGCAGAAGATCAAAAATTTCTCATCACTGTACCAAGCATAGGACCGCATCAGGCACTGTGCCCATATCAGCAAACAGTCAGAACCACAACTCTAACCAGCTCTACATGCCTGATTCCCCCAGTATGAACTGGGACTACTTTGGGCACTATGCTAGGACGTGGTGCCATCTCTGGTTAAGGAAAACAATACTTGCTTCAAGTCTCCTTGTCATTTTCACATGGCAGGGGGGATGCACTGGTGTTCATGGACACTGCAATACAATTCCAGGAAAGCTGTGGGGTTTCAGGCACAGGAAGAAAGTGTTTTGAGTATTATTTCAAGGCATGCTTTATTGTGCCACCCCGGTATCAGAAGACACAGCAGCCACCCCGTCTCATACTCGTCTCGGAACTGCAGCACCAGAGTTACCCTGCAGAGGAATCGGATTTGCTTATAAGGTATCTAAAAGTTAAGCCACTCACACGATGTCCTTCAGATAGGGAGTTGTTCTTCAGTTTTCACTTGGCTGTATATTTAGAAGTTTTTCAGGTCCACGATAGGGATCATACCATGCATCTTAGATGCCGATACTGTGATAAACAACAGCAAGCCGCAGATGTCTATCACTAACCTTGTAGTTGTGTTTAGCACTAAGATGCATCACGGGATTTCAGTAGCACTACTGACCTGGGAGACTTCTGCCCTCTGCCCCTCGATTCTGCCCTGCGCCTCAGTTGACTGCTGTCGTAGCCAGGCTAACCCAGCTGTTTACAGCACTGGGGCAGAAATCACATCAGAGAATGGATATGGAGAGAGTGAGCAAGCCTGATTTCTTAAAACCCAATTCTGAAGGGCAGATGAGCTCTTAGCTTGTTTCCCACCTCAGCCACACTGACAGGTATGCCAGCATGGCAAAGGGAAAGGAGCAAAGCAGAGGCAGTGACTGCTGCCATTAATCCTGCCTGTTAGAGCACAGAGGGCTATAGCTCACTTCTACTCTCGTGTTTATAGGCACTTCCAAATATTTTATGTGAAATTGCACGTACATGTAAGAGCTGTTGTGAAAGGGAACAGGGCTGAACATATCCTGGGTTGGCAGCAGGTTATAAAGCTTCATCTAAGGTCAACTTCAGTCCTACCCCCATGCATGACAACCACGAGCAGCACCCAGGAGTTCAGGGAAATGCTTCAAATGAATTGGGAATTTCAGTCCAATACAAAGCACCCACAGCAAGCACGGTACCCAGGGACTGCAGGGGGACTGAGTAACACCACCTCAGCAGGGAAGTCTAAGAGGGAATCAATGCAAAATTAACTGCAAGGCAAGTAGGTGCGCCCGGGTAACACACCACGACTAATTTTAGAAACTGTTCTGTCCTAGACAAGAATAAGCTAATGCAAGTGGCCATGCCTTATGGACGTAAAGGTACCACATCTTCTGTAGTCAATGCAAAGTCATTTCTGGGAGATAGAGCTGGAAAACATATTGCAATCAATAGCCTTATTTAAGCTCCCTGGATTTGTCTAGCATGTAATATGAAATAAAAACCTCATGTGTTAACAAGCATTTAACGTTCTAATAGCAGCATTGTCAGATGTACAATGGTCTCATTGAGAGGCAATGTTCACAGAAAAAAGCTTAGATTTTTATGGGACAACTGCCCTGGGGAAAGAAAAATTTCAAGTATCTAAGCCTTTCTTCAGACTTCACTACAAGCTCAGGTTGGGAGCAAACATTTTGAAGTTATAGTCTGTGTCCGTCCAGCAGCAACCTAACTTGACTTATGCTTCTCCCTTATTCGATTTCATATGAAAAAATTGGAGAACAAACAACAATCAGTCAAAAGGTACGCAGGCTCGTGGATGCCAGAGACAAACAGCCTCAATGCCAAGATCTCAAAGAAGCTGTTAAACATTAGCACTTACAGCTTTACCCCATGTTGATCACAATATGCTTCTTAAAAGTATGTCTTTCCATATATTTCCCTTTTTACTTGGCAAGCACTAATTATACCACTCACAGCCATTTCCAACAACACGAATTCCCTTGTTACACATAGACCAAAAATAACAGCTTCAGGGATGAGACAGCATCAAAAACAGTGAAATAGAGCAATATTCAACTGAGGCAGATGTGCGAAAAGTAATCCTCAGAAAGCAGTCAAGTCAGAGAGCTTGGCAAGAGCTTGATTTTTGGAAAGATGAGAGATGTCAACAACAGCAAGTAAGAAAGTCAAAGGAGGGAGGGTGAGGCAAGGGAAAAGTGGCAATCTCGTTTTAGAAAAAGTCGTGTTGCCAGCCTCTGACAGGGTTTAAGATGACAAAAATGTCACCTCAAAAACTAGAAAACAGGATGAGAAAACTGAAACCAAACCTGAAAAGCAAACGATATAAAATGAGAACAAAAAATCATAGTTCCCTCAACCATAACTTGTTTCAAAAAAGATGCTGCATGTTTTCCACAAAAAGGAACAAAATTATCAGGATGCATGCACATCCCGTGAATCTTCGTTAGCTGTATTAACATTGTTCGTTTCTTGCTGTAGGCAGTTCTCAGTCAAATGGAGTATTACGCACACAGTAGGCCAGGCTACTGCAATGCAAGGTAAATCTGTCAGTGGATGTTTAGGCGCTGAGACACTTACTTTGCCCACTGCCTGTGACAGTCCCAGGGAGACTCCTCGGGCAGCCTTCGACTACCGCATCTGACACACCAACAGAGCAGGCGAGGCTGGGGCTGCCAGTGGGATCTGCTGCCTGCCCAGCTCAAGGCTCTGCTGGATATTACAAGCTTCACGGCAAGATTTTTCCCGTAAGGATTTCATCTGCCAAGTGAACTAACATGGATCAATTTAAAGCCATCATGAGGTCTGTGGCACACTGTCAGACCAATTCTTTTGTATCAGCCAGGCAGCTCTGATACAACTGTACCAAGTCATAACATTGGGGAAATGCAGACCTTGCTTTTAACATTTTAGCTAACAAGCCAAATTTATAGCTCAATTCCCCTCGATGTCCAGAGGTCTGCACTTGTAAACATGCATCAAAGGAAAAACAAGTCAGATACTATACCTATGGGAACAACCAAATTTCACTGTGTCAAATTGTTTTCAACATGCGTGCAAATAACAGAGCAAGGCCTAGGGTTACTACAGTAAATTGAGTGGCTTTGTCTACTATCTATCTATTAATCAGTGTAATTTTTTCTTAACATTAGAGGAATGGAAGTGTTTCAAAAAGAATCTCGTGATTTAGTGTAGCCAGCAGCTTGACTTCCACAGAGGTTTATATTACTCCAAAGCGGTGAAAGCAGTACTTTCAGATGTTTATGGGAACACCTGCCTTCTCTAAACCAGCTCCAGAATTCATCATCACTTACCATTTCAGGGAAAGCACTTTGAAAATGAAAATGTTTTAGGTTATTACTCTGGCAGTCATGAAAGATGCTTTACGCTGCTTGGATAAAGTACTTTTAAGGAGAAAGAAAGCTTACTAACTTTATTCACTCTCCTAAATGGGATGCACTTTTTTTTTTTCTTCTTAGCCAGGAACATGCAGAGCATTCCCAGCTGGCTTACTTCCACGTGCTACGTCTACCTCAGCAGTAGGAGCTGAAGGTGTCTCCCAGTGTCTGTATATGAGATCATGTACAGAAGCCCCAACAAAAGAATTAAAGCAACGTATCAGCATCCTCCTGGAAGCTAACCAAACCATCTTCTGCACAAACGAGCAAGTAACATCATCTTAGATAGTCCTTTTCCCCCCCTGAGACAAGCAGAGACTTGAAACTGCTCAGTCCCTGGTCAGTGGCCCACAGACCCAGTGCACCCCCTGCATCCCCCAGCAGCAGCAGGAGCCGTGCACCAAGCGGCAGTGGGAGGATTTGGGGTTCAGTGGGGCAGAACAGCCAGGCTGCAGCCTCCCACATGGAAAGGGAGAACTGGCACCACCACAACCAGACTGCAAGGAAGTTGGGCCATCAGTAACTGCGTGGCAGCCTCCTTTATTCCACCCCTTTGTGTGCCTTTTTCCCTCACACACCGCACAGGCCGCCGGCTCCATGGCGCCTGCCCCGCCAACAGGCCCTCAAGCAGCAGCGCCACAGAGGCCCGGCCTCCACCTCCCGCCTCGCCCCGCGCTCTCCCTTCAGCCCGCAGCCGTGCCCTGGCACAAGACATGCTGTTTCTACACAGCATTTCCTCTGGAAAGATCTTAATCGGCTTCTGGCGTTTCTAGTCAGGGCTCCTAAGAAGCTCCGCTACCCTGGTACCCCAGGGTACTGCCTTGTGACACACGCCTTGCTTTCTGCGCTGAGCCCCAGCAGCAGATTTCAGTCCTGTTTGTAGCAGTGAGCTGACTAGAAAAAGAAAGCTCTGCCATCCTCCCAGATTCAATATTCTCTCAGTCAGTTTTACAGGATTTACATCACTTTTACACGATTTACTCAGTCAAAGCATCTTGTGAATCAATCACTCCAAATAAATGAAAGCTTATTTTACTGCTTGCAAATTTTAAAGAACTTTTTTAAACGATGTATTGGTCTCCAAATTGTAAGTTACTCCTTCACCTTGGAGAGGGCTAGTGTCATCATCCCCCCCTCAGCTAAGAGGGAGGAAATAAAACTTTATCAGAACATCAGTGCTAAGAATTCTTTCCTTTTCAGAGGCTTGCTGGTGTCAGACAGCAAAGACCACGGGTCTTCATTTACCTGCCAGCCAACATATTAAATCGACTCTGAATCAGATGCGAGAGGAAGCAAGCAAAACCACACTTGAAAATTCCTTTTTACGTGAGCGAAGTGAGAGAAGACAGCATGATACACAGGCTCTAGCAAATGTCCAACAGGAGAGAAAGCTGAAGTGCAGGATTTCCAATAGAGTTATATATGATTCTCTTACGAGTAGTGAGGACTTATCTGGTAGGCAGAAAAATTTGGAGATGTATTAAAATGAACACAGGCATAACAGGACCAGTCTCCTGGCCAAAAGCAAGAGACAAAATGAGACTGCCGAAACAAACCTGAAATGCAGAAACAAGAAAGGCCCAAAAAGCACTTCAGGGAGAAGGACTACAGCAGACTTCAAAGCAAAAGAGATGAGAGAGGGGCTAAGCATGAAGGCAAAGAAGACAGGGCAATGATCAAGATCCAACAGTAACTAAACAGGGAAAATGAGTTTAAAAATGTGATGAGAGTATAATTAAGTAGAAAGAGTCACACGGGCTGTGCTCATTAGGGGTAAGGCTAGGGCAACAAGAACACAAGACAGTGCTAAGAGCCCCGCATGGAGGAAGGAGACGGGCCAGCTCCCCTCCTCTTAATTTGGAGGGATAAAGTGTCTGTAGGACTTCAAAACCAACTAGTCCCAGCATATCCACAGTGAAGCTATAAACAGGAGAGCATCAAAAGATTTTATCCTTTATTTCTGAACCAGTGCCACGGTGGGGGGCACTGCTATTTTGGTACCATTATTTCTTTGTTAACATGAAGTTGGTAAGCAGCACGTTTTCCTAAGGTTTAGGAGACTGCTACAGGCACAGGTGGACTATGCTGACTAGAGAGAAAAAACACTTCCACAGCTGAAATAGACATAAGGAAATCTGCAGAAGTTCTGCAATTTGAATAGAAAGGTTCTCATGCACTCCCACTTAATTTGGCATCCAGCATCAGCATGCTTGCACTGATGAACTGCTAGTTAATCTAATTAATAAATCTTGCCCTTGTATGCATTAGAAGCAGTCTGGTTGTGGTTTCTACAGATTCTGAATTTATGCCACCCACCTGTGGGTGGCAAATCTCCATCAAAAAAAAAAAAATGTAAATGTGAATTACTTTGTAAAACTTACCTTATAAAAGTGCATGTTATGCTTATGTTCCTAGTATTTGAGCTCTTTCACTGAGTTTTGGATATTACCTAATGCTTGCTAGGTATGTCTTTCCTGCATTCCAAAAAAAAAAAAAAAAAAAAAAAATCATCTTCTATTTCCTTTAAAATACCCAGCTGCAGGTGCTGCACCACAGGCACCCACTTCTGCATTCACCAGATGAGGTACCCTGGACTCCCTGCCAAAGCTTCATCTTCCTCCACCAAAGCAAAGTTTCTACTAATTTGGACAGTAAAAACCTGTTTTTAAGGCACAATCATGATTTTAACGTTTTCTGCCACAAAATATGCAACTGAGCAAAACCATCATCTGTCTTCAAGACTACATTCAGCCTCCGAGTTAGCATAAACAAAAAACAGACCTCACCACTTGGAAAATAGCATGCTGACATTTCTAATGAGGTGGTTTAAGAGCTTTCATTAACTCTACCAAGCTGATACTTCAAGACTCATAATGAAGCTTGCCTCCTTGACTCGTTTCCCCCACAAATCAAGCAGAGCAGCTGCATCCATCCACTAAGTTGGGTGCTCAAGCTAACCTTTTTTTCCTAGCTGAAAGATTTTAAGGGGTATTTCCCCTGGGAAAAAAAAAAAAAAAGTCACAACACATTAAAACACAGCCTCAAAAATAAATTCAGAATTCTGTCAGCCAACAGTATTTAGTATAAATTTTAATAAAGGGTAAGTGCTTGAGTCTCAAAAGACAGTGTGTATATATAGGTATGTAAGTACACATGCATATATTTTTCACTGGTGGTGACGAGGAGATTATTTAAAATCATGAGAAGCCACAAGAGCCAAGTAAGTATCTTAAATGCAAAAGAAAGCACTCTCAAGAGGCACATGCACAGCTAATTCCTTCACAAAGCTGGCCATTTCTAACAGCTACAGGATTTCGTAATCATTACCTACCCAAGACAGGGAAGTTTCAAGGAAAAGCTGCAGATAAAATATATAAACATGAAGAAGTTGGTCTAATTCCTTAACTCGATGCTTTTGAAGGGACAGCTTTTGAAGGCAGGAGTTCATTCCAGGGGATCATTACACAACATGCCAACTACAACCAGGACTTTGACAGCACTAACATTCAGACAGTACATAGAGCCAGCTGTTTCGAGTGTGACTGCCACAAGCGTGGCATTATTTCCTTCCCTTATGCCACACTGCGCCCAGCTAATCCTTGAGAGCCACGTTGTGCAAGGAGCTGGTGATGTTGCCTGCCGGCCGCCTTCCCCAACCCAGGAGCCAGCCCCAAGGCGCCCCCAGTGCAGCAGCTGCAGGGGATGCTTATTCCCAGCATGTACCCAAGGCTCTGCTGGCACAGTTGGCTTTGTTTAGTCCACAAAGGAAAGGGACACATTGGAAAAGAAACACTAGGGAGGTCTTTCCCTGCATCATCCCTGCTTGCCCACCCTGACACCCCCTTGCCCCGCACGGAGCAGGCATTTAACACCCCTCCCTCTCCTCTGGAGAGAAGGGCCCTTCTCAAAATACAGCTTTAGACATGTCAGCTAAGCACCCCGGTGTGCTTGTTCCATGATATCTCATCACCTTACAGCACATCCGGAGCTGGCAAACACAGCCCAACACAGTGGGTACTGCGACTTGCGGTATCACGTGGAGGTACCCCGTACCAGCCACAGGAAGACTATTCTCTATCGACCTAGCAACACGGAGGAAAAAGCTACAGAAGGCCAGTGAGTCACTGTGAAATCAGCAGCGTCTCTGCTCCACACTTGAAACCACACCGTGAGTTTTGGACAACAGCTTACCCCAGCGAAGGCTGAATGGGAAACGGGAAAACTCCCTGCCCCCAGCCACCGCTGACCTACATTCCCATTTTCCCTCTACTCCCTGCAAGGGCACAGGCAGTAAATCCTCCCTCAAAAGCCATTTACATATTTTGGTAAAAAAGTGGATTACAGAGTGCACTGAATTACTCAGCTCCTATCAATTAGCTGCAGGAAACACACATCATGCTGCTTGCACAACACCACCGATGTATTTTGGCACAAATCAGTTCAAACTCAGAAGCACTCTGCGCCTTTCAGCATTTTAAATTAACCATGAAGTAGAATTGTGGAGAATGGGATATATTCATGAGCACTAACTCTCAGCTGGCTTTGCTGTGTAATTCTGCCAAGTGTCCTTGATGTGTCCATTGAACAAAATGGCTTTCAGTTAAAGATATATCCAGACCTGTAAGTAACTCTGTTTAATTCAGGAATTTTATTTTACTTTATTTCCAAGGTTAACAGTTATACATAAAACATGCCTGGAATAGCACATTCCAAAAACTCAGATATGCTTCTGTCAGCTACCTCTGCATGGCAGTGCATTTATACAACGTGCCCATGTTGCTACTTCATATCAAAGGCTCTTTAAAGACAGATCTTAAGACTTACGTCAGCAAATTACACTTCTAAACAATAAGGTGAAATTCAGGAACTGATTCACTTGCAGAGTTAGCACGAGCTGCAGTGAATCATTTAATTTGTTAGCAGTACTTCTAATTTCTTCTGTAATGTCACTTTCCACTTAGCTGCTGTTGCTTTCCACAACAGTTTTTAAACAGGTTCTTAAGTTGATCAACAAATACACTCAGTGCAAAAACGTTATGATGAATAATTTGCTACCGAATGGTTATTTTGGAAATGGCATGCCCATTTTTCAATCACTTGTGTTTCACCTTAGATACCTCACGCAGAAAGCCCTGAAAGTGCAAGCAGTCTGCTCAGTGGAACCTGTCCAGATAAACCTCGTGAATCATGCTGGAATATCAAGTACTTAAATTTATCATTTCTGTCTGAACACACAACCATAGTTTCTGCATAAGACTCAATAACTTTTATCGTCTCCAAGGTACTGTCACCCTGGTCTCCCTGTCTCAGCAGCCTTTTACTTTTTTCCACTCCCCCTCAGAGGTGCCCCCTTCCCTCTCCTGCTGTTCCTCATTGCTAAAGTACTACCAGGATATGGTTACAAACACTTAGGACCCAAAATCCAAGTCCCAAACCACCTCCTCGCCACAGCAGAGGCAGCCACAGCTCCAGCTCACTCAGCCTGCAGACAAACCCTGTGGTGGTGGCAGTGACAACGAACCCACCAGCCCTGCAGCACCACGAGCCAGACACTTCCCCAGCCCACAGCTCACCCCTCGGGTGCTGGCACAACACGGCTGGGCCTCCGGAGGGGCAGGGGCCCAGCAGAGGCTTTCCAAGGCAGCAGCAGGATCGCTGTTGGGCCTGGGGCTGACAGGGAGAGGAGCCCTGCTGCAGCAAGGCCATGGCCGCTCCCAGGCGCTCACCACCTCCTGAGCAGCCGAGGCTCACCTCCCGAGCCACCTCCTCCTGCCTCTGCCACCCAGCTGCGTTAGGGCCTCGCAGGACTGCGCAGAACAAGTGGCAGCACCTTGCTGGCCAACACAGGCCCAGCAGCTATTCCACATCCTTCATTTTCTCAGCTCCAAAATCATCCATTTTGAAAAATCTCCCTCTCAAACCTCTATCAACTTCCGCGAGAACCGCGAGGCCCTTCCCACTGATCTGATCACCAAGGAGGGACAGACAGTGCCAGGCACACCATCTCCCTAAATACACCTCATGTTTTGCACAGGAAGACTTAATACTTTTCACAGCAAGGTAGTCTTTATGATCCCAATCAACTACAGCAAATCAAGTACTTTTAAGTTCATAAATACACTTGTATGCTCGGACATTTCTGTTTCCAAACTACTTCAAGTATTCGTGCTGCTTTCCAAAGGCACAGAACACTGCGCATCAGACATTAATTCACAACCATTACTGTCAGAATGAAAAACAGAACAATTTTTAATCCCACACCTCCCTAGTCCCGTCACCAACACGTTAAGTAAGAGCCCTCTGATGCATTTTGTAAGCATTTCTCATTAACTCACACCTATTTCCTTTTTATGAAACACAGTGTTTCCGGCTGCAAGCCATTCACTACAGGTTTCACTTTCTCTTGAAACTGTACAGAAAAAGCAGTGAATGAAACTACAACCAATATGACTAGCAAAGCATCCTTCAGGCCAAACAAGCATTTAAGTTTTAATACTCACAAAGAAACAAACACTATCATCTTTGAAAACAGGCCATCATTTGGGACTGAACACTGGAACACGCTTCTGCTTTACATCCAACCCCTTCAATTCTGTGATTCTGTGATAATAAACCTACCAACTACAAACTATCGGAAGAGAGAGAGAGCAGGGGAGGAGATGAGCACCTACAGAAAAGGGGGGCTCCCACAGAGGGAGCAGAAACCCACTCTGCTACCCCACACACACTGCCATCTCTGGGTTTGGTCTCACCATGGCATCTGCACTTAGGCTCGTAGGACGCTTGCACTTGCTTGACTAACTCTTCACAGGAAACCCCAACGCTGCACTGCAGATGGTCGAGGCCAGCATTTCACTTTCACTCTAGCTTGTAATTTCTGCCACTCAGGTAGTGACCAAGACCATGGCCCAAATATCTCTGGTGAAGATTTAGCACAGATACTCTTCAAAAATATTTTTTAAACACACATGTAGATCCAGAGGCCAGGACATCTTTCAGTAAAAGAAAAACTTTAGCTATTTCAAATCATTCCAAAAAGAAATAATAGGAGAAAAATATACTTTATTACACTTTTTTGTTTGTTTTTTTACAGTGGAATGCAGCAAGAAAAGCATCATCTTTGTTCTTTTAAATCCACGCATAGACAACATACCAGTTTAATTGAACTGTTGTCATCATTTATGCATACAACCAGGACATTTTGGCAAGCAGCACAGGGACTGGTAACTACTCCAAGTTGCTCACTTCTGAATAACCTCCTCTGTTCGTTTCTGCTGCTTTCCCTCAAGCTTTAACTTTTATTGAGATGAAGTCAGCTAAAATTCAAGTTAAGCTGTAAGAAACACAAAAAAAGGACAACAGTAGTGCAAAAGGTGCTCTAGGTAATCCCTAGTGCTGCTCATCAATCTCTCAATCAGACAAAAGGCTAGGCACAAAGGAACAGTACATTAGGAAGAACAGTTGACCAGTATCACAGTAATTAAGCCAAGTGTTGTAATCAGAACTCTTCAAGGATGCAACAGTAACAAACTGAATGCTTTCTTATTCAAGTCCTACATAAAATCACTTCCCGTCTTTAAGAAGATGCCCAATTTAGTATTACTTTTGAATATGCATCCTACAGTATCTTGAACTTAACCTTGCAAAGCTTATTTAAACAGACTTTTTAATCTCTCATGTTCTCTTCTACAACCTGTATTAAAATCTTCTCAAGAAGTCAGATACATCTAAAATACATCAAATGGGTTGATCCAGATAGATCCACAGCTAGAGAATACTAGCAGAAGAAAATTGGGTAGATACAGGTGTAATAACACCAGGAGGGAACATAAGGCCCAGACAACATGAGAAGTGATAAATGGTATGTTAAAGAGCTGAATGCACTGCTACAATAAAAACAGTGTAAGTAAATCATGAATATACATTCATTAAAGCCAAAAGAAAGTAGCAGCACATATCAACAAGAATAACAGAACTTTTTACATAAGGATTAAGCCTGCTGAAGTGCATCAACACTAAGGCACCTCATACAGCCTGCCATTACCTAAAATCCTGGAGATACTTTGAGTACAGCAGGCAAGCACACATGCTTGTCCCTAACCACCTTATTTAGATACCATACCCAAAACTGTTCGGTTGCTTCATCTTTTACCAGCATCTAATAGTAATAGTGGCTTACTACTTCAGATACAAGAACAACCAAGTGCTCCAAACAACCCACCCAACTCTGCAAATAGACTACACTTGAGTCCATGTGGACTAATGAAACATTTGACTTTAACATGGCTGTTACAAGCAAGCAAAGCGTAGTCCAAGCCACTCAAAGATGTCTAGAAATATTAATGCAAATCTCAAGAGGAGGTGAAACGAAGCCTGAACATGACGTGCAATGGCACAAGCCTTGTCTCAAGATCTAAAAAGGGTGTGCAGTAAACCATGTCAGAACCTAGTGTGATGGAAAAAAGTGTATAAATGAACACAGATTTAGATCTGAAATAGACAGCACCTTAAACATACCCACTCAGAAAACAAACCCTGCACTCAATGCAAAGCCCAGCCTGAGACTACCACAAGGTAAAAGAAATTAAAATAGAAAAACATCCAGGTAGTTTTGGTAGCAATTAATGTTAATGGTAAAACATTAATTTTTACCACAAATGTTAATGTGACTTCGCTGTGAGTCTTAAATCTCATAGCTCTGACAGATCAAGTCTTCCCCACAGAGGCTGGGGGGAATTACCTAGGAAACTAGAATAAATGACTACAACGGGTTTTCCCAATTCCTGAGTAGGGAAATAAAAGGCTGATGTGCAACAGACAGAATCCCTCAGAACTGAGGAAGCCATATCAAGTTCTTTCTCCTTTTCATCACTCCCAAAATATAAACAGAACGAACAATGTACTAAAGAAGAAAAAAAAAGAAAAATTTGGACATCAAATGGAACATCTCCTTTATTACACAGTGATGGCACTTGGACTCCAAATTAACACCTACAAGCAAACACAAGGAATATCAACTGAAAGCAAACATGCCTCAGATCAGAAGAGGCAGGGAATCATTGATTAAAAATATTAAAAATGGCAAATCCTTTAGGTTTAAAACAGTGCCTTACATCAGTGTCCAATTTGAACATTTAATTTGCACCACTGATGACAAATATAAAATCACAAAGTCAAGGTCCAAGCCTTTTCATGTTCAGCGGCAAATCCCTCTTCCATCTTAACATGATCTGAAATTCAAACATTTGCAACAGGGTTTTTAATTCAATGTCAAGCCCATTTCGTGGCGTAACTGCAAAAAACAGAATGATCAGCATTCCCAGGTCACCGCAATAACCCTATTCTATCTGTTTCTAGGGTCGTTACAATTTTATATTTACATAATTTGAATATCAAAATCCCAGAGCAGTAAGAGGCGCAAGTGGAGAACCTGGACAACAAATGGAAGAATCTAGGTCAAAATGGGAGAGAGATTCTCCTAGAAATTAACTAAACTCAAACATGAGACAGTATGGAACAGCTTATACAAACGGTACTTCAACTTGTCTTTTCCTATCCCTTTTCCATTTGCTTTGCTCTAGTTGCAGAAAACTGCCACGCTTTCCAGGCTTTGCAAAAGAGGGAAAGGCAAACAAACAAAATGTTTCCTATCCTTCTTAGAGGGTGAACAATGTCACTCTCTAAGAAAACAAGATGTACAAAAGACTCTTTCAAGTCCATCTGGACTAAATCTGTAAGCTACTCCTTTGCCTTCTGTTTTTACTTGGTTTATAATAGTGTTTGTGTGACCAACATTGATAAATTAAGTGTTGGTTTTAGTTGTCTCTTCCAGCATCAACTTCCATTTACTTATCTGGTAAGTTTGTTTTGCAAGTACCACAGAGAATGAATTCCCTGTTTAAAAGTAAGGTCTAAAAATATTTCTATGAATAAATAAGTCTTCTCACACACGTCTTAAACACTATCAAACCTACTCAAGCTCCAATTGTCTTCTTCCACCTCAGAGGAAGGCATGCTACCAGAATTCAACACTGCAAGTCCAACATCTGCTGGATATGTGAATAACATTACACGTAACATTTGGATCCACATATTGTTCGGATAAGATCATCATAGCAACAGGGAGATGTGCTCACAAACTCATTTTTTCACATCAGCAGTTGCTCATTAATCTTGACTTTCCCAAGCCCGCTCATGTTTGCTGAAAAATATAATGAAGTCTACACTAAATAAAGACCTGATGTCTTCTGATACTTGCAAAAAAATTTGAGCACTCCCTAGATGAGAATTTTTCATTAATCACATACTTGTGGTACTTTTAACACTTTGTGATGTGGTCAAAAACAAAGATTACCATTATCATTTTCATCAACTGGAAGCAAATATTACGGCTCGAAAAAGTTATGACAAACCTAAGAAACTTATAAAAGCTCGTTTGGGAAGACAGCTGTCCACTCGTATTTTGCCACAAGAACATTCAAAAGCATAATCCTGAAATATTCACACTTAAATGTATACACTCATATAGAAGCTATAAGCTCATGCTAACAGTTTTAGAGTTCTTGACATTTCATGCCTAGCAAGTTGTATGAGCCGTGTGGGGATGACCAATGCAGTAGTCATTATTACTGACCAAAACACAGAATTTATCTAGTGTTTGTAATTGTTTGCATTGTCACACCATGGCAATGCCTTTCTAAAATTTTTCAAGGACTTTTCAATAAGGTTATTGACAAGCTACAACATCATTCATCCTATTGATTCTCTCCACTCACCACTTATCCCAAAAGTATGATTTATGTTCTTTGGGGCTGAAAGGTTTTTTTTGTTATTTTAAGAGAGGCTTTTAGGGAGGCTACTGAGTGCTCGACCTTTACGTAAATCTATACAAACAGGAATAGGACCTAACAGCTAAGGCTTTCCATACATTCCAAACATTTCATCAGTTTTACAAAACAGGTAGTATTTTCTTACTTGTTTTGTCCATGGCAATTCTGTAGAGAAGAAAGCTGAAACCTGGCTATATCTTTGTCTGTTTCAGGGTGTACTTCAGAATGTGGGAGAACGAAGAAGGAGTTTATCGAGTGCCATTCATCCCAAAACAATCCATCTCACATTAAAACGCTACCCCTGAAAGCAACTGTACAGCTGGTTTCTTAGGCAAACATCTACAGTCTTTTTTTTTTTTTTTTTTTTCTTTTTTCTTTTTTTTTTTTTTTTTTAATTCTACCACTGGGATCTCAGAGTGAAGATACAAACCTCTGGTTTTAATGACCATTGCATTTTTACCAGCTCCTTTCTCCTTCCCCACTCTAGGCTTTAGTATCTTTACAAAAATACGCTATGCCTTGACACGTTCCCAACGTTCTGCAGCTTTATTTTGACTATTTGTTGAAGTGCTCAAATTTTACTCTGGAAAATTTTTACTCTTTTATCTTGCTCTGTAAATTCACAGCTTAAAATGCGAAACAACTGTAGTTGATCTCAAATATCTCAGTTTTACTGAAAATTTCCTAAGTGTTTTTTTCCTCTTCTGTCTTCCAGGAAAGGTACATAAGTTGTTATAACAACTGTTGCTCTTTGTTGTGTTGATTTTGGTGTGTGCATCTCATGCACATCTGCCTGATCTTCCTGGAATCTGTTAAACCTGAGGGAATACTAACACACCAGGATCCTCAACTTCAGCATGACTTTCTGCTGCATCATTGCCCGGATTTCCTTTGCGCTAACAGAGTGACGAAAATGATCACAGACTACATGACCTTAATATATGTGTTCAGTGTTTTCACAGCAGTTTCTTCTTTTAAATAAACATGCTTTTCAAGCATTACTGGAGAGCTGGCTACGCTAGATACTATCTTAAATCCTTTTTAAGCATGCTTTTTTAAAATTAGGTACTTGTTTGATTGGTGGGAGCTGATACCTGATCCTGTTGATTTTTTCAAATCATTATTATTGCCTATTATTTCTAGATATCTATTACAGTGCCCCACTGCTGCTATTTAACCAATTTTGAAACGAGGTGTATTTATTCTTTACTGACAGGATTCAAAAATTAAAAACAAAGTTATGTTCATATGAGATCACTTGTATCATACAGAACACCATGCACAGGCACACCGCTTCGATTATTTAAAAGCAGAGTGAACAAAGTTGTTTTTCTGACAATATCCGGACAGCCTTTTCCCCACAGGACTTCAAACACTGCTCCTGAGCCCAGCGAGCGCCTATTGACATCAACAAGCTCCGAATCTAATCCCAATTCCCATTTCTGCAACTCATGAGTCTGAAATTTCCTTCAGACATTGGGGATAGCAACAATTTGTTGCGGCACACCCAACAGCGCAGACACTGTTCGAGGGGCGTGCAGGGCTCAGAGCCCAAAGAACAGGCACCAACCTTGGTTGTTGATTCTGGCACACAGGTAGAAAGGAAGAACCTGACAGCCCTGTACTAGTGAAAAATGACTCTCCAGCATGGAATTTGCAATGAAAACACTGTCTGGCACCCCGCATGCGTGGGAGGGCATTTCGTGCTCCGTCAGGAACTTAATGCAGCAACAATGAGATTTACTGAAAGAAAGGTGACTGAGTGGGAACGGATGAACAATGCAGAACTGAAGGCAAAACATGGGGGTTTTATGCTCAGAAAGCATGGTTTGAGAACCTTTCCATTTCCATGTGATTTATCCCCTCTTTTTTTCAAGTTGTCAGTCTACAAAGCAGAAATTCTGTGCTAGATTTGAAACAGAAGAAAACCCTCATCCTTTAACAGCTGAAACAGCTGATGCCAATACTTACACAGCACTTACACACTGAAGTCATACTCCTGGGATTGCCTGCTTCCCTCTTTCTTCACCTGTCCCTCACTCTGTACATGCTGCTGCTTCAGCCCTACTTTCCATAAAAGTAACTGCATACACCCTTCTTTCACTCTAATCATAGAGATCAAAGTCTCTCCAAAGCAGAGCACAAAGTTCAAGTCAAATTTTCATATGTTTTGACATAATATCTGAAAGCAATTCATTTACCCTGAGCTATTAAATATAAGTTTCACCATTATAATCAAACATTTTGTAACCAGTGTTTCCCAAGGCTGGTAAGAGGCCTATGACTATATTGACAGCATATAGCTACTACCGCCATGGCACAGGGTTTTGCTCCACTGTTTTAAAAAAAAATTGACAAATATATTTCAATAACAGATGATTTTGATCACTAGGGCATGTTTTTTCCATTTCAATCTTAGTTCCTTGAAAGCATATTGCTCATTTACAGTTGACACATTTCTCATCTTCCCCCCGTTAGCGTGCTTACTCATTAAAATCTGTCATAAAGCAGAATTTTATCCTAAGATCACAAACTCAGGTGTCTGGGTTTAAAAAAAAAACTACTTAAATTTAACCGGAAATTTTAAAAGTACCAACTATGTAAGGCTTCGCATCACCTCAGCAACAGTTTATTTACATCTCAGCACTGAAAAGTACTTGCCAACTTCTGACAACTCAAGACAGCTCCTGTCTGGCTCCCTGGGTATTCAGATGTTTCAGAGGCTGTGGAAATCACACAAACAACACCCATTTGGGTCAACAGTCTGAGAAACTTGTGTCTCGGAGGCTTTCTAAGCCTTCCTATGTTATTTGTTTTTGCCTGTAATCATTCATATTTGGGGCATATTTAGGGAGAGCAGTTTGAAGAATTATTTTTAGAAACAGCAAAGTTAGCTAGCTGCATGCAGTAGCAGGAAGAATCTGGGGCGCTGCTTTTTTGGCCTTTTGTATATGTACAATATTCAACTCGAATTCAAGCAAGCTGGAGATCTAGGACTACATTTGAGCAGTTATTCACAGGAATAAATAATAATTAAGGGGAAAGTTCAGAAGCAAAAAACAACTGGAAAACTAAGTTTGCTTATTCCCAACGCTAGCAATGGCAAATCAGAATTTCCAAAGAGGTACTTTATGAGAAATGAAATCCCATGCCACTTCAAATGCTCTCAAGCTAACCGTGCAAACATGTAACTTAAATTATAGAACTCACTCAGCATAATGCTATTGCAGAGGCTAGTAAAAAAAATACAGATCAACAGACCTGTTGCACACTGCAACCTTCACCTGCATGCAAGCAGTCACACAAGCATGTAATGCCAGCAGCTGAACAGCAGAGCCATTATGCGCCCAGAGGTGTGCCCCGCACAGCTTTTGGAAGGATTGCACAGGCTTGTTCAGTTCGTCATCTCCACCTCTGCACAAGCAGCTGTTACTTCACACACAGTTCATCTCGCTAAAGAATCCCACAGACCCATGTCTTCCAAATTTGTTGCTGTAGTTTTACCTGGCAGCTCTGCACGAAAGGTGACAATGGCCACTGAACAGGCCAAGACTACAAAAAACACTGCTTGCAAGCAAGCACATCACCACCCATAATACTAAAATAACAGTACCAGGAATACTAAGTCCATTTAAGCTGTATTGTGGCAGCAGAAGCAGAACAACTTCAAGTCTCTGGATCTAATTTTACTTTGGGATTGGAAATGGTAAATATCTTGGATGGAAGACTTGTTTTTTGTTGTTGTTGTTTTAAACAAGTTATTCTACTTACATAAAAACATGTTCTAAAATAAACTCTGTTACAACTACAAGTAAAGAGTGTCAGAAACATTTGTGCTGGGCTAAATTCAGCCTTAATTCAGAACTTGTTTACTTGTATTCAATTATACAGCAATAATTTGTACTGCAAAATATTTCTTCAAAATCAGACTGCTTAAAAACAGGCTGGGTACATTCATGTAGCAGGAAACATGAAAACAATCAATGAATTAGAAACTACAATAATAAAAGACATTAGGCATACACATCAAAGATTTGATGCAAACGTTAAGATATCTGATTTACTAAATACATGAATGAAGCATTGATACTGCACAAAGACAGTCAAAACCAGCTATTTCCTCTGCTACTTGCACAAAAGGATTTTTTTTTCTAAAATAAGAAACGTACTAAATTTGTAAAAAGACCGTTTTAACAAATGTTTTATTTGAAATATAATTTATGACAAAAGACATTCAACATCCAGAAGTAACAAGTGAGATTACCAGCTTTATCTGTTTAAAAAAAAAAAAAAAAAAAAAATGAAAAAGGACCAAAAACCTGACAAAAGATTCAGAAAAGGATATTTGGGTTAATACTATTCACTGAGCCTTGTCAAACACTCAGTCACACTGCAGCCCTGATTCATGCCAGCACTCTTAGATCAGATTTACCTCTGCATCTACTTACAAAAAAGGGCAGCACATAAAAGTTAGTGAAAGTACCATACCTTAAAAAAAATGAAATAATGCTTGAAATATAACAAATTTGAATACATAACTATTTTTGCTACTACCTCAGGTAAATTCTAGATCCTTTTCTGTGGAAATAGGGTAATGATACCGTATGACTCAAAAGCAGAAACCGAAGTTGAACTGAACATATGCTGGCAACGACAGATCAAACAGATACGTGGGAGGCTGTGAACAATATACTGGAAAAATCTTATATATATATAGAATAACTAGTGACAGGTTTAGAGAAGACTATACTTATGGCTGTGTAAATTAGAATAGTCACATTAACCTACCACAGCTGTACATGAGCTTTACAGCCGGCTAGAAAACCCAATAGCTTGAAAAAACAACTGGCAGCAAACAAAATTGCAAGGGAAGATACATGAACAAATTTCAAGGGCTTGAGACAGAAGAAACATGCTGTGTATCACATGGTCTTACAATGAAAAGGCCCAGGGTTTGATTCCACTTTTTTTTTTTTTTTTTTAAATCAGAAGTGATTTCACCACGTAGTACTCACCCACATTTTGCCATCTTCACATACTTTTCACATCCACTTTTAACTCAGCATCTTTCAATCATGTTTAATTTCTCTCTACTTTTCACACCTTCAAAAATTTCCGCCACGGATTTTCCTCTACTCTTTATTAGACCTCCAATTTCAATTTAATTCCTCTGCTTTCTTAATTCTTCCCCACTGTGGTTCTTCCCCCAGTGAACGCCCATCCCTTAGTTACAATTTCTGCCCCACATCTACCAAAAAAGTCTTCCATCCTCAAGCAGCAGAACATGGGTGCCACTCAGGATATAATGATAAAAGAATGCTTACCTTTCCAAAGTCTCTTACATCAAACAAATCGAATGCTTCAAAAAGCTCACTTTTCTTCATCCCAAATATTTCACAACATGCTGAAAGGAAGGTCCTTATGTTCTTCAAGCAAAGAAACTAGGGGAAAGAAAATAAAAATGCTAAGTATGAAGTGAATCAATCAGAAACGTGTATGCTCTCTTTGGTCACAAATATATTATAAAATGCATGAACTCAATTATTTTTAGTTTGGTTTGTTTTAAGTCAGCACTTCCACTATGCTATGAACTTCATAATTCAGTCAAATATTCCCTTCAGACTCAGAAGTGTTAACCAAATTCTGAATGGAGAATTTTCTTTTTACGTAAACAAAGAAATGGCAATATGCTACTAGATACAAGTTACTTTAAAAGCAGACTTACTTTTCAGTTTTAGACAGACAAGAAAATATAGAACGAAAGTAAGACTGCAGGGTTTCAAATATGAATACCTTAATAAAGCTATTCATACAAAGAAGTTATTCTACATACACATCAAGTATCTTCAGTTGTTAAGGTGAAAGTCTAGTTTGAATGTCTACTGATCACACATACAAATTTAGTACAGTAAAGACATTATGAATACACACTCTCCATGTGGACCACAAGAGGAGATGAAATTTGCAGTTGAAAGTACTCTACAATTTATTTATTGGAAATGTAATATCCTCAAACCACCTGGATTTCTGTACTGAACCAAGGGCTGTTTCCCCCTTTGCCTGTTTACAAGGGCATTAGCACCACAAAGCTGTCATTGCCAAGTCCTTCAGATCCTCTATGCAGTAGAGTACGAAGCAAAACACAGTATTTATAAGCAATGGCAGTTCAAATAACACAGCACTGTGCTGTGAATATGCATTTGGTAGGTACCTATAGAGCAGCTCACTATTACAGCGGAGATCCTGGAGCTCTCCACATTGTAGTGGATTGGTAACACGTGGATTGTTTACATTACGACTGATCATAGCATTGCTGCAAGTTGTGACTTCACATTGTTTACATAAAAACAGTATTTTTGGAATTAATACAGAACAAGTGTCACAACCATACATATCCGGAGTGCAAAGCAGTACCCAGACTGCTCAGTCATACGAAACGGGTCACTGCTTTGCCTTCAGCCTGAGACAACGAAACACCAACGCAACAGGGAGCCTGACTTCACCTCTGAGACAGAGCTAACCCACCAGGTACAGGAAAAGCAGGGCACCTGGTGGATCAGACCGATTCAGAAATTATACATGTAAAAGCACCGATCAACAGGAGAAACCCAAAGAGTGGACAGCTCCAGGGGCTGAGGACAAGGCGACAGCCAAGCTCCCCACAAAGCGCCACAGAAGCTATCACCACACAAGCTGGAGCTCACAGGAAGGCAAGCAGGATGAGCCCTGGTGAGACTGATGACATCCACACAGGGCCTAAAGGGCCACCAGAGCTGGGACCTCGGCCCAGACTCCCCTCAGAGCCGTCCTCAGGCCCACACCTGCTCCAGGCAGCTGGTGCCGGGCTGCGGCCACGGCTGCCCAGTCAGCACACTGCAGTCACACTGGCCTGAGTGACACCTGCCAAAATTTGAGGAAACGTGCCTAGATTGCTCAGTCAGTATCACCAGTGTCTCTGCTTTCACACGAATTACAGTTTCCAAGTCACAATTACACAGTTAGGAGATACAGCCTGCTAACAGATACAAGACATCGCACTCCTTCCACCCTAGCCCTGTCAGAAAGCGCCGGAGGATGAGTACAGAACAGCAATCCTTTTCTTTTTGTTATTATTATTGTTCTTACAAGCCAAAGGCTACGAGATTTCTCCATGCAGAGTACTGATTCAGCCTAAATACTGATTTACTTGCAGTGAAATTCTCACAGCTGCTAATTTCTCTCCTCACTGAAAACACTCAGCTGCCTTTTTAGCACCTAGAAATTTTTGAATTTAGGATCATTAGCGATGCCATTTCCCAACAAAAAGCTCACAGCTGTATTAAGTTGTTTACCTCTAAAGAAAACCTAAAGTTAAGGGAAAGACGGGAGCTGTCATGGGCCTGAAATCTGGCCTAGATTCACCACAGGTATTTCCAGGAGCTGCATTTGGCCTTTTATTGTAGCTAAGAAGTGCTCAACGCATCAGCAGGTACACACAAACAAAATGCTCTTCCCACCCTGCAAAACTTCTCCAAGTTTCCCTAACAGAGGCTTCTTATAACAGAAGACAGATGGGAAAGCAAATTACATGAAATAAAGTTTTCCTTTAAAAACAGTGGGCTAGGCAATGTTAAAGCACCTATGTTGCAAGTAAGAAATGAAATCCTTAGGTATGTTCTAACAGAAAAACCAAAGAAGATTCCAGTCCTCCTCCCACCCCCCCATTTTGTTTTGTATTCAATACTCACCAATTCATTAGGTGGCAAATTGCATTTATCATGTATCATATGTTAAACAGGCTTGACATAATTTTAATCTAATATTCAATAACCCCAAGACAACACGGCAGTTACATTGCATTTCTTGTAGGATCCAGAAACCACAGACTGCGCGTTTGTCAAATCTACCTGCACTTGGGATGGGACCACATCATCAATTACAGCGTGCCAAACGGTGCCTTCACCAGAACAGGCCTCCGGACAACACAGACCAACCTCTGCTAGTCCAAAGAAACCTCAGTGGGTTTAGCTGAGCATCTCATGATTCATGAGCCATCAATTAGCTCTTGCAAAACTGAAAATGAAAGGCTTATTTCTGAACTATTAAGCTAACCACAGCAGCTACCTGAATGCACCTCAGACTAGTAAAGCTATGTTCATATTATATGCACATATTTTTGAATAAAGCATATGAGAAAATAAAATATTTACAAATGTTATATAATGTTATATGCTACTTATATTTTCCAAAAGTCACTTAATTATACTGTTCAGAAAGCTTTCAGAAAATTTTCCAGAATGTTATATTGCAATCATCTACAGAAACAATTTTCTCAATGAAAACAAAGATTTTTATCACTGTGGTTATTGTATGAAGAAGTGCAAATTAGTAAAAGAAACCTCCAAATTAAAAAAAAAAAAAGTGCACACACGTAAAACTGAGGAAGCTCTACAGAATACAACCCTTCACGCTGGCAATAAAAGGCAGCATCAGTCTGCAGTCTCTCACTTATATGTATAGTCCTCAGGATATTTGGATACCTACTACATTTTTGTGTTTCATTTTCAAACAAAAACATTATGCTTTGGTACACCACAGGGAGATCAAAGGCATGACGAGCAGTTCTCATACAGATGCAAGGAGAGCTAGACATCGCTCATCTCTGAAAGTCTCCTCCACAGGAAATGTTGTCTTTCAGTTCAAGAACTGGTGCCTCTTCAGTAGAAGGTAACTTAAAAACATACTTATAAAAAAAGTGGTTTTTTGTTTGTTTGTTTTAAAAAAGGGGTTCATTGCAAAGGGTTCATTGCTATGTTAGGACACCACAACCTAGGAATCTTAATATGTGGATTGCTAAACAAAATTATTGCAGTAGGATGGTTCAAGCCACAAGTCCCAAAACACGTACACCAGTGAAAAATAAAGCTTGTCTGTCTCTTCTTCAGGTGTAGCACAAGAGAAGAGTGCACACAGAGACGCACCATCAAAAATCACCATCCATAGGGATGGCCAGGACCCTGCAAACAGGTGGAAATGGGGGATAGCTCCAGCCAACCCCATCACCCCCTGCACAGAAATGGATGTTCATCTGGCAGCAAGGCTGGAGAAATATTGCCACGAGATATGTTTAATATGACAAGGGGGAAAAAATTCCTTTCCAAATGTGTGCAGATTATCAAGATATTTCTAAAGCACCCTGGGTGCGCCACCACACAGGTACTTACACTTCTACAAACGGGTGATGTTGTCATTGTCAGGGCTGCTGAGATGTTACCACTCCTTTGATAAGCCCTTGTGTTATTTAAGGCAACAGATCAGAGTTTTAGCGGCCTCTGGTCTGCTCTGCACTGCATTTAATTTTGCAAGAGGTATTAAGGTAATATGTATAGAACTGAAGAAACAAAGAACAAGTTTGCAAAAAAAATCTACCACCCAGAAAAAAAAAAGCAACAGATATGATTTATGTAATTGGTACTGTATTTGTAAGAACTTAAATTGGATAAGAGTGGGCAAACCAAATTATACTTAGTTCCACAGAAAAAGCATGCTGTTTGCTACTGTAACGCTTGCTACTCGACACAAAAAGCAGCATTTATTTCAGGCTTTCCAACACAGCGCATGGTTATGGGTGCTGACAGAAATGTATAGAAAGACTTTACAAAGGGAATTGAATAGAAATGACTTATTAGACACAAAAAGCACAGGCAGGACTATAGCTACCCAGAGGGAAGACTGATTTCTCTAGCCAGTCCTCTAATGAAGTGAAACATGAAATGCAAAAGAAAAAAAATCAATTTCCTATTCCCTCTATTTCTATAGAGGTAGAGGTATTTCTCAGAAAATATGTTTTAGCAATGAAGTACTTCAATGGAAGTAAGATCTGTTGGTAGAGACCATATTCATACCCAGATGTACCTTTTGTACTAAAAGTATTCCTAAGGGAGTTCAGAGACCAATACAAAGAGCTCTGAAGATCAAATTCTGCTGTTAGACATTTATATGAAATTCCAACATAGCAACACCAGTCAGGCAAGTGAAAATCCAGGTCCAGAAACAACAAGTATTTAGAGCGGGCAGAATTCTAATCCACACTTACGACTTCTTTTTTTAATTGCTAAGAGTGGAAAACACAGAAATTCATCTTTATTTCTCCTTTTATTATAGGGCTTTTGCCATAAGCAAGGAAGCAAGCTTTCCTCATATTTGTACCCGTACCAACAGCCATTCATAGCATGCAGGACAAGCCAGGACCAAACACTAAGCACAGACCCAACAGGAGTCCGAGCACCTCAGACAGCCTGAAGAGGCGCTCGGCTACAAATGGCCAGGAATACAAAGCAGCCCACTATTACTCTATGTCAGGGGGAAGGTGTTTTTTTTCCTCTCCTTTTAAAAATAAGCTGGCAAACTAGATTCCACTGCTTCTTAAACAGGCACCATTACTCTTCCAGACATCCCACAGCTATCCCTCCATCACCACACTTTGCAGGCCTTGTGATGCCGCAGTCCCAGCTCTACGCAGGCTGCAGGAGGCTCCCCGTAACTGCCAGCACTGCGGACAGTCACTCAGCAGCAGCCCTGTAGGAGCTATGAAAGAAGTAAAAGCACAGGAAAAGAGGATTTTGGGGTAGCCAGTCGCCCTCTCAAACCACCTTACCACTCTTCCTTTGGGAAGAGCAGGGCCTGTCAATGAGAGAGACTTCTGAACGCTTCCCCTCCAGCCCGTCAGCACTACGTGATGAACCGCACGGCTGCAGCTACTGGCCTGTGCCATTACAGCCACATCAGCCACGCAGCCCAAAAGGGCAACAGCTTGGGTAACAGCAACCATTAGTTACAAAAACAGCTGAGGAAAGGCCAGACATTCAAAGCAAGCATATAAAAGGGAAGTAATCAGGTGAGCAAATGTGGCCTCAGCTCCTGCACCTCAGAAGGAACAGTCTTTTCTTTTGGTTTTTGATTTGGTGCAATTCTAATGGTGCGTGCAAGAAAGCACATACAGGCTTGTGAAGATGGGAGACTTTTTTTTGTCAGTCCTTATTTATGGCCTTAGAGAAAGCAGAATTAAGCAAAAAGAGAAGGCAGCAGAAAAGCAGAGGAACAGACCAGACCCCTGCTGGAACACCTCCATGCCCTTCCCAGACCCCAGCGCTTAGCGCAGAGCACAGGCTCCTCACCTTTCCTGCCCGCTTTTGGGGATGCTGATGAGAAAAGATTAACTAGAAAGATCTCATTTTTATTTCCACCCTGTTGCAGAGAATATACACAGAAAGTAAAATTCTTTCAGCCGTATCCAATAAAGGAAGAAAATTGGGTACTTACAGCTAGATTTGATCTTTGATAGCAAAGGCTCTTTGCAAGCCAGGCTGGACAGTCTCCCAGCAGATGCCATCTGACAGACCCATCCCAAAAGCAGGGTTACCGAAACAGCTGCACGCTATACCTCTATTAAATGTCTTTTTTTTTTTTTTTTTTTTTAAACCATTGTCACCATCCGATGACTGGGTACTCAGACAAAGCAGTGGCCCGCTGTGATACTGGCAGAACTGCATGCTCAGGGTTAACAATTCATCACAGAAATCATTCCTGGCTCCTTCACGGATTTCAGCAGCCAAAGCAGATTAGATTAGTTCTGCTCTGCCAACAGGGGTAATTATCACTATATGCAGTAAAAATAGCTGTAAGGATTCTCAGTGAATGAAGTACGGACCCAATGATGAAGTCTTAATTCAGCATCTATTAATGTCTTCTCCTGAGCCAGCAAGAAGGAAAAGCAATATTAAAGTCACGAACAGAGGTTTAACATTTGTATTGTCTGTGTGCAACTTTTCTTGCACAGATCTTTTAGAGCTGAAGTCCTGCTGAGGCAGGTGATACACAGGGCCATAAGGAATGTGAAGACCATGTCAATGGGAGAGGATGAGTGCTCCTACTTTCAGTACGCTAATGAAAACTAAAAGGTCATCTCATGAGCTTCTTGGGTTTGAGTGCGACAAAACCACAAGTGAGTATTACTCTGACTCTTAGATAAAATATTAACTTGTAAATGACCTTTAAAAAAAAAAAAAAAAAAAGAAAGAAAAACAACAAACACAGGAAGAACACACAACTCACACCAAAGGAATTCAATTTTAAGTTCTGCATTTGGCCTCTTGATTTGCAAACCATCTCCATCGTTCAGATATTCGATATTTTTAAAGCTGTAAACAGGAGCAAACGAGCCAAGTGTTAAATACTCCTAACCTTCATCCTCCAGAAGGGACTGTTCAGAAATATTTTTATTTCTGTTACAAAGCAGACACGCTAATAAGGCTGCAGGAATCAGCACACTGAGTTCTGGAAGAGGCAGGCTCGTTAGCAGCATCTCAGCTGCTTACAGCCTGTGCGTTAGCTGCTCACACAGCCACTTAAGGCAGGAATCATTTTCTGGGTTGCAGAACATGCAGGACTGGTGCCACGACGTAACGGTGAAGAATTTTGCTTAGAGTTGTGCTTTGCAGAGAACAGCAGGCATTCCTTAATTTGGAGAGGATGCTTCAGTGTGAAATCCTACAGGCAGAGCAGCTAGGGAGATCTGTAGCATTACTCCTTACTGGATGCAGGCTTTCTTTGAAGGCCTACACAACACACAGGATGCTGTATGAACTATAAAACATATTAAATTCCTTTGAACCACTGCTAACACAGTATGAATATTAATAGCATGTTCTTTATTTGCCCAGTTAATGTAGTAATTAAATATTCATGGCAAAGCTCTCCTTAAAATTCCTAACTGACTACTATTCAATTGTGTCTATTGCATTTTGGCTTGAGTATGGAGGATTTTTTTTTTTTTAATGTACATTTGCTCTTCTCTGTGCTTCAAAGAAGGAAAATGGAAATTGAAACTTGAAAAAGCTGAGGAAGCACAAAGGATGCTGAGCTTTTGTTCGTACTGATATGGGGTGAAGGGAGGTCAGGAAAAAAAAAAAAATCAGGACTTGTACTCCTGACTCTCTCCTCAGCTATGCTGGCACTACAGCACCGATTGAAAGCAAGGCCAAAGAAGCATTTAAATTATCTGTGCTTTTTAAATCAAGCTCTCCTACAAGCCATGAAATTGGCAGCTTCTAGTAAACGGTCACGGAATCCCATTCAGCCAACAGTTTCCACGTCCCACCATGTACACTGGAACAGGCATCACCAGGCTGGGGGAAGAAAGAAGCCTTTTCTTTTGCCCGTTGCAAGGTGAGGAATATAACAGAGCTTGGGGAAAGCACACAGTCACTAAGCAGAGAGCAATTTGTTGAGCATAGAGCCCTACATACAGGAATTCCCCAAGTAATCAGTGTAATTAGCGAGAGGCAGGGGTGGGAGCTCAGGACAGCATCCTGTTGCAAAGAACAGTTTTGGGGGAGCCCTTTGCGCCCTGCTAGCAAGACTTAACAAGTCTATCCCGCAGTATCTTGTCAAAAAGAGCAGTAATTAGAATACTGTATTAAGTATGCAAAGCACACCAGTTAGCTAGGGGCTTTCTGTGCTCAGTTACCTTTCCAAGTGACTAGCCCTATCCGTCTAATGTCCTGAAGCTGCATCCCTAAGATGTCTTCCTCTGAGTATCTCGGTGTTATATGAACAAATCCAAAAGGCAGGAATACAAAGGAAACACGGAACTGTCCTGAGAAGAACAGGAATAGGAGAAAAACAGCAGCAAGGAAATGAAGAGAGTACCACAGGAAAAGGAACAGGAAAGGAAGAGCCACACTGAAAACAAAGGTTAAAAAAGAAATCAAAACAGACTGAAAAAAAAAAAAAAAATGAGTGAAGTGGTTGGTTGTTCCCACTGTATAAGAGATTTGACTCTAATAATTAAACCACGGGAGAAAAAAATAAATAAAAGCCTAACATAAGGGAACAGCATGTTAACTTTTTGGTGTTAAAATGCTTCAGGCAAACCTATTTATAAAACTGCCATTGTCAGTGAGATAGCGGTCACTGTGCTGGGAATTTTATTTCAAACCGTGCCATGGAAAACACTTCTGGTGGAGGCAGAACTGCAAAGGGCGCTTACTTTCTGCTAAGATGCCTTTTTTTGGGTTCTAACATGAGGTTTCTGATCATTCACTTTTCAGCTTAGTTGAAGAAACATATGTCACCTACAGCCTACCTGATATGGGAAAACTGCAAAACAGATGGAACATCTCAAACAAATTGCCACCAATGTTTTCATGACTTAAAAAAAAAAAAAAAAAAAAATATCCACACAACCCATGAAAAAGCTTACAGCTCAGTATGAAGTACAGATCTTCACACTGAGGGTAAAGAGAGCCCCCAACACATTTCATACTGCTGGCCTGGCACACTGAGATACTGTTTCCGTCGCATCTTCATATCTTTTATTCATGACTGGTTTGTTTTTACAAGTCTCTGGCATTAGTATAACAACACAAGAAGAGGTTTTTTGCCTCTATTTGTGGAAGGGAAATTAATTCGGGGTGTGAGAAGCCCTGAGAAGGTGTGGCAAAAGATTTTCATATAGAAGTCCCCACCCAGAATTCACAAAGAAGATCTACACTTAACTTCAGCTTCATTACAGAAAAATAATCCCTTTACCTATCTATGCCTTTCCACACTCCTAAGAATCATCCTCGTTCAACTCAACTCATCATCTGAATTGGGTCTACTTTTAGGGATTAAGTTGTGGCCCCCTGTCCTGGACATGCCTACAAGGCCAGACCTGGGTCTCAGCCACCAAAATTCCTTTGGAAAGGCTCAAGGTATAGGTGGTTTTTTTTGTTTGTTTTTTTAAGTAATTTTTAAAATTAGCATGTACTTGCTTGTGCTCTCTTAAGTACTGTTTCCAAACTTTATACATGACAGATTCAACATTTATTTTGAAAGGTCTCAAACTGTCAATACTGAATCGGTCACGGAAATTTGACCCAACTGAACAACCTTCCCTAAGTTAGAGCGCGTCTATTTGAGGTGAACCTAATCCAAAGAACTCCTACCCTCTTCCATTTCTTACTGGCGGATCCCATAAGCTCATATTCTATGATTTTCAATACAGAACAACATTCTCACTGTCAATCATGTTAAGGCATGAGATTTGTGAAATACGGTGTTTTCTTGAATTGCCTGAGTACGCTTTTCCAAGCTCTTGTGGAAACGGTATCAACTCCTAGCCAGACCTTAAAGGTGTAGTACAGCTCTCTACAAATGCCCCAAAACGAGCATGGCTGTCCTCTATTTTAGGAATCCACTGCTCTATTTTTGCTAGTGTGGCATTTCAGGTCTGCAGTCTATTACTGCTCTCTGTAGCAAGGACAGGCTTTTCTGACATACTCAGGGAGCACTTCACGGACTGCCAGCCCCGTAAGTGGAACAGCTACGTCCAGAAGCCCAAACCACAAACCCATGGGAATAGGCATCTCTGAGAAACAAATTCCAGCAGTGAACTTACAGGATTGGAGGTGAAAACTCTGTGTTCACTGAGTAAACTGACTGCATTTGTACACCTGTGTGATGTTCTCTGGAGCTTTAACATATTGACCATTGTACTTAGCAGGCTGAGTGGTTCTGATCCTTCTGCAATCTCTATTACCTCGTGCATTGCAGTTGAGCATTTCCCAGTAGCAATGCATTATCTATTAAAAGCAAATCCAGTCTGCTTTCCTATTCCCAGATTCACACACGCTTTTCAAGTAGAGCAATGGGTACCAGATGCATCCAATCTTCCCACTCTCTAGTGAGATGAGAAGACTGCAGACAGGTGGCCTTCATTCACCAAATGCTCCAGCTGTGTTTCTGCCCCCAGCAGGGACACTGAGCATCACTGTGCCGTACCAGTGCCTCAACACCCAGCCTTGAACCAAGACGGGAACCAAGCTCAAGCCTGTGTTTACTTGCAGCCTGCCCTGCCATTTCCCCAGAGAGTGGAAGTGCAGGACTGTTCGTCCCCTCTCGTTAGGGGATGCCACATCCCAACAGCTCAAGCAAATGCAGAACTTGCTGCCAGGGTCAGCATACAACTGACGAGGCTGAATTGATCGCACCAGGAAAGCAGGAAGCCTGAGGCAGTAAGACTCTACATCGAACGTCTTGAGATATCACAGACAGGTAAAGTGGTTTTAGAAGCAGAAATACTGCACACCAATTCCTCTTCTTCATCAACAAGACTGCAGCACACCCTGCGCGCAGCCCATGTGGTTAACCAGCACACTCTGCCTCCCAGAACACGTATTCAGGCAGGCCTTGTCACCCCAGGGTCTTCATGGCCTGCACTAACTACAGAAACGCAGATATTTAAAGTAAATTACATCTTTATTTCAACCTACACTGAGGAAAAATGTGTAATACCACCTATTCCATAAATAATTACAGCAATCTAAAACTCTGATACTTTATCTTAAAACACCACAGAAAGTCTTCCAGAGGACAGAAGGCATTTGGGCGATTTCTGACTTATTTGATCTGATCATTTATAGTACTGCATTACCTCCGACGAGCATTAAGAGACACTTGCAGTGTTAATGACAGAGCTTTTCCGAAATACTTAAAAGCCATTACATAGACCACACAACCCGAAGTCTAAAAAGGAAAGATCCAGCAGACCACACATTCTACCTCTGTTTGCTGAAGAAGCATCTCCCAGTGCTTGTTTTGAACTTGCTACCTACTGCTTCCACTGGATCCCCCCTTCCATACTGGAAGGGACAACAAACAGTTTTGTCTTTCCTCCCTCAGACATCCATCATGATCTCCTCTTACCTTGATACTTCTCAAAGCTGAAGAAAAACCTTCCTTCTCTATTGAGCTGTTCCTCACCAGAAAGCATTTCATACCTTCAGAACCCCTGCTGCCCTTCTCCACCCCGCTCCCGTGGAGTTATGCCCTTGTTAAAGCAGGAGGCCACAACTGCACAACACAGGCACGCTGCGGGTTAAGCAGGAGACTGCAGTGGCATAATGGGCCATGATGCATAATAGCATAATGAATGTTTTGGGCACAAAACAAGCTGCTACAAATGCATTTTGCAAAAACCCTGGGGTGCTACATCCTCCACAGATGTCTACCAAAACAGATTATTGCTCTGAAGAATCAGGTCCAGATGATCACAAGATACCAAGCGAGACAAAACAGTGGTTTGGTCCACAGCTGCAGTTCTTGTGATATTGACATAAACAGGACACAAACACATTCATAGTTCTCTGCTTCCAGAAAACGAGAGAAGTCAATTAAAATATGACGTTAACAATGTAGAAACTAATGCATTTATACCCGTGTTCTTCATGTGGAGTCACTCTCAAATCCAGCCAGTGTTACGTAAACTGTGCTCTGCTTCTTCAGTGACACGTGAACCTCTTAATTCAGGAATTCCAAGTGAAATATAATATATATTTTATATATATAAAGTAGTTATCATACGAGAACTGATAAAGTTTAGATCAAATTCTACCATTGGCAACATTCAATCACAAAATCAGCTTAAAATATGCTGACACCTTACAAACCAGCAGCAGGTTTCCTTCCTTCAGTATGCTGGTAAGCAGCGAGAGGTAAACCTGGCGTAAGATGCTTCAGCCAAGTCCTGGCAGAGGTCTCTGCTGCCCAACAGGCTGCCTCCACTTAACTTACCCCAGCTGCCTGCCAAAGTGAAAGGCATCACTGAAGCAGCCCAAACTTGTGTGGGAGATGTATCGATCACGTAAACACCTACTTCACTACGATGAATTAGCAGCTGTGATAATCTCAGCAGCAGCAAACGGGTGAATGGTCATGGAAATTCAACCGTCACTTCCGTATGCGGCCCATCTGATCTCAGGGCTGAACCACGCTGGCAGCAGCCTTTGAAACCCACTGATGAACAGCCCACGGCTTCTTCAAAGGATGGCAGTCCAGCATCTCTAAGTAAAACAGCCACAAGCGTGGAGTCACGACGAAGGATATTTATGAAAACAAAAAATTTGAAATCAAAATTCGAGGGCGCAAAATGGTGTCAGATCACCTAAAACAATGAAAGGGTACACAGGGCAAATATAGCAAAATCCCTGCAGCAGAGTACACTCTAGGGTTACCTGCGCTGTCACCCCGAGCCCTTTGCTACACCACAGCAGGAGTTTAAGTGGAGCACATCAGTGGCAGCGAGCAGCCTGCTTTACCTGCCCCTGCTCCATGCCAAATGTGACCGTAATAGTAACTCCTTGTAGGCCCAGGCAGCCTGCAGTGACAGCCTTCACTCCTGCCACACAGCCATCTCAGGAGAACTACAGAGTACTCCACCCAAACCCTAATCCCAGTTATAGATGTACAGCACACTTTGAGTTCTGCCGCAGTACTTGCAGGGTCACGGGATGGTGAACTGTGCTAAGGATCACCCCAAAGCAATTTGCAGAACCCATCCCAGCCTCCAAGCTATTGACTTCCCGCTGAATGGCTCCCGGTCGCTGCAGGTGTCCTGGTGACCTCCCAAAAAGCAAGTTCCTGAGACATCCTCAGGAACACCTGCAGTAGGTATTCTCCATCCCCGAATGAAGGCCTGCATAAACGCTTGCCATTAGTTTCCTGCCTATATTTTTCTCCCTCCAATTTACGAAGAATACGCAGATGGGTGCTGGAAGCCTTCTCGCTCAGAGGGGAGCTGAGAAGTCCTACTGTAGGAAATCGCTTTGCAGCGTGCTGCTGCTCTACTGAACCTGGCGAAGGGGCTGAACCCTGCCTACTGCACTCAGTTAATTAAGCCTATTAAAATCATAAGGCACTTATATGGATAGAACAAATCCACTTACTATTTTAGCAGCAACATATGCTTGGAGGATGCAGAAATCAACTTTTTTTTTTTTTAAACCAGAAGCATCCCCATCATCCTGAACTTAATAACATCAATAAAATTAAGTTTAAAAAGCGCATGAAAATCAGAGCAGACACTGCGTATTTGCACAGAACCACACAAACACCAACAGTCACTCTTGTCATGGCTAAAAAAAATGTTTGCATGAGCCGTAATCTGTAACTAGTTTTGGCACTGATGCATACAAAAAGGAAAACACAGCAACATATTGTAGAGTCAGTGAAAGCATTTGCCTGCCTGCAAGCTGTAGGCAGTTTTGTGTGTTTTTTTCTTTAGCTATTACACAAAAGAACACATTCAAATCCAATACAAGCAGCTGCTGTAACATACTTTCAGACCTCTGAACAGCACCACTTCACTAAATGCCTACCAGAACATCACTTAAACACAAGTGATTCCTTCGGATGTTTGCTTTTTATCTAACACTAAAAACAAGCATTGGAGCCAAGCTATAACAATGTCCAGAAAGCCTAAGCTTGCAACTGATTGTTTGGTGTTGTTCTATTCTACAGACTAGTCAGCAAAATAGAAGAAAAAGTAAATAAAATACAGCACGGTCCTGGACCAGCTCCTGTCCTCTGAAAGGCACGATAGGTTGGTGAGCCAACCAAGCAGGTGGAGATTAGAAAGAATGCCAAAATCAATGCATTGGTAGTTTGGAACTGGGAATTTATAACAAGGACAGATTTTCCTCTGCCTCTGTATGGAGATAGTTCTCGGCACAGGGGAGAGAGTAAGAGTTATTTTCAGACCTGTGGACATGATAAAACTGCAAGGCCAATTCTCCCCTCTGAAGCCAGATAAGCAGGGCAGCAGCGAGGAGTCCTTGTAGCAACAAACCTGTCTGTTTGGTGAAGAAAACAGTGTGAACAACGAGACAGAAAAGTGATTTAGTAACATCGTTTTGAATGAATCAGGAGTGAGGCTATGTGAAACATGGGCAGTGAAGAGGCGAGACAATTAGAACAGACCCTTGCAGCTAGTTCTGTGGCTGTATCATAGTTTTTATTGAAATCCCAATTGTGGTGTGTGTGTTTTTTCAGAAACTAGCCTTTCTCCATTTGTAACAGTTATGTGCTACTTCTGAACATCTGTTTAAGAAAGAGCACATCAGCTCTTATTATTTTTTTTAAACAAGGCAAAAATAGGGTAGGGACCTGAAGTATATAGCTTAGTTATTGAACATTTATACCACTCATTCATTTCTAAGTGAAGCCATAGGGGCAGCCACGTGGGTATTTTCTACACCAAGGACTGGAAACTCACAAGGCTGTGACTCAGTGCTGTGCCACACACAACTGACCGTGCTGACTGATCTCCAAACGTGACTCACGGGTCTACCAGAACCCAGCTCGAGATGCACCCCAGGCTTAGCAGCTCCGTCACAAGCCGCAGCATCTCGGTACGTCTCCGCGACAAGCTCTCCCGCAGGCTCTAAAAACCTTTGCAGCTCAAGGAAACAAGTTCACCTCGCATGCTGAACCCCAGTCAAGTTACACGCTGCCAGCAATGAGCTAACTGAATTTACTCTAAGTCCATTCTCTGTAATTCACCAGGAAAGTTATTCTAAGGATAACAGGGGGCTTACAAAGTGTCCATGCAGTTCTTATCCACCCATCCATTTTCAGCAGCATTACCACAGCTAGGACATGCAACTTCTCACACTTTTTTTTTTTTTTTTAAACCAAAAACACAAGTTAAAACAACAATTGGATTGTAGGGGTAATATTTATCAGCCTATGTAAGCAATAATACAGTAAATGTAACACTAGATGATTGCACTTCTTTTTTGTGAATCACAAGACCTATGTAGCAGGAAATAGTTTTAAACCTATTAAAGACTTGGAGAAACATTCAAAGCACATCTATAGGGAGATCAATTAGCATGACTGCTACTTGAGAGCAGAGCTATGAAAGTGCGTAGTTGAGGGCAATCCAAACTCTAGAGTAGAGAGCAAGTCTTACATCTTCTGATTCAAATGATGTTCCCTGTTAACACCTGTATGCCTTGCCACTGTGGCTGATTTCTGGTTTCTTTTTGACACCTGCAGAGAACCAGTAAACAAATGCATCGTCCTACCTCCAGTTCTGTTTCACCAAGTCAGGTTACTGCCCAATCTGCCTGCTGGGCAGACCTACCATGTATCTGGTAATGATGCACCTCTACAGCGCATCTGCAGTCACTCGAGTTCTTCAGTTTACTTCTGCCTGCGAACATAAGCAACCTTGAAATCCACGTTATTTCAGAAAAGGCTCAGGCACAGGCCGAGGTGCAGCGTTACTTCCCAAAGCACAGAAACACCTTCATGAATTCATAGCCCACTCCTAACACGTCTGTAGACAGGAAAAAGGGTATTCGACAGAAAACCCGAGAAAACCCCACAGAAGCAGCATCAGGAATTCAGTGGAACAGGTCAAAGTGTAGATGACACGCGCGATAGCATCCCCCCAAGACAAGGCAATTAGCATCATCGCTGCCTTTATGCACAGGCGGAAACTTATGAGACTAAACACATCGGTAAGTGACTACAGAGACACGATAATGGCTGGGAACTAACAGGATTAAATTAAAGAGTACTTCAATTTTTAAAGGAACTTCCCCAGTTAAAAATCACTACTACAAAAGCTTCGAACCTGAAGAAACAAACGGAGGTCAGAATATAGCTTCTAAGTGATCTCCAATGAAGTTATTTTTAACTTTCCATCTAACCTGATTTCTCCGTTTACTGATTTACAGTTACCATTAGTCATCGAGGTAATCCCTCAGGGACACCACCCTGTTGGAAATCCTTTGACAGCTCAGAAAGTCCTCAGCCAGAGGGAGGCCAATTAAAGTTCTCAAACTATTTTCTATTGTTTATTTTTCCAAATAGTGCTCTCAGCTCCAACCTGGGAAGCAGAACTAAAATTGTCACCTCTACCAGCACCTGAAGAGTGAGTAGAGCTTACTGGGAAAGGAAAAGAAACCCTGGAGATGGATGCCCAACACGAGAGCTGCGCGACGAGCATGCCGGCTAGCAGGACTGGCAATTTCTGCCTTGCAAGCAACACAGAAAATCAATCTGAAAAAAGAAAAGTGGTTAAAAATAACCATCGTTCCCAGCCCCAACTGCTCCCTCAGGACACAAACCCAGAAAAAAAAAAGACCTAAGCACTGCCGCAGTGGCACAAACCTCCCAAGCGTGGTGGGACGGCAGGAGCCACGTGGTGCTGCCTTCAGGAAGAGCAGCTCCCAGCAGCAGTGCCCGATTCACCTTGCAGACTCCCAGCCCCGGCTTCCATCCTCACCACCCCCCACTGGAGTGCTCTGCCCCATCGTCCGGAGCAAGTGGGAAGAACAAAGCAATTTTGGGGATGCACTCATGTGGTAGAGCCTCTGGCTGCAACGGGAAGGAAGCAGCAATGTTGAAAATAGCTCTCCTTTTACCAGTTATCACCATTTATGAAAACTAATCGCTGAAAAGTCGTTGCAAACAGCCTAACGTGGGACTTCTGTTCAAGTGTGGCCTGGTGTTGGTGTGTTGGACACCCCGCCTGTGCTCACAGAGGAGCTCGGCTCCGCCACGAGCCCTCCCAGCCGGCAGCCACGCGGGAAGCGGCATCCGGAGGGGACGCAGGAAACAGGTTTTGGAGGATCTGCGGGGAGATGAGGCCAGCAGGACAACAGGGCAGGGAAACCAGCTGAAAGGAAGAAAAAGCATCAGGAAAGAAGCTAAAGAGGAAACAGATGCACCGGAGAGACGAGAAAACACCCGGGCGGGTGGGGGCAAGGCAAATAAAGAAGGTGAAGGCACCAGCCCAGCACGAGGGCGGAGGGAGCAGAACAGGCTGCAGGACTGAGATGACTCAAAGTGAGGGAGAAGCAGAGACAAGAGGAAAGGAAAAATCCCCCCCCTAAAGCAACCAGACCTGTCGGAGCAATGCCTCTTAGTAATCACAGAGCAGCCAGGGCACCCGGTTCCAATAAGTGAGATCAAGCCGCCTGAGTCAACGGAGAAAAACATGAAAAGCAAGGCAAATTGAGGAGAGGTTATCGCTAGCAGAGCTGACAGGGAAATGAAATATCCTACAGTAATCCTAACACTTCAAAATCTGCTGCTATTTCAGATCAAGATGAAAGGCATGTTCAAGTGCAAACTTCAACGTGACTTCACTGAAACACTGAATTTTAAGGTCAAACTCTAATGATACTCAGCATGAAACAGGAAAAACTGAGTACTGCATTTCTTTTCCAAATAGCTTAGAGAACATCTCTCAGGGATGACATTCCTGCAAAACCTTCTGAGGTTTAATTTTCTTGCAGAACTGCTCCACTACGGGTTTCACAGACAACATGAAACGAAACCACGACTCCTCGCTAGAATTAAGATGATGCATCACCCAGGAGCTGGATTTCCAAACAAAAATTTTTGGGAACAATTCCCCAGGCCTGAACTCCCACAGCACAGAAATGGCAACCGAGGTCTGAGATGGAAAGACCAAGACCTTAACTACCGGCAGCCACCATCAGTGGGTGTGCAAGAAAAACCCTACCGCACACCAGCTGTGCCCTAAAGGGGAACATTTCACCCTTCGGTCACCGCTAACCCCAGGCCACACGATTTCATGGCCATCATTACGCTGCTGATAGAAAAAGGCCCTACTCCTCCCAGCCCATGCCTATCAAGGGGTGCTAAGGGAGAACAGTACAAAACGCACTCCTCGTTTCAGTTGTGTGATGGTTTGTTTGTTTTGTTTTTAGCAGCTATTTTCTTATATTTCCCTCATTCGGAGAAGGCAAACAACTTACCATTTCTTTAAAAAAAATCCAGGAATCCTATGCTGTTGTAATTGGGAATCCCACACAGAACTGCAAGAGCGCTTTTTTTATTCCTTAATAAATATTTCTAACACTAGGCAGCAAGTCATGTTCCATTTACTATTGCTAAAGCTTTGTGCCCTTGAAACAACATGATGCACTATGGGGCTTATGAGCTACAGAAGCCTAAATTCTCAGAGAAGCAGCCATAGATCATATAAATTAACCAGATTTCCCAGGGGTCTGCGAAGCTGCTCAATTACGGCTCGGCAGGGCCGGATCCGAGGCTCTCTCCAGGCTGCTGCTCTGGGTGATGCCCGGCACAGGAGCACGGCTCAGCTGCTCCTGCCTCTGCCCGTGCCCTCTCCCCTTACGTCTGCTCAGGTCCTCATTGAAGGCTTTCATCTCTGCCAATCAACTTAGGAGGCTCTTCTGCAGGAAGGGGAACCTACAGGACTGATACAAGCGCAGAGGCATTACAGCAGGATTACTGGAGCCGCTTCTGTAATGCTTTGGTGAATCCTGCAGCCTGTAGGTGCCAGCACGCTGTAAGGCAGAGCCCATCTCACCAGCAGTACCACCCAAAGACGCTGCAGGGAAGAAGTGTGGAGTCAAACCTCAGCTTTCACAAAGGCTGCCACCTGCTCAGAGTACTTCATGGTGAAGTCTTGTGGCCTCGGCACAGCCCACAGGAAACACGCCACCGTAGGCAGTGCCGCCGGGCACAGCAGCAACGCGACTGAGCACGGGCCCTGAATAACGTGCTCATGGCTGCCTGCAGCAACTGACATCAGTTCACATCTTTCTGGTGGACACAAAGCACAGCAGGACATAAGGGGGACCAGACAGTGCTCAAAAATGGCTCAGGTGAGCCCCATTCAGGGCTCCCAGCTTCCGTAACATCTCCTGACATCTACACAGCTGTCAGCCCACCTGATATCTGAACGTAGCCTCTACTTCTTAAAATGCCCTAGGAACACCCTGGAACAGCCAGCCCTGTGAGGACATCCATCCCCAGCAAGCTCCCTGGGCAAGGCCCAGCACTGTAACTTCATGCCAAGCTTCCCAAAACCTGGGAGTGACCCACAACAAGCAAGACAAGAGGAGAAATAGGTGGGAAATCAAAGCTCAACAGGATTGTTCAAAAAAAACTTTTTTAAATAAGCAATTGCCAGTTCAGAAGTACACTATGCAACCTGAAATACCACCTCACTCTGTCCAGAGGGTAAACCACTAAAAGAAAGTGAAACTTAAATGTTCCCTCACTCAACTGGGTGCAATTTAGCAAAACCAACACTGCTCTCCAAAATGCAGAACTTAAGCCTCAAAGAAGCACCAAGCGGTTTTCAAAATATCTGCCTAGATACAAATCAGGTTCTCAAAGCCTGCAGGAAATTCTTCTTCAGCCAAGCAGACAGCAACTGACCGGGTGCCCAAAAGGCAGCAGCGTGCAGGGGCACTTCCCAGCCTGTCTGCTGGTCCGAGAGCTGAAGGAGCTGCAGGCAGCAGCTTCAATGTTCCCACTGGTGTTCTCTGCTTCCCCCTTGTTCTCCCAGATGAAGGCATTCAAAGCTTGAGCTAATTCCTATAGATCTGAGTAGGATGCTCAGCGCCCACCCCGAGTTACAGCTCACAGTAGGGCTACGTCACCACTGCACCTCCACCCAGAGAGGCCTGAAGTCTGCCAGGCACATCCGTGCAGCAGCGCTGTGCTCCTCTACCTGCTTGAACCACCCCACACCACAGTCAGAGGCACTCACACCCTGAGGAATTCAGGGGGAAAAGCAACACGGCCATCCTTCGCTGACACAAGGCACCACGGCTAAGGAGAGCAATAGCTGGGGGGATTCACTGCCAGTCCCTGGAGTATTTAAGTGTAATTTACTTCTAGACTAAGCAAACAGAAGAAACTGACAGCGTCCTCACAGCCTATGCGTTATTACTATATTAATTTAGAGCGTGGGCAGTGTTTTAGCACCAGGTTTCCTACCTGACGGCGAAGCCAGGCTGCTCCAACAGCCAAAGGTTGCCAGGGCCAAGCTCTAATGACTGCTGTAGCTGGCTGTAAGGCTGCTTCTCGCCTCGAAGTGATGTGAATGTGAAAGCCACCAGTGGCACACGGTGCCCTACACACAGATTACTCCATGCATGGCCTTGCAGAACTGAAATGGATGAATAAATGTGATTGTATCAAGGATTAAATGGCACATCTAAGGATTTTGGCAATACAAGTCAACTTATCCTGTTAAGCTTCATCAGTTAAAAACATGCCTTAAAAACACTTCATTTTGGTTGTGGAGCTGGGTTTTTGTTTTGTTTTTCAGATAACACCTTATTATAGCACCTACCTCAAATACGCATTTTGTTTGTTTCTGCAAGACACCAAACCATGTTCCCTCTATCACCTGAAGTATCTTTCAAGTGATCTTTAGAGAAGATAAAAGTAGCAGAAAAATAGGTAATGGCAGACTAACCAAATCCCTACTAACCAAATATAAAACAAAATTCTGATTAGAAGTAGCAGTAACTTCCAGGTCTGAAATCGCTGTATCATAAAACAAGGCAGCTGAATGTCACTTTCCCAATTCCATTAGTTCATACTTGCAGGTCTGCAAGCGTTTTAAATGAGTGGCTCTCATACCAATTGTGATGATAGTGCTCTATTACACAATTTGTGACTAAGGTTTCATGTTCTGAAAACACAGAGAATCAAATATCCTGTTAATAATCCTTCTGTGTTTCATGTCACCAACACATTCACTGCTGTCATTTAATACAGGATGAAAGAAAGGGTCATTCCCTTCCATTTGCCTGCAGTGCATGTTCTCACCTGATACTGAACCGGAGTCGGCAGCATTCACTGAGCTTTGAGGGAACATCTTTCTCAGAAACATAAAAATTCAGAACATTACGATAAAGATAACAGTTTAGATTACACTTTATATATTGCAAGCCGTTACAAACAGCTGGTATTTTACAATGCCTGAAGTCTTAAACTTGTCAAAGACAAGTAAGAGGAAAGGAAAGGTAGCTCCAGATGACGCTGAGTAAACTGGAAAGCACAAAAAAATACTAGACATTTTGCCAAAGTATACATCAATTCATACTTTTCCTTGTGAAACAATTTCTGAAGTGCTGAAATAACACAGTATAGGGTAATGGGAAACACTATTGTGGAATATCATGGAATAATATGGAAGTACTACGATGCTGCTTTGGAGCAATAGGAAGGGAAATTTAAGAAAAAAATCAAAGGTTTTTGGTGCAGGGGGGAAGTGTTGGTTGTGTTTTGTTTAAAGAACTACAAACTTAGCATTGGGAGGAGCCAGTTCAAAAACTGACCCCTTGCGGAGTATCAGGCAATAAATACACTTCAAGGTAAGCCTGCCAGTGACCGAACAAACCAGCACTTCTTCCTCTGCACTCAGAGGCCCCCACGCAACGCAGGGCACGAGCCAGGACCTCCCTGCCTGCGTGCGGCCACGAGCCCCCTGTCCCTGCACACAGGAGCTGTATTTAACGAGGCAGAAATCTTAAATCCTATCTTCAGTCTTCTCTCAACATCCCAACACGTCCCACAGGCTGATGCACCTTCGGATCCACCTCCCAGCTTTTCCTGACCCTTCTCTCCAGTGCATACTAGTTTCTTCTGATTTTTTTCCCCCTACTTCTTACAGGCCCCTTCCCTCTCCTCTTTCTGTCTCTGACACATCCCTTCCCACTGCCACAGGCACCCCACCTTTGTCGCACAAGGGAATAACCTGGCTTCTCCCCGACAGAGCAGCACCCCACAGACACTGAGTCGTTACCTGCTGATAACCAACACCCTGGCATCTCCAAGGAACCAGTACTAACATCGTTCCTGTGAACGCACTGCACAGCTCCCAGCCCACCACAGCTTTGTGCAGGAGGTGACATTTCAGGCAACTCTTGGCGAGATGCATATTCTGCATGTAATACCTCTTCGATAAATATAGCATGCGAAATAAGCTTTACAACACAAATATAGCACAACTGCAGTCTTCCCTTCCCCCCGCAACCAAAACTAATCAACCTGAACCAAGAAATACTGTGGCAGTTCTCCAATGTTATTTTCTCCATCTCAAGGTAAGCAGAACCACCTACAAAACTGGGTCACTCACTTGCTGTCAGTCGCTTTTCTTAGCACGAAGCAGAGGTTGTGTTAAGGTTTTGCTTTGAGGAGGTATTTGTTTAAAATAGCTTATTTCCCAAGTCCAACCTGCAGAAGACACACGTGTGTATCATGTGTGTAACATACATCCCCCACGGATAACAGCTCTCCTTCAGATGAATCACTGACATAAGGTCAACTGTTAGAGGCATTACGTGGGCTGAGGTACCAGCAAGGAAGCGAACAGATTGAAAAGGTTGAAAAGTTCAAAAAATGAAACCAATTGCACTGAACATTCAGCTTTAAATAGCTCCAAGGTGTTTATTTTGTTTTACTCACACTCTTATTACGCCTATAAAAACGGAACCAGCTCAAGCCCAAGAGGTTTGGCAGTTTCAGAACAACTCCCAAACCGGTGGCACAGAGTCAAGAGATGCTTCCAGTTTGCTCCTCCGCACGTGGTAAGCGACGTTTGATACCCGACACTTGACATGCTCTCCTATGCCAACATTTGGAATAAAAAGCAAGTGGCTTTTTCTCGATGCTCAGATGCCACCCAAAAACATCACACGGATACAACGATCGCGAACTTCCCTGCGCCACACGGTCACACCAAATAACTCCCTAAAATTAGAAGACATTTGAACTTGTAATACAAACCGAGGGATGTTCTGTTTATTTTTATTAGAATAATAGGAAATAGTTATTTTTAATATTTAACCTATGTCAACATCTCCTTTAGCGAACTCCCTTGCCAGTATTGCACTAAGTGCAGTTTTCCTGTTGAGCAATCTCTCATAAGCTAACTAAATGCCTTGCAAAAACCATTTCAAAACGAGTTTACAAAGTATTAAAGATAGTAGATAAGCATTGAACAGATGACATCTTCTGCAAATCCACTGTAATCCGCTGATTTAGGTTTTAAATTTCTGTTGATAAATTATTCAAGTTCTTGTATGATCAAGATGAAACATTAGGATTAGTGCTCTCTGTTATGGATCACTTCTATTTCTGCTGTTTTTCCCAGCCCACGTTACCCACGAAGAGGCATCTGGGCACAGTGACCGGCGGCAGTGAACAGCTCCATCCTCGTCTCACTGCCACCCAGCACTCGTGCGGGGCTTCGACACGCAGCAGCTCACATCTCAGCAACCTGTTTCAACCCTCTTCACATGGTAAAGAGCATGCCTGCAGCAAGACGGCTTTCACAACGCCACTACCAGCTCTCAGCTCTCAGACTCCCCGTAACTGGTTTCCAAGCCCAGGAGACACTCTGTGATCTGTCTTCAGAATTCCCTTCGCTGACTGTGCGCACACTGGGTGGAAATGACAACTCGTGGCGCTACAGCCCTTCAGAGGTCAGGCAGTGAAGTGCTCTGCAGCCCTGACACAAGAGCTCTTGCCAGAGGCCACACGCTGCTGTTCTTTGCAGTCGTGGTGAAAAAATCTGGACAAGAAAGTCCCTGAAGCCAGCAGCTCCCATTCCCACACACAGCCCACGTGGCATTTTTCACACACGACCTCGCACTGTGCCACGGCAGCGTCTCAGGCAGAAGGCAGTGCTCAGCTGGAGACCCAGCGCTGGGAGATTCATGAGCACAGCAACAACCCTGCTGTCCTTCACGAAGGCGAGGGTCAGGCTTTCGCATCTGGGGCTTGCTTTCTGCATAACTGACTCCATCAGCTTTGTTCTTCAGAGGACAACTTGCAGGAACCGAACGTACTGTCACAAGCACAGAAACACAGGCAGCAACAGCCAACATCCAAACAGCGCCCGAACCCCTTGTTTTGCCATCTAGAAGCACAGACACTCCTGTCACCCAGGCATCATCTCCAGGCAGGCAGAGGGGCTGAATCCACGGCTTTCAGGTGCATCCAACAGCCCACCCTGAGGACAGCTGTGAGAAAGTGCGTGGCTGGTGGTGGCACCAAGACATGCAGTTCCTGTGTTGGCCAGCCCGTAAAACAGACCGTACCCACTGCCTTTAGGTCAGGCATGAGTCTGCGCAGCAATACTGGGCACCACGAGTCTGTTTCTGCCCCTGCCCCGAGCACTGACAGCAGCTGAGCAGGGCTCCTGGTCCACCACACGAGGCCCCCCTGGCGAGAAGCAGCCTCTGCAGAAGTGACAGCAAGCACAGCCCCTCCGCACTCCTGGTGTAGCTTTTAATGCGTTACCAGGATGTACAGGGCAGCACGGATGAGCATTACAGACATCTGATCTGCCACATTCACTCCGGAACAAAATAAACGTGTAACGAAACGGAGGAGACTCGGCTCTCCTGGCAGAGCTGGCGCCTGCTCCCCGGCCTGCCCGGGGCAGCACCGCGCCGTCCTGTCCTTCAGTGCTGGCGGCCTCAGATCCAGCCCCCGAGCCACCAAAACTTGGTTCACAGGGACAGGCCTGATAACCGGCAGCAGCAGCACAAGCTGAGGCACAAATCAGGCAGCCCACCTGCCACCAGACCCATTCGTGGAGCACTCATCCACCTCTCATTCTCTAGGTTTATTGCCCAAGGACTGCTGCAAGAACCCCCTGACCGTTCGAAGGCTGAGCAGCACAAACAGCATCGGATCATGACAGAGGGGAGCCACAGCTCAATTTTAGAAGACAGCACAGAAGGGCCACGCGAGGCTCAAACAGCTCCGCTAGGCAGCACAGACACAGCAGCACATTGGAGCAGGCTACCCGACCAGGGGCTGGGACCACCGGCATCCCAATGCCACATCTGCCCTGGCACCCCATGCCCATAAATCACTGCCTCACAAGCAGTGGAGCATCACCTAGTGTTTCTACGTGCCCCTGAGACCCTACAGTACACCAAACACGTCAGTCTATTGGCAGGTGTTATTCTGACAAAAGTCACTAAGGCTCAGCTCTGCGCACCCCAACTAGCTCAAGACTAATCATCTGAAAGCCTCTGAGAGTCAGCCTAAGTTATTGCTAAGCTGCCTTCACAGTCTCAGCAGCAAACTAGAAGCAGCCTGCCGAATTTTGCCTTGCTGCATTTTTAATGACAACATCTGAAATCCTCACAGAACGATCCTTTCCAGCAAGAAGTACCTCCTCCAAGAGACTTCCATTAAGCCCCCCAGAACCTCACAAAGACCAACAAACCTCGATCTCACAGAAGATGAATGTAACAGGAGGGTAGGTTTAGCCACTACAGGTTTCGACCCAGCAACAGCTCCCTGTTTGCAAGGGTGGAAGCAGCGCAGGGCAGAAACGCACCCCAGTGAGAGCAGCCGGCAGCACCGCAGGTTCCTCGGGCACTGAGCGGGCAAGGCAGCAGTGGTTGGGGCTGGGAAGTGTCAGTGTCCATGCTGTGCACATACAGAGCCCAAGTTCGAGCTCATAAATCATCCAAGATCTCCAACTACAAGCTCAGAGAAGTAGATATGAACCGTAATAATTCTCAACCTGCTCCAATCAAGGAAGACAAAACGTTTCGATACTCAGAAGCAGCCCGGCACAGCTTTTATTCATCAAAAATAAAATTAAGTGATGTTGGCCCAGGCAAGGAGCATTAAGCTCGAACTGCAGCGGATTCAATCAGCTATCCAAACAACGCTGGGTAACACCGTGAGGCCACCTTTTGTCCCTTAGGAACAGGGCAGGAAGCCACCTCCAAGAGTTCATATGGAAATTATAGCTCTGCAAGCTCAGGTGAAGAAGGGTCACTTCGGCAGCAGCCTCACCATAACAGAGACACAACCCAAGGCTCTGGCACCGTTCAGCGAGCGCTGGTTCCCTCCCGGGGCTGGAGCAGCTCACGGCATGTGAGAACTCCCCAGACTCACCCCCTGCACGCCCAGCGCCCTGCTCGGGTACCAGCCCCGTGTGCCCAAGCCCAGCAGCTCCCCGTGGGGCCGGGATGCCCGTCCTGACACCCAGACCCAGCACCGCTGCTGCCTCACCGAGGCTCCCCGGGGGCTCTCCGTGCGCCCAAAGCCAGGGCAGGGCCCCCCGGCTCGGATCCGCTCCGCCGGTGCCGGGGAGGCCCCGAGGCCGCCCCCGCGGTGCCGCAGCCCCGAGCCCCGTCCCCGCCGCCCCCAGCGCGCACAGCCCGGGGCCAGCCCCCAGGGATCGGGGGGGGACAGGAAGCAGGGATGCTCCCCCCACACCCAAAAAAAAACCCTCCCCGGCCGCACCTGGGACATCTGCGGGCGCAGGTTGATCTCCTTGAGGTTGATGGAGTGGCCGCGCAGGTTGTTGAGCAGCTGGCAGAGCAGCACGCCGTCGCGCAGCGTCTGCGCCAGGTCGAAGACCTGCGCCGTGTCCCAGGTCACCCGGTGGTTGGGCGGCAGCACCTTGCAGCTGATCAGCCACTGCCCGCACTGCTTCCACGGCTCCATCCCGGCCATGCTGCGGCCGCCCCGCGGCCACCCCGCCGCTGCCGGCCCGCTGCCGGCCCGCTGCCGCCGCCCCGCTCCGCCCCGGTGCCGCCCCCGCCGGGCGGAGCCCACCCGGCCCCGGTCCCCGCCGCCCCCACGGGCTGCGGGAGGCGCTGGGGCAGCGCCGGGGCTCGGCCGCGGCCGGGAGCGGCCCCCAACGGGGTCAGGTTCCCCCCACAGCCCCGGGGGAAAAGGCAGCGCTGCCCCCCGCCAGCAGCGCCGGGGGCGGCTTCTGCGAAAGGAGCCTGTCAGCAGGATACAAAGCACCTTCCCTTTTCTGTTAAAAAGGCTGTTTTTCGTAACCAGAAAACACTTGAAGTGTTATTAACGTGCCGCTCTGAGGGAAAAAACAATCCAGTATGAGAACACCTTCCGACAGCACGACACAGCCGTGATTATCCACAGCTATCCCTCATTTTCGTGTTTCCTCCCTGAAGAGCCCGACAGTGCTTTCTGAGAAAACTAACCCCACAAAAAGCTCTTAATTTCTCCAAGAATTAATACACAATTTCTGGGAATGGATTTCACAAGCTGAGGCCTAACAGCCCATCCACATGTTTCCAGTGTTTTAAAACGCTGCTTCACCATTCCTGCGAGCGACAGCCCTGTCCTTCAGGCGTTTCCATCAGGACCCTGGCTTGTGTCAGGAATAGCAGGGCCAGGGAGGGGATCAGCCCCCTGCACCCAGCTCTGGGGAGGCTGCACCTCCAGTACTTTTTTCAGCTTTGGGCCCCTCACTACAAGAATCAAGGCCCTGGAGTATGTCCAGAGGAGGGCTACGAAGCTGGGAAAGGTTCTGGAACACAAATCCTGTGAGGGGCGGCTGAGGGAACTGGGGGTGTTTCGTCTGGAGAAGAGGAGGCTCAGGGGAGGCCTCATTGCTCTCTGCAACTGCCTGAGAGGAAGCTGTGGGAGCTGGGGGTCAGCCTCTTCTCACAAAGCACTAGTGACAGGACTAGAGGGAATGGCCTCAAGTTGCACCAGGGGAGGTTCAGGTTGGAAATTAGGAGGCATTTCTTCTCAGAAAGAGCAGTCAGGCATTGGGACAGGTTGCCCAGGGAGGTGGTGGTGTCACTGTCCCTGGGGGTGTTCAAGGAAAGGTTAGAGGTAGCATTTAGGGACATGCTTTTTGGGGACAGTGGTGGTAGGGTGATGGTTGGACCACATGGTCTTGGAGGTCTTTTCCGACCTTAATGATCCTGTGATTTTCCCCCATAGAACATGTGGTTAGCCCAGGATCAGGCATGGAGGTCTGCCCACCTCACCATAGCCTCCCCCCCAGAAGCACAGGAACCAGTGGGTCCCCTACCCACGACACCTGCGCAGTCACCCAGCAGACAACACATCAGCTAGGTGTGACTTGCCGCTAATTAGGAGGCACAACGGCTGGTTTGGAGTGTTTGGTTCCTCACTAGGGAGGCACAGAGCCATCAGCCTGCTCCCCAGGATGTCCCCAGCTCTGACAGGGCACAGGGAGCTCACCCCGCTGCTCCACACAGGCCGGTCAGAGCAGGAACCCCTTTAGCACAACACAAACCCAATGTAGTAGTAAGAGGATTTTGTGTGAGCAAGAAGAGGGATCCTTAATCCAAAGTATCAGTGGCAGTGCAGCTGGGCTTCAAACCTTCAGAGTAACCCACACCCTGCCAAGCGTGACCCCAGTTTGGGTGGTGTCTGCAGTTCCCATGCCCCGATCCCCACAGCTCCCTGGGCCAGGCCCGCCTGTGCTGCAGCTCTTGGGCAGCGGGTGAGCTCCCAAATCATCAACAGGAGGCACAGAGCCGCACCGCCCACAGCCAGGCAGAATTAGAGACAACTCGGTTCCTTGCTGACATCAAAAGGGACTGACGTTAACTACCCGAGATCACTTGGTTATTACCGCCCAACTGAATGAACATCAGAGCAGTTTGGTCAAGAATACAGCAAAGCACTGTCTCGTAGTAAGATTTTTTTTTTTTAAATCCGCGACAAGTTAAACACAAAATGGCACGTGAATAAAAAAAATCTGGTGGTGCCCAGGAGCCATCCCCACTCAGTCTGAGGACATTTGTAATCCTGAAGCCAACGCAAAAGGCAGCAAAGTAAAAAAAATAAACAGAAAAACATCTGCATTATCTACACCCCCACATCAGCTGCCTGCAGCCAGGATCAGCAGCACACTCAAGGCAGCATAAGCTGTTGGGACGCTTTTGCAGAAAAACAGAAAAGCAAGTACCATCCTGATTTATAAACAGAAAAAAGAAAAAAAAAAAAAAAAAAAAAAAAAAAAAAAAAAAAAAGCACACTTCAGGCAAGTTTATCAAATTGATAAAATCATTTTACATGGTTTATTAGGAGCAATCCACCACTCCTTAATCCAAGCTTCCTATCGCTAGAGTTTGTAGGCTTTAAAAGCAGTATGTGGAAGCAGACACCTTATAAACCTATTCTGGGGTTTTAAATTGTTTGTAGGTCATAGGCTGTTATACTGAAGCGTAAGAACTGAATTACATTCAAAATACAAAACACAGCAGAGGAACAAAAACATATTGACCAAGTGCCATTCCTCCAGATATATTAAGGTTATGTAGCTGGCCATGCTTAGTAATGGCAACAAGAACGCACTGAAAGGGGAATAATAAAAATCATCACTCAGGTAACCACTTCTGTGCGGAAGCAGAGGAAACGCATTTGTGTGAAGTGTCTGGCTGTCCTGCACTGAGCATTAGCTTACCCATAATGACACCTTGAAACTTACTGGAGACTCACATGGAGAAGAATCCATGTCTCCATATAAACTCCAGAAAACCATCTCTCTGCAAAAGTTACATGGTTGAAAGGAGCAAAGGGGCAAACAGGTGAAATTCATGGTCAGCACAGCCTTGATAGAACAGAGGCTCACTCTACCTAGGTGGAGGGATAGGCACACATTCCCTTTCCTTTTGTAGTACTTCTCCCAACCTTCCTCACCATCCTACACTGCCCACAATTGAAGAGTGTTTGATTTTTGAATTAATCCTGCATTTGTTTGGGTCCAAGAGCTACTTTTACATTGACAATTTTTGCTGTTAACATATGCAAAAACCACAACACCATAGCTAAAATATCAAGTACTTCAGGTGAACCACCTGCTGAAGACATACTGGAAATTTGACTTATTTGCATCCTGTTTTTCTCCTCATACTCCAAAAATTGCCCAGGTGGAGGGTGCTCCAGATGGATAGAGGGGCCAGTTTAAAAGTCACCTCAGCCCATTCCCTCTACTAGAACAGACTGATGCTCAAACCTATCATGGAGATCTCAGTTCAGATTGCTCAAAAAAGCTCAAGTTATTTTACATACCTTCCTCCTCACCTTAACACATCAGGAAACAATTCACTGAATTAGTTCATGTTCAGATTCTTAAAACCAGCAACATTAAGGACTTGCATTCCTGCATTCAAAACACTTCCAGTCAACTACATAAAAATAATAATAAAAAAAAAAAACTCCATTAAAAGAGCAGCAAGTCTGAAGATTTGTACAACAAAATGCACCCAGAAAGAACTCGTGCATGTTTTTTCTCTCCTTCCAAGAGACAACTGTCTCCTTGCTGGAGACATCATACATTTGTTGCTTTTACTCTTTACCCTGTGCTGCATCCGGTGAAGGTGGCGACTTTCCAGCTCCTTTCTTGTTACTTTATTGAGAGAAACTCAATTAGTTTTATAAGCTTTATCATTTCTGGCTCTTAAAGTTTTCCTGTCCTCTGACGATAGCTCAAGTGCATTTTTAAATAACCCAGAGCAAGCTGGGCAAGCTGAAGTGAAGCACTGCCCTCGTTTGTGGGTACTAAATGCCGGCGTGCCAGCTGAGCCAGCACTGAGCTCATGCTCAGCATGTCTCAATTAGACCCACTTAATTATACTAGTAAGAAAATTCAGTTACATGCAGTTTGCAAGAGAACAGAAATATACAGCCTTTGTCCCAGACGCTTGTATCGTTATCCTGCTTGAAAACGCGCCGGGCTAATGTGGCTCCTGGCCAGGAGCTTCCCTTGAACCATGCTCTTTTTGGCTGGAAGTGAATAATCAGGAGGTGGACAGAGTCCAGCATTTCTTAAGTAGCCTGCTCATCTTGCAGTAAAAGTAAACGAGGGTAAGATCGCTGACCAGCACTCTTCAATAATTTGCCTGCCACTTAAATGAATGTGAATGTGGATCAGGATCTCCCGGGTGCACCAGGCTGTATCCAACTGTGACCAGCTCCAGCCTCAGAACTACTGCGGAAACTTTGTGGCAGAAAGAAAAGCAGGGCTGCTTTTAATTGATTGTTAATTAGTTGTGTTAGCATGAGAAGTCTTACAGTAATCAGCGACGTTCAGAAAAACAAGCATTCTAAATCAATATCTGAATTTCAGCAAAGCACTACACATTGCTTTACAAAGACCATTTCAAGTTTGCATGGAAAGAATCGGAGTGACTTGAAAACTAAATGAAATGCTGAAAACAAAAGCCAATAACAAATAAAACAATAAGCTGAGATGCGTGGAGCTGAGCAGAACAAGAGCTGGTATTGAATTCACTTTTCAGTAGAGACCTGAAAGATGCAGTCAGTCAACATGTGTAAACGTGTAGATAGTTATGAACTAGGAGGAATTGTCAGTGCCATCTGACACCAGATGAACACCGAGATACTGGTTTTATTACAAAATTGCCTGGATACTCTAAATGCATGTGAAAGTTTGAGAAACCTATGAGTATGCAAGGGAAGGTCCATGTAAACCAGTCGGTGTTGAAGTGTTAAAGGAGTCACGCGGGCTGCCTAGACCTGACAGCTACCTACCAAACAATCATCTGGAGACATTGCCTTCAACTCTACTTCCCCTGCCAGAGATCTGCTTTCCACTGAAGTCAACAGAAGCTTGATTTCGATGGGCCCAGAACCTGTTGTTCTATTCCTAATATACAATATTTGATTTATAGAAACCAAAACTTCACCTCTCTAAAAGCCATTCATACAAAAGGAACAATGATACATCATCTGTTTGAGCTGAAAAAAAGGGGAATGTAACTGTCAACATGCAGTCATGAATTCTATAAGGAAAACAAAGTTGGAAAAAAAAAGAATATGTTGTGTAATACTTCACAACATTTTTAACCAAAATATCAAAAGGCTGGTGTCTTAAGTATCCAAACAACTTGAAGCAGTAAAGAAAGTTGTCACCTCCCCTATGTCTTAGTAGGTCCATCTCAATCTCCTCTGACTTCACTGATGCCTCTAAGCAATATTCCCATTTCTTACGCTTTCCCTTATTTTACCTCCATTGCTCATCTTCCGTAAGTTGTTCTCAACAGTCTGGTGATGTTTCTAAATGCAAAATCAGATCAGATGACAGGGTTACTGGATGGTGAAAACACCTCTTTTCACTAAAGATAGCAGGAGATGTAGACAAATGTACTTTTCACAGTCCCAGATGATAACAAAGTGATATTTTTATGAAAGGTCAAGGTGCTCAGGTACATATAACTGAGGTATGAGTGCACAGATTGCCAGGAAGTAAGCCCTAACGCAAGGAAAAATAGTTTTGGTTTGTTTCCATAGTTTATTCAGAACCCCAAATCCAGAAAGATTTTCCTGCAGCTTTGGATGAAGGCATCAATTGCTGGAAGACATCTGAATACAACAAGATCCAGGAAAACAGAAATCTCTACCTAAAGCTGGGTAAAATCTGAAAAGCACCACGCGTGAAATGTCTACTCAAAGAGCGAGAGAATATTTGAAGCAATGTTTATAACTCTATTGCTAATAGAATATTATTTCAAAGTTAACAGTATTAGGCAATTGAATTTTTCATATCCTGCAGTCAAAATTTACCACTAGTCTAATCTCATGCTGTGCTAACAGCTCTAGTAAATAGGGCAGTCACGTATCATCTCAAAGACACTATTCCAGTTATTCCACCTACCGTGTTAGACCTTTATTTACATACTAATCTATGTTTGGCAAATGAAAGTTTCCTTTTATGCTCACAAGTCAAAATTATTAATGATTTTTAACTGCAAAACTGCAGAATTTATTTTTAGAGATGTCAGCAGGCATAGTATTTCTAAACACTTCAGTAGGCAGCGCAGCTTCACCTCTAATGTTTCCTGTGCTTGTCTCTCCTCAGGAATAAAGAGCATCAATATTTCAGGACACACTGATACCTACTTTGTTAGTCTCTCATAACGAGTGTACTTGGGCATCGCTCGTCTAATGAAGCAGGGCCAGTGCTAGACTGCAGATCAGCAGAGGCTGAAGGATTCGGGGGCTCTTCGTTCAGTCCCTAGGAGTTGCATTTGCACTGCCTGGGACAAGGGCACGAGGCCAGGGCCTGCACCTTATCGATGCCATTAACCCTGGCCTACAGTTCAGAAGAATAAGCCACCACAAGAACAAGATACACATCTTGAAAACTGGCCTCTGAATGTGTTGAGCTTCCATTTCCGCAAGATCAGTGTTAGACCCCGCTCCCACGGTGCCAACACCAGCCAAAAAGTGGCTTTTATCTCACAGCCATGGAGTCCCACCCACTACACTGATATCAAAACTTCCCCAACCCCAGCTGAGAAATATTGCTCAAGATAAAGCTATCCATGTGAAGTGGTGATTTAGAAACAAAGCTTTCAGTTCAGGACTGCCACGTGGAACAGCATCAGAACCACGACGTGCTGCTCTCACCATCTTAGAAATAGTGGCAGGCATCTGCCAACATCAAGCATTTGGGATTTACCCACCTGAAGTCCAACTGAAGCCTGGCAAGCTGTAAAACTATTACACTATAAAACTATAGTGCCCTCAGCACTGCACCAGGACTCAGGCAGGAGTGAAGGTCCATTACTGTCCCCAAAAGGAGCAACACAGGTTATTCTGAAGGCACAGGGAATAACATAGAAACACAAGCTGCCTTAAAGAGCATGACAAGGTAATACAAACATCAGCCAAAGACAAAGGTATGGCCACCCAGTGACAGAGGCGTAACAGCTCTGTCTACTGCAGAGTTGATTTAGTAGACAAATTTGAGAAAATGCTCTCTCCAGGCACCACCGAGCCTTCCTCCTGTTTCTGTTCTTCCACATTTCCTGCAGCCAGCCCTTCTTCTGACACCGCATCTTGCACACAATGCTCAGACAGGGAAAGCTCGCAGCACCCGGGTACCAGCACTTCCCTCAGCCTCCGTGGATGCCTGTTGCTCGGGACCTTGGCATAATTTTAATTGCAATTAAAAAAATCCATGATATGATATCAAAAGGTTACATATCCAAATTAGATGAACCCATGCCAACTATTACAAAGCAAAGGAATAGCAACGTGCCAGCAAGCGACAGAAGGACACAGGTACAGCCAGCAGGAACCAGTCCTCTGCAAAAGCTGCCAGAGCTGCAGCAGAAGCCAATGCTACCATCACATACTGTTCTCCTTCCCTCCAAGCCCAAATTCTGCAGAGTTGTACCTGCTAATTGCTTTCACAAGTATCTGCAGCTACATCACCTGCTTCCTTGGATTTACAATGAAGTTTCAGAAACAAACACAGGCAGGATTACAGCACTTGAGTTGTTGGCTTTTCCCTATTTCCCTTTTTCCCAGGGAGGCACCAAAGGGCAGATGCAGGCAAAGGTGTTAGCTTAACACATCATCTTCATAGAAAAATAAAGTGGTTTTTTTTGTTTGTTTTTTCTCCAAATGCTTCTTGTGTTACAAATGCTGCTACACATGATTTGTACTGACTGATCCAGCATCACTCTGCACTGTGTGTGGCACACTGATAAGCAGTGCCCTTACCTTCACTGGTTGTGACATTCCCTGCAGTGGGAGACAGCACAAATGATGCTGGCAATCATCTGATCATTCTCCAGTTGCTATTTGCAGGTGGCGAGTATGCAAAGAGTCTGCCATGAATCTGAAAAGGCAGGAGTACAGGGCACTGAAATGCGTTGTCCTTTTAGCACAGCTGATAAGGATAACCTCCTATTTGGCTGCTGTTCAATTGCCCAAAGGCTGCCTTGGACTGCAGTTTCTGTTTCTGAGATCCCAACCCAAGTCTGAGAAACCCCTCTGGGTGGCCAAAGGCAAGAGAGAGAACTTAGAAACTCACTTATTTTAGAGGAAAGGGCACAAAATAAATGGGCATGTACAATGTCATGCTTACAGCGTCATTCTCCTCTGCAATTAAAAATAAAGAACCAGTAGTATGACCACATTAACACAATTTTCTCCAAAACTAGAGCGTGGAAAAGTTGGATTGCACAGATCTAAGTGAGAAAGCTCCCTTTCTGGATTGGAATAACACTGGAAACGTTTGGCACGGCCTTTCACTGCCCTTTAAAGCATTTCTCTTGCTGCCCCTGCATACAAATCCTGCAGCAGCAGCCGGGTCCGGAGCCAGCAGCCGTGCCCAGGAGCGGCTCCCCTCTGCTGCTCTCCGCCAGTCATTGCGAGCACTTAGGGAAAGAGTTAAGCAGATGTCAGCCTGAAATTGCACAGCGTGATAGTCTGAAGGCTCTTCCTTGTCTTCACTGCAAACTGCTGGATGGTATTTGAGGAGATAACGGATTAGCCCACTGCTGAGCCACAGCGGCCTTTCGGATGTCACATTTTTCAATGGGTAGCTCTCAAAAATGCAGGACCGGAGAGGCTGGTAGAGCCTGTGAGTCTGTTGCAGCATTCCCCATGCAAGAGGCCCGCATTTCTGTTTAATTTAGAATTAACCAGACCTCCAGAATACTCCTTGGGGTACAAGAGGTGTCTTTGTTTAAGTTTGTGTTGGAATTTCAGCGCCTGCGAAAGCAAGGGTCTGAACTTTCTCCCCGTTTTCAGGATAAGCTGCTCATGGCATTTTACTGAAATCTCGGTTCCCCCTCAGCAACCTCCCCCAGCTCTGGGTTTCTTGGACTCCTCTGGGTTTCTTGGAGGTTTTTCCTGCCGAGGAGGGGATGTGGGAGGCCGGTGGGGGAGCGCATCCCCACAACACCTTCGAGGACAGGCAGCTCCGTGGCTGCTCAGCCCTGCATCCGCTGTGTCCCTGTCCTGCTCTGCGTGTGCTGGGGGCACTCTGAATGCTGAGATACATTCAGCCCTGGTGAAAAGTGCCAATTTGTGTAGTTACACTAGGCGTGAGTTTAAGTCACTATATCCCTTTAGAACTGGCCATTTGGGATTAGTGACAGGAATGCAGTTAAGCTCAGATATAACGCTGTGGTGAGACTATAAAGCCACTGACGGATTGCAATTACAGCTAAGAAAAACAAACTTACTAACCAGCCAGCAACCCAACAAACACAAACGTATAGCAAGTGTTAGCTATTGGAACAGCACGCTTGCATTTGACACCTTAAACAATCTGGAAGATCGACATAATGATTACTCTAAAAGGGGGAAAAAAACTAAAAACATGTTGGAAACAGCTGTTAGGAAACAGCAAGGTTTTAAGCAGATGGGTAAAAGTATCGGTCTGAGGCAAAATCCAGCTCTCCCTGCTGCTGAATGAAAACCTCCTTCCTGGTTACAGCCACCCTACCTGTGTGCCCACCCTCTGCTCAGTAAGGCCGGGTGGATGTGGGCTCAGGGCGCCCGTCCCCATGTCTGTCCCACAGGATCCTGCCGCCTGTCCCCAGCCCCAGTGGCGCGCGGCCAGGAGAGCTCCAAGGCAGGGCATCGCAGCTCTTCCAGAGCTCTGGGAGTCCAAGAAGCTGGGCAAAAAAAGAAGTAAGTGAGATGCAAAAAGGACTTTCCAAAAACTGAGAAGCAAAAGCTGGTGTCAGAGATAGGCACAGGGGATTACCCTCTGACTTGTCACACGCTGCAAGGCTCTCCTCAGGCCAAAGCGAAGGGGGATGCCAAAGCAGTGGGTCGGCGCCTGGCTGCAGGGAGGGGAGCGAGCACAACGCACGGCGAGCAGCAGGGGACAAAGAGACAAGAGCTCGGGGCCAGCTCTGAGCAGGGTAGATAAAAGCTGCGACTTTGTGAGAAATCTCCCAAAGTGCATCCACTCAGAGAAAGCACAAAGTACTGAATTTTGTCCAGCCCCAGTGCTGAGGCAAACTCCGAGCAGTTGTCAAATTCTCTGCGTATTTGGAGACAGCACAAGTCCCCCCCGTCTCCACGGGCAGGACAGCGAAGCCTGCAGGTCTGCTCCCAGCGTGGAGCTGTCGGCACGGCGCAGGCCATCGGAGGCTTTGTCACCACCGGCTGCAGCCGCCGGGCTCAGGGGATGTAACTGCAGCCTGGGGACAGATCGTCCTGCCTGCCGGGTGGAGAGGGGACGCCTCGTGAGGACAACCAATTTCTTTACCGCAGCTGAGGTCACAATTAAGTGTTTATGCAAAAATATTGATTTCTTTGAAACGAGACACTGTTGCTTTTCATTAGCTGTGAGAGATGGCTACGGCAGCCTGCGGGGATGCATTATTCACAGCGTCAGAGCCAACGTGAACATGAGGGAGGTGGTAGCAGCCCTCACCATTCACTTCTTTTGACTTTGCTGGACCACGAGAGCTGAGCAGCGTGCAGCGAGCCCAAGGACACGGGGGGACATCGGGGCACCGTGCTGCCCACCCCCCGCGTTAAGCTCATCCTCTGGCTACGTGAAGCATTTGCAGCCAGAGACACAGAACTTAAACTCACTGCTGTTCCCCGCAGTGGGCAGATGTGACCAGACCCCTCTCCTCTCCCTCTCCTCTCCCTCTGCCTCGCCACAGCCCAGCAGCAGGACGGGGCAGCCCGGTTCCTGGCAATTAATGCGCTGGCAGGCTCCAGCCAGCCTCCTCGCCCCTCCTTATGTTCACCTGGGTTTCCTCAGCTGATGACAAAAATGATTTCAGATCACACAGTGGGGGTTTCGTCTGGTGCCATGCATGCAAATGCCTTTCAGCACGGCAGAAATGTAGCATGAAAATGCAAGCATTAAACGCTAATTTTTTGTGACTTGGGAAGCTTCAGGTTCGGGTCAATCAGGGTAGTATAACAATTCCTCCCGTGATCTGCTTTCAGCCAGATCCTGCCTGAAATTAGATATTAGATCTCCTCCTGGAGCTTGCCTGCTAGCAGATTTCTTTACATAATGCTCACAGCTTGCTTTCAAACGTGTGCTGCATAAATAGCTTAGGGAAAGGAAACAAACCCAAAGTCGCACTTCCAAATGATCGGAGCATGCTATTCAGTGTTTGCCAAATTTCCTCATCTTTCCACAGGAAAAAAAAAAAAAAAAAAAAAGGTTTCCTGATGTCCTACAATCACAGCAAATTTTCTCCAGAGAAATCCCCACGCTGACAATCAGCATTCCCAAAAAGGCACGGCCAGATCAACAAGAGACAGCTGGTAGAGGTGAGTGAACAGCGCAGGCACATAACATGTAGCTGTATGGGTCCTGGGGAAATGCTGGCGTCTGTCTTACAGGCTGACTGCCTTCAGCTTTCTCAGAAGGCCAATCTCCCGACGTCGCCATGCCCCAGCTCTACAGAAGGAGGACACGCTGTGGACAGGCAGCGTTTCTCAGTGAGATCCTCCTTGGCGGGGTGTCCCCTGCGCGTTGCCTGCGGGTTCCCACACCTTTCCCAGGACGCACACAAGCTGCCGCTTGCCAGCCTGGCCTGAACCCGCAGCAGGAGGAGACGTGCAGGACACAAGGTCGGGACAATTGTCCCTCAGGACCAGGCCGGGGCTGTAGCTGGTCCCTGGGTGCTGCCCTTTGGCTGTGGGGCTGCAGGGACTGAGTGTGGTCACGCCAGCACACAGCCAGGCTTCCCGGGCTGCCCACGCCTCTCACCCTCAAGAGCTACTCTGGTGAAGCAAAGCCCGTGGTGCACATAAAGAAACGGCCATCTAGATTTCAGTGAATCTATTGACAAAGATAAAGGAGGTGCACCTCAGGAGATAGCAGCACATTAGATGCCGGCAGAAGCTGTGTAAGAACAAAGGGTGGCAGGCATACCTGCAAAGGAAACGAGTGCTGCGTTTGTAGATTTTCCACAAAGAAATAACCCAGGAGCATGTTGGTGCTTAGTGAGCAGGGGAGAGGCACGTGATGCCCCTTCCTAAGATATTGTGACTATTTCTGTAGCACAAATTCTTTGAAGATTTAGTTTATTATGGTGTGAGAGCACACAAATGCGCACTTTACAATGTCACACAGCATCCTTTTCCTTTTACTGACTCAAACGTGATCATTTTTACAAGCATGTTATTATCCATGTGAATTTTGGGGGGGTCAGTGTAGACGACAATGAAGTAACAGCTTGGGAATGTGTTTATTAGCTAGTGTGAAACACCTGCTTTTACCTGTGGACACACACTTTGCATAGTCACAGGAGATGTAAGTTTTGTACAATTGTACATAGGATGCGGTGCTTTTCACAGGAAGGCTGCCCTGTCCTTCCCCTGGCATGCTGACAGACACAAGTGTTTGTGAGTGCAGAACGTCAGGGGCAGGAGCAGTGCTGCTCTGCCCCGTGACCTCTGTCAGACTGTCTCAAACACTATCACTGGGCTGCCAGCTCGAGGGCTCCTTTCGCTCATCGGCTCAGTTACTCTGCCCTTTGCACGGCTGGACCTGCTTGCAGAGACGTGCTTCCCTCACCGACCAGATCGGAAGCTCGCTGCTATTAATGCCAGCTCAGTGCAGACAGCGCGTGGAAGGAAGGAGAATGAGCCGCCTCGGCTGTGTTTATTGATCACCACATCACCTTCCAGTGTCGGTATAACGTAACGATGCTACAACATAGCAGCCCTTTTGCTTTCAACACCTTCTTTGCTCCCCCATCCTGAATTCCCTGGTGGATGCTAGTACGGAAATCCCTTCAGTCCCGGTGCTGGACACAATTTCTTTCCACCATGGAAATGTTGCTTACAAGGTTTTCACACACAGACAATGGCACTGCTTGGCTGTAACACCGGTACAACTTCTGCCCGTGCAGGGCAGTGACGATGACACACTGGGGAGCTGCAGCATTCATGAGGACAAAAGTGAAAATCCAGCTCCACTGCTGCAAAGTTGTCACTGTGGTGCCCATGGCACTAACAAGTGAGCGCAGCAAGGCACCTCTGCCTAGCTCGTGTCTGCCTCCAGGAAACTGAATTGCTGCTGTGCTTCTCAGGCACTGCCAATGGATGGTCACACAGCAACACCCACCCGTGGTCCAGCTGTGCCCCTGGCTTGGGAAAACAAAAACAATAAAAAAGCACATTTTTTCCTACCTTAGTTCTGAACAATAAAGAGCTAGGGTGAAAGCGGCTCTAGAATCCAACAGCCAGTAAATAAAAGCAACCAAATTAAACGTAGCACGTGCAATTCCAGTTAAAAAGAACTTGCTAAAAGCACATATACAAGTGATTTCTTACAGGGAAAAAAAATATTTCAAAAACTTTTTTTTTTTTACTCATTTTTACTACCTATTAATTTAAATGACTTGGGGAAGCAACCATTTTCTAATAGATTGCATAGTTAGGACTTAAAGAAGATTGAAAGTGAAAATTATGCTAAAATCGTTGGGGAATGTAAATCCTTGTTTAATTGACGCTGCAGGAGCTGCCAGAAATAATGAATATGGCTATATTTAACTGCTCTGGCAGCGTTTCCCTTTCAGATGCGGCTCAGTTTTGCCAAAGCCCGCTCGATCTCGGGCAGCTCCGTGTTTGCAGCGCTGCTGGGAAGCAGCAGAGCGGTGCCAGGCGAGCTGCCTGCCTTTGGAAGCGCTGCGCCCACCGCCCTGCCTGGGCACCAGGCACCGAGAGAGAGGTAAATCCTCTGCCATCAGGGGCACGCTCGTTCTGGAAACGGTGCTCGGGCAGCCTGAAAACTGGTGAGACCAGCTTGCACCAAACAATCAGGTTTTCCGTTTGCTTTTGTGTTTTGGCGTGTGAGTTCTCTGCGGGTTCACATGCTCAGCTCAGGACGAAGCTGTGCTACCCCTGCCTCCTGTGTGAGGTAGCTCGCTTTTGTGAAATGCAAGCAGGCGAATGACCTTTTCAGATCAGACCGAAGGGCCGTCTAGCTCAATTTCCTGTCTCTTGCAATTGCTCGAGGGAAAGAGCACAAGAAACGAGTATAAACTTGTTATCTGCTCATTTCATTTTAACACTCTCCTCCCATTTCTTTCCCTGTGAGAACTTAGGGTGCCCAGAGTAATGCTGTTGTATTAAGAAATTAGAAACAAATTACTGAAATTGAAATAGAACCCAGGCAATCTAACCCCCTGCCTTCTGCTGTAATAACTGGGTGAAAAGAGCTGTCCATGCCCCAGTCTGCCAAGGATGCTGTGTTCAGCTGTAGAGGTGCAATTAATGCATTCCTAAATCTGAAGGTAAATCTAACTTCCAGTGGGAGACAGCAGAAATGCCAGCCCAGGTGGCTCATCGACAGCTTCATTACGACAGTCCTGGCGAGGTCTCGGCTCGAGCAGCAGATCCGAGATGACCGCGCTGTCAGTCACGGCAGCAAGACCCAGCCTCGCGATGAGATCACTGACCGGTTTTGTTTTCTGCAACAGGAAAACATGACTCCAGAGCTCATCCCTGTTAGCTGGCGCTGCCAGCCCTGTCCCAAGTACAACCTCAGCTTCTCCTTTCCTTACCGTGTAATTAAAGGGAAAGAAAAAGAGCACAAGAGTGACCCATAAAAGCCCGTGTAAGTGGCAGTTGACAAATAATTGCATTCACATTAATTACCAAGGTGTTTGCTGGCAGGAGAAAAAGGAGGGCGTTTTTGTTATTGTTGTAGCACCAGAAATAGTACCATAGTATTTGGATAATGCATGCAAATGCAATTCAAGGTACAGTGAAGAAAATAAGTACTCTTTGCCAAGACTGTCCTGCATGAGGCAAGAGAATTTATATTGTGATCTGCGATGGGAGAAGAAGAAGCTGCAGCCATAAAGCTAGCTGTCTGAGCACCCACAGCAAGAGCTTTAAGATATTTTGGGACTGTTTGAGAAATGTTCTAAAATCCAGAACAAACTACCCCACTCAGAGAGAAAATTTGTTTTTGTGGTTAAGATGAAACTGGAAATTCAAGACACATTTTAATTTCTAGTCTGCATGACATTGGAGTAATTTGATTCTGTGTCCCAGTTCCTCACCTACAAAATAAGGCTGAAAATACTGCTTATTTTTTAAGACACCGCCTTTTAGATTACCAGATCACAGAGCAGCTATTACATCTTACTCTGTATCAGGTTCAGCATTCAGAATAAAGATGCAATAATCTCAAATGGGCAGCCTATATTAAAAACTTACATTTGTATGGTAAGATTTTAATTTTAACCTAATTCTGTCTTCTCACGCATCACTTCAGCTGTATTGACTTAAAGGAAAAGCAATAATAGCAAAAGACCTCTGTTTCACATACTGTAATAACCCTTGGAAGAAAAACTCACCAAAATTACAAGCTGTGAAAGCGAAAGAGAGCAGGAGCTCAAGTGTGATTGCAAAACTTGCACTGACACCAGCACCAGCATCAACTCCCCGCCTGCAGAGCTGAGCCCTTTGCTCAGTGAGCAGTTCCCACTGCCGTTCCTTCTCCCCATGCAGCACCCTGCTCTTGCACCTCTTCCCTCAGACCCCCACCACCTTGTGCACCCAGAGCCCTGCAGCAACGTGTCGGGAGCCGACAGACAAGGGGCCCACGGGAGGGAATGCACAGGGTCTGCAGGGAAGGGGAGCAGCTGCCCGACCCCCAGCTGAAGCCCTGCTCTGCTGCCTGCCTCCCGTGGGGAGCAGAGATGCTCACGGGCCTTATCCTGCTCCATCCCACGCCATCCTTTGATGCAGGCGTACCTCCCGGGAGAAGGGTGTCTGACCCCTTTGGAAGTGCTGCTCTGAACCCTATGTCTTCATGACGGCCACCGGTGGCCATCCTGGCTCCAGCAGTGCCACGTCCCTCGCCCGGCTGCCTGCAGACACCAGCAGCTCGTTCCCCTCCCTAATTTCTCCATTGCGTGAGATGCGATGCCCACCACGGCCCACGGCCTCGGCCCATCCCTCCAGGCTGGCTTTCTGCAGCTCTCTCCCTGTCAGGAACGCCCGGCTCCTCTATGGCAGGTTGTGCTGGCTAGCCTTGGCTCTGACGAGGTGGCCAATGGCAACCACGTGATGGCCAGGGGCCTCTCTTCGCCCTGAAGCAGTCTCTGCTTCAGCCAGGGTTGAGTTGGAGTGGGCCGCTTGAAGGGCAGGCAATGGCTCCTGTTCCCACTCATGGTAATAGAAGGGCAGAAAATGTCTCCAAATTGATTTCGGTAGCTGACTACTGAAGTACCCTGTCATCTCCATCTGTTAAATTCCCCACCAGCATCTTCTAAAGACAGTCCTGCTTCCACTTGTGCCTTAACTTGTCCGTTCAGAGCCCCAGACTGGATCTCAAACCCAGATTTCATATGTATGCAAAATATGCTAATCAGTTCATTACAAAGAGAAACCACGGAGGCCAGGAAGGCTAGCAACGCACGCTACGTGATAATTCAGACAAACACTGCCTGCCTGTGATGATAAAGGACAATTGCATGGCAAAGGCAAACACATCCCAAATAGGCTGCGGTGCAATCTGTCTCCGTACAGACCCATGAGTCATGCTGATTTGGAAAATACTTTATAAATGCTAGTAATGGCAGGCAATCATTTTAATTAGATATGGCCTAATTAAAAAAGAATAGAGGCTTTTATAGTTCATACCTCCCCAGTGTGCACTAGGGATCCCCACTGTTTGGCAAACAGGAAAAATGTTTGTATTATTTAATAAGCATAATGCTATCAGCAGAGCTTTAATGTAGGATTTAATGCATACACTCTGGCTCACCCCACAAAATGTCGATTGGTCAGCATGCAGGCTGGCTGCAAGAAGGTTACAGGAGATCCACCTCTCTAAATGAGACCTCAAATGTCTTGAAATGATGATGGACGCCTGAGGAACGGGCTAAACCCCTCTGGGTGTTCACTAGGCCATGTGTGGGAGGCGGGTAGATTCGTTCAGATACTGTAAAACTAGCCTAAAGCTTCAAAGCAACGCCTCTGGTTGGGTGCCCTCTCTGCAGGCTTCAAATAATGGGGAGAGAGGAGAAGTGATGTCAGTGCTCACCCTGTGCCTGCCCCCTGCCACATCCTACTCCCTGCAGCCCTTCCCTGTGGCACCAGCAGTGCCCAGGACGCTGCCAGCCCATGTGGCTGCCAGCCCTTGCCCAAAACAGCCACGCTGGGGGCTGCCACAGGCAGCAAACGCCAGCACGCCACAGCTGGGCCATCAGCAGCATAGATCCCTTTCTCATTTTCATGTTGTTGTGTAATGCTCTGGCTCTGCTGCGAGGGGAAGCAAAAATACCACAAGAAAAAGCACTTCCTGTACTATTTGTGATCTAAGCAAATCCAGGAAATAATGGAAATTACGGTGATGCACAGGCTATCAAGTTTCTCGAGCTTATTTTGCATTTCTGTTATTTCCTGTGCTTTTCATGTGAATATTTGAAGTCATAAAGAAGTGATCACAATACATGATCACAATAGCATTAAAAATGTAAAAGCTTCTCCTCTCCCTGCACATATTTAAAATACTAGCTCTTGGAGCAAGAACCTTTTGTGAGCAATTACCAGGCATTGTGCTTGACACATCACCCCAGCTCAGCCTGCAACCTCTTGGCCCCAACAATGCTAGGGACTGATCTAAGCATAACCCCTATTCCTGCTCAGGGGGTCCCTGTGACCTTGTCTCACAAAACAGCCAGGTGGTCTGCAGCATCTCCACAAGAACCTGCTGCTTAAGAACAACCAAAATACCCCCAAGGACACAAAATATCCCTGCAGGCCTCCAGCACCCAGTTCTGCCTCCACAGTGGCTCACCTGGTACCTGCAGCAGAGGAGAGGGGCCTTGAGGAAAAAGGATGAGCTCAGTGCCAGGATGAAGTGGAAGTCAACTGCTGTGTTCATAGTCAGGGCTGCCCAACTCAGTGCTCCTGCTGAGAACGAATGCTGCTTCCAGTGGTCCTGCATTGATCTGCCTCACTCAAGGTCACGTTAGGAGATGATTTACGTTATAAAAATCAAGGTTTTAAAAAGTCATTGCTGAGAGTGATGCTTGATTTCTAAATTCAGAGTGCAGCTGGGCACATATCTGCATACAGAGACCCAATTGTCACTAGAGATAGCAGGGAATCTCCTGTCTGCTCCATAACTTCACTCTGGAAATATGCCCCATAAAATTTCTGTCACTATCTCACTATCATAACTCCAAAGGACTCAAAAGCAAATGACTGTGCTTTCTTATCATTTTTGGCTTATTGCAACCAAGTTGTTAGAAGTGAATCCTTTGCCCTGAAGAGGAAAAAAGGGTTTTGCAATGGAGTTCTTTCCAAGTGTGTCGCCCACATTTTGTCATTTCCTTCTTTCAGTGAAGCACACACATTCACCTACTTTTTAATAACAGAACATCAGATGATACTTAGTCATTTGTTGCTCAAGGCTCTGCACAGATGTCGTACAATGCGCACAGCAGCGCATCAGCATAATGCCAGGAACACCGCCCCGCCATTGAAGTCTCTTCATGTCCTTTTGCTAATGGGCAGGTAGATCCCATGGGCACATCAATGTTCCATATCACTCCCCGCCGAGGCCCCAGCCACCTTTTAACACTCCTTTTCAAGCTCTGATGGTGCTCTCTGTGATGTGCCGGGACCCTTTTTAAACCAGCACCCCACAGGTGAAGGCCCAGCAGGACACCGATGTCGTGGGGCAGGCAAAGCTGAAGGGTCCCAGCTCACTCCTGGGCTGGCCGTGGCTGCCTGTGACAGACAGGGCAGCTTCCTCGGAGGGTGCAGGTGTTGGGATGGCTGGTGAAGGGGTTTGGACACGGATTTTTCTTCTCACTTAGTGGAGCAGTGTGGAGAACAGCCTGAAGGGCCTGGGAAGAAAAGTGAGAGGAGAGCCGTGAGTGGGAGCACACAGGCAGGAGCTGATTTCTCTTCAAACACAATACTCAGCGTTCCCCAGGGCACGGATTAATGTGCAAGGATTTTTCTCAGAGACTGTTTTCTTCAGATTTTTCTTCAGACACTCAGAAGCCCATCCCCTCAGGATGGGGCAGGGCCTGTGAGGCATGGGCTGGGCAGCTGAGCCCAGCAGCCCACCTCAGGAGGCCTCCTGCTTGCGACCACCATAACCTGAGTACCCAAGCCGCACATCCCTCTGGTGTAGCCACACTCAAGCTAAATAAGGCTGAGCTTGCTCTTTTACACAGGTGTCCACCATCTCCCTCCCAGGCTTCACCTGCCTCTGGTCTGTCTTAAATGGCCACAAGCTGCCTGCCTGCCCTCCTTTCCCTCTTAAGCCACCCATCTCTCCAGGGCTCCAGGGGTCTCCCCCTGGTGCAGCCTGCCACACGGGGGCTGCTCAGCCCCTCTGCCCTGACATGGTGCCATCAAAGCAAGAATCGTCCTAAAAAAATGCTGGATTGTTAAACTATTTAAAAAGTCTGTACACCTCAAAAAGTTGCTTAAATAATACATAAGTCTGGAATAGACAGTGTTTTTTTTCTGAAATCTGTACCAACGTACATAGGTATATAGAAATGTATTTACACACCCTTTATATTCGTTTGTCTTCCTTTCGGTGTACTGTGGCTCGCTGTCAGGATCCTGTCAGCACTGCGAAGCGCTGACTGCACGCAATGGCTGCTGGCTACGGCCACGCTGTTACAGAGCGCACGTGTCAAGTGCTGCACATTTCCTAACGTCAGCACCATTTGCCTAACACATGACAGGCAAATGGATGGATTTAGGCTTTCCTGCTGAATTTTTTTTTTTTTTTTTTCCAGAGAATGGAGATGTCTATTCCTGAATCTATTAAGAGAAATACAGACAAAGCATTAAGGTCACCGATTAAAAACAAAGGTGTTACTGCAAACCTACCCATGGATTATATAAGGTCCTCACAACCTGCCTTTGCATCATTTAGATACTGCCACCACAGCTGGGCCTGAAGCAAAAATGCATTAAAGTTTCTTAATCTGGGCTACTTAGCCGTCTTGAACCAGGCTAAGTATGACTGTGCCTTGCATTAAAATCAGTGAGATGACTTATGTGCGTAGCCGTGGAAGGAAGTGTGGCAGGTTTTGAATCCCAGCGTTTGTGAGAATAAACAGACAAACATGTTCCCACTCCCTATTTGTTATCACAGGGCGTTTTGCAACCCCTTGCTAGAATTATTCACTGTATTTGGAGCTTCCTCATCACAGAAGTCTCTTTCGGCTCGGAAGGATCTTCAGCTTTGAATTTCACATTAACCAGTCCCAATGGACCAAAGATTTGTGACAGTAGTTTTCTGGAGCCATGAAGTGTCTGGAGACTCTCATCTTGTATTTTTTTGCCGTTTCTGAGCAGGTTAATACAGCAGCACCATCAGGTTCTTCTGTCTGCATGACTGGATTAATGTGAATCTAGTTACATGCTTCAGACAAGTTTTTTTTCTCATTTGTTTGCCTTACAGCCCCATGCTGTTCATTTTCTGTCCTTATCTGTATGACAGTGCTCTGTAAATTTATGTTAGTTACCATAAAACTAACCTGCTGTTTTGTATTCTTCTTTGCACATTTAACTGCTTCTTAAAAAAAAAAAAAAAAGAAGGCATACATCAGGCCCAATTTGCCCCTAACCAAAAAAGGGCAATGTTTAAGCTTATAAATTATCCTGTTTTAAAATGGGTAAAATTAGAGGAGAAATAGCTTATTATGTGGAGGGACAGAGGGAAGAATGAGATACATGCAGGTATTGAAATAAAATTGCGGGAGAGCACTTCATGTTTGAAGTTACCGCTTCTTTTCTTGTCATATGTTCTACAGAGGTCTGTTGTATTTTAGGTTAGACTGGATTATTTCATGTGAACATATTTTTATTCATCCTGCTGCTCAGAAAAATGGTTCCTGATGCCAAATTCAAAACTGAATTTATGAGTGCTGCCAATCGGAGCAAGGGCTGAGCATGAGTAGAAGGATATAATGTTATGGAAACAATGGAACAACTCAGATAAAGCTGTCAGCAATGCAAGGAAAAGAAAACAGCTCTTCCATACAAATTCCATAAAAAGTCTTTCAGCTGGGAGAGAATTATTCACAGGGGCAGATATATGTCTCTGTGCTGAACTGCTGCACCTGTCCAAGGGTTTCTGTGTATTGTCTGTTCCTAACAGTGTTGTAAAGCCTTTCCTTCAGAAGGATTTTTTCTTTCCATGGTCTGAAATGCTGGAGATTTGTTAATGCAACAGAAGGAAGGAGCTTAACCAATGTTTAATAGGGCCAGATGGGACAAGGAGGGAATTTTCCCAGTCCTGTAGGTTTCACAGAGATACTAATATTGCTAAGATTCTTGCTTTGTAAATCATCAAAAAAGATAAAATTCTAACAAGAGCTCTGTTGGTTTGGGGAAAAAATATATACATATATCATTTTGCTGCAGGAGCACAGGCTCACTGAATCTGTCCCCTAAAGAGTAGCTCAGTGTGCCGTGACATGTGGCTGCCAGATATGACCCAGTAACCGAGTAGGTACAATTATGTAAAATGTACCATAGCTCTAGAAAAAAAAAAAAAAATGGGGGAGGAAGAGCAATTGAGTTAATAAATAGCTAAGTTCCCCAGAAGATGTACTATTGAAACATGGCTGCGGCTTTTAGGAGGCCCTGAGAGAGGACTTCTGAAAAAGGAACCAGCCAGTTCCTCTGTGATAAAAATCCTTTTGTCTGAAGTAAATGGACAAGAAATCACACTGATAGAAAGGGAAAATAGGTCAGTTTTATCACAGCTATTTTATGCAGCTACTTTCAATGATAAACAGCATTTCTGGTGAAGCAATCTAATTCCTGTATGGTATATTATATATTCATATTCATTCATTTACTTCCTAAGATGAAAGAAGACCTGGGTGACTGCACTGGGTTTGATATAAAACTAATTAATGCATAACACTCCAGTGTTGAATTTAGCAATGGTTTAACCACATGACATTCATAACTGTTAAATGATTACGCCTAAGCATGTAACTAATAACGTTCTTTCCAGAGAAGCCCAAGAAAGCCTGGCACCAAAAATTTTAATGTACGAACCCATGGGATAAATGAAGAGAGGGAGGGAAAAGGATTCAAAATGTATATTTTTATACTTTTGATGTTTCTCATTTATATCTCTATCCACTGCTCAGGAGGCCCACACGTAAAGGCTGGCAAGGAGCTGGGATGGCTGCGGACAGCAAAAGCTTTATCCAGGGTGAGCACAGCTTCCCTTCCTTCTTAGCAGCTGGCTCGGGGGAACTAAACTTAGCAGGCCTGAGGTGTAGGAAACCAGATAGCACGTTGGGTAGCTGGATAGGAAATACAGGGCTCAATGTGTTTGAGGTTAAGATTAAGCCCTAACTTCCTTTGGGTCTATTTTAAACGGTGGCAAATGATGGCATGCTTTCTTACAACAAAATGACAGATGATCAAAGGTCGAATATGATCTCTATGTCAAGCATTTGCACAGGGACCTTTCTTTGAGGGACTGGGCAGGAAGTATTTTAACATGGTGTCTCATACTTCCCCTCATCTGTGTTTGTTCAAAACATACCAGTAACCGGGTAAAGCTGGAGAGCTGGCAGAGAGCACTTGGCCAAACAGCATCTGCCTGTGGCAGGAGAAGCAGTTGATTTTGGACGGAGTGAAAAAAAGATTACCACAACCTCAGCCATTGCAACTGTGAGGAAAACAAGGCAGCATTCGTCACGCTCACATTTTCAGATGCTACACCTGGGAAACAGAGACAGAAATGTGTCGAAAGCACGCTTACACATTCCCTGTTCTGGAGGCAGTCAGAAATCAAAGCAGAAAAAGAAAAAGAAAAAGAAAAAAAAAAAAAAAAAAAAAAAAAGAAAGAAAGAAAGAAAGAAAAAAAAAAGAGGAAACTGCAGCAGGTACTGAAATGAAACTTTCCAACTTTAACCAGTTTTTCTGCCTGGCAGTGGCAAACAGGATGCAGGACTCACTGGGTCATACTGAGTACAACTTGCACACTTGCTATTATTATGAATTACCCAGGTTTGTACTGAGGGGCACGGAGGGGGACATTATGTTAATGCAAGGCAGACACACAACAAGAAGACGATCTTTGCCCCAGGATGCCATACCATGCCTAAACACTGCAGCCATGTCCTCTGCCGTAAGGCTCACTTCCTTCCCATTTCCAACCTGTGTTTGAAAACTCCTTTTAACCCAGTCTTTGGCCTTACCTCTGGCACAACTGCAGCAGCTCACATCTCTGCAGCACCAGTCTCTGACCTGGCATTCCCCAGGCACCTGCGCAGCTGCCCCTGCCAAGTATTTGTTCTGCTTCACTAGAGCACAGGAACATCTTGCTAAGGCAGATAACTGGGATCACTTCACTCCTCTGAAAATCCACACAAAAAAAATAGCTATAGTAAGTGTTTCATTAAGCTGAAAAAAAAACAGCAATCTATTCAACCTAGAATTTTTGACACCACCTACTTTCATGAGAAGTGATGTAATTTATAAGTGCAGCTGTGCACTTGTATGAAGCAGCAGAAAGCCTGCTTCCACTGTGAGTTGACACTGGCTTCACAAAGCAGGCAGAAATTTAAAGCAGAGAACACTGAATATGTATTTGAACCAGAAAAGCATTTCCTGATGTTGAGTGAGCTGGAGATCAGGATAATTTTTTTTTCAAGCCATTGTATTTGCTCTACACTAGGTCCTTCTGCTTCTAGCAGCACAGACCACTTCACTTTCTATCAGGATGCCAGCAGGTGCTGTGGGACTGCTGGTTGGAAGCACAATTTTAAAATGTGCACTGCAGTCCAAACAGAGGCAAACATCCTCGTAAACTCCTCTTGGTTGCAGAGAAACACAGGTGCAATTTCCAGGTGAACTTTCTAGGCTCTGCGAGCTTTCCAAGTGTTTCTACGAGCAATGTTAGCCTGTAGCCATCTTGGAGCATGAGTGAGTCTCTCTGCAGAACGCGGTTGGTGTGCCACGATGCAGAGGAAGTTAAACATGCTGCACCCATCTCCCCCTCGCCCAGCGCCCGGACGGTGTCACCACGCTGCCACAGCACAGGCAGGGGGAAGGAGCCTACGGCATGCGTGACACGGCAGCCACCAGAGAGAGACAGCTTGGTTGGTGCAAGGAAGACACTGATTTTTTCAATGTTCTGAGGAAAAAAAAAAAAAAGCTCATCCATGGCACAGCTGTTAGGGGGGAAAGATGGGAACAACCATACATAGATATGAAATGAGAACTTAGAAATGGACTAAAGGCTGAGATGCACAAAGCAAAATTGGGGGGTTAGTGGCTGAAGTACCAAAAAGCTGGGATTGATGCAGATATCTAAAAGTGTTCTTATGTGATGCAAAGTATCCTCACTGTCAGAAGAGCAGAGAAAATAAATAAATAAAATAAAATAAAATAAAATAAAATAAAATAAAATAAAATAAAATAAAATAAAATAATAAAATAAAATAAGTGTCATTTTGAGTTAAAGCAAAAATGTTGTTCTGAAAGGCAAGATTCAGATTTTGTAAAAAAAAAAAAAAAAATCATGTTGTTTTATCAGATTAGGTCACTTTTAAAAGCAAAACATGATTTCGGTAAATAATATTTGGTTGTTTTCATTTGAACTTTGAGTGTTTTTGAAATTCAACACACTGTTTAGAAAACACTAAAACATTTTCCAAATGTCCTAATTCCTCTTGTCTCTGCCTGAAAGCTATTGCTAAATCCGCGTTAAAATCATTTATAGTTCCAATCTCTGTCGCCTGTTTTCTGGCAGATCACCCAGCTCTAATGGGCAATTAACAAGTGCGAAATAGGGAAAATATCTCAACAAAACATTGAGCTCAGTTCTGAAACATCCTTCTCACATACGTCACAATGTGAAGCACGAGCAATTTGGGTAAAGGCAGACTGGCAGGTGACCAGAGTAAGATGACACAGGAGGAAATGAGAATCCTGTACATGGGGCGCACCTCCTCATCCCACAGCTTGACGTCTTCCTACATCGTGGCAGCTATTAACCTTTTGGCACGTACTACAAGCCAGGATGAGCAACGAGGCCACAGGGAATAAATAAAAGGCAGAAATGTCTCTGCCATCAGACTGAGCTCCTTGGCAGGACACACGGACCAATCCTCTCAGCTGTGGAGGAGCCTCAAAGATGTGACCACGTCTCAGAAACAAGTTGATCAAGACCAAATGTTGTCACACTGAAAGGTTTGAAGGTCGTCAGAGCCAAATACCGTACTCATTGTACCCCTTTCAGACTGACTGCCAGCAAAGAGGATCCCCCCCAGCAGGATGTCCCTGGGTGGCAGAGAGCAGCCACCGCTGGCTCTTCACCACCTCAGATGTGTGCAGTGTAGGGGACACGGAGAAGAAGACCTCTGGGTAGGAAGGTGTGCGGCCAAGCATGGCTCCCATAGCATCCCAAATCCTCCTTGTGGGTCGTAAGAGTGGCAGAATCACCTCCAGAATAAGCCTTAGCACTTTCGGGTACTCCTGCTTTGATTCAGCATTGAGTGAAACAGCGATGTAAACAATTAACGTGATCCTCTAAATGCAGTGGCCAGGTGCCGTATGTGCTTAAACAGGCCTGAGGGGAAGGCTCGGGATTTCCTTCTGACAGCGCCATCCTGAGGATAGGCCTGGCGTGGATTTACGGGGCAGTTGTGGCCTCCCTCCTGACAGCACCCCTGTGCCTTGTGTGCCGGGACGGGAAGGCCTGCAGCACCGCACAGCAGCCAGCCTTCAGCACCACAGCTAAAACCACTGACACAACGAACGAACAAACTTTATTTCTGAAAAGCTGCTAAAGTGATTGGAAAGGCTCCAGAGGATAAACGTGAAGGCTTTGATTCCCACTGAGTCAGTGTGGCTGGAAGGATGAGCATAAGCAGGGAAGCACAGGATTTCTCTTGCCAACTCTGCCACTAAATCCATACAAATCACTTAATCTTCCTATTCGGTTCCTCCTTTACTAAAATGGGAATGTTAGTGTTTACTTACCTTCCAACTCACAGACATGTTGTGAGGATTAATTAGCTAATAACTGCTAAGTGCTTTGAAGATAGCGTTTTGCACAGGCACTTGTAAGTATTATTAACTAACGTTAGGCTAATGATGCAGATGGAAGTGGCAATTTCCATCAGCTGTATCAAAGCAGAGCCCAGGATTCAGCCCTGAGATGTGTGCTAGCTACTGAAAAATTAACACCGTTATGAGAAAGATAAAAGAATAAATTAAATTAATTTCCACTGGTCCATTGGAACACAGAAAAAAATGCGCAGCTGCACTGTTCCTGAGCAAGCAAAACCACAGCTCTATTAATAACTTAGGACCCTATTCTGAAAGCTGTTGCTTTGCACCTTCATCAGTCATTTCCACTGATGTGCGAAGTGTTATGGTTGTGAGTCGGTGGCAATTTCCCCTCCTACAAATCGCTCTGCACCTGTGAGACTGATGGCATGCCATTTAAGGCAAGCACGAAGCAGGCGCAGCGTGCATACATTGCATACTCACATTTTTAAAGCACTTGCTTGGTGTTCTTTAACTTCTGTGAAGCTGGCTGTGAAATCCAGACTGCTGTGATGCATCTGTGCGAGCAGGCAGTTTTACAGCCAGGTAGCTCTCCTGATACAAAGGAAGGTGAGATACAGGTGGGCAGTGGGAGGCTTGTGATGGCTGGCTGCACTGGAATGACACACACCTCTGCCCTGCTACGAGTCTGGCAAAGATAGAAGGCAAAGACATAGCCTGGAAAGTTGAGACAGAAACTAAAATAACTTCAGAAGATGCTTCCTCGGAGCAGCTGTCCGCATAGCTCTGCTGAGGAAGCCAGGTGCAGCCTCCAAGAGCCATCAGCAGCTTACGCCTCTAGACCTAAATCACCTGTTGCATGTTAGAAAAGACTTCCCCAATTTTGATTGCAATTAATTCTTTTACTGATACTTGGAAACATGTACATAATGATATACATCTTTATCTTGATATTTGTACAATGCCAGGTGCACAATGCAACGTTGTCCCAGCTCTCCTTTTTTCACTTCTGTGCCGGAGTTGGCAAACCTGGTTTTGGTTCTTTCTTCACTACTTTAACGGTGGCAGAGGGTGGTAAAGTCAAAACGGTTTTAGGAGGAAAAGAAGATGATTCTCTATAGGCTTCTATTTCAGTAATCCTTCACACAACCACTGTGGTCCTGGCCAAAAAATTTAATTTATCATCTCATAAGAGTGTTGTGCAAAAATAAAGATTAAAGTAAGTCTTACGGGACAGAGAAACGCAGGAGTGGAAAAAGCTGAGCAAAGAGAAGGATTCCTGTTCACTCCAAAAATCTGCCTTTTTTTTTTTCTTTTTGATTGATGTATAAACACCTGAGGCCCCAGTGCTGTGAGTGCCTTACTGTCAGGCAAAGATGACCCAAGGCACCCTGGGCTTCTGTGCACAGCAGAGGCAGACTGTGGGGCAGGCAGACGGGTGAAGAAGGAAAGCACCCATCCCTGCTGCAGCCCAGCTGGGAGGAAGGAGGCAGCAGTTCCTCTGCTCTCACTTCCAGATCGCAAAGCTCGGTGGCACGATGTGATTCTCAGAGGCACCGTTTTGTCCCTAGCAAAAGAAGTCTCACTTCTCCCATCGCCACATGAAGTTATTGTTGTAAATGTACATACGGTAAATACCTTCAACAACTGCATCGCAACACAGGAAACGAGAGGTTGGCTTTCATGCTGCACTCTAAGGCTTAGAGCTGTGGCTACTGTTAAGGATGCTTGGCCTTCTCACAGTCCTCTGATTATCAAGCGCTGTTTTCAGATACTTACAACGGGACCAAACGTTAATTATTTGTACTTAATTTCTGTGCAACTGAACGCTGGCTTTAGGCTGGTCTATTTATCCAGACATTGTTCTTTTTTTTTTCTTCTTCTTGTCTTCTAAAATAGAATGAAAAGAAATATTTTTCATATTAAAAATATATCAATTGTGGTATATTTCTTCTTGAATTGTACTTACCGGACTCTCATTAGCTCAAGACTTTGTTTGCGAATACCCACGCAAATTATAAATACATGTGCAATTTGCATATTGCACTAGGAAGGACAGAAAACTAAGTGTACAGAAAAAAGCCAACTACTTACTCCCAAGAGTAAAAAATATCCTGCCCCATGGACGCGTTGTTGCTTAATCGCTTTTCATATGGGTTTTATTGTTGCTGCTGAAATTACTGGCTATTTTTGGACACATGGTGTTGGGCTAGAAATACTATAAATCTGAGATGCTAATGTACTTTCCACTGTGCAGGATTCCTACCAATCAAACCCATCGCCCACAGTTGCTTTTATCTCAAGCCAAGACTAGCAAGGGCAAAACACGGTCTTTTATTGAGTTTAGAGCTTAGTCCATTAAATTTCCTGCCTCCAAAGCCAATCACAGGCTGATGGCACCATCCTGGATTTTATTTTGCAGTATGATGAGCCCAGCTTCGTACACGAGCAGCATAGCGGGGGCTGGGAGCCTTCTCCAAGGCGAAGCTGCACATTACTCACTGGCTGCCTGACAACAGGGGTAATTGCTTTTCATTTTTTAAACATATGGTGACAGGCAGACTTAGCTGGTGCAGAAGCTTCCACAGAGCCTCTGGGGAAGAAGAGGAAAAACACTTCATGCTCCTTGCCAAGACGTTTTAGATGCAAAGTGGGGCACCGGCAAACCCGAACACAGTGACTAAAACCCTCACAAGCCAGCCGTGCAAACCAGGACAACGAGCTGTCAGTGACAGTTTTCAACGACCAACAGAGAAGAAAGCAAATGCACTCGGTTGCGAATGGTATCTCTTCTTATTATGCACGAACCAGAGATCTTATTGCTTAAAGGATGGAAACTCCAGGTTCTTCTCAGCACAATTTCCAGTGCTTCAAACCCTGAGTTACTGAAGCCTCTTTTAGGTTTTGCAGGAAAGGAACATGCTCAGATTACTCTGTTGTTCACACAGAGCACAAGTGAGTCAATCCAGCACACTTCAATTATGTTGATCAGATCTGGCACAACTTCATGCAGTTCAAAAGAAGCTGCCGCAGTGTCCATAGATCTGTAATAGTTCACTTCACAGTGTCCCGGGCTCAGAGATGCTGTGGACACAGACAACACATGCATCTCGTAATTCTTATGGGCATTATAACTGCTCCCCGAGAAGACAAACACCACAATTCCTGTTTGTGTTGTTCATGTTCTAAGGAAAGATAGTCTCACTCTGGGGGCAAAGACATTTTTCAATTTTCTTGCACAGTTGATTTCAAATGTGAAAGTTAACTTGAAACACCTGACTGGCACAGATCAGAACACACCGTCTTTTCCCAGGGTAAAAACAAGAGTTGCAGCATCTACCCTGGGTAAGATCCAAAGCAGCGTCAAAGCCTCGTTGTATCTAGGGCAGTGGAAAAACATCCAGGCAGGAGCTGAGCCACCAGACAAAGAATTAGCACTGCAGACTGCCAAGAGCATGAGAGGAGGCTGATGGCAGAATCCCCGCTGGCCACATCCTCAGCAAGAGCAGAGACGCCTCCCGACCCCAACCTGCCCTGCAGCCTCCGCTGGGTAAGGTGTCGGTGGCACCATTTACAGCTCGCTCATGACCGCTCGGCAGGGTGATGAGTGTGCTCTGTGGCTTTGGGGTTTTCTGAGGCAAGGCTCTTTAAAGGCCAGATCTCAAAGTGAGACGAGAAGGACTGATCCTGCCTGCCCAATCCTCTAAAGAGTTTGTCGTGGAGTGACTAAGCACCACTCGAGTCCTAGATTCTGTAACCTAATGAATTAAAGACTAAGAACGGTAGTGCTATTGCTGTTGCCCCATGTAGTAGCCTATCTTGAACCTAATTACTGTGCTGCGTTAAGAGCATGTGATTGTGAAGAATTGTGAAGATTGTGAAGAAAGGCTAAAAAACAATGGAAGGACAGTCCTTAAAGTTTAATCAGGATTAGTCAAGAAATCCTCACCAAATTCATTTTCTCTCTACTAGCAAAAGAAACAGGTTTATAACAAATCAGTGCAGTCATGTAGCAGCTAAGCATCTGAAAACATGAGATAGAAGTGGACCTGCAGTGCTACAGTGGTAGCTGTCTACAGCAGCAGCACCAGATAAATGCAGAAGTTGTTGTAACAGCTGTATCCAATTATGGAGGTACACAGTTCATTAATAAGTAAGATTGAATCATGTTATTAATCCTTGGAAACAAATTAGATGGATGTTTTTGTGATTACTGAGTCCACATCTCGTTTCCTCTGGTTGTCAGCACTGCAATCTACAAGCTAAGAGCAGATCATTTGCACTGTCAGAGCTATCGTCCAGATGTCAAAAAATATATACTGTTAAATGCAATGTAAGTTTAAAGCCCATGCATTCTTTAAACACATAGTATAACTTAATTTAAAATAATGGGATTTATTTATATTTTATTTTATTTTAGCTAGACTTCAAATAAAATGTTCTGTAAATGAGGAAGAGACGCAAATGTTGAACATCTGCATCAACATGCTGAGGTTATTACGGAAGAGCTCACTGGAAATTAATGGGCACTAATCTTTTAATACTGTAGCTGATCCTTGGTCAACCTGTTACAAGAGCAAATTGCCATTCCCAGCTGTGCCACACCATAAGAGGATAAACATCAGAGTGGCTGGTCCTTAGGAACAACCTGTTTCAAGTATATCTGCTCACTCTTTCGCAGCTAATCAGAGCAATGTTAATGGAAGAAAAGCTGCCAGAAGGGAATGGATGTGAATATGAATGAAATGTAATGCTATAGGAAGGCCAAAATGTATGTAGTAAGACACTGAAATCTCAGGATTTAAAGGCTGGAGAATTGAGAGAACTGAGAAATGAATTCTTCCCAAGAATTCATTGTAGTAAGACTCGGGAACCTGAAACTCTTACAGTCTGGGTGTAGGCACATCAGAGGCTCTGTTCTCTCTCGTTCAAGTAATGCCACAGTGGCGCTCAGGGGCGTTACGTGCCTACGTGCTCAAGTTGTTTCTGAAAGGCTTCTGGGACTCCCACATCTGAACTGACAGCGCCAGTCAGAGCGTGACTATGTATGTTCGGGAACCCAAATGTCTTTGGCTCTCACCAGCTGCTACAGAAGCTAAACTCCCACCAGAACAAGTTGCACCCAGCACTTTTTTTCATGCTCACCAGATTTTTTATTCCACAGAATCATTTTCTCTCTCAGTTTCTCCCATTTTTGTTTTCACTTGCACTTACCCTGCCTTGCGCTTCCTTCACAATTTCAATATGACATCTCCAGGTCACGGCAGAGCAAGATCCCTCTCCGTGCCCACAGAGAGCCTTGCCTAAAGAAAGACTGCCAGCTGATGTATGCTCTCTAAGGTAGGAATAGCTGTTTACTGTTTGCACAACACCAAAAGCCAGGGGATCTCTGATCTACCTAAGGCCTTTCATCAGTACCGCAGCAATGTTATGTAATGATTTCAAATGTACGTTTTTGCCTGCTGTTGCGTATGCAAGAAAAGTATAGTCATCTTCATTAACATGACTGACACCTTTTTTTTTTATCATTCCCATCTCATTTTAGGATGACAACATAGAGAAAAGTTCTCTGTCAATGGTTTAAGATGATACATCATGTAAGCTACACCGTAACTGCAGAAAAGCATAGTTTATTTCATATGCTATAAAATGGACAATAGCCATTTTTGGCTGCGACCTAGCTCTGTAGAGACCGTCCTGATGCTTCTGCAATCTAGCACCCAGTACATGCAGTTCTGGAGAAATTACCAGAGCAAGCTACTTCTCCTCAATCAACACCACCCGTGGCAGCACCCATTGTATGCTATGGGACAGGATTTGTCCCGTAACTTTGCTCCCTACCTTTTCCCTCCCTGTCCCAAACTTCTCAGCTGCATCTACCAAGTACCACCTGGGTTAGCAGACAGCTGCCTGGCTCTTGAACTGCTTCTGCTAAGCACTGATCATATTTCCCCAGTCTTGCCTACATGGTGGTATTACTTACGCTGTTGGTTGCCGCTAGAATTACTAACAGCACAGACTGAAGGAAGCGGGGGGGAGAGAAGCTGCTCAAAAGATGACTGATGAAAATTGGGAAGTGGTGTTAACCATGGAAAAAATGAGTGTATTTGAGAATCACTAATAAAACAGCTGAACATAGTGATGCTTTCCATGGCTTATGCCAGACTAGATTTAAAAGCTGCTACCAAAGAACATTTCTCCTCATTAGCCCTACAGGCGCTTTCTTTGCCCAGCTACTCTGCCCAAAGGACTTTACTCCTCAGGATGGACCAGCACGGTATGAAGGTGGTGTTTTTGCTGCTTGTATCTTTAACTCACCAGCCCCATCAACAATTACCCTGTAGATGAATTAGCATCGATTCGTCTTTGACTCTTCCTCCTACCTGGATAATATTTGGCCAACCCTGGGAAAAGGAGTCCAGTTTGAAAGCAGCCAAGTTACAAAATACTTACAGTAAGAGCCATGCGGCCAGCCCTCTATGTAAATGAAGACTATCTCCTGTCCTTCTGCTGATTATGTGCGAATCACCAGAACAGCCTTTCCAAAACCACAGAAGCTCCTTCCGCTTCTTGCTGATTCTTCTCTCTGCGTGCAGGAGGAAGGACGGTCTTGTGGCTCGCACAGAGACTTGGCTGTCAGCATGTGTGGGTTCTATTCCTGGTGGTCACTGACTTCTCTTGTGACTTTGGAAGAGTTACCTAACTTCTCCATCCACTGCAACGTCTGTCTGATATGCAGCTTAACAACGTAATTCAATGCTGTTCTTTAATGCAAATACCACTGGAAAACTTCATGGTTTGGGAAAAGTGGGAAGTAGCGTAAGAGTTCACCATTTTATTTCCCTCACGGCGGCATTATTTAGTGGCATTTTAGTTCTCTGCACCAAGCACCATTTCCATCAGACATGCAGTGCCTTTATCTTCACATACAGTGTCACCACACAGACAGACAGCTATTTAAATGTACCTATCTTACATCGCCCAAGGGAGGAATGTGGCAAACAACCGAAGGAAGCAAGTCGGGAACCCACTTCTGCTTCACCTTCACAGTTAAGGTCATTTTCAAGAAGACAGCTCACATGTTTCTTGTAAATCTACCTCCAGGCAACTGCTATCAGAGAAATTGTCCACATCAAATAATTACTGAAAGTTTTCAATGTCTGTATCATTTACTTCTGGCTGAGATACCACCAGCACTGTGCACTACAATGAGTGCCTGGCTAAGTGAGGTGATTTACATGGCCAGCGAAACAAAAGCTGTGCTGGTACAAACACCTTTACTCCTAATTACCAGTGATAATGACGACTTAGAGAAAGCCAGGCCGTGTGCAGGACCTTTATGGTAGTGCTCAAGTGGAGAGCTGCCTGGCAAGGCCATGCAGGAGGAGGTGGCACACTAGCCACATTCTTTAAATATTTCCTGCAGGTTAGAAGCAACTGCTTTTAAGAAAGCCTGAATTCCACCGAAATTGACAGAGGCATCAGGGAGGCTTCAACTGATGGTGTTCAAAATCCCATGTATTAAATGTAAAGCTAAAAGCAGCTGCTATGTAAACAAGTATATAAATTTCTTCAATCTTGAGATTCAAGAAAAATAAAATACTGCTTTAAATAAATAACCAGGCTGCTTTGCTGCCTTGAATTATAAACCTGTAATGAAATTCAGAGTTCCTGCTCACACCCTAAGTCAATACAGCACACTTCACATGGCTCACCTGAACCTAGAGCTAGAAAAAAGCTGTCTGAGAGAGTTCTAATTAAAAATAAAATAAAATTAGAGATACAATTCCATTTACTTACATGACGTCTTTTTCTCCTTAGCTCTGGTGCTGCATAGCTTAAGGGCTGCTATAACGATGCAAGAAGAGATGTCATTCCAGTGAACTGCAGACTTTTATCAGTATTGATATTATCAGTATCACCACCATTATCTAGGATTTGCCATCAAGTTTCAAAAACATCTCATACTAAATTAAGCTACTGAGCACCTAATTACAGGTTTCTATTCACATTTTAATTTCTTATATAGCAGCAAGGTAGAATTGCCATTTAAAACATTTTGCTGCCTTTTGTTTGTCAGAGCTTTCTACTAAAATGCTCCCAGATCTATTGCAGAGATTGTAATCCTGGTTTTACTCGTGGAGGCACCATTTAAAGCTTTTGCTCTTGCAAGCCCTCTATGCACAATTACTTGGAAGTCCCATGTGCACTGCTTGCATGAGTATGCTGGGTGTGCCAGAAGGTTAATAGTCTTTGTGGTCCATACCACAGTCACTAAATATTGATGCAATTAGGGTTTATCTCCAAACAGACAGCAAGCAACTCAATTCTGCTGCTCTGAGACTGTAACACAGTTACAGCACTATTTTGTTATTGAGCATTTTGTAAGTATTAGCAGGTGTACACACAATTTTGTATTTTCTTTCACACTAGGACAGAAAAGGCAAGACAAACTCACGGCGTTTGACTGAGAATACAGATTATATAAAAATTAATTTCTTCCTTACCCAAACTGGTACTAACAGCATTGTTTACAAGTTAATCACTCTTTCCAATGAAAACTGTGTGATTCAAAATTTGCCCATTTTCCTGGCATCTCAAAAGAGTCAGCTCTGTGCAGACAAATGAAAGCTGTTCATGGGATCAGTCTGTTGATTTCCACTGTCTGTGCTCCCAGATGCTACAAGAGCAAATATGGAGTCTAAAAGAAAAAAATAGCTTTGAGAATTTATTTCAATGCAATAACATGAGCTATTCTTAGTAATGAAGGAGATTTGTTTTCCTGATGTGATTCGAGATGTTAGTGGCCTTCCGTTTATGGAGTGCAATCTGAAAGTCAGAACCCAGAGCACTTACCTCCTTTTTCCCCCAGTTGCAGCAAATTCCCCTTCATTCCTTTCCATCAACACTTGTTTTTCTAAGATCCTCTTTCCAGAACATCACCTATTCTATGGAGAGCATGAATACAATGCTGTTATGAGCATCTTTATCCCACCCAATCTGCAGGCTCGTCAGTAGTGTCCCTAGGGACGTACTTCGTTCTAACTCTTCATTCTGTTTTTATCATCTGATAAACTTCCCAGTAAATTTCATAGACTTTTACTGCCATTTACCGATAAAATGAATTAACAGAGAAAGTATTTATAATGTGATTGCAGCTGAGGGTTAAGCTCCTCTTCTTGACCTCACCACTAGAGAAGACCCTATGAATTAGGAACTGGAACATTATTGTGAACAGACGTGTAAAAAATTCCTTATTTTACATTCAGATGAACAAAACTAAAAGGAAAACGTTCTCCCTGCTACAAAGGTACAGTGTTGTCATAAGCATAAACAAGAAAGGAGAAAGGCTTTTCAGCTACATGCATGTAAGGTGCGGGACTGAATAACGAGATGTAATGAGTACATTTGAATACTCTGAGAACCTTGTATTTTTTTGGTTTGGTTTGGTGTTGTTTTTGTTTTTTTTTTTGCTTTAAAATCTCAATAACTAAGAATTGCATTAATTAACACCTGAGGGAATATTCATACATTTTTCATACATAAAAATAATCTGCATGCAGAAGCCATACAGACTGCCCTAGAGTGGCTAAATCTGAGTAGAGTGAGTCTTTGCAGAAAGGACTTTTCAGCCCCTGGAGTTGTCTCTCATAAGCGCATGCAGTAGACACTGGAGGAAAAGGAGTTTCAGGTGGCTCAGGTTAAGATGTCTCATAAGGCCAGTGGCTACTGAGGGACAAAGAAGACACTGAACGTGTTCCACTTCAGAGCTCAAAATCTTTTCCAAAGGTCCCTAGTAACAGTTTCAAAACACAGCAAATCAAAATTTCTTTTTTTAACAAGAAAGGGAAAACATCTCACATGTTCTTAGGAAATAAGCTATTAGAAATTAACAGGAGATAAGTGACCTAACGACAAATATTGAAACCTCTATATGTACACACACAATAGAAAGGCTGCTTTAATATCCCAGCTTTGTTATCTCCTGCCAGATGTTCATTTCCTATCTTCTAAAATGAATGTTTTTTAAAGTAAACATATAGAACTGTACAGAAAGAAAGCATAAAACCTTATTCAAAATGTCTCAAATCATTTTGCATCTCATTATGTCTTCATTGCAGGGGGTTTTGTTTGTTTTGCTTTTTCTGTCTGGAGTTAAAGACCTGGCATATTTAGGTACCAAGATACAACTGCCAACTCAGGTTCAACAACATGAGTTAAGAATTTAACTTTGAGTACTGTAAATCTCTAAGTTTTGCCATTTTTTTTAGATAATTAAATATTTAAAAACTTAATAAAAATTTAAACTTTTAATTAAGCTTTTTTGAGGCTGAATTGTTTAAAAAAAAAAAAAAAAAGGCAGAAATATGCAATCCTTAAAAAAAGTTAAAAGAAAAAAAAAAAAAAAAAAGAAAAAAGCCCTCTGGCAGATCAACAGCTTTAAAAGTCTAACTGACAAAAAGGAAAATCACCTTACAAACTGTTCTGCTTATATTGTATCAGACTGATCATTAGCTCTGACCAATTTTCTGATGCTCTGGCCATTTTTGTTCCGCTTAACAAATATCTAAGAGCAGACAGCCGGCTCTAGTTCTTCCATTCCTGTGAAGTGTCAACTGTCTGAAACCCAGGAGACGGCTGCCTTCCTGCCCCCTCAGCAGCAGACTGACCGCTGAGGGAAAGGGCTTGCACATCTGCCTCCAGGTGACAAAACCAGACTTGGTGACAGCCCCACCGGCCCTCCTCCATGCCTGCAAGATGGGCTGCTTGCAGTTTTTCCTCCCTCATAGCTCTGTGAAAGATTTAGCTTCTGACTGTGACCTCAGACACACAGTCATGACAGAAAGAACACGTAGCAGCTGCTGACTGAAAGCTTCTTAATGCATTTTGGGCACTTTTTCTACAAGTCCTTAAGGAAGAAACATGAAGAAAAATGCTAGAATCGAGCTTTGCCACATTCGCCTTTTTGTATTCTTTTCTGATAGTCCTAAAGCATTCACCAGAAATGAAGGCTGCATGTTGGCAAATATTTTCATGTGAATTTGATGCTTTGATAATAGAGATTGATAGCCTTTATTGCTGTGTCTAATTGGCCTGAGTTCTCCCTGAACCTCTCTAAGCAAGTTTCTGAACTTCAGCCCAGAGAACACGGTGGTGATGGTGGAGGAGCAGCTCATGCTCCAGCCCCATTCCCACTCGGGTCTTCTGCTGAGGCTCTCAACAGAGAGACACCTCTGTGTAGCTTGGGACTGGGGGAATGCTTTTGATGCAACAATTTGTGGTAACACCCAAATTGGCTTCTCACAAACAGTTGAAGGCCATCAAGTACTGTTGGTCGAGCTTCACCAGCATTCAGGAACTAAGAATTTCAAAACCAAAGATGAATTATTTGGAGAGGAAAACGTACTGAGAGAACTTTGTTATGAAAAGCAGCTTCCAAACAAAAGCACTGGAGTAAAGCCTTCACCTGTGGAAGCCCCTAAGAACTACTGAAATATCTCTGTTGAGTTTCAGTCATTCCTTATGTAAGGCCCATACTCAACAGTTGCATTATAAATTCCTGAAGTGTTTATATTTCACATACTAATAAGATATACTTGGAAGTTAAATAAAAAGCCTGTAATTACAAGTTTCAAATAGTTCCACAGAGACACAACTTCTGGGGAAGAGATGCCTAGAGCACTGGCTTCCTACCACGCATCTTCCGTGGCAAATGCCAGCCCTTGAGAGAAAACCACATGAAAGTCGACTTCTGCTACCTGGGAAACTTCCAGAACTTTTTCCATTTGGGATCTCAGATGCTATTTGAGCAATTTCTTATAGCACAATAGTAAATTTAAGGAGATGAACACTGAGGAACACTCAAAAGCAATTTAATTTTTTTAATACTAACATTAATCAACAATTAAATATCAAGTTATTTGCTGAAACCTCTTCACGAGAAGTTTCCATGACTGGCTGTGAACATAAGGCTTCAGCTTACAATGCTTATTTGCTCCTTCCCAGTTACCTACGTACTCCATTAGTCTCCAGTTTGGGTACCTCAGGCATCTTACATGCTCAGACTCCGGCAGAAAACCGAAATAGATCCAAGATTGTCCTGATGCAATCTGCCATTCAGCTGGCTGCTAAAGGACAATCCGAAGCCTCTTCTCCTTGTCTCGGACTGAAATAAGCATAAGTGACCTACAGCAGAAAAGGGCTGCATGTGATACATGTTGCTGTAGATTTGATTTATGCTATTTTTAAACAGCATCCCAAGCAATAGGAACCCCCCGGGGGGATTTCTGCACCGTCAGGACATTGTTCCTGACCTTCAGCCCCAGGCAGCATTTGCTCGCCTCGATCCCACCTCCGGCTCGCCCCCCTCAGGGCTCAGAGGCAGCAGCCCCCGTGCTGGCGGTGCGGGACCCTAAGAGCAGGGACGGGGCGGCCTCTGCTGGGCGGTGTGAGGCCCAGGGCCCAGCACAGGGCGGGCAGGGTGCGGTAACCACCGGTGTAAACGCTCCGGAAGAGCCCAATGAATTAAGATTTCCATGAATTAAGATTCCCATGAATGTATCCCATTGGGCGACTTTGTCCATCAGCCTTTTTTTAGAAGGTGATTGCTTTCCTGGGTAACATCAGGGCTTTTTGTGCACTGTACTGTTAATATTATTTACATAAAACGCCGAACTAAGAGAAAAACTCTGCAGATAAAGTTTGTGTTACTTTAACAAGTGCTATAGCAGGCCAAGTCCTTATTTTTTTTATTTTTTTTTTTGTTATCAGAACAGCATCTGAATCACTGCACAACCTCAGGCTACACCGACCCGTCACAGCAGGGCGCTCCCAGGAAGCTCAGTGCCTTACCGACAAGTAGGGACAAGAAACAGAGATACCGAGAAGTGGCGTAGGTGGGATCAGCAGCAGACCCGTCACGAAAGTCTCCCTCTGCCAACCTGTCTGCAGGATCACACCGTTTGCTACCGAAATGCCACACTGTGGAAATGATGAGTGCCACTAGATTACAGCCCAGCAACTGCCTCGCAGCAAAGCGTGGATGTCAGCTACCAGTCTGCTGGAACAAATGAGAACACCGAGTAAATCTTCCTCTTTATCCCTTTTTCCCTAGGCTAGGGAAACCACAGGAGTCTGGAAAAACAATAATCTAAAACCGGATACTCCTTATGGGACTAGTGAGCAGTATCTGATGTCTACATCAAAATAACTTCGAGGGGATGGCAGTGTCTATGGCTGATGTAGAAGCGCTCCTACCCTCGCTCAAATTCCCTGCAGGGAAGTGCAACACTGCACTAGCGTCTTTTCCTGTGCTGCACAGGAACCGATCTTCTGCCAAACCCTGGCTGACTGGTAAAAGCAAAATTAAGTATTTATGAGACAGACATATCGGATGTGTGCTCTGCCACTCGTTCATTAGCACAGACACTGCGGAGGGGACAGGTTACAGTCACAGGGCCTGTTACTGCTGCCACCCCTGAGGCAGCAGGCTTTGTGTGGGCAAAACGAGGAGTTTGGGGGAACCCAGTTTTCCACCCACATAGCATAACCCAACTTTCCAATTTTTCCTAATCCATAGAGAGTAACATCATCTTGTTCATAACAAAAGTAGGCATTTGTGATGATGGAGTCAGAATTTGGTATCTTTCTTCATCACCTGGTGTCAAGTTGCAATTACATCTCTTCTCTCTTTCTTCCCTAGTGAAACCTTTGCAAAATTTGTCCAAGTAGTGAGAAGAAAGAAGCTACAAACTTGGAAAAGGAATTCTAAAACATTGCTCTTCCCTTTATACAGCAAGCAACCTTTGAGCCTACAGTAGAAACCTTTACAGCCCTGATCAACAAAATGTGAATGACTAGGTTTAACATTTGTGGGACAAAGGTAACAGTTTTGTGTCTAGCTTCAGAAGGATGGCTTCAGAGATACAGCCCGGATTGAGACAGTGATCTGTACCACCAAGATTACTAAGAAATCCTGTTTGCAAACCCTAAGAAATCCTGTTTGCAAACCAATTCCCATTACACCATCCCTGGGGTCACCCCCGCCTCTGAACATCCCCTTGTTTAGTCGGTCACTGCCAGGCCCAAGCCATTTGAGAGGTTTGTGAAGCATTTTTACACAGGAATACTGGAAGCAGTAGGACGGACATGGACACCACAATAACCTGGTGAAACCATTTGGCCTGCAATTATCAGAGGTCACAAAAGACGAGATCAGAGTGCTGACCTTAAAATCCACAGCTACATACTATGTTAACCTAGTAGGTGCCCAGCAAGAGCTGTGCAAACCCACATGACTCTGCAGTGAAAGAGGTATGGATGTAATGGATGAAAAAAGGGCTTGGACTCACCCACGTGTGTTTGCAGATCTGTGGCCCTGCCTCACATCAGGAGCGTGGCACCTGTCTCACTGCACGGTGAGGGTGACTGGACAACCCAACCGCTGCAGCCCCAGCAAAGCATGCACAGGAGTATGCCTTTGGGCTGAATCTGAAATCAGACTGCACAGTACCACCAGGAAGCATTTGGGTAATAAATTCTGCGGACATTTGAAAATGCACCAGGGCTTGTCTACAAAGGAAAGCTATACTGGCATACAAAAAGCCTTGAAGCTGAACTAATGTCAGAGATGGATGCAGTCTCACCACAGACTACCCTCTTCCTGTTTATTTCCTGTTTCTGTGAGAAGAATTTGAGCCACCAAGAAGAAAAACAGAAATACAAGAACATTAAGTATGAATCACAAATAATAAAAAGGCAAGAAAACAGACGGCTATGTACCAAATGGTACTAAAAGTTGATAACATCAACTACATTTTTAAGGCTATTTAATACTAAACGCATCATTAAAGAGCATAATACCATTCACCTGCATAATAATTAACCAACTAAATTATTCTGTGGCCAGAAACGATGACTATAATTTAGAAATACATCAGCAAGAGACAGAACTCCACATAAGCAGATGGCATCAGTTCAGGCACTAAGACCAGCAGCTAAAGCAGATTACTGAGCTGCTGCCAGGCTGCTCACAGGCATGTCACACCTGCAGAAGCTGACAAAGCTTCCTGAAAGATCTCAGCATGGTGTTAAGGTGCAATGTTACTGCATCGAGTCTCCTCGGCTTCTCCTGAAGGTGCAGATGACGGTAACTCACGGTATGATGACGCTCCCGAGGGGCAGCCTGTCTTGCCATGAAGCCTGGGCCAAAAAAGAAAATGGAAACCCCCCTGGGGATGATCAGAGAAGTAGGCAGAAGCAGAAGTTACAGAAAGCAAAAATTCCCTATCTGAGGTCAGCATAAGAGATCGGGAATGAAAGAAAACCTCCAAGCTGTAAGAGTGCACTGGGTTCCTTCTCAAGAGGCCCGAAGGGACAAAACACACCTCCGCTGGGTCAGCCCAGCAGCTGAGAGGAAGATAAGCAGCAACTCTTATAACTGTTTGTTCCTCCAGGTACCAAGGGCAGCAGATTCAAATGATTACACATTTGTATTTGGGAAAAATCTCAGCATATGAAATACAGCAAAATGATTTTGAGGTCTCTAGGAGCAGGTAGCCACCAAGCAGACACCCTTTTCTCCAAGAGATTATAAACAGAAAATCAAGGAGAAAAATGCACTGAGTGGCCACCTTGCAACAGTGTCACTGCAGCAACTAGACTTTTTCCCTTCAGTTGAGACAATTAGAGGTCTCATACCCACTCAAAAGACCAAAGAAAAATAGTCCAAAGATTGAACATGGAAGTCAAGGTGCAGAGCGTAAATGAATACAAAATTTGACGCAGGGAGAGAAATTAGGCCTGTGTAAACCAGCCAGCTGCCATTGATAGTACATGCAAGAGTCTCAGAGTTACATGAATACAACATGAGCAACTTGCTGAGCTTCCAGCACTCCAGAGAACCTGTCAGAGTTCATTTAGATATGGGATTTGCTCTCCAGAATAGACCCCATTGAAGGGGCAAGATGGGACTTGTCCCATAACTTCCAATATGATGATGAATGGACATTTGGTTCTGCAGCAGGATATCCACAAACCTAATTCCTACAACGAAATATATTTAGGATATTAGATTGGGATGGGAGTTGTGGATAAGGAATCATGAGGTGTGTCAAACAGACAGGTTGTAGGGTAAACAGATGGGCATTTGTTAAAAAGCCCGAAAGGTGTAAATGAATAGCGCTGTGCCAGAGCGAGTCAGCACAGACTTGCTTGGTTTGGAAGAACACAGCAACTGCATCACAAAACAAATCAGTGGCTGCACGTGGATGCTGTGAGAAAATTTAACTGCATGAATCCACAACTGGGCGGTCAGGCTGGGTGTTAGGAAAAGGTTCTTCACTGAGAGGTTGTCAGGCACTAGGACGGGCTCCCCAGGGCAGTAGTGATGGCCCTGAGCCCGGGGAAGTTCAAGAAGTGTTTGGACAATGCTCTCAGACATACAGATTGATTTTTTGGTGGTCCTGTGAAGAGACAGGAGGTGAACTCAGTGATCTTTAGGGGTCCTTTCCAATTCAAGATATTTTATGATTCTATGACTTTGTAAAATTTAAGTGAGCAATTGTGAAAAGCCTTCTACCTGCACTCAGTTAGATGGTGTGCTAACATTGTGAAAGAGTTAACATAGCTCTCAGTGCAGATCTTAATATAATACTTACTTTGTAAGTATTGAAATACAGAAGAGCATTTTTCACTTTTCTAACATAATCATGTAGCCTCGTACCCTTTTTTAGTCATGCGGGTAGAGAACCTTTCCACTTCACAGCAGCAGATCTTACTGAGACACTGACATTTAAAAAGCATGTTATGAGAAAGGAAAAAAAGCCCTTCTTCTATTTTTCTATTTCAAATGTCTTTGATTAAAAGCAGTCATGCCAATTGATACAAGGTATGAATTCTATCTGTACCTTACCCCAAGCAGAGATGATGATTCTTGTTTCTTGTAATTCACACAAGCGTATGGCACCCACACATCATGTTACTTCACACTAACATAATCACCACTAAAAAGATGGCTCAAATGGGTTTAACCTGATTATAAATTATTTTCCCTTTGTTATAAAGATAGCTCCACAAAAATAATTCAGATGTTTTATCTAGAAAAGCTATTCTCCCTTTCAAATCAGTATTACAACCCGCCAGTAGATGGCACTGCTCGAATTCCATCTGAATCTGCACAGTTTCCTCCAAACTCTGCCAAGGGGCAGTTTGGGCTCACCGGGAAAGAGTGGCTCATGCATGACATGAATTAGCAATGATTAAAAAACATGTGTTACTTGCTGTCTAATAGGAGTGTTTCCATGTCAGTGCTCTAGCAAGAGCTAATCTATGGGTCAAATACGTCAGCAAAAAGCTTGGTGTAATGTGACAGGTATACCCACCCATTCAGGTGGTTTAATTTCTCAAATTAACGTTTTTGCCTCTACTAGTGACATCATGTAAGAGAACCTACTGGCTACTTCTCTTGGGTCTCATACCTTCAGCATGCACAAGAAACGTCTGCAGCAACAGCTACGCCAATTCAGAAGTGTTCAATTAAAAGGCTGTTCTGGAAACTGTTCCAGCAATTGCACAAACAAAATGCATGAACTTTGTGTAAAGAAAAGGCTTTATACGTAACTAAAAACGTGTGTATACGCAATCACTACATAGGTTTATATACATACATTACACATAGGAGATTCATTCCATCGTTAACCCTCTGACAAAGCAGACTCAGCCTAAGAACTTCAGTGTGCAACACTCATGCATTTACTTAGTTGACAGAACACGTTGCTTACTGTGAACTGCACAAATATTATCCACATAGTTTTCAACATATTTTCAGATACCAGAACTCCTTCGAATCCAGACATAATTTACAAAGCCAGACTGCCAATACACTAAAACCAGTGTCCAATATCCACAGTTCTCACAAATTATATTCTCCACAAAATACAATTTTAATGAGTATCTTGTTTTAATGTAGGCCTTAAGAGCCATCCCACGACCACTCAGATATCACAAAGAAGCATTTAAAAAACACACACGTTTAAGTTTATGAACCTGAACCTGCTATTAACTTATTAATGACACTACCTGATTTACATTCGCTTCATGCCTGTTTCTTCGACTGAAGGGGTAGTACCAAGCCGTACAGCAGTATTTCTGTGATCTATATGGACCATCTTTGCATACATCTGTCTTGAAATATATTAAACACATAACAAATGGTAAAATACAAAAGCAATGTGATTTTTCAGAATGGTAGAGTTCAACAAGTTTCAGACTAAACATTTTAAGACAATAGAGAAAGCAGCCTACAAATCTATCACCACTTACTTAAGAACTCAGAATGCACTGTGGAAATGCATTACTTCAACAGCAATTATCAAAATAAATTAGCCAAATACAGAGAGCTACAGGAACACATTTGAAAAACGGTTGAGATTCCCACTCATCATTCTCTTTTCCTTGACCAATACACAACAAGCTTCAAAGTGATGATCAAAATCTTTTTCAAAGTGAGAGAAGTTTGCTGTCCTAGACAGGTAGGCTATCAGTGGTTTGATTGAGTTCACGCTGCCTCACTGCTCTTTCAACATAAGATGCAAGTAACTTCAAGCAGTTAAAAATAATGGTTGCAGATCTGTGCATGTAGACATATACGCATCGCAGATGTGAGATATTTCAAAAACCATCATATAAACATACATCATGTAATACTGTACATATAACAGCTCCTGTACATCAAAAAGCATCATATCAGGACCAGTCATTGATAAAAGACCATAGAATTCAGTTGCCCAGTAAGCTAATTTCAAAGTAATACTTTCAATACCAATGCTACATTCTGCAGGATGAATTTTTCTTTTTTTTTTTTTTTAATGGGAATGGGTAGAACCATCTAACTCAGACATCTTGAGAGCACATCTTAACATCTCATCACTCTAAGAGAGCGATTGTCAACAACCCAGCCTCTGCAGATAGTTTCCAATTAATATCATTCTTGCGTCAAGTAGAAAGAAATGTCAATTTTTTCATAGTCAAGAATAGCACACAGCATGTATTTCTTCCACTACACAAAAGGAAGCTTCTAAATCCGATTTGTTACAAGAAGAATATTTGCAGGAGTCAAAGTTAAGAATAACCTCCCTTAGCTTGTTTACAGTGATCTTTAACATGGGAAAGCATTGTGGAAAACTCATATGGAGTTGTCAAAGCTAGCTACTGAGCACACTTTTAGTATGATAGATATGCTACACATGTATATTAAGACAATTACCTTGAAAATGTTTTATATTGATCCTTTTACTGAAGAAGAAAGATTAACAAAGAAGATAAATATGAAGAACACAAACACAGATTATCAAGAGTTCTGTCATGCAGATGGCAGTTGTGGTGTTAGATTGTCCAAAGAGCAAGAAGACAATGTTGATCATTATTTGATCTTCTATTCATCAACGAAATAGTGTTTTAAGAGGATGACTATTAACTGTGAATATTTTTCTTAATCTCAAAGCAGGTTTTCATACATTACATAATAGTAAAATATAGGCTAGTCTCTATAACACCATTAGATGAATCACCTTTGACAGTGAATAGTATGCATGCAGTGCAATAAAGAAACGTCATCTATCTGTTGGGTCATGAGAAAGATCGGCACACTCGAACCAAATAAGGAAATGAACATTTATTAGAAACTGGTAGTTTGAGCTAAAAAGGTAAACATTCATTTTTTAAGAGACAAAGAATATACAAATGAACACAGTCAAAGAGGCACACAATGCAAAATGAAATTTGAAGACGACTCCATTTTTCCATGTTTGAAAACATCACCAACATAATTTTCAATATTCGCAATGGCACTTGCACACTATAAACAAAATGAATCAAGTCTAGAAGATACACACTTCTGAAGTCATCTCCATATCACACATGCAATACATTGGCTCATTGGTCACAGTCAGACAAAATAGTTGGGAACAAAACTGATATCACAAATCCCATAAAAATACAAAAGATATTGGCAAGACCAAGAAACATTCAGATCAGAAAGGCTTTGTGTACATGGATGATGATTTTCATACAATGATTTTTTTTTTTTTAAATGTGCAATATCAAAGGCTTCCCTAAATTGAAGGCCAAAAGACACAGCTAAAGCTGCCATTTTCTAAAATCTGATAAAACGTTTATAGCATGAATCTTATGGAGTTTCATATTGGTTTATGGAATATAAACTGCAACCATGGAAGCACAGATTTATATCTGACCTGTTGTCTGAAGAATATGGCCTAAAGGGGGCAGTTACCTGTGTGCTTAATTTCTTGTGTGTGTGTATATATACACACTATATATGCAGCAGCTGTTCATGGGTGTTTAGTTGTGTGTGTACACACACAGATCCTCAAAGACCTTACAGGAATTTAGCATAGGAAGGAAGTTCTTCCTGCAGTAATCCGATTTCAGGAAGTGGTCTAAGAGAAGTGGCTTTTAGAAGGTCAAGTATAAAGATGATCTTAGTAAATTTGGGATTAAGACACCACACAAGCTGCAGAAAAAGTGTAAGAAGAGAGTCGAGCAGTAATTGTTACTCTACCTCAATGTTGCCCAAAAGCAACTGAAATGTCACATCACCAGCCCCAAACCCACACCCCATCTCCAAAAAAAGGAAGTCACTTGGGAATTGCTTATACATGGAATATCCTACTTTCTGCACTGAGGAAGTGCTGCTTTGGCTTTTGAGGAGGAACTGTCTCCCAATACTACCAAGTTCTCTGCGTGTGCTTCTGTTGCTTCATTAACATGAATCTGATGGGCACCTGAGATCCACGGTTCGATTTGGTCACTTGGACAAAATATTTCAGTATTTTATGACCTAAATTTCACAAAAACAGTCAGCATGCACAGTACATAGATAACTGTGGAGGAAAGCAGATTTACCTCACATGGTGATCCCGAAAAACCTTTACATAATAATGTAATCCCTTACTGGCTACAAGCACACAGTGGACTGTAACCCTCAGAATAAGGGAAGAAATGGCGAATCCAAAGTGAGAAGTGTTTCTCTCCTCAAGGCAGTTATGATGAGCTCTGAGTTCTTGACTAATTTAGTCTATTTCTTCTAATACAGCCAATAAATAATTCATTATTAACTTAATACTGGATCCTTCACCCTATTTTTAAATAGTAACTTGCACTTGTATGAAGAAAAAAAAATAAATCAGTAACTCATTAGCTTTTTCTGTTTCTGTGTATTATGATCCTAAAAAAAAAAACATACAACTGTAACCCAAAGCTTGTCACAACAGCATTTACAAGTGCAATGGAAATCAGGTCCAACTAAGCAAGATATGAAAATCACTGATTGTATTATAAAAATACCATGCAAATCAAGTGAGGTATTCTTGATACTGTGGAACAACAATTTCTCAGGCTCTCAGACTTTAATTAAAAAGGTTAGCTTGAAGATAAAGGTGGCGGGCTACACTTGAATGTGTTACTCCGTTCCTTTCTGTATCTCAAGGTCATGTTTTTCAGAACTTAGATTAAATCTTCAGAAATAACAATAGTAAGTGCTTACTTCTAGAAGTGCAAAATGTTGCCTGTGAATTGCTTGAATATAGGCAGCATGACAAAACAGAAAGTCACTTTCATCTGTTCATTATTGAGGCAATACAAAGTTCTCCTACCTTTGGTTTCATCTGAGCCAAATACATAGTTAGAGAAGACAAATACAAGAAAAAAAGCCCATAAGTAAAATATGCATGATTTCCTGAAAATATAAACATATTATTGATTTAAAGATACAGGTTCTTGATTTTTTTTCTCAATTCAGTGACATTAAAGTGCAATATAGGTTTAGAAATGTTATTTAGAAACAGTGAATTACAAATTAAGAAAGATTTTCCCCTCTTCCGGACAAAAACAGAAGTTGCAGCACCTCTCCACAAAGGTCTGTCTCTAATTGTAAGAGGAGACGGTTTGAGAAATCATTTTTGTTCTGGTGTTTCCAACAACATTAGAAACATCTCACCTTTTTCCTTCATTTCATGCTATTCCCAAATTCTGTTTCATTTTTTCATATACAACATAACTGATGCTGACAGCTGGAAGCACTTTCATAAAATTAGGGGCTATGCCCCGATAAAGTCCTTGGATTCCTTCTGTAGCAATAATTCTTTGAAAGAGACCGACCATGTTTAGCTGTGGAGCTCCTTCCACCGAGGCTAGAACAAGAAGATAGTGTTATACAACAGTTCTAGTAATATTAAAAATTCTTAAGTATTAAACACCTGGGTAGTGAGCCTATCAATTCTAGGGTCATCGTTTAGAACTTCTATGCTCACAGTGAGATCTCTCTTTAATGCACAGACATTTGAGATCCATGCATCTAAATCCAACTGAAATGTACTGTCCTCCTATACTCTTCTTGCTCCTACTATTAGTCTGTGCACAAACTTATCAAGCAAGAACCTTTACTATGAAATTGTCTTTCTGAAATGTACTCCAGAGCAAACATTGCTGTAAACATTCACAGCATGATCAAAGTACTCTTCATTTTGCCACTAAAGCTTAGGAAACCCTCTTCTAACTTTTATGATAGAATTCTGAGGCTATGGCAGGAGCTCTACATCTTGCATGGAATGTGGGTCTCCCAACACACAGAACACCAGTGTCTGTAACGTTACATTTGAATCCAGTATGCTAAAGAACAGTGATGGGCAACAGGGACAAACACCTACTGTTAAGACTTTTCCAGATAATCCTTGCTTTTTCAAGTATTTTTTTCCTGCCTCCATTATTATTTTTTTACTCCCACATTCCTGTTGCAGCCATCACAAATGGTACCATTTTGATGTGATCATACAAATTATTTTCAGTACAATGGGACTCACCTTGAGCCTGCATGCGTGTTCTGACAAGAGCGAGAGGGTAACTGGCTAGCTGCCCACATGTACTGGAAACAGTGCCACATCCCAGAAGTACAAAAACACCTGGGTTAGCAGAGCTCGATGCATAGTGTTCTAGCCATGTAGTCTTTAAGAGCTGTCAAGATATAAGATTAAATAGTAAGATGAGATACTTGCATTCCAGAAAGTAAATAAACACGTTTATTTATAAGACTCGTTATGGGTGCAAACCAGAAAAGCATCAAACTCACTAAAAATACACTTGTAGGGCAAGTGTAAAGTGTAGAGGTAAATACCTCCACACACAGGAATTGACTTGAACCAGACTACAACAGCTAGGGCCTAGAAGATAAATCCTTAAATATCCAGCCACAGCAACAGGCAGTAGCAGTCTAGACCACTTTAGACTTTGGGAAAGGGGGGTGGGAACGACCCAGCACTCCACAGGGTGTACCAAAAGCTCACACAGCTGGGTATGTTACTCCATGCAGAAGTACAGATGCAAACTGTAGGACAGAACTCCCATACTGCTTTGAAACATTCGCACAAGTAATTCTGCTGATTAGTATTACTGCAATATCACAACAAGATTTGTCTAGACTAGAAAAAATTTAGTCTATGCACATAAGTTTCAAAATGTGCTAAGTAACAACTCCTAGCACCTAAAGTAGATAAAAATATTTTAATTCGTGATGATGGGTGTAAGATGTGTCAGTTCATCTTTAAAGGAAATGGTATTTCAAACTCCTCAGGACAACTACACGTCAGCTACAAAGAATTCTGGTGGCAGGAACAGATGTATACATAATACAAGTTACTATAACCCAATTACAAATCAGAGAAGATGGCAAAAAATGTGCAAAGCTGTAAAATACGTAACATATTCCTATCAGTCAGGTAAAAACCTGACTCAGGTTGGCTATATAAGGGGTGCGTTCCAATCCAACTGGGTCATTTAGTTACGCAAGGGAGTTGTATCACCCAAGTCTACGCAACGCCTCCTTTTTAGCAGGTTTCTTGATCGATCCAGTGAAAGAAATGAGCCCTGCATGCTAAATGGAACTTGCATGTAAGAACCCATCTGTACTCCCTCCAGGAAGGGCAAAAAAGAAAAAAGTCTTATAAGTAAAATCCAATGGAAGTCCTCATTTTTCTATCTCAAATTGATAGCAACTGCAATACTACAAGCCTATCACAAATCTGACTAATACAGATCTGACTAAAGAACATTCACACTTTACATAAATTAACTAGTAAAAGCTACATAATTCAGTGATTAAACTCACCTCATAAACAGCAAGGTCAATGCCAGCATAAGGAATTATTCCCAAAATGTTAGGAATATAGCCTTTGTAGAAGGCCTTTAAACCTTCTCTTTTCAATATCTTCTTAGCACAGTCAAACATCCCAGAATACTGCCCAGTTTTACCCACAGCCAATCTGGTCTTCAAAACCTGAAAGGGAAAAAACAGTAGCCTTAATTACATACCTATTCATTATGGTAGTTTGTAAATACAGAAAAACACGATGTATCTGTTGGAACTGCTTTGCATTTTGGTACTTCAGGTCTCCTTTGTTGTGACTGCTGTTGAGGCCTGGCTAGCAGTTTCTTCAGATTTTATCATTACTGCAGAATAGCACACACAAACATACACTACATTACAACTTAGTCAAAAAAATGAAAATATGATGGAACATGTATGTTTGTTTGTTTTTTTAAGTTTCATTTTACCTTTATCTTCCTGATTAAAACAAGCAGATTTTAATCAATTTGAAGGCATCCGTGTAGACAATATTTAACATAAGCATTAGCTGAAGAAAAAGTGAGAGCATTCACACACTAGCAGGTCTTACTTCTGATCTACAAACAGCAGAGCACATTAAGAAAGTTTTTCAAAAGGCATGACCCTGTGAGAAGTACTTAAGGGATATAAAGATTGCTTTTCACTAATGAAACCCAACATCAGGTTAATAATAAAATGTGTCTATACAGCATCTTAGGACAAATAAATGAAAAACAGTATCTAAAAGAAACCACAGATAGAATTTATGAGTAAGAATTTGGCCTACTTTAAAACCTCTTAAGACTGCAGCTTCCTCAGGAGTTTCCCGAGGCTTTTTTTTTCTTTTGCTTAGAAGCACCCTAAAAAGCGTTTCTAGGACAGTAGATGGGAATATTACCTTGTAGAACAGATCACTTCTCTATTGACCAGCCTATTTCTGGTGTTCAACCTAACATTTCAGTTAATCCTATAACGTAGCCATCTCTGTACTCAGGCTACCTGTGACTCAGCAGCTCTAATGACAAGGATAGAGTTAAAAAAAAAATAAAATTATCACTGCCAGCAATAAAAACAGGTAGGTTATATTACAACTGACACCCTTCCTTATGGAAAAGTATTTAGGTTATATTTTAAATTAATTCAAAATTTTGATGTCGATATTGGTTTAATGCCAGCCCCAACATACATTCGAGTTATTTGCACAAAAATATATGTTCTAAGGAACAAGAAAATAAGGAAATACTTTGTACTTCTAATGAAAAAAGCAGGATGTGAAATTGCTACCCTACGGCAGTTCATATTTTAATGCTAATTAAATTGCAAAATACATAGTACTACATACAAATACGTTCTACAGAGGAAAGACCATTTAATCCATCATGCCTCAGCTGTAGCTGTTTTATTCTCCTTCCCAACTGATCTCCTGATCTGACCCAGCTCCCAAATCACAATGCAACAACTTCCTATCTGTTACAGGGAAGATCATTCCTTGGTTACATATATAGTAGGAAAGATTTAGGCCGAATTCAGAAACTGCCTTTAACGTGTACTTAATCTTAAATGCGTTACAGGATTTCTTTTCCTGGACAAGATTGCAGAGATACATTTAAACTTTGCTCTATAGAGAGACACACCTGAATAGCAAGTATCAGAAGGTACAATCACACAAAATACAATAACCCAAGGTTCAGGCTCACATACAGAGGTAAATGACACCATCACCTGAATTCCCCATATATATTAAGAAGTAAATTTAATTAAAAAAAGACATCCACACATACAGAAAAATGAGAGGTATCAATTACAACACAGCATATTCTTTAGTGTCTAGCACTGAAATTCTGAAAGGAAGTACAACGTAAAAAGAAGTTAGGATATAGGAATTCCAATACTTTCAAGAGTAAAAATGCTGAACCAGACATTTGGCCGTCTCCAACGGAAGCAGATTTCCTGTTACTGACCTCCATGGGATAAATAGAAGTTTGTGCTGTTGCCCCAGCCAAAGAACCAGATATGAATCTTTCAACAGTGCCTAGATTTCCATCATCCTTAGTGAGTATCTTCTTATACTGTAAAGATAAAGTACATAAAATAAGTATCATCTTTGCACGCTTTTCAGCAGATGCAAGAGTAACCTCAAGAGGTAAGAGTACAGTACAAAATGTCTTTTCAAACTGCATTGTGTGCGTATTAATAGTTGTATTTACTAAACCGGCAAACTTTGCATTATGCTTGCTCCAACTCTGTCATCAGGGATTAACAAGAACACTAACATGCAAGGATCCTTTACATTATGTTTATTGTTCAGAGGCTCCCAGAGAGCTTTGCATATTGTTTCATTCAAGACAGATGCCATCATTCAAGAATGCACCGTCGTCAGCTCCCAAAAGGCTCAGCAAGATTAACAGTGTGCTCAAAGTTTCCCTATGGAATTCGGCCATTCAGTTGTGTGATACCCCAAAATTTACTTGACTTTTTGTTGGTTTGATTTTATAATTGTACAAAAACGTACAATATGTTACTTGAGTATTATTTGAGGCAAGTAGATGAAAAACAAAGATCGGTTAGCTACAGCAGAACTGGAGCTCATTTTCCAAAGGAAGATTAGGCCTTAACATGATGTGTAAAGCTGATTCAGAGGTAAATATAACTCTGAAATCCAGGACAAGGGCATCTTATACAGAACCAAGATATTTGACTTAAACAGAACCCTGTACAAGTTCAGTTAGTATAATGCGTCGGGGTTTTGGTCGTTTTCACTATATATAAAGCTATAAAAATGGGAGGACAGTTAAAAATTAATGACAATTTATTTATACTGCTTATAATATAATAGCAAAATCTGCAAACTAAGTATTCTATTAACAGAAAAAGTAGACTATTTGAAATCAGAAAGTCAGTCTAAATTGCAATGGTAAAATCCCCACCCATAAGAACTCCTTCCCGTACAATACAGTAGTGCAAATGACAAACAGTGAGAACGATACAGTATTTTTTATACCATTATTTTCATTCCTGATTTAGCATCTTACCTGTTCATAAGCCCAGAACTTAATAGCTGTTTCAGGAGCTATTTTCACAACATTCACACCATTTCCCCTCCAGAGGGATCGGACACCACCTTCTTTCAACATTTGCTTAAAACCACTGGCTATATTCATTTTGTTTGACTTTGAACCATGAACCTAAAAAAAAAAAAAAAAAAAAAAAAACACAGTAAGGAACAGTGCTCTGATTAGGCTGTAAAACTCACCACCTAAGTAGCCTGTCATTGCTTAAATGAACTAGCAAAACCATATTCACTATTGAAAATATTATATTAATTGCACAAGCAGTATAATACTTTGCTTGTATTTTTGCCAATATCACTGTGCGAAAACAAAAAACAGTCTTATGGACACAAAGTACTGAAACTGTGGAAACACAGCTAGACCTCCAGAATTCAGATATTGTATTTGGCCACCATCTTTCTCTATCTACTCTAAAAACTGAAATGATACAATGGAGACAAATGAGAACTTAAAATATTGCACCTACCTGCATCATCACTTTAAGGCGATCTAATGGTGCTGTACCTGTTCGAGAGACAGCACCTGCCACTCCTCCTGCTAATAGCTGCTTCCACCACTGCCCAGTCTTTTTCTCTTCCTCTGTGAACTCATCTGGAACAGTCAGACTATCTCCAATATCCAGCACCTATTAGAATCCAAAGAAAACAGATGCAAAAAAAAGAACATCTTATTCTACCATCTCAACTTTATCAACAGTTCTAATTCCAAATTGGCCTAGAACCTGAGAATACGTAAATAAAAATGCCAGTACAAAATAGATAAAACATAATTTACATTCTAAAATCAACTTGCTATGGATTGCTACTGTTATTCAATTAACAGCATTCTTAAATACTTCTACTGAGCAATAACACCACGGACCCACCATTTCAAAGACTGCACCATCGTCTTTAAAAATTATGACAAATTTCCGTCCTGAGTATATCCCAAACAAAGACATCCTGTCATGATCTGTAAATCTCTTCAGCGAGCACTAATGCCTACATGGTGATTCTAACCTTTCGCAGGACAGTCTTCTAGGATTAGTTTGGTAATCTCTTAAGGATGCTAACAAGAGATTTCACTCTCACAGTAATTTATGAATAAATATGTAGGAATTTTCCCCTCACCCTGACATTTTAAAGTAACATTTTTATAGCTGATATATCAGAATATTAAATTCCCAGCAGCTGTTGTGTATTACCTTACAAAATGATGAATTTGACTGCTTTATTAAGTTGCCTCTCATTATCAATTATTCTGAAATACATATTAATGACTTTTACTCAGCTATAAAAGTTTGACATGTCATTACCAGGTGCATGTGTGCATGACTATTCAACTTGATCAGAGAAGAACATTCCACAGTCTTATGCCTTGGACAGCTTTATTGCTAAAACCTGTAGTAATTTTATGTATCTCTTAAAAGCAATCTTTGCTCTCCATGTAACTTATAACAATAACAAAAGAGAAAAATTGCACCTTAGATGATGCAAAGCCAGTATTATGCATAAATTAAGCCTATAAAGAAGCAAGAATGTTTTAATAACTGATAACAAGTACTGACCAGCAAGCATATTAACTGACAAAAACTTTTTGTTTTAAACTATGGCTAATGTTGATTTCGGACACTACACCTTATTTATGCTGAGTTCACTGTCTGTTAAGTAGACTATTCTGTCTTGCTCACTTGAAATTTAAGAACTGCAGTATGCAGTTTATGCATTTATCCACTGTACAAAGAAGGAAAGACCTAACTTGTCTGGATATTGAATATAAAATAGATTAATGAGAAAATCCCTTCATCTTTCTGACGCTGTTTCCAAGCAAGGTGCCTTCAGTTACTCAACCACAAATTAAGTCATCAAAAGAACAATTAGAACTCTTAAAATACAGATTCAGGGTTCTTACAGATATTACACATACCTACCAGAGTTTAAACCTTACATCTACTTAGTCCCAAATGCAACTTTAACATGAAGACTAAGAAAATCAAAAGTTAAAGCTAAATTTAGGGGGAATTTGTAACAGAACACCACAGCTATCATAATACTTCTATGCCAACGCAGCTGTCTGCTAAGAAGAGTGACAGCAATTTTACAATTAAAAAAAACAGTGAATGACAGCCAGACATGTGAGGTCTCACATCTGCTCTTATCTGAAGCACCAGCTGTGCTACTGTATGGCTGGATTTTGCTTGCTGTGATAACTGGGTCAAGTGATCTTCCAGTGTCGCAGTCAGAAGAGACACCTAAACATTTTCCTTGGGGATAACAGAGGCTATTCCATGTCACAAAAAAATTTAATAGTGGCAGAAAACATATTATTACAGCAAAAGTATGTTTCACTAAACAAGCTGGGAGCAGGACTACCTTATCTCACAGCAGTGCTCCAAGGGTTTTCCCTCAGCAAACAGGGAGCTGACTCCCTTTTGTCAAGCATCTCTGAAATGAGTTTGTACAATGTGAACTGCTCAAAACTTTCATGTCTCAAACTGAATTTTACTACAGAAATGCTGACTGATCCCTCAAGATATAAATGGTGTCACTATACTCAAATCTGTCTTTACCTAACATTATGAATTATTCCATAACTATGTGGTTTATCCTTCCATTTACAGGAAGGATACTAAGCAACCTCGATTATTATTGGCTTATTTACTGTATTATTGCTTCTTAAAAGTCAGTGACTAAGGCATTAAGAGCTCTGTTCAATAGTAACTTAAAATAATGACCTGCTTGTTGCTGTACACCCTGTCATTCTTCAATCAAATTCCATAACATAATAAATGTGAGAACATATAGCATAGAAAGTCACCGATAATGACACTTGCAATTTCAAGGTAATGAAATCTACACGTGTTCTGTGCTTTTGATGTGGTGAAACATACAAATGTACTGTAATACGAAAAAAAAAAAAAAAAAAAAAAAAAAAAAAGATTTAATACTGTGGTTAGTATCTTTCTGTGGAGTATCTTCAAAGGAAGAAGAGGATTTTTTCCTAGGAAACACTGGCATTAAAATTTAGGTGAAGAAAGAGTTCTTGTTCTAAAGAAACTCAAATGACACCATCCTGCTTGTAAACGAGAGGTCAGTAAGAAAAAAGGAAAACCAATCTTTTAAAACTATGAAATACAACTGTGATGCTGTTATACTCAATACTGCAACTTATCGCCGCAGAAATTAATTTAAGAGCTAGACAATTAAAAATAGAAGTTCAACTTACAGTGGAATGTTTCCAATATCGAATTATTTCCTCAATGTCTGTAGCAGGGTTAAACATAAAGTGATCTCTCCACTCATTCCAGTCTACTGACATTGTCCCATCAGCATCAATACTAAAAGAAATTGAACCAAAACAGGTAAGGCAACGGCAGCAGCGTTGAGTGTGTGTTTGTTTTTAAATACTGGCCATCACAGTGATACTGTCTGTAGACTGGACATGGAGACTTAAAGGATAAATCTGCCATGGTCTTTCAATATCATGTGTTTCTTAGACAAGCGTATCTAACATTTTCCCATTTAAAAATATAGAACACTTGATTCTATCAACAACATTTGCAAAAAACTGAGGCATAAACATTCCCCTTCTATAACCAGATGCTAAAACAGTGGTCAGACTTCGTATAACCGAGGAATAGATGGAATATGCAAGAATTACTGTAGAGGTGCCACTGAAGTTTCCAACAATCTTTCCAAGTTATAATCCCATTCAATTATTATGTTCTGTGAATTAGAAAATGTTCTTATGAGGAATACAAAGAAGCTCAAAAATATTTTAAGAAATGACAATTCCTGACCTTTGCAGGATCTTTTCCGCCTGTTTTTCTGAAATGTTTATACCCAGTATCTTGAGGGACTGGACAACTTCTGATGCTTCAATTTTTCCTTGAAACATTAAAAGAAAAATAATACACATTTAAAACTTTGAACTTCATACGCTTGCAGCTCATTGAATTAAATCATAGCACCTACACAAGAGCAAAAATGATTTAAATTTTAAACAGAGATGATACATCTTTATTATACACTATCAGGACCGAGCAAAGTTAAGTAAATTAAAATCATACAGCTAAATGAGATGCAAACATCCAGTAAGTTAATAGCTAATAGTTTAATAGATACATGGATAAAATACAAGGACATTCTTATCTGGAAAGCAAAGATCCACAGATCAACCAACCTGGAAGATAATAAAAATGACTATAATTATTATTGGTACCTATAGTACACAATAACTACATTCTTATTAAAGGAATGAAGTAGAGGTTTCAAACACAATTTGTGGTCTCCAGTTTAGACAAATAATATAAATTAAAATCATTTTTAATACATAGTTTCTTCAAACAATGTTTCAACACATAAAATAAAGGCATACCATCATTGTTTTTGTCCAGGCTCTTAAACGCCAGTTTCATTTTCTTTTCATGATCTTTAAGATACTGCATAAATTCTTCAAAATCTAGCTGCCCATCCTGGTTAGTATCTCCAGCCTTAAAGATTTTCTGTTGAGAGAAAATTTAACATTTTGATTTTCCAGGCTATAGAAACTCACAAAATAAAGAAAACTCTGGCTTATGAAGTATCATATTGGTCATTTTGAGAGTCAAATCAGGAAAATACCTAAGCATATACCTCAGAACAATGTTTTGTTTCCAGCATTAAACACACTCCCAGTAGTTTCATGAAGACAGAAAACTCTCAGCAGCAAAGATAGCTTTAAGAAAGCATTATTTATTATTTCTGAAACTTTTCAATTCCAAGATTTTAAGGTTTCTTGCTACCACTGGAAAGTTATACCTGAAGGGACCAAGTTATTTGTGGAGGAGGGCTTAGTGTACGTGACAAAATCACTAAAAAGAACAATTTTAGACCTCTGACTTTCTAGCTGTATACAGGGTCGACAATATTCCAGTCAAATTAAGTAGTTTTAACTATCCTCTTCAGTTGTGTCCTGTGTGCTAATTATAAAGATAACGGTATAAATAGCAATTAAATATTTAAGTGTTGACCTTAAGTGTAGTACTTTTTGTACTAGGGTCTTACCTGACTAGCACTTCCACCCCTAAGCATTTGGGAAGGCAAGCCTAAGGCCTGACAGAAAACAAACAAACAGAACAAAACACACACACACCACACATAAAACACCACACACCATACGAACACACTACAACGAACCTGTAGCAAATACAAATAGTTTTTTTCCACTTATGCATGCATTTGCTAGTGACAGGCCTGCGGATCAGAAACCCCTACATATAAAATTACCTATGAGTTAAGTATGATAAAGGATTGCCAGCACAGCAGGAAACAGGCCTGAAATACAGACAAGGGGTGTGGCACGGCTGCCTGGGCATACACTTTCCCTTCATTAACAAAGCACCTGAAAGGTCTATCATCTTCCTGCGTGAAAGCATACTTTAGGAAAAAAGGGAAATTACAGAAACCCCGCAGAGCATCAGTCTGTAACCACTGAAGGAGGTCTTCAGAGGTAAAGCCCCAGGAACAGCGAAGCCGAGGCTAATAAGCTCCACAGGATTTACTAGCAGGGGCTTTAAGCCACAGCAACAGATACTCCAAGAAAAAAAAATAAAATAAAAAAAAAAAAAAAAGAAAGCCCTGCAGAGCCAGCAGCCGGGGTCAGGAGAGGAAAGGCCAAGCAGCACTGCTGCAACAGGCACCTCCCATCCTCTCTCACATCCAGCAGGACACAAGGAAACAGGAGGCACGGCCACCACAAAACCCCTGCTCTAAAACAGAAGATTTAAGGGAAGTTATGCCACACCTCATCACATGGGCACGAGTTCCTGTGTTGTTGCTGAGTCTGTGAAATCCTAAGGGGCCAGCACACCGTACCAGAGCTGTACAAGTTAGGTAGGAGACAAACCTGAGAGCAGAATTTCTCCACTGAGTTGCAGCAAGTTCCTGAGCACTTCAGAGTATGCTTACAGCATATATTAAGAAGTCTTCAAAATACCTTCTGTTCTTCGAACTGCCTTGCACAGCTGTAGTTTCTGAATCAAGTAAGATTTGCATTGCTGTTCTAATTTGCAATATCTGTTTTTACATAATTTTGTTTACTCCACTATAGTCAGCATAAGTCCTTAAAAGAACCAAGTCCAAAAAGACCTAGCCTACAAAAATGCAACATAAAGGAAGCTAAAAACACTGGTGTACATGTTGTAGGTGTCTGGGGACTTTTGAAAACATCTAAATACATTTATATTGCATCATTTTTTTTCCTACTCCTCTACTAAAAAGAGAACTTTAACATTTAATCTTAAAAAAAATAATAATAATAATTCCCAATTAAAAAAGCAGAGGATTATGTGGTACACCATAGTGAAATATAGGGCAAATTATTTACCTCCCATAATACAGCAAGTTATGCACAGTAAAATAGATGCAAGATACTGCATATTCAGATAAGTGTCTGATTTCAGCCTAGAAACATATTTCTGCAGTACTGATCTTAATATGTTCTCAAGTCCAGCTTGCCAGTTCTACCAATAACTTGTCAACACAAATACACTCATCAATTCAGTTTTATCTCATGCCTTGCCTTACCAAAAAATAGTTTATGGGTACTCAAGTACATGCATTCCTGACTACGTCCTTCCAGTAAGAAATTAAACAAAAAAGCTAACAGATTAACCATTTAAAAAATAAATCCATTAAAAAAGGCACCACAGGACGCTGGTGCCTTGCTAGGCTCTCACAAGCAGCAGAGAACGGGCAGTGTCCGTGGCAGTCGCACACACAGAGCACGTTCTAACCAACACGAACTGCTGCCATTCCCTGCTGCTATCTGAAGCACACAAAAATATAAAGCAGGGGAAGTGTTGTTCTGGCTCAGAGATATGACAAAATCTCAGCTAAATTCCAATTGCAAAACCTCCACTGCTAAGGATGATGTAAGCCAAAGAAAACAGAAATTCCTAGGAGGCTTAGAGAGCTGGCGATCAGTGTGTGTGAAGGGGGGCACCTTCCATTTTATCTGCCAAATAAGCAGGTTTTACACTGCAACAACTAGAAAAGGATGAGCACAAGCTCACTCTGTTCCCTACTTTTGGTTTTAGTTATTTTCCACACCTCAGGCCAGCGTCAACCACCCTCAGTGCAGCTGAACAAAGGAACAGGGAACAAAATGCGTGCTGTACCTCAGCAGGCACGTGCCTATTTCCTCACACTACGAACATAAAGTTCATACAAACAAAAGCTTCTTACAGTCTAAAAAAAAATGCACTATTTACGTGGGTTTTAAAGCTTCAGATTAAAACCCCTAATGAGCCAATTTGTGGAACGAACAGGCATGCTCAGAGAGCTTGCCTTTCACTCAGGAGGCTGCGTGGGCACAGGCAGGGGGCAGACACTGGGTTCTGCGGGCAGCCTGACACCACCGCCCAGATGCAAGCTGCCCATCCACAGCATCATGGAAAAATTCAGTCCAACGAGATCAGGGGGAGCAGGACCACATCCATCCGACTCCTGAACACCTCCAAGGGTGGAGATTGCACAGCCTCCCCCCCCCAGGCAGCCTGCTCCAGCGTCTGGTCACCCTCACTGAAGTTCAGCGAGGAACCAGACTCTGCTGCTCTGCATTTCATACAGTGCCAGGTCCCAGGATTTACCGTCACAGCCACCTGTCATCGTGCCGCTTCCTGGTTCACCAATTTCTCTGTCGGGGAACTGGATGCCTTGTAACGTGGGTGCGTTTCCAACAATCGAGCAGGAACCAGCCCAGCTGCCAGCCCGTGCACTGGAGCCCTGGGAAACCATGCTGAGCGTGCCTGGCTCCTAAACCCTGCCGTTTGTTCTTACAGGCTCACCCTGCAATCGCTTCACCTTTAGGCAGGCCCAGCCCCAAAAGGAAATGGTTTATTTTTTCAAGGTGTGCCATTTCTTTTCTCATGCGAAAACTTTAACCCTGAGGCAATAAATATAACCCACCGTACAATGAAACAGTGACCACAAAGAATTACAGAACTAAGACGATGATTTAGGTTCCCTCCTGTTAACACTTAGGGCCCTCACACGTACAGACTGGAATACTCGTGCTGGCCTATTTGGTCATGACGTTGCTGCCTTTTAAAAGCAGTTCTGTTACTTTTGTTTTCTGCTCTGTAGTCAGTTAATGCAGCTGCTTTTGAAGTCTTGCACAGCAGTGCAACACCAATTTGAAAAGCCAGAACACAGAAGAAATTTATTTTACAATTTCTGTATTACATACAGCACACTTCAGTACTTAAATTCTACTCCTCTGGCTGTATAAACCTAAGCCAGCAGGTCTGTCGATAAAAATCAGGAAAGTTATGGACAAGCTTTAGATACACCTAAAGATACTGAACACACATAAGCATCCCAATGTGTTATTAAATTACTCTGTGCCAAAGTTATGAACTTTAACACATTCATAGCTATAGTGTAAAGAAAGAGAACACAAGATAATGTAAGTCTTAGTGCTTTTAGGTACCCTTTTCTTCTTAATTCACAGTTCAACATTGATGTTATGTGTCGCAATTACTCCTGTATTCTGGATAAGCCTTCGCATTCTTCTGGTTTCAAAATTCAATTGTCCGTGGAAGGTGGGGCTACTCAGTACAACTGATTGCCAATCAGTTATTCTTTAGCTTGTTATTTCAGCTAATTAAGACAACGTAAAGAGTACTTAACAGGAAGTGATCCATCAAGAAGTTACTGGGCATTTCTGGCTTCCTATCAAGCTATCTACCTACAAGACACAATAAAAACAAACAGCAGTTAAAGACTCATAATTGGTGCAATTAGCAGTTCATTGTTCTGTGATCTAATAATAGAGCTCCAAAGGGCACAGTTAATAAAGTCACACACAAAACGCACCAGCACCAAGGTAAGGACAACGTGTCTTTGAACATTCAGAAAGTTCACATTTTCTTTCAAAACTTGATATTCATCTTACGCAGATTATCTCAACGGCAACCTTGCCATTCCCTTCTTCTTTCTCTTCCTATTCTTTCCCCCTTTTGGAGCCAAAACAATTAGTGGCAGTCATTCATATAACTCTGCATTCTACCATTACCGATTTGTGATCAATTTATCCAACTCCTACTGCAAGCCAAATTCAGCCGTAGCTCAAACACACGCAGCTCTGTTTACTGAACACGTATCCTACAATCCTGAAACTTGATGGTGCTCTTTCCCTACCTATACATGCCAGGACTGCAGAAGTTCAGGACACAAGGATAACCCAAAACTCAGTAGTAAAGATTGTTTAAATCAGTCTCGTCATTATGCATCAATTGAGGGATAAATGCAAAACAAAGCGAAAGGGCTGAAAGTCCCAGGATGTGCCCACACATCACCCCGACCAGTGAGCCCAAATAACACACAAAGGAGACTGCTGGTAAGTTTAAAAACACCTACACAACACTGCATTGAGCAATACAGCCGTCTGCACTACCTCCGAAGAGCCCCCAGCTTACTGAAATGCTCCGTTCCCATTTGTTCCCTTCCTTCCCACAGGACACTACCAGCATTTAAACAAGCAGGTGACCTGCCAGACCCTGACACCACCTCCCACCCCATACAGCAGACTTTTGCACTGAGATGTAGTGGTCCCGTCAGCTAGAGCAGCTTCCCCTTCCTCTTCTTTGCCCTGAGCACTTCTTTTCTTTGCAAGACAGAAGGGCTAGCCACAGCCTTCACACTGGTTCACCTCAGGTAACCATCTCTATAAAATGAGCCTAAAAAGGAAGAGATGCGAGCTGTGGGTATGCTCTCCAGCACGCATTGCAGAAGCTGCTCCCACAGGAACTGGATAAACTCTCAACTCACAACTATGAATTAGATTCCAAGAATCTGAAATGGCATAAATGGGAGATGCAAACTATCCTCCCTTGTAGCTTCATTCAGCATTCCTTGCAAGTTACACTTCTTTTTTTTCAAACTCTGAACATACTTGGTAGACAAACTGTTCTGACAAATGAGACTATTCTACTGCACAGGCATCCCTACCTTGCTTGCACACGCCTTAGATTTACCAGCATTTTACCTTGCATTTTCTCCTGGGACACACTGCTGTCCCAAGACAGTGATTTAGCAAAGCATTTCAACATGTGGTTAAGAGATCTTCCAGGGTGGGCAGAGGGGTTCACATATTCGGTACCTAGCATTCTCGTGTCTTGCACAACAAGAATGAATCACTCACTGCACCCTGTTCAGGAAGGAAAAAAGAAAAAAAAAAAAAACAAAAAAAACTATCAAGTTAGTATTAGAAAAGCATTTTTTTCTCCATCCTTGTATGCTTAAAGTGTTATGAAAATTAACTTGAATTCATTAACTTGCTATTTCATATGGAGACTTGGTGACTACAGCATGCATCAGTTAAAAGCTTCTGAAGTTGTGCATGTTGAAATCAAGTAACAACGTAAATGTTTCCTTACAGCCAGACTCAGATATGTTACTGAAGATGTCTGTGGTATTTCACTATTAGGTCCCTATAATGAGACATTTCTAACACCTATTATGACCTGAAAAGCAAGGTTTAAAGTAACTAAGTAGTGCCAGTTCTCAATGAACACAGGGCATCTGTTTTTTGTAAAAGCAGAAGGTGTCTACCTACTCTAAACCTACAGTATTAGTTTTTGGCATACAATTAAGAACAAAGTTTCATTTCACAAAAAATGGCACTGAGAGACACGGAAGTGCAAAAGATTTCTGCTTCTACAGACTGCGAATCTTCATGTCACATAAGGCAATGATTTCTAAGTGTAGGTATTGTGTAGAAGCTGCTAAAGCAGCTGGTGCTGTTTTTATACATTCCTAACCAAAGTGCAAAATAACAAGAGGCTTCATTTAATTTGCTCTACTAGCCTCCTAATTTTGCCATGTAAGGGAAGTTACCAAAAGTAAGAAGAGCGCAAATAGCATAATAAAACAGTGGAGAAATATTAATGGCTATGTTTAGCTCAGTTACTCAACAAATATCTGTAAAGGGATATGCTGCTGGGCTAACAACAGCTGTAAGTTTCATGGTCTGAAGCACTACCAAGCTCAAGTGTTTAGGAGGCCAGAGGAAAGCTCAGTGTTCACGCCTGGTTCTGCTCTCACCTGTGGTCTCTCTCACACCACAGCGCAGCACTGTGATACAGCACAGGAATCTGGTCTGCTTGACAAAATGCTTAGTTCCCTTTATTTCAAATGCAGAAACACACTTCAAGTGTTCCGAGTATTTTTAACATAGCTGGCCTACAATTCTCATAAACACAGTTGACTACTCCAAGCAGATCGTATTCCGATGGCTGAGAATTGAGTCTCCTTGGGCCTTGTTTCCATTACATCACGCTGTACCTTCATGTGAGTTATCTCATCACACTGTTTTGTTTTCATTTAAAGCCTTACTGTAGCCAGGAATGACAAGACTTATGTCTAAATCTGACAGTCAGTCTAAATAAGAACATCATATTGTTTCCAGAATGTACTTATTCATTTCAGTAACATCTTGCTGCTCTTAGCTCCAGGACTCAATGTATAAATAGTACCTGAATGTGGACGCTTGGCTGTTTCTACCACAAACTGAAGCGTGAAAGACGGAATTTGCCTCCTGCAGGTTTACTGTAAGGATTGATTGCAACAGAAGGAAAGCGGGAATAAAAATAGTATAACCACTCACACCATGTATGGTACTCACATCTAAGAGACTCACTGCATTTTGAAGACACGGGATGAGATCATTTGAGATCCGATCCCAGCATCTATTTTGTATCTCTACCAGACAACTCTGCTAATCAGAACTGACTGTACAATAGCTGCTGTCGAGGCTTGTAGAGAGCCCTTTGGTACTGTCACCATGATCAACTCCCTCTTTGTAGGCGCTAATATACGAAGTCAGGAATCTTTTGTAAAGCTCTGCAAAGCTACCCATTCCTAGCAAGTAACATACTAAAATATAAAACAGGAGTCATCCTGGCAGCCCCTAAGAAGTACACACTTTAGACTTTTCAGTGGCTTACTTTTCTGTCACACGCTTACAGGAGGCAGGTCAAGCAGAACAGAGTCAGAAGCTTGTGCCACTTTGTGCAATGAAGCCTTTCTACGGAGAAAAAGAACGATTCTTCCCTCAAGAAGAACCACGAGACCTACTTCCAACACCTACCACATCTATTTGATGTCTACAATACTACTTTGCCTAGAAGAGTGTCTCGTCACACATTAAGCATTAATAAAGCCATCAAGAAAATGGATGTAAGGTCAGAGGAAAAGAGCACACTCTTGTGTCTATTACTCAAACGGATAGCAGCTTGCTAGCTTCTAAATGCACGCATGTTCCTTCCAGTAAGGGATTACGTACTGTTTCAAGAGAAGAGAGGAAAGCAATATTAGTAGCACAAACACTGATTTATAGCACTGTGAAAGTGATGACTGAAGATGACCCAAGTGACTTGGCAGTGAAAACACCTCACACCCACCTGGTAGCCTACTGACAGTTACCCAGGGTGAGCAGCGCTGCCCACCAGCAGTGACCAACACTGCCCAGCTCGTCTATCTCACTACACGCAGGAGCATTTCTGGAAACCTGACCCCCCACCTGCATCTGGGAACAGGAGAGTGCAAGGCCTGAAACCCTGACTCAGCCACGAGGAACTGAAGTCTACTCTTCTTCAGCACATCCAAAGGTCTGCCCACACCCATAAAACCACTGAATCAGTAGTGCTGAATGTGCAGCCACATTGAATATTTACAGGTTTTATTTCCTTACTCATTAGTTGTTAGCAATTATAAGGCTAATTCTGCCTCTGCAAACACAAGGAGTACAATTGCATGCATAATTTTATTAATAAAATGCCTTTTTACCAAGTAGTAAAAAAGTATTTTACTGAATTATACATCAGTTTAGAGCTTGAAGTGGAAAAAGTTGTAGAAGGCAGCTTCAAGCCCCAAGGAAGAGCACAGGAAGCAGATTAGCTACATAAAGGCAGGAAAGAAACTGGAGGCAAGTCTTACTGAGGGTCTCATTCTAACAAGTCATTTCAAGTGAAAATCATGTGCATCGTTAAGTTTACAATGGTGAACATAAACGCTGCAGTGCGCGGCACTAATTCTTCCACCCATCTCAGACATGTAGCGTGACTCACAGCTTACTTTGTTTACTCTGTGTTTCTCAGGCAACTAAAACAGCCAGCTTGGCTCCCCACTACATCCACGGGAGTGTAGCTTATCTCGATTGATTTCATGGTTTCACTTCCAGTTTATCCTGCACCAATTGAAGCTTTGGCGAATACTTAGATCTGCACTTTGAATGGAAAATATCACACTGAATATAAGAGAAAATAACTTGAGATTTCAATTACAAGTTGTTCCAAAGTTAAGATATACACCACGTCTCAGGGCTTTCAGTAAATTATGTTGGAGGACCATCCCCATTAATTGTAAGAAAACTGGACACCTATTCCTCTGTTCACTCTAGGTTAAAAAAGCACTGTTAGAGTCGAACTGGCACAACAGGTTCCCAACAATGCATCCGCAATGCCTGAGTGAGGCCTACAACCAGTAACATGACAGCTCTCACGGGAAGCAGCACAGACTGTCCCTGCTTTACAGACCAAAGTCTGCAAATGCAAGATATACACTCACTAAGATGCTTTTGACCAGAAGAAATACTGAAGTGAACGCACGCTTAGGACTCTCATTTACATTCTCACAATACTATCATTCAACTTTGGAGACCTGTTGGATACTTTTGCTTAAGTATATGAGACTGAGTTAAATATAAAGAGGTCAAATAGAGACCAAGTAATGAAGAAAGAAGAGGCCTCATTCCAGGATTAGCATCAGGTCACTAAAATTGAATGGTTACCCACCACACCTGAATATTGCAGCCAAAATTTAGGCTGACTTTTCTGACCCTCTTTCCAAAGCTATGCGGTGCCTAATGTAGGTATGGCAGTACAATGCCATCTGATCAGTCATCATATTGAAATGAAGAACAGCACTGTTACAGCAACAGCTCCAGCACAGACCTCCGCTGTACCTGTTTGGCCTAAGTGCAGCTATGTCTGATTTTCACAAGTGCAGGCAAAATGCAAATTCCACCATAAAACCTGGACGTTACGCCCATGCCCTCTGAACGATGTACAAAAGCAAACAGCACATGCCTAAGCACAAACGTTGTTAACGAGCCCAATCTGCAGGTCTTATGTGGCTGCAGATACCACCTACTTTCTTTGCAAACAAACTGACACCTCAGAGTGCCAGCTCTCAACTTACTGCCCACAGAGTGTTACGACTTTTAAAATTAATGGAGCCCACTGAAGACAGCCTCCCCAGCTTCCATAAGCAATACCTTTTAAAGAGATAAACGCTGAACCTAAAAGCTGCCAATTTGCCTTATCGCACAAATACACCCAGAGAACCGTGCATTAAGCGACTTCATGTTCTGATCCTGAGGCATCCACGATAACAACTAGGAAACGCGAGTTTCTCCCCCAGGTACGGGCCAGATTTGCTGTGCCAGCACTTGGACACTCGGTGACTCAAGTTGTAGTGACTCAGGAGGCATCACTGGTAAAAGGGGACAAGGAAATGTAACAGTCCAGGCGGATCCGCGCAGAACCCACAGCCCAGGGTCTGTGCGGGGCTGATGGCCATATCACAGCCTGTGCGACCCCCAGACGCCGTGAGCCCCCCCCGAGCCGTCCCGGAGCACAAACACGGCGGCAGCAGCAGGCCGGGCCCCGCCGGCTCCTACCTCCTCCGCCTCCTTGCCCAGCGGGATGCCCATGGCGCGGAGGCCGGTCTGCAGCTCGGCGATGTCCACCCGGCCGTCCTCGTTGAGGTCCAGCTTCTTGAAGAGGCTGGCGTAGCGCGACTCGCCCTCACGGCCCCCATCGCAGGCGGCGGCGGGCAGCGCCCGGAGCAGGAGCTGGAGCATGGTGGGCAGCGGGGACACGGACAACGCCTGGGGCCGCGCCCGGGGAGAGGAGGGGAGAAAGGGAAGGGAAAAAGGGAGGGGAGAAAGGGAGGGGAGAAAGGGCCGGGCCGGGCAGCAGCGCCACGCCCGCAGCGGGAGGCGCCACGAAATGGCCGCTCCCCCCCCGGCTGGCCCCGGAGGAGGGGGGTGGCTGCTCTCAAGACGTGCCTGTGGGTTTCTTACCAGCAGGGAAGGTGTTTTTTCCTTACAGAGGGGTTTGGCCGTGCTCCATCGCGCTGCTGCGATTTGGCTGAGGCGATGTGCGCTTTCGGGGTTGTGTCAAGTTAAGTAGTTCCCACCCCAGCGTGGAAATCCCAACGATGTTGCACAAGACACTCTGAGATCTAATTCGGGTACTGGGGGTCATCGCAGTTCCCGACACAGCTAAAGTCAGGTCAGCACCGGAGCCAGATGAACAGTCAGTAGGATAATCAGAGACCCAGCACAAGCCTTTGACAGAGCTGGGCTCGTTCAGCACACTGGAACAAAGTCTAGAGGAGGAAGCTGTTGCTCCATACATAAATCAGCAGCACGAACGTCAGAATGCAAAAGGAGCTACCTCAAGGGCACAGTGGGTATGAGAACAAGTGGATGGAAAATTGTCAGCAAGAAGGCTGCTCATCTGACAGCCCATTGCCCACAGAGAGCTGCAGGGAACAACAAAGCACCCGAACCCAGTCTCATCCTCGTGGCACAGTAGGCAGGCAGCATATGGCAGGGGAGAGTGGTTCAGCCTTAGTGAAGGCATCAGCCTTGCTCAGAAAGTAATCAATAGAGCTAACCTGGAATACTGTCTGACCACAGACTACTTACCGGGTTAGACACTATTAAATAAGTAACCTTGCATTTTTAAAGGCTATGATTGCATTATAGGTTTATTGAATCAACAAAATTAGGTGGGAAGAGACCTCAGGGGGTACCTACTCCGGCCTCCTGCTCAAAGCAAGCTCAGCCATGTAGGTGGCCCAGGTTGCTGAGGACTTGAACCAGTCTTGAAAGCCTCTACGGACTGAGACTGCACAATCTCCGGCAGCCTGCCCTACCGCCTCACTGTCCTCGTGGGGAAGACACTTCTCCCTTTAACCCAGTATAAGCTTTTGTTTCATTTTGTGCCTGGTGTCTCATCCCCCCACCATACCCCACTGCCAGGATCATAATATCTTCTCTAACATCTGTGTAGGTACTGGTAGGACAGAGGCCTCCATCTAGGCCCACAGAAAACATCTCTCTTGTACCAGCTGAAACAGCCCATGTTGTTCAGCCTCCCCTCACAGAAAATGCTCCAGCCTCTAAACATCCTAGTGCCCCCCTGCAGAACTCTCCAGTTTGTTCTTTTAGGTACTGGAGAGCCCCAAACCAACCCAGATGATCTAAATGCAGTGTAATTTGTGCTAAGTAGAGAGGGACCATTTCTTCCCTTCTTATGTTGATAGAGCCTGGGACGCTGCTGGCTTTATTTACTGCCAGGGCACATTGCTGGCATGCTCCAGCTTGCTCTGTGCCAAGACCCCAGGTCTTTTTCAGCAGGTCACTCCCCCACCTGTATCGCTGCAGGAGGTTATTCCTTCCCACATGCAGTACTTCACATTTATCTTTGTTGAATTTCCCAAATTTCAGTGCCATAGAGATGTATATGTACACATACACAAATATTTATCTATTAATATAAAAATATTATTTTAGTGGAAATACAAGTTCATAGCTTGAGAACTTGCTATAACTTACTTGAAGTGTGAATTAAAAGTAATGCCTGATAGGGAACGATTTATGCCACTTCTTACTTGAATTAAAAATCAAGACAGAGAACCTCATTGTGATACTTTGTTTTAAAAAGGACTTGGTAGCTGTTATTTGCACTTGTGAAATGTTAGTGTCAGTGGTCCAAAATTAAAAGGTGAAAGGTATACCTGAAGCAAGAAGAGCTAGTTTTGACAGATTTGACTTTCATAAATGGATCATACATAGGTATAAGCACTATATTGTGCATTATGCCATCAGCAGTTGTGTGGGAAAACAGGCCACAGAACAGATAAAGCTTGATGCTTCAGGAATTCATATTTGCCAACAGTTTCTGCTTTGACTTGCACACAGGGAAGATAGTTGAAAGAACAGGTTGTATTTTATTGGCCCAACTGTTTATCTAAGATGTGAATCAAAAATTAAATTTATTTCATGGACTGACTCCAGACTCACACTGATCTGCCTGAAAATGGAGTAAGCCTGTATCTGTGCCGAATGTTTAAGTGCTTTGACTGTAGTATGAATAGCTGATACCAATAAGAAAAGCAGGTAAAGGTCTCAAATTTTGCCTGTCGCAATAGATAAACTGTTAGCTATGTGTCTGTGAGGAAGCCATTACCCTTGTTAAAAGATACAGACACTTGTCAGGCTGAAGTACCCTGCTGCAGGGATGTTCAAGACAGCGACCACAAATACAGTTCCACAACTCCACTTCATTTACATCTCTAGTAACCAGTAAATAAGTCTTCCCCATTATGAAGATAGCAATACCAAAATCATTAGTTCTTCTGCAGACGGTTTTGCATGACAGATTTGGAGACTTCATTATTTATTGAGGCCTTATTAAAAAAGTCTGGCAATTTTTACCATGCTTGAAGGAACTGCGTAGCCACAGAGGACATCTGTGAATCAGGAGATGTTTGCTGAGGATATGCACCTAAAACAAGATGCCAATATAATTTTGTAACATTTGTATTCTATTATATGACTACTTACATGAACAGTGAATAGTATCAGAACATGAAAAACATATACATTTTTACTAAAACAAGAGCTTTTAATTAGTATATCAATCCATTTTAAATTACATCAATACTACCCACTTAGAGGAAGTGCTATAAATATCACAGACCCTAAGAGGCTAGATACAGACAATATATTTTATTAATAAACTGGAAGATAAAAGATAGTTCAGCTGAATTGCATGATTCAATACCTACTCTAGATATAGCTCTTTCTGTGAAAGAGAAACACTTCATAATGCCCTTAAAATTATTAAAATAGACTACTTCATGAGCCAAAAATCATTTCTGGCTTAACTCTAGGGAGTAGAGTAATTTTTAATGAGATCATATCCATCTCTGCTACAACTGAGAAATGTGAGTACCTCCAGCAATTTTATTGCACCTGAAATAATTATTATCAGGATATATAAAATACAATTAGAAAACACTAAGGCAATACATATTTAAAAGGAAAAGTCAACATTCAGGTTTTCTGTTGTTATTTTTGGATACTTTATTACATAGATTTAATTAGCTCAGCTTTAAATCATCAACAGATTATTTCATCAAAGTGAACATTTTGCAATCTTACTACCTTCTGAAAACATGCAATGGTAAATTCAAGTTCTATTATTATTTTTCACTTTTTTTTTTAAACTGTAATACAGAAGCATCTGTAAGTCAAAATGTTATCTGTCAGTGGAAGTTAAGCTAGAGATGCTTTAGCTGTGTTTTAACTTGGAAGGCGCAAGTTTTCTTGTTACACATCAAGATTTTGAAGGACACAGAACACCTTATAGGACTGGGGCTGTTACCTGAGTTTCGTTTACCACACAGCTTTAAACAGGCATACAACATTAAGGCAGTGATCATTCAGTGGATAAATTAGAGGAACTACTTATGTAGGTTAATACTAAATATGTTCAAACAAATTTGGAGAACTGAGACTTTGCATGCGTTTCTTAAATCTCTGTGAAAAGTACCATGATTAGAGTTTGCTTACCCACATTACATGTAGCTCCCACTGAACCCACTTTTTAATTTAGTTTTAGACATATAAATTAATCTACCCCATGGCCAAGACAAAATACTTAGAAGTGCTTGCCACTGGAAGCACTAGTCTGGGTACAGGTGGTAGCCCAGACATTGCATTGGATCAATACTGTTAAGTCCCCTGAAGCCAAAGCAAGAACATGTTTAAATTTTTTTTAATAATACTTTTCTCAGGATAAAGTGATGCAAGTCAGGAACAGCAGCACCCAGCAGAGAAGCAATGCTATAGAAGGCAAGTAGGTGAGCAGATGAACACAGGTCACATTACTACTCTATCTCCAATGATGATATGTACAATGATGCTTCAGAGGATTTTAAAAGCCCAAGGATATTGACTTAGCCTGCCCACAAAATCACTTGTGCATGAAGAAACACTTAATTCCTGACCTTTTGCAAGTGAAAACTTCTATTTGTAAGATAATAGGCAACTTTGGAATTATTTATTTTATCTTGATATAACTATGGTATTTCAAAAAGTGTTTTTCCCTTGAAACTGAGTTTTATACCTGCTTGAGAAACATCCAGTTTGTTTAAAAATGTATGAAGCTCTCCCAAAATAAAATTCAGTGCTTTAAGTTTGCAGAAGCTTTATACCAATGACAAGGCAGGATTCTCACATTACTCATAGTGTTTATCCTTCTTCAAAGAAGTCCTCTGCTATTTTGAGAATATTTTGATTAAAGATCCTAAATACATTTAGAAACCCATGCATCTGACACCTTTGACTTTGATCAAAAAGGTTATATTTGATATAAAAGACTCAAAGCTACTACTTTCAGACTATACATATAACTTTTTTTTTTGGTGTAACAAGGGGCATTAGAAAACAAGGATTGTATTTAAATCAAAACCTCAAGTACCTGAGCAACACCCTTTTCATTTTAGTAGCAATCATCTAAGGATGAAGAGTCACAGCAGGAAAACTCTTCCTCAAGGAAGCTCTTCCCTTAGAGAAAATAGGGACAAGGGTTCAATAACATACCTCACAAGGCTAGAGCCCACCCTACAATAGCTGAGGAAGGAGAACAGGCATCCACATCCACAGTAATTAGCATCCAACAAGACACATCTGAAGCCATATCAGGAACACAATGCAAGGCCAGGTCAAATAGTGGTGATCATCCACCATCTAGTAATTGTGGAAGGGATCTACAATGACAAGACAAATCTAAGATCAAGCCAAATAATAGCCGAGAAAAGCTTATAGAAAACAAATAGAGGAAAAAAAATAGAATGGAACTAAAGCAGACCAAACAATACCACAGCCTACACAAAAACTGTTGCCCTGGAGCTGAGCAGGTTCCTGGGCAGGGTGTGGGTGAGGCTCCAGGTGTGGCTGGTCAGGGCTGGAACAGCTCACTGGTGTGCTTGGGGCCCTGACTGAGCATATAAACCCTCACAGCTCCCCCATGGTTTTGGATATATAGGGGGGGTTTGGATATATGGGGGGTGTTCTTTGTGTTGGGGGCTGCTAATGTTATCTTGAGAGGGTCTTTGGTTGTTTATCTGTTTCTCATATCTTTCAGCTAAAGTTAAGCGTGTTCAGGAAGGTTAAGTATGTTTGGGCTTTTTTCTTAAGGTATTATTTAATAGTTGTGCCAATTGTATTTGTCAAATTTTCAGCAGGTTGTCTGTCTGGTACCTAGCTCTTTTTTCTAATTCTTTTATATCTCAATATTTACTTCTTAATAGTTCTTTATATGCTTATTGTCTGTAACTTTCAAGCTAATCATGATAAAATTATTAATCTGAAACTTCTTTTTAAGAGCTCTGGTGTTATGTGTTTTGGAAAGAAGTATTGTTCTAGTATTAATTACTGTTTAATAAACAGTACAAATGCCTTCTTTGTAGATGTTGAAGGCCTTCTGTTTCATTTGAGAGCTAATGAACATGATACTTAAGGAACTGCTATAATGTGAGACCTTTAGGCTGTTGGAGACTATTAAAAAGACATCCAGAATTATTTTAGAGCATGCCACAGAAATACTTCTGAGAAGGGAATTCCTATGTCAAGACCTAATACTTAGGGTATTCTCTAAAAGATGCCTTCACAGTAGTTACTAAACATCTGGGTGTCTTAGGGATATCTTCACTATGAATAGAAACTGATAATGGGGCCAGAACTAATTTTTTTTAAGTACCGTAATGCTCTGTATAAAAATGCTTTCTATGCTCAGGGTATTTTAAGACAGAGGAAGTAAAATCACTTTTCTTCCACTCACTGCAGTCTGATTTTTTTTACTGTTTTTTTTTTTTTTTTTCTAAAATCACGCCACAGGACAGTTAGTGATATTTTGGTATGCTTAGCTGTGCGCATCACAACATGTTTGCATTCATGGGGTATGTATTGTACTTAACTAAACTTCAAAGTACTCTTCCTGGCTGAGAGGCAGCAGTTATTTTGAAGAACTTTCTGAAGATTTCAGGTGCTCAGCATCACACAGTCCCTGTAATCTTACAAGTTCCTTCTCTGTCCATGAGAACAAATGCTGGGCCGTGGGCACACGCTGCACAGAGGGCTCAGCTCATGCAACACTCTGTGAAGAGGAAGCTGACCTGCTGGGAGAGGCTGCTCAAAGCTGGCTTTATGTTCTAGTCTTCCGGAATGGGTTGGCGAAACAAAGCTTTCCCTGCTGATCCCAGGAGCTATTCATTGTACACAAAGTGCTGTGTGCGTGCTGCTGGGACGAGCTGTGTCAGAGCATTAAGTGTAAACACAGCTGTGCAAGGCTACCAACAGCTAGCTGTTCCTTGCATTCAAGTGGAGCTGAAACCCCGCTCTAACCACCAGCTGAGCGGGTAAGAGCCCGCGGCAGGGGCCGAAAGCCAAAAGAAGGACCCTAAAAGCAGATCCCAAGCGCCGAGCTCCCCGGGCTGTGCGGCTCGGGCCCCAGCCCGGCCGAGCTCCCGCTCGGGGCCGCGGGGAGGCGGCGCCGGGGGCGGCCGGAGCGGGGCGGGTGGGCCGGAGGGAGGCGCCGGCTGCCATGTAAGCGGCCGCCAGGGGCTGAGGCGGGCGGGGAGCGGAGCCGAGCCCCGTCCCCGTCCCGTCCCCGTCCCCGTCCCCGTCCCCGTCCCCGTCCCCGTCCCCGTCCCCGTCCCGTCCCGCCGGGGCATGGGCGCGGAGCGGGGCGGGCGGCGCGGCGCGGAGCTGCCGCGGGGCGCTGAGCGCCCGTGGGGGCGGCCGGCGGGGGGGCCCCGTCCCGCGTCCTTCGCCATGCTGGTGAAGAAGAAGAAGTTCAAGTTCCGCGTGGAGCTGGAGCTGGACGAGCTCTCCTCCGTGCCCTTCGTCAACGGCATCCTCTTCTGCAAGGTGCGGCTGCTGGACGGCGGCAGCTTCAGCGGGGAGTCCTCCCGGTAGGTGCCCCTGCCCCGGCTCCCCCGGCGGGGCCCCGCTGGCGGCCGGGGCGGGCTGGGGCCTCGCTGCGCTTCGGTTTGGGGATCCCTGCGTGGAGAAGTAACCGAGCACATTGTGGAAAAGCGCTGTCTGCGTTCCTGTACGTGTTCAGAGCTTTATGCTGTACTGACCCGGTGTTTAACGCTGCAGTGCAAACCTAGGTGTCCTTTCTTCTTCTTCACGCCCCAGCAGCCCGGCTGTCAGCTGCAGCGGCCGCACCTGCTGGGTGTGACGGCCCAGTGCCTACCAGTGGCTTCGTGTGCAGGTGTCGGGCAGGGAAGGGTGTGCTGTGCTGCACGGGGCTCTGCTGCGGGGAGAGGACGCTGCACGGCTTATTGTGGTACTCTAATGTTGTTACTAGAAGGACTTACTGAAAAATGCCTCATGGAATGCCGGGAGCAGACAGAAATCAGTAACAAATCTATGCCTATTCGGTTATTTTCTTATTAAAATAGATGCTGCTATTATAGAGCTCACTGAAGTATCTGCTTTTGATTTTGCAAATGAAATTAAAGAGAATAAAGAGCACCAAAACAGAACTGAAAACTCCTTATTTAACCATTCTAATATACTTGCATGTACAGTCAAACATTAATCTTTTCTCTGTATGGTTGGAGGGTCTTCAACTCCGTTCTCATTTCATGTCTATTTTCCTTCTCATTTTTCTTCCAAGCAACTTCATCATGGGTGTAACAGATGATGACAGGCATGAGTTCAGGCACTGATGTGCCATTACTGTCCTAATGCAGCCCTTACTGCTTTGGAGTCACTTTCACAGGCTGACGTGTATTTGCTGGGTAGTCTCTTTCAAAGAAGTTGATTTTAGATTAGCTGATGTGAGCAATGTGTATGATATGTGTCTCTAGGAAGTGTCAGTGGAAGCATGACAGCACAGTTCTGCTGCTGCTGAAATACTATCCTGGACTCAGGCTTTACCATCCTTCTATTTTTCTTGGGGTATGGTTTCAAAATAAGAACAGCAGAGAAACTTGCTGGTGTATCAAAATCCCTGTGAGTGTAACTGGTCTATTCCTGCTGGACTGAAAAGCGTTGAGGTATGTTTATAGAAAGGTATAGCATTCCTCTGCAGTGATCCTTCAATGCCAGTTTAGGGAGTGCCTTTGCTCTTGGCTTAAGAATTAACAGATGGATTTTCACAGTGGTGATTCAGCAATGGTCTGAATAAATAAGGATGAAATTAAGTTAACAAATGTGGCATCATTTCAAAACTTGTCAGTTACAAACTTTTTTTTTTTTTTTTTAAATTGCCGTCATCTTCTGCATGCGTTTATTCTAGTGTGAACTGGTGGTCATTTTCTGAAAGTAGAGCTCTTTGAAGTGTCATAAAAAGCTTGAAAAACTTGATTGTATTTCAGAACATATACAATACTTTAAGATGGGTATGTATAATACATGAAAAAACTGACCATGTCTCCTTAATAGCTTTATCTTTGTTACTGATCAAGGTCTAGTATACTATAGCTTTTAAGGGAGAAGTTACTGTTCTCCAGTTAGTACTGATAAAAACACCAGGGCAGAAGTTACACCCGTGAATATTTTGAACAGAAAAGAACAGTGTTCTAAGATACAGACTTGGAGGAATACTATGCATATTCCTTAAGGCTAGTACAATGCAGACAAATGTACTGGAATCATAGGCTGTCTGTAATTGACCTAAATAGACTGAAGAAATAATTGATAAGCCTCCTAGGGTAGGTAACTGCTCATAGGCTGAATTATTTCACCACCAGCAAAAGAGAAGATGTTGGTATGAGGAACTCAAAGACTTTAGGAAAGTAAACCATCTTATTTCTTAAGAGGGTGCTTTCAACACTGTACTGTACACATTTAGGCTACACTGGTTGTAAGCCTGATAGTTACATTTTTTGCTTGAATTTCCCTACCACCACCCCCTGGCATGTAATACAAGCAATGGATTTTTGTGTTCTTACACTTGCAGTCTTCAGTTTGGTCATGTTCCACTTGCCTCTCAGTTCTGCTTGCTGGTATTTTAGACTGCTGATGCTTCTCTCTTCATTGTTACAATACAGCATTCAACACAACCAAAACTAAGAAGCTGATTATGATCTGTATCTGTGTGACAAGCATAATTGATAGAGATGAGGGGGGAGGGGGGCTGAGAACTAGCTTTTTTCATCAAAACATTTTATTCTGCAGCAAATTCCAGAGAAGTTTGCATACAACAAGCTTTTGAGTTCTGAGAGGCACTCACAGAGCTCTTGCATTACTTGCATGAATATGTTCTTATTCCTAACAGATACTGAAAAGAATAAGTAACTTTGTTGTGTAGAATTTGATTTATCTTCCAGATAATAGGTGTTTCTTATTTCTAGTGATGCTTACCTGCTTCCTTCTCAACTGACTAAAACTACATTTGCTTTTATGACTCTGATAAGCACATCTTCTGCCTCACTGGACTCTTCACATTGCTTTCTAGTCATCATTTCCCTTCTTGCTGCTATTGCGTTTGAACGGGAGAACTTCTCCTGATAGTAAGACAGCTTAAACAGTTTTCTGTTCTTAAATAAAAGTAGTTGTTAGTATGACCTACCTGTTACATGGAACTGCTGTCCCTCCCACTCTCATCTTCCTGCACTATGTATGATTTCTGTTTGCAGTCCTCAGACTTGGTAGTGGGCAGTGGTACTTCTAATAGTTCTGCAGCTGCAACCTGATTTGACAATAGAGAAAACAGAACAAAGTTTTCAATAGCTGTAAGGCAAGAAAATGGTAGGAAAAAAAAATCCTGCCTAGCAGTTTTGTAGTTGCTCTTTTACATGGATTTTCAGGAATATGAAAAGTTTGTCTCGGTTGCAAACAGGCTGCTAGTGAGAAGCTTTCAGGCCATCACTCTCTGTCAGGGGAGATAAGGTAAGAAGAGACCTTATGGGGAAAAAGGTAAGAAGAAGTAGTTTTGTACACAAATTACAGGATACTTTTTTAAGTGTATTTTTTTCACATCTGTTAATGAATGAAGAGGTACAATAAAATGGGTTTAGATGATTTAGAGAATGTGCTTGAGGAAGGTTGCATGATGTGAAAGGACTGGCATGGATATGCCAGACAGAGCTGAAGGAGCAGCAAACAAGGCTGAAACATTAATGTCATTGTTCATTGGGAGAGGGAGAAGAATAACGATATGGAAACAAGAGGGATGAAAAAATCAAGTTCCTGAAACAGAAGGGCAGGAATTCAAAGTAGTATTACAAAGAAAATAAAATCAGATTTGAGGAGGGATGTCTCTGGTCCATAGTAGCACAGAATAAAATGTTTGCATTGATTACATTTTGCATGGAATTAATTGGTTAATACAGATGGAAATGGATCATCCCTGTGAGACAACTTACTGTGAATACTGGTAAGAGATACAGCACCAGCTAACTTCTCAGGAAAAGGTTCCTGGAAATGGGTTTATGACAGACATCTATTAAAAGTGCTTGTTTATTAAAAAAAGCAAAACATGTCCCTTGGTTTATGCAGGAGATTTTTTTCGCCAGCACAGGACACAGAGTACATTTTGCTGTGTTATGTTGCTGTCGTAAACTTGCTATTTGCAAGCACTATAATGCTTGATTGCCTTTGTATTTCAAGGACTATTTCTGTTACTTAGTGGAATAAATTAGGATGGAGGGGACTGCTAGAGATCGTGTAGTCCAACAGGACTAAGCTCAGATCAGGAATCTCAGCGTTGTCCAGTTGACTTCATGCGACCTGCAAGAATGGAGATAGGTTTTTGTAACCAACCTGCACCTTGGGCTCACCACTCTTACTGCCCCTTGTCCTTTCTCTGCTCCCCACTGAGAAACGTCTTGCTTCATCTTCTAACTCAGTAGGGATGGCTGAAGACAGCAATTAAATCGGTTTCCATCTTTTCTTGAGATTGTAAAAATCCAGTTCTCCCAGTTTATCCTCCAGCTTCAGCCCTGTTGCTCTGACTCCAGATCCTCATCTCACACCCCCAGGACTTGCCTCAGTTTATCATGTCTTTCACTCGAGGATCCCAAACTGGATTCAGTGCTACAGATAAAGCTTTGCAAATGTTCAGCAGACGGAACAGTCACTTCCTTTGAACTGCTGGCTACAGTCTCACTAGTACAGCTGGCCCTTCACTTCACCAGTTCTCTTAGGTCTCTGCATTTGCTTGTAACCAGCAGTTTTTCATAAGTAAAAATTAGCCGAGAGCAGCTCTGCTTTGATGTCACGGTCAGTGTATACACATTTTATAGGGAATACCTAATGTGAAATACTGCTAGTTAAATCTTTAACCTGGTTACTGTGAGTAAAAACGTGAAAAAGAAAGTGGTTAGTTTTGCTTGCAATAACAGCAAAATAACTGGAGAGTAGTGCACTGTAAACAAGTGGAGCTCTTCCTGCAGAGCTTACTGTTCGCTGATTTGCTTCGTGCTGAAATTTGTGAAACAGTAAGGAAACGTTGAAGCTCTGTTTGTAAATGACTGGTTTTGTTTGTTTTTGCAGTGCTTAGGAAAAAATGTTTGTGTTGGAGAGAATGCATCTTGTATGACTCAGGCATGGAGGAAACAGAATACTAAAGTAAATCTGTTTTCCTGAATATAGGAAATAAATTGGATTTGGAATGTGCATGGGCAGCACGTAGTCAACACTTGTTATGTATTAGATGCGTAGAATGCATTTGAATAAAATTGGTCCTGGCGTAGTTGTGATAGATCTTTTTCATTTCCTTTATAATACCTCTGTGATTTCCATATTTGTCTGTTTGCATTTGCTTTTACTTCCATTATCAAATTAATGGAAAAGCTTTTAGTTTAATTTGAAAGTAAAGGATTTCTCTGTTGCATGATCTTGTTTACATTTTTGTGTATACAGTAGAGACATTAAATGAAAAATCATGAGTAAACCCCATTGTGTGACACCACAGCTGCATGGATCTAAACCAAACAAGAAGAGAGAACTGTACAGTAATTTTTTTGAAGGATCTTAACCATATGATGTTTTGCTTGAAAGCTGGCTAATTAGAAACAGACATTTGATTGCTCCAGGAGTCAGCTGCATAGGTACCTCCATTTTTTCCTCAACAGTGAGACTTCACTAATTCGAAATAGAAGTGAATTAGGGGGAAGATCGTGCAAGCAGGATGTCAGCATTCCTCTTTTGCATGCCAAACCACTGTGTGTTCCTTTATACAAGTGAGAGCTGTATCCAACAATACCTTCCTAATGCTGCAGGTAGCCTAGGAGAGATCAAGTCTTACAGTAACATACCTGAACCCCCGAGGGCACTGGAAGTGTGGCTGATAAAACTGTTAAGATTACAGGCTAATGCCTTCTTCATTCCTGCCTCAGAAAAATGGGATGACCTTCTGTAAGTGCTTCGGCATTCTGCAGAAGAAACGTGTGTTTATATATATTTTCTAGACGTGCATATATACAAATATGATATTATTTACATTTTAAAAGACCTACATCAAAACAGGAAACTTTCTATGTGTAAATGATTACCCAGTCTGGGAGGATATATCTGAAAAGACTGGGTGAGGAACTCGTGGCATGCCTATGTCCTTGGACCTGTAAATGACTAAGCTTAGTATGCATGCTGAAGTTGACTATCAAGGCCCTGAAAGACCACCAGTAGAAACAGATGTGCATAGGTCAGGGATATTTACATACTTTAACAAGGTCTGGGAAATAGCGTGGCTATGTTAGTTACTTCTTGGAAATCAAATGAATGTGTTTTGATTGTATATAACCCTTGTAGCTTGAACAATTTGACATGCATACTAGGTGGCGTGATCCTCTGTGTGTCCAGTGCTGCAATTAAAGAATGTTTGCCTTCTAAAACTCCAAATTGAGTCTTGGAGATTTTCTTTGACTGACTTTTATGGTAACATAAGCACTATCAGGAATCAAGCTGATCAAGTCCATATATATATATAGACCTTGTTAGTGAGCCTCTGTCGTGTCCAGCCAGAGAGGGGAGTGGAACAAGGCCATTGGTGCTGTCTGTGTCTGGGATTTGTGGCTGGCTGTGTATCTGTGGTGTTTTCGTGTACGTACTGGGAACACGTCTTCAGTCTCACTGCTGGTGGGACCTGGGATGTGGAGCTGCAGCAGCCTTGATCCAGCGTAATATATTTTCTCCTGAAAGAAGCAAGCAAAACTTAGGTAGTATTGGAAAAAATTACACTAATTCAGAGAGAACTCTTCTAAAGGCATTTTATTCACTATACTTTAGCCTGTCAATGTCCAGTCTCAAAAAATTTTTGAAAGTCTAAAGCAAACATTTGCACAAAATCACCAGCTTTAAAAAATAGTAATAATAAGTAAAAATAATATCCCTATTTACCTTGTGGACTGAAAAAGATATTTTTTCAAAGTATTTAGAGTGAGGGTTTAGATAACTTACATTTTGTACAAAAGCTGTAAGATGTCTAAGCAACCCTTCCATTCCTTAATATAAAGAAGACTACCTACTTGGTTCTGAAAGTATTTTTTGAAAGTTTCATATAAAATTTGCCTAATATATAGACTGAATGGCACCTTGAAACTAAAAACAAATGCCCCCAATTTTTTTATTCCCTTGGTGACCAATAATTCTAAAGTAATTGTGCTAGAAAAATAATCCGTTTAACACGATCATCTGCATATGGCTAAATGTTATAACTAGCTGTCTAGAATAATTAAAATAAAAACTTGAATAAACAAGTTTCTAATTAATGGAACATGATATTTTCCTAAATGTCCTAAAGAGTTTTAGCTTATTTATTTCTAAGCCTTTCCTCCTTAAGCTTTTCCATTTGGCAAAAAGGAATTTTTCACATGACACTTAAGGTCTTTAGAAGTGATTTATTTTTGCATTTGTGGCTATTTGCTGAAACAAGCTGTTATTCAGATCCTTTATCCATGTGGGAATGAACAAACAATATGGTGATTATAAATGTTTCTTAAAAAATAAAAAAGCCCTAATCTTTAACAAGTGATAGGCTGAGATGATGATTGGATTAGGAATTGTTGCTTCTCTTATGTTGGTTGCTGTGTTGAGCTTTCTCTTTTGTGGATGAGAAGAGAAAATAGAAGACTTCTGTTCGTTATTCTAAATGGGAATTGTGTACAGCACATAAAATACATAGGGGAAAGACCTTGTCTACAGCTGAAAACAGGCATTTGAAATTTAGTCAAGGTGAAAATGACCCTCTGAAGAGAAAAACAGTTAGTTAAACTGATGGTTAGCTTAAACTATACTTTAGAATCAATTTATCTTATAATATCTGTCTATTTTGCGTTCTTCTTGGCTAGGTCTTACTAACAGTGTTTGTTCTTAAACTACAGCCTAGTACATATTTGAATGCGTCTTAGTAACCAAGATGCATTTTGATTCATAAAACAACTGCTTTTGCTTTGCATGTGGTAAAGTGACTAAGAGGCTCATAGGAAACTGACTCATAACGGAAAGCTTTCTCCAGCCTGCCCCATAACATAGGCACGGTTGCCAAGAAGTTATGTCGGTTCATTTCCATAGTAACCAATCAATAAAACTATTTATTTTCTAAAGGCCTTGCACAGGAACTAAGATTCTCAGAAATGTAGATGATAATGTTCTGAATATTTTACTGATTTCCTTTCAGCATAAAGGGATTAACTTGTTGGTGCTTTTATTCACACAAAAAATACCTTTATTAAAATGTGACAATTTTTTTCATTGTTTAATTAAATAAGAACAATTCACTTTTTTTGTTGTTGTTTCTGCACATTGTAGATATTTCAAATATCTTGGAATGACACTGATGACCATGTCCTTACTTGTATGATGAGCAGATGCTAGGGGAAGTCATTTTCTGACCTTTCTGGGTGACAGTGAGAGACTCAGCAGAAGTCTGCATTTCTTCTATTTACAAAAAAGACACTTGACTTTTCTCTCCAGATATTATTGGATGCATAGTAATGTATAAGTGCAGGTTCCCTGTGGCCACAGCTGACATGCCTTGATCTGAGACTAGAGGTAGAATGGAGGAAGAAGTGAGGTCAAAGGATTGGCAAGAGTTCTTGCAAGCTCAATACAAGTTTGTACAACTGCATGTCTTACAGTATTAAATAGATATTTCTGCTAGGATTTACTTTCAGGAATTCTTTGAGGTGCAGCACAACTGACAGCTACAAAAATCACTTATTTTAAGGAACACCGTTTTCAGTTATGCTCTTAATGTAGAGGTTTTTAAATACAGTGTTGTGCTTAATCCAAGATTCTTACTCTGTGATGAAACAACACAAAATCTGATTCTGGGATTTTGTGTCTGTGCATTTGTTTCCGTGGGGGTGGAATACTACCAGTGTGCCAAAATATCATGTTTTTTTGTAAAAGAAGTCTTGACAAACCATATTACTTAGTTCACCTTCCCACGCAGTCTTTTTAGCCTAATGAATTCCCAAAAGTTTGGCTAATTACCATCAGGGTTAAGGACATGACCACGTCTATTGTCTTTTAGTATCAGTGGAGGCCTGTTGCTTCTAGTGCTTGCATGAGGACATTAGTATTGTTTCACATGAGTTTCTTAAATTCTAGAATGTACTGATAGTACTGTTCACAGAAGGACTGGAGTACTACAATGAATTTAGTGACTTAATATCTCTTCTCTATTTGAAGTAAAATATTGTAGCTAGGCAGCTCAAGAAAAAAGGCATTTCACCTTTTTCCCTGCTTATAGTACAACTGCTTTGTACAACCAGGACAGATATGGTGGTATTTTTAAGAGACAAAGGCCTTTAATTTTTTTTAATGTTTAGGACAAGATCAAAATATTACTCAGAAAAAAATAGCTTCAAGAAAAATAGCAATAAATTCTAGAGATTTCATTTGTAAATTACTTTGAGTAAGGCTGGACCACTGTGATCGGCAGAAAAGCAGATCATTCTCAGGAGTTGTGTTGTCTGGAGAGCACAGTGCATGAAACCTAAATATGCACATCCCAGATACCCACACATGTGCACAGCTGTATCCTGCCTGACAGTGGACATCTAGCTGGCTGTTTGCTTTACCTGAGAGATGAGCAACTGTCACCGAAGTGCTACGATAGCAATTAAACCTTTCTAAGTGTAATGAATGTTAACAATTATCACACATCCCTTAAAGGTTGTATTTGACTTGGCTCGTTCTTTGCTTGAGCCTGTTTCCAATAGAGGATGTAGTAGCTATGTGTAATTTGCCTTTTTTGAATTCTGCTTCTATTCTGGATTTAAATAACTCATATACTGGCAGGTTGGTTTTTTCTTCTCCCGTAGCACAGGGAAAGTTACAAGAGGAAACAATGGAAAAAAGGTAGATTGTGGTATGTAGAACGTGTTCCTCTTAGGTCACATGCTAGAACGTGACTCAGTGTTGCATCATTTGAATCCGTTAGTCTGTTGTGGTAATTAAACTGACTCATTTTAGACAGGGTAGTTTGTTCCTACCTTAGCAAGTCATTGTGGATGTGAGCGCTGCAGCTGGCAGTGTCCCCAGCACAGCACAGAGGAGCCGTGTGATTCACTGTTTCTCCATAGGTGATAAACTCTGACTCCAGCCTATGGGGAACCAAAGAATTCTTCTGTGCTAAAGATGTCAGACTGGGTCTTCAATAATCAAGTGCTGTAGGAAGTTAACATAAAACACAGGAATATGTGCATTAGAAAAAAAAAAAAGTAAAAAAAGGACAGATTTGCTTTAATATGTGAAGACTGTACTTGAATGACTAGAGTGGTAGAAGAAATTATCAGAGATTCTCCACACTCCTAAGGTCTGTGTTTAGAAACATAGGACTAGAAAAGAACTTTTTGATCACTGAGGCAGGTTCCCCAGAATCACAGTCCTTACATCATGTAATTGGCAAACTGGCCAACCTTTTCTTTACATACTGTAGATGACTTTGCTTCTATTTCTGTTATTGGAAAGCTGTTCTAGAAATGTCCTCTCTGGTTTGAGACCTTGTAATTTTCAGTTTTAAATGTGTTTGATTATGCCTTATTTTGGCCCCAGCCACTTCTCATTTAGCTTAAAAAGTTAGCTGGTGCTTACTGTGTTTGAATCACTTACCATATTTTTTTTTCTTTTTTTTAATTTATTTTTTTTTCCTGATAAGATAGAGAAGTTTTCTAGCTATTCTCCCTGCATGTGTTTATTTTGGAGTCTATTTGTTCTCAACTGGAGTTACCCTAATAGAAAAATGTGTGCCACTTGAGGCTTATATAATAACATTAATATAGCTGAAAGCATCCAGTGATTGCTTTTTTCTTAGCTAAGTCATTTTGCTGGCTTGTAATTCTCTTATGATGAACAAAGTCATTCAGATATTAGTCATCTTACTTTGCTCTCAAAAGACAAATACCCAGAATGTAGTTGAAATTATTCTATGCCTTGAGTGCATGACTTTGTATCTGATTATTGTACATCATCTCCTCTGAACTGATGCAGGCCTCAAATTTATCTAGTTCTGCCTGTACTGAAATGTGATTTTTCCAAGATGGTATCCCTGAGCACATTCCAAAACTCAGCAGCTTGTACGAGAGTGCCTGGGAGCTAATGTTCAGGAAGAAAGACTTCACACTCTCTGGAGGCAAAATGGAGAAATGACAATCTCAGTCATTTGCAAAAACACATGGCTGTTCTTTTTTTTTCCCCCTCTAGGTTTAATACTGTGTTCAGGTTATGAAGCAGTTAATAGTCTTGCTACAGAAAGAGAAGAGTGAAGGATGGCTATTCAGGCTTTGAACCAGACTTTGCTTGAAGTGGCCACTTCACAAACAGAAGTGATTGTTTTTAAGCTATCCTATTGCATTTTATGGTCCTGAGTGCATATACAACTGGTATTAAGTTTATCTTCCCTATTTGCAGGGAGGTAGTACAGGCAAACTGTGTCCGCTGGAAGAAAAAGTTCCTATTTATGTGTAAAATCAGTGCCAGTGCCACAACAGGAATTCTGGATACTTGCATCTGCAGGGTGTCTGTACGGAAGGTAAGTAGCATTTTTTCCCTCTTCCGCTCTTCCCCTGCTCTTTCATCACTTGTTTTGATTGTATTTTTAGTCAGATGATGAATTTCATAAAATCCATTTTAGATGCAACCATGTCAGGTATTCTAAAAACATTTACATAGGAATCCTATTTATTACATTATCCTGACTAATTGATGAGTTTTTACATTCTTATTGAAAATAAGTTATTCCAGTAGGACAGGTAGGGAATCACTCATCGGCCTTCATAAAGTTAGCCCTTGATAGGTACTGCTGGTATGCACGAGTAAACTTAGAAGCCTTGAACTGTGCTAAGTATCAGAATTTTGTATGAAGCACTTCCTGCCCCTGGGGCTAGACTTTACAGCAGGCAAATGCTGGCCTGGAATCAGGCACTCGCCTTTCCCCTAGTCCCCTCTTTCTACAAGATGACAGTCTCCTGCTGGCCTGCACTGATTAATACGAAGTTTCAAATGACCATGGTATAACCTAGCAAATGTGTGCTGAGCTATTTTAAAATGAAGATTATTATTTGCTTTTCTTTAAAAAAAAAAAAAAAAAAAAAAAAAGTTGCTATCTTTAATGGATGGCTTGCATAATTACTAGTATGTTTGTTTGTTTTTTTCCCCTAGGAGTTAAAAGGAGGAAAGGCATATGCAAAGGTAAATTTAATGTATTTATGCCCTTTTAAACTAATTGCAGAATAGTACTGCTCTAACACCCATGATTTCGTTAGGTACATTATAGTGACACAGTGTTGTATGTGCTTTTGATCATGGTGTTTAGTAAGTTTAATATTATTATACAATATTCTACCCCTGGAATGTTTTTTTCTTTCAATTTAATGTACAGAAAGGGTTGATGAAAGTAAATCCTTTTGCATATATTTACCTTTAAAAATATATATTTTTTTTCCTGCCTTGAGACTGTAATTTATAACTGAAGATAGAGCTATGCAGAATTTGATGCTCTGCATTTCTTTTCTGCTTTTTGCCTTGGGCCTCTTTCTTCAATGGGCATCATCTTACATTTGAGAGAAGCTAGTGTTGAGTGGCACTCAACACTGTGCATGTAACAAGTGCCTGCAGTTAGTACTGATTACTACTAACTTGTCATTTTCTCTTAATAGCTGGGCTTTGCAGATCTAAATCTAGCAGAGTTTGCTGGATCAGGAAATACCACTCGTCGCTGTTTACTAGAAGGTTATGATACCAAAAATACAAGACAGGATAACTCCATTCTCAAGGTAATTTTTCTTTTCTCAAACTAATAAAGCAGAAAACAAGTGTTATGATTAAACATTTAATGAGATTTAAAACTATTAAAACATATTTTGTATTTAAAATGTATAAAAATCTTATTATTAATTATTATTATGTAATTATTAATTACATATAAAAAACTTATTTCAGCACGTATGTGCTGAACGTCTTTCTAGAGGGAAAATATTTAAAGGTGCAAATATTGGCTTTGCTTTCAGAGAATCATTAAAATCCATATAGTCAACAATAGAGTTTGTCCTACTCTTGGATATAGAGCCGGATAGCTGTAAAACAAAAGCGCCCAAAAGGTATTTCTACTCTGACAGGAACTGAGAAAGGGAACAATGATGTATAGTAAAAAAGTAAATACAGTCATATAAACGTAGCAATTATATCTTTAAGAATGGGCAAATTCCTGTGCAGCTCTCCTGCAAGTAACTCTCTTAATTGGTTTATTTATGTGTAAGCCAGCTTTATCACCTCCATGAATCCTGGAACGTGTAACAGTTGTTAAGAACTGTTGAAAGAAACCCATCCCACTGTTCTCCCTCATTAGTCCAATGAGATTAAAAAATGAAGTAAGCTGCATTTCATAAAACTGAAATTAATTACAGAATGTTGCAAGCAAATTAAAAAATTAAAAATTGTCCTGCTAAAACACTAGGATGAATTCCTCATACCATTGAGTATACTGTCTAAGCATTTATTTTCTGGTTTCTTTAAGATAGTCATTGACTTTGTTCAGAAAACTTAAAACTAATGGCTTTGTCCCAGCCAACAAGCCTTCTCAATGCATTATTGTCCTATGGTATTATTTACATTTTGTGGGTTTATTCTATCTCTGATGTTTGCATGCACATTTAATGTGTGCTAAACACTATTATCAAGCAAAGAACACACGTCAGCATCCACCGTTTCAAACCAAATTCTGTTTGCTTATGAATCTTTTGGTTTCACGGGAAAAATAAGAGACAGGAAATCTATCTAGCTATCAATAATTTTAGGATTCTTCTTGATCTGCAGATCTTTTAGAGAATCCTTTAAGTGCATTAATGTTAGTCTACATGCTCTTTTTTTTTTTTTTTTTGCAAGTGTTTGCATGTGTGCTAAGAAAAAGAAGCATTTTTTGCAGAAGTGTTTATTTGCATATATGATGCTTTTTTACTTTACTTAAATATAAGATTTGTGGCAAATCTAACTTAGTGACATGACCATGTATCACCAACTAATTCAATTTTTTTCTGTGTTTTGTGTTCTTGATGTGTAGGTTTTGATCAACATGCAGCTAATGTCTGGAGACCCATGTTTTAAAATGTAAGTTTATAAAAAGCTGTTGGATAGTATTTTGGTCATGCATAAGTGTCTCAGTCCATGTTCAGAATTACAGTTGTATTTTGCATACGTGAGTATCTCCAATCTGACAACAGTATTTTATAAAAAAGGATAGTAGCTGAATAATGGCTAACATGGCAAAAACACCAGAATTCTCACAGTTCTCCTTGCAGTTTAATACTCAGTATGTTTTCAAGCAAAGGTACATCTTCAATAATAATAATAAAAATAAAGAAACTCTTATGGGAAGTCACGCATACAGCAACCCTACATGAACATAGCCATGACCTAGTTATCTTGACCAATAGGAAATGAAGGACTCTACATGGCCTCTGTATTGTAAGAGATGTTTTACAAGAACCTGAAAGACATTCATTCTAAGGAGAGAATTGGAAAAATATATAGAATGCTTTCATGAATGCAGTGTCAAAAAATTCCTCAATACTTGCTAAGATACTTACTGCCATTGCTTTTCCCTAACTTAGGAAGTTGATAATCTTCCGTCTCGTAAAACTGGTAAGCTGTCTTGATGTGCTTTTCAGTTTAATGCCAGTCTTTCCTAATTACATATAACAGAAGATGGCAATTGTGTCTATAACAGGTTTAAAACAACTTGGTTGTATTTTACTTGTTACAGATATTTGGGGGACGGGTTAATGAAATAATTCCTTCAAAATAAATTTGATTTTTTAAGTCCTACTTTAACTCGAATTTTTCTTCAGTTCTTTTCATTGACTGCTATGTTGTTATACTGAAACTAGGAGATGGAATCAAAATGGAATCAATTAAGTTGTGGAACTTCTCGCTACTACATTTCATGAATACTAAAACTCTAAGTTCAAGAAAGAACTAAGAGAAATTCCTGAATGAAAAATTGTGAGCTATTAAATATAAAATATCACACATGGCTCAGAAAATACCTAAACTACAGATGAGATATTGGAAGAATAATAAGGAGGTGAATTACTTAATAGGATGTGCCCCCTATTCTCTCAGTACCTGTTTGCTGCTGACAGAAACAGGATGTTTCAGTTATGAACAGTTCTGAGACAACATGCTTGTTTTCTTACTAGCACTTTCAAAAACAATCTAAGACAGTTTGAAGTATTATATATAACATGAAAAGATCAGCTTAAGGAAAAGAAAAGCAATCTGGAAAAAATTGCTAGCTTCACCCTTACATCAGTTTGATCTTTTTCAGCAGGTTCTCAACTTTAATATATACTTCCAAACCTTATACTGGATCAAAAATACCTACTAAAGAAATGGTTAGTGCTTACTAACTCTGTACAGATGCACTTTTACTTCAGCAGGACTTAGTTTTTGTTCAAAATACTCTTATAAACTGAATTTGAACTCATCTTTTACATGATGAATATAGGCAATCAGAGTCCCTCTGAATAATAAAACAGAGTGGGATACCAGTCTCATGCAGCTATATTACGTAGCAATAAATATATACTGAAATCTTAAGTTTAAAAAAAATAAAACAAAAAACTGCAGCTCCAAGAAAAGCAGCACTGAACTTATTTTGAGGCAGAAATATGAAGTAACGTCTCAGCAGTTTTGAGATGTATCCTGGTGTAATTAAGACAATTGAAAACTTTTCTATACCAACTACAGACTTCACATTACTGCTGTGGCTGTATCCTTACCACGGTTTCTGAAGGGATCTGAGAATGTGGCCTGCACCAGTAACGCTCAGATGATTCGCTGTAGGAACTCTTTGATATCCGCTTGCACCACAAAGGTTTCTTTCCCCTCTTCTTCTAACCTTTTAAAAAGAAGAGTAGAACAGTGTGAAATCTTGTCCTGTGCTCACTGGACAACTAGTAAGATGGTACTATCTCGATATGTTTGAGCAGGCAAAGGTTTTCTGTTTTGCTGGTTATTGAGTACCTCCTCATTTACTTTGAGTGAGACCTATTAACAAATATCTCACTCGTACACATAAACAAGTTTCTCAAAGCCAATTAACTAATAATTGGTCTTGTATGCTCATGAAACAATGAGTTTCTGTGCAGGTACTCATATAGTTGAACTTAGTAACTAAATAGTTTTCTGCAACCCCAGGATAAACTCTGATTGAAATTATTCAGTCTTGGCATTTTCTTCCAAACTGATGATATAACCATTTCCCAGAGCACAAACTTTCAACACAAACAGAACAAATAATTTATCCAACACAGATGTTCTTCGTAGAAGGAAAAATAAGCCTTAAAACAGTTGCACGATCTGGAAGCAGCTACATATTTTATGAAGCAGTCAAGAAGGCTTGCCATTTGATCTGGGGTGACATCCCTTCAAGCATTCAATTCTTGCTTTCAAAAGTATATTAGGCTTTTAAGTCACACAAGCTTTTTATTTCCAGAAGTGCTTTTTCTGTCTTTCTCTCTTAATTTCAAACTTAACATAAGAGGAGACATACTACTGTATAGAAAGACAGCAGCTAATTTATGGAATATCCAATGTAAAAATGTCAACAAATACCCATTTGTATGCAGAGCAAGAGTCTGGATCTCAAGGTCAAAATAACAAAGCATTAAAAAAACACAGGCAATGTCTTGAAATGCATTTTAGTTGTATTTGGCTGCTTGCAAGTGCGGGTTACTTTTCCCAAAATACAAACTTGAAAGGCTTATTCTTTTTAATAAAATACCTCTTTGGGTGTTGGTATAAATTGAAGCAAGCACTTAAGCTGTATGAAAAGCTTTTTAGTAGTGATCCAAATTTAAATTATGTGGTATGTGATTTTTTTTTTTCTTTTTAATTCACTGGAGGTGGAAGTTAGAGGGGAACATGTGGAGCTAGTAACAGAGGCCCCTCTGCTAGGAGGGGAGGGCTGTCAGCCCAGAGTCTGCTTGTATACTGCAACAGGGATGAATCAGCCAGGAGTACATCACAGTGCACAAGCCAAGTAGGAGAACTGTAGTTGTATGTTTGGTTGCTTTTTTTTTTATTTACCATCTTGTCATGTATTCCATAAAGTATTGAGGTACATACATTCTTTACACATAAATGATCCTGCAATTCACACTTGGAAAAAAAAAAAAAGAAAAAAAAAAAACCTTCAAAATTAACACATATCACTACCAATTATCAAAAGGCTTATCAATAAAAGAAAAACTCTTCCACAGACCCCCAGAAGCCTGAAGGACTGAGCAGAGGGATTCTATAAAATGTCGTGAAGCTGAATAGCTAAAGTTTTTTGTTTTTTTTTAAAGGGGGCTAGACAGCATGTTCTCATAAAAAGGTTATGAGATGACTAACTTGAAGCACAGTACAAATTACATCTATTTACTTGAAAAAAAATATGCTGATCAGTTTGGAGGAATCAGCAAAACCAGAGCAAATTCTAACCACCTTTTTCTCTTACAGGCCTCCTTCCACAGCAACGTCTATAGTAATTGCTGGAGAATCAGAATCTTTGCATGAAGACAGGAAAGGCAGAGAAAACTTACTAGTACATCTGGGTATCGGAGGTATAAAATAATGTTCTTAACTTCTCAATTCTTTTTTAACTGGCTTCATAGCTTCAAGGAGACTTCTCATCTTAAATACTTCTCATCTTAAAGGGATGTTGTCAGTTGTCTCACAAAGGGACCTTCTTTGGTTTATTTGCTCAGATACCCTCTCTTAAATAACAGCAGTAGAATCCCTCTTTTTTTACTTCTGTAACAGTTTATTTAACAGAAAGAGAGAAAATGGGCTTGATGGCCTGTCTTCTTTGTAATATTTAATATCATTTATTTTCTGTGTGACACGTTTCTTGATTTGCTTTGGATTTGTGTTTCAACAGTACATTTAATTTGGCCCTTGATTTTCAATTTATGAATCAGGTCTTTAAGGATACACCTACCCCCAAATTTTGAACAGTGAAAGCTTTATACATTTTTAAAAATTGAAGTCGTTTATCTGAAATTATGTATGTAAACAATATGAAAAAATGATTACTATGAAAATACTGTATTATGGGTTGATTTTTTTAAAAACAAGTTTGAGGCCCATATACAGATTATTAATTTCCACCCTAAACACAGCTTAATTCATCTTAACCACAGTTGTTTTATGTACTTTATTAGAAAACACTTCACATGCTATTCTGTTATGAAAAGCATGGCAATCTCTTCAGTGTCCCCAGTACAGACAAATCTAGAACTGTACTTAGACAATAGTTTAACTCAACGCTACTCTCAATTTTATTGGGGCAGAACCATATTCCTACATTCCTAATGGATTTTTCTTTTAAGAGAATGAATATTCCTTAACATGCGCAGTATTTTTGAGCAGTTGCATCTTTGACGAGGTTCATAGAAAAACAGTGTGAAATCACTAAATCCCTCTGGGAAATCTGACATTGGAGTCTACTCAAGACTATGGGCAAAGTGATAATAAGGTTGGCTTTAGGACCTTTCTGACTTGCATGTTTTGCAGATCTTTCATCAAAGAGTGCCTCAGTCCCAGACGAACTTGGTGCATGCGGACATTCCAGAACATCAAGCTATGCAAGTCAGCAGTCAAAACTGTCAGGTAGCTGTTACCCATTTCTTTATGAATTGTTGCATTATATTAGCTTCCATGCTTTTAGACTGTAGACAATAACTATACCTCTATGTTTAAAAAAAAAAAAAAAAAGGTGTGAACTTGAAACCTTTTCCTAGGAGTTTCAGGTATGGGAAGGGTTGGGGGGAAAAGTAACATTTTCTCCTCTTAAAAGAATGATGGTACATAATCTGTTCAAATGTGAGGCAAACTTTTCTTTGAGTTTTGCTGAGTTTCCTTTGAGTTTTACTTTTACATGTATGAAAATAAATGGAGACTCAGCTCTGAAAGTTTAAGAGGAAGTAATGACACCAAGTTATTGTGATTGTTAGGAAACTAAGTTATTCAGAAGAAAAAGAAAACAGCACATGCTAGAATACAAAAACCAAAATGGATCATCTACTCGGTATACGCATATATACTCAGAAGGCTTTTGAAGTTCCTTGTCAAGAAGACAAAACACCAATTCTGCTTTGTAAAAGACTGTTGATGACCATGGCTGTCAGCAGCATACCTAATCTAGCTCTCCTGTGTTCTCCCAACAGGCTACAGCACATCTCACTCTAGGTCATCTAGTATGTCTGAACTGTGCCACAGGAGAAACACCTCAGAGGGCAGTACCTCAACAGGAATTGGAAGTATTCTAGGGCCCTGTGAAGAGATGGATCCAAAAGTAACTGAAACCAACATTGATACATCTATTAAAGATGCATCATCAGAAAAACTTTGCAGGTATGCTCAACTTGAAAGCCTTACCTAGGAGAAGCAAAACTGAATTTACTATATCACTTCTAAGACCTCTAAATATATTTCTTTTTGCAGACATCCTGTAAAACAAGACTCTGTGGAGTCACAGCTGAAGAGGGTTGATGCTACCAGAGTTGATGCTGATGATGTAGTTGAAAAAATACTCCAGAGTCAAGACTTCAGTTTAGACTCAAGTGCAGAAGGTATGGAGAGAAATAAGGAAGCTTAGGGAAAGTTGATGCACATTAAAGGCCTTAAGAAAACTGACTCTCTTCATAGTCCCTGTTGCTTGTAATTGTAAGACTGTGCATATGCTTGATCCTGTTTCGCAGAAGTTGAAAGGACCCTTGTTGCATGACTCCAGTAACTTCCCCAGTCAATTGTTTTTCTCAAAAAGATAACAGCAGGGACAAACCTACAGGGAAGTTAGGTTCTCCAACCTCTAACCTGCAAAGGATCAGTTACCAAATTGGTAGATTTAAAATGTCAGTTTTAGAAATTAAGCTAACAAATGAATTGTCTTGCTTTCTAGAGGAAGGCTTAAGATTATTTGTGGGCCCTGGTGGAAGCACTTCTTTTGGAAGCCATCATCTACCTAACAGGTATGTAGCCTGAATGACTGATCAGTGACTAACACTAAACAGAAATGTATCTTCCACAGCAATTATTCTGTATCTACATTCGTGATCTTTTCATCTTTCTATTCTTTATCATTCAAATGGCACCAAAAGAACTAGATTGTCAGGCTGTAAACCAGAACACAAAGGTTCGTTCTAAAATCAAACTGATATGCCAGCTGAAAACGCTGTAACTTTTGGAGGTCGTGAAGTCTTAGTTCCAAAGTTCTCAGTTAGGAGTAATGTTTCAAACTTAACTTCTTTAACTTCTATTTTAATTCAACTCATCTGATTTCTTTTAAACGTTTTCAGAGTTGGATCTGGAGCATATGAGCAGGTGGTGATAAAACGCTAGACTAGAATGACTTGAACAGAAACGGAGAACGTGGAACTCTGGCATTGATACTTTTCTTCAAGTTCACTCTCTTGCAAGAGCTGTGAAAGCAAAGATGAACTCAGTGTGAACTTCTTTTGGAAAAGTAATGGAATGCCTCGTGCTCATATAGCTAAACATTGCCTTGATACCATAGAAGATAAAGCTTTGTATACGTTGTGAAAGCACTTGGACAGGTTTTGAAAGCTGTATTTGATGTTAGTGAAATACTTTTCAAGTTATTCCCTAACTTTTTAGAAACATGATTAAGTGGATCCTATTTTAGTATTCCACAGCAGAGGTCACATGGGGTCATGTGCTCCACGTCTTCTTTTCTAAAGAAGTTCCAGAAAGCCTTAAACAGATCTGAAGAAACCAATTAGCCTCGATTTTGACTGTACCTGTCATTGAAGTCTTAAAGAAGCTAACTCCTTCTATCCAGTCAAAAGTTAGTACCAGGTGAAGGTTATGGCTTCCACAGAACAAGCCAAATATATTTTCATCATAACCAAAACCTTCTCATAAGGTTGCATTAGTGGAGGTGAAATGTACATGCATTAAAAAAGACTCAATAGATCTAAACCAGCCCATAATAGGTTGTGTTACTTGAAGTCTAGAGGCTTACATATATCAAATAAGATGGTTTTGTACAAGTAACAAAAGAAGCAGGATACCACATGAAAATGTGGCACAGTAGTGTATTATCAAGAAAGCTGGCTGTGTCCCTAAGGATTGCTAACTCTGGAGTTCAAATGCTTCTTCCAACAGAAACTTGCTTCAGTAATGCACAAGCCCTAAGATTCAGAGGGATGGTACTGTTTACAAACCTTATCAATAGTTTACTACCACTTTGAACTTTTTCTTGTAGCTTAACTCTTCCCAGTTAGTGTTCTGCTTGCGTTTTGAAGGTGCCTTGAAGGATAGGGGAGGTACAGGGATATTAAAATATTTACTAAACAACTTAAGCTTTAAAACTAGGTAAACATCTAAACTGCTACCAGTATAACTTATTAAGAGAAGCACTTTATTGTAGACATATTCTGCACTCTGAAAAGGAATTAACGTGCAACAAATTTGTCTTTTGATGTTGAACACTTACTCCTTCGCTATCTGTCCACTGTTACGTTGAGGTCAATGTACTGTATTTAAATTTGCACAAATAGCCATCTGCCTGCCAGACAGAAAAGATGAAAGATCTCTTAAAATTTTCATTGAGAATTATGAAAGAATCCATCTTTCAAGTAATGTGCTAGTGACACGTTTCGAATTTAGGCTTGGATCTGCTGTATTTTTAACTGCAAATTGCATGTGACCTGTATTTTGTTACACTTGATTGTATTGTTAATCAGTAAGGCTTAGATTAAATACAAATAAAAATTGCATGGCCATTGTAGAAAGCTTTAAATTCTTCGCAAATTGATGTTTGACATTCTTTTACTGAAGTATAAGTAAGCCTTATTTGTTTTCCATAAATCCAGAGTAGTTATTAAACTCTTATTTGTTAAGGAAATTATTTCCTACAGAAATTTCTTAAGGAAATTTCAGAGTTTGAAGCATGAGTAGTGTTACTAAGTATGAATTGTTCCTCAGTTACGGTACTTCAACACTTATTTCCTACTGTAAATCATAATCTCTAAGCATTTTAATGGGTAAAAAGAATTAATGCAAAGATTCTGTTTTAGCTGCTGTTAATAGAAATGTGGTATTATCTATCCATTTCTTCACAGGAATTTTAAACAGAAAACAAATAACTATTAGTATAGTATCTATCAGAGCATAAGTTTCCTTTTATATACCTACTTTGTATAAAAAATATCCTACTGCAAGCCAAAAGTGCATGAAATTTGAATTATGTTGCTTTCAGTACTCCTGGACACTGCTAGACTTTTTGACAAATCTGTTAAAACCAGTAGTAGTTAGATGGTAGTTTACTTAAGTTTACTAGGAAAAATAGGCATAGTAAGAAGAAATGTAAAAAAGTGTTGTACAGCTGCTTACGTAATTCTTAAGGAAATTTCCATAGCCTAGATTTGTATTCTGTGTTAAAAGACACAGGTAACTGCCATAGATTAGGTATTTTGTTTACTAGAAACTGCTGTTTCTTGACCGAGAAGATCTTTTAAGTAGGAAAGAAGTTTACATGGAAATCAAGCTTTAAATAAAGCTGTGTTGTACCATTTTATTGTTCACACTTCAAGCTAAAACTCTTTATGTAGTGATTCTGTAATTGTGCATATTTTAAGTGGAACATAACCTTCATACTTGGATATTTTTTGTAAACTGTGTTGTAAGAATATTGAACACATGTTGTGAACTGTTTGGGATATGTTTTTAAACTGTATTTAATGTAAATGTTTCAGACGCAATAAACTCATGTTGCAAGGAAAATGTGCTATTTACACATGGTTATTGTTTAAACTGGAAGGAAAAAAATGAAAGTAACGCTGTGCACCACTGTTTCAAACACATACGTAGTATATCAAGACCCAATCATTATTGTAGTATGGGAAACAATTTTAAACAAAAAAAATTAGATACAAAGCACCAGAACTACCCGTGCTATCCCTCAACACTATAGATGCTATCACTGAACACATGGGTGCATTTTATGGACCTTCTGACATGAGCTAACAACACAGAGGAAAAGATTAACATGGAAGAAAAATGACTTTATAAAATTCTTTCTAATGTAAGTAGTTCTGCCTTCTCCCCAGCCAGCTGCTCATTCGTGCCTGCTCTCCTCTCCTACCTGTTGGACCAGTCCAAGTGTCTGCAACAGCTTAGTGCAATTCCCTGTATCACCTCAGAGCAGGATCTGCCAACAAGAAGGGGAGAGACAGATGTTCTCAATACATTTCTTAACATTTCTGTGGGGCAGGTTATTTTCACTGTTGCTTACCTATTAGAAACTAATAATCATTAAGTTACATTCCTTCCACCTTTTTTTTTTTTTAAATGAAGGAATCCATAAGCAAGATATCAAAGAAAGCTTTGCCTAAATTCAGAGTTGTACACACTGCTCTTCCAACAGCTACAACTGATCACACGGTTGTAAACATGGCCCTCATTTTGGGGGTTTGTTTTTTTAACTGCCTTCTCTTATGATCTGCTAATGTTTCCCCAGTATCTTCACTTAAATATACAGTAGTGCCACTGCATTAGATTTTGGAAAGTTCCCAGCAAATTGCTTGCATACATTACTGCATAAAATGTGGTCGATTTGTATATCAGGAAGGAAACGCAAAAGACTTTTGCATAAGAACTCTTCTGTCATTTCAGATGCCTGTGTTCCTTCAACTCAATTTAAAGGGAAAAACAGGAACGTCCTTAAACCTAACCCTGAGTTACACATAACCTAACTGAATGATCCAAACCTCATTTATCAATATAATGGTAATGGGCGTGAAATAGAGCCTAATAACTTGGAAGCCCACCTGTGCTGGGACTGACACAGATCAGAAGTTTATTAGCTGTGAAAACTACTTGAGAAAGGTTTGGGAAAATAGACACTTAGGTGCCTCCAGGCTCTCAGGTTTAGGCTCTGTTGAGCCCTTCTGGCCAAAATCAATCCTTATTAACTTGCTAAATAGTTCCTTTCTTTACATTCAGGATACTCCACTCTAATTTTTACCATCTTGGCTTTTTTTTTTTTTTTTTTTTTTTTTTGTGTGCGCTTTCTCCACTTCCCTGCTTTGGTTTTGATGCCACAATGCATTGAACACATCTTCTGGGTGTGAGCTTATTCTACTTTTAAGATTTCGCAACAGTAAATTTGGGCTTCTGATGTTCTTAATTCACTTTGGCACTAATTATACACAAAATTGCTAAAGTAACTCAAAAGGCTTTCACTGAGATTTTCTTCTGCCAAATCAGTAGCAATTCCACCCCCACAGCCTTCAATAGTGCAGTGTATAGAAATCTGCTTACCAACCCACATTAAGAAAGTTTTATAAAAGAATAAACGCAAAAAAGTCTAAGAAGACCAAATTCTTCTTGGACCCAGCTTCAGCCTATACAGCAACTGGGCTTTCTAGGGAACTAAACGCAATTCCCAGAGCAGTTTCTCTTCTGTGTAAAGCTCAAAGTCAAAATTTTAACATAAATCCATTTGATGCAAAGTAAGTATAAATGGAGCAAATAGTTATTATACCTGTTATCTTTTTCTACAATTCCTGTGATAGTAATAGATACATATTTCTCACATCAGAATGTTTTATCAAAATGTCAATCAGATCTACCTGATTTGGATTTTAGTTTTGAACAACCTAAGGTTGACCTGTTTTGAGATGTGTGTGCCATCTTCTGGTAATATGGCCACATGCAACTTAAAAAATCTACTCTTCATAAAATTCTTTTCAGCATCCTGATTCCAGACATCATAATTGACTTTGGTCGGTTTCATGCTACAAGTTTAAATGTGACACAGCGAAGGCCTAATAACAGAAACATCAAGCTGATAAACAGAGAGCTGTGCACAATGAATTGTGTGAGAGGGCTTAACTGCTCCTGAAAAGACTATTAACTCAATCCTTTAAAGAAAACTTTAATTAAAACTGATGTAAGCCAGTGGAAACCTGGAAAGCTGGCACACAAAATGATACAGCTTATTTCACTAAAAGGTAGCAGCCTCAATTAAAATGTGTATATTCCAAATAGGTCTTCTGGATATGGTATGTAATGGAGTCTTCAGTTTCAGTATGCATACATGTAGTAAGGAACACTGAACAGATACGGCCAAACATCTGTCATTTGACATTAGATTTTTGCGCAGGAAAGGCATAAGCAAGAATATAAGACCTGATACTTGCCCAAACTATCATTAAAAACAAACAAACAAACAAACAAACAAACAAAAACAAACAAACAAACAAAAAAAACACCTCTACCCTTTTACAAAAGTAGAATTCATCGAGCCCTTAAAAATTGGATTACTGTTTGTGTCCCTCAGCTCAGTCCACCAAATATTCACCTAATCCATTTTCCAAATAGAGCAATGAAGACTCAGGGGTACGACGTTTGCAGAAGACAAGTGTGTACTTGTATACACTCTTGGCTGTTCACAAGACATCCCTGTAATGAGATGCTACCTGAATACAGCACTCAAAGCACCTATCATTCCAAATCGGACAGATCCTCTCCCCCCTCCGTTTTCCTCACTTTCAATTGACCATGCTACAAAGCACACTGAAGTAATATTTCAAGAAGAGACTACACGGGAAGAAGCTCCATGGTACAAAACCCTAACTACGCTAAACCATACAGTGAACTGTGGGGATTTTCTAATAGCAAAGCAGTGCTACCATGCCCACTCTCAAACAGCCATGCTTACTTTGTAACGTAGAGAGTATGGCAAGTTCATTTTCAAAAGTGAAACCATTCTTAATATTGTATTCAAGATTAATTTTAATTAATTCTAATAAGTACTTCTAACTAGTATATTACTTTTAATAATCCATGACTATTTTTTCGTGGGAGAACAATCTCCCACAAAGGAAAGTTAAAGTAAACTTCATTTAAAAAATAAATAAATAAATAAATTATTCAGACAGAACACTGTAAGTAATTCCCTTTTCCTTGAAACACAGCCTGCTATAGACTACATACCACCTCTCAATTCCGAGAATTACAGCTGCCTTTTCCTTTTATGCCTAGTCTGTCACCTGGACCAACTTTAAACAAACTCAAAAAAAATGTATGGTAGAATGCAACCATCCTCTCTAAGAAACAGTCACGGCTTACACATTATTTTTTTTTTATTTTCAGAAAACTGCAAAAATCCTGTTTCACAAACATCAATCAGTTCCAATAGTACTAGCTTATTCCAGGCTGCCAATGATATTTTGAAAGATAAATGCAGCCTTTTAATTAACCATCTCTACATGCATGAAAATGCAGATTTTTTTTCATAACTGGGTCCAGGTTGGCATTCACAATGACGGGGTTTTCATTTTTTCAAAAACACAACAGTCAAAGATAGTAGTTTCAAATTGCTGAAATTCAGCTTCTGGAAAGTTGCGAGATGCATATTATTTTCTCAACCAGCAGTTAACAAGAGACTGGATAAAGACATAGGGCTAAATCCCCCTTGTCTGTCACCTTAAATTCAACATCCTGGTACTTTCTCTGACTGTTGAATTTACTGACCTTTAAACTGGAATGTCACAGACATCTACTAGAATAACATTTGTTTTTTACCAAGGCTGGGCACATGCTCATCTTGAACAAGGCATTCATAAATTTTGTTCTATTAAAAACAAAAAACAACCTTGCCCCAAATCTATGTCTGACACTATTATTCAGCATGACAACGTAGTTCTGTGTTATCAACCACCCTTGAAGCTAGCAAAATATTACCAAGAGTCTAGGTCATGATAGCTTCAACATCATAATGGCAAACACACAATTAATTTTGCTTCATGAAATGAATTCTTTTTTAGCACCTGATACTCCACCTCAAAATCCCAAGTGTGATTATGAATCTTTGTCAGAACGGATACACAACTGAGTTTAAGTTTAAGAATGATTTTGTGGTTATAGTTAGCATACAGAACATACCATTCTATAGCTACTAAAGTCAATATTTTCATTACTTTAATTTAACTTTAAATGAGAAATCTGTGATCTAATTCTCTTCATTTTCATGGTCAGTATCGAGCACCACAGCAGAACCATCGCTGCTCAGTGTGACCTTGCCAGTAATAAGCTCACGCAACTTCTCAAAGGTGCCACAAAGTCGGTTCACTTTAGGAAAAGAAAATATTTTCCTTAGAGGTATATAAACCACACTTTCACTGGTAAGTGGCTCCATGCTTTTTTCAACAGCCAGTGTTTCAAGATCTTCTGAAAAACAGTTCACTGAACGTTGGAGTTGCAATTTGCTCTCAGTAGGATCATCATCATAGTCCTCCTGTTCTGACACTAAATGGTCCAGCAGACTTCGCTTAATGGCATGTGCTGTGAACATAACTTCACTGACCACTGCATTCTGCAGGTACTTCTCATCTTTAAGACTTGGATACACTGCTCTGAAGACCTTTACAACATGCAGGAACATACAAAACACATATTACCACAGATTCTGATTTTAAACACTCACTTGTCGAAAAGCTTCTAAAATGCAAACCACTTTGATTCAGTCCTGCTTCATTTTTGGACTTTAAACATTTCAGGTACTGAAAAACTGGACAATATGACTTGATTTTATACATTAGAACTACAGTGGTGATTAGAAAAGGTAATAAATTAAAAAATAAAAATCAGGCTTTAATCTACAAGTTGTACTTTTAAATCAGGCCAGGTAAAGCCCTGCAATTATTTAATTCTTTTTAATCATTCTCTTCACACGTTACTGATCACGAGGCTCTGGTGACAATTCCACGGCTACATAGGTTCTAAATTAATCTAGAAACTGGGACTGCAAATATGCCTTTTGTTCTGTTTTCAGAGCAAACCATTACAAGTTTCTCTCAGATGCGGAGAATGCTAAAAAACATTGTGACATCAAAAATCAGTGAACATGCTTTATGTGCTATGCTGAGCTATACTCCAAGAAGTTAAAGAAATCTGGTAGACAACGTCATACCCACTAGCTTACTAGTAACTGCCTTATACCAAAACACTACCAAACACTGCCACTGAAGTTGGAGTCTAAAACAATTTCTCATTACTTTCTGATGAGATCCTGAACTGTTGATTTATTCCCACAAAATGGTTACAGAACTATGTAAAAATGTTGGATCTACACCAGTCCTAAGAGCACAGCAAGGGAATACAGAAGTGTGTCACTGAAACCAATATCCCTCAGTCACAAAGAACTACGTGTATCTAATCATAAAACAATTGGTCCAAAAAGGTCTTTTGTTGGTTTTGCTGGTTTTTTTTGTTTGTTTTCTTAAGAACAGGTATACACAAACCTTTAACACAAAACTTCAAACCACTTAGTCCTAAAAACAACAATAAAGAAAAGAAAGATTTCCTGTGTACCACTAGAGAACTGGGTACTTCGCAAGATCCTATGACTTTGCAAAAAGCCTGAACCAGTTACCTGAAAACCCTAAAGTTAGGGTGTAAGAAACACTAGACAGTAAGGCCAACCACAGAAAACAGCTCTTGTCAATGCAATTTCAGGAAAACGCCTTAAGTAGTATATTTGACAAGGTTATGCAGTTCTTCAAAACATACATGTTTAGAAATTCTTCTTCATGCTTTTTATTTTGTACGCACGTGAAACAGTCTGTATCAGTGCCAACAGACTTAACGGCCTTATGATAAAGTAAAAAGTGATTAGAGGAAAATTACAGTGTCAGAGTATACCTGTAAGAAAGGAGAATTTTCATTCTAAGGATAACAGTCTGGTAGAACAAGAATAATTATCCATATTGCTATTTAGCAAAAAATTTAGACGTTAAAGGCCTTCATACAATTAGAAACGCAAGTCATAGACTCTGAGTTTTTTGAGGTGATTGGATTGTGTTAATTGGAGCTAAGACCAGACAGCAACAGTAGACTATAGCAAGAACAGCTTCACCAGCAGGTCATAGAAAGTTTTATTCTACATTCATCTTCCTAAAGAAAAAAAGAATACTTACTGTTTTGTAAGCTGCTTCAGTGGGTTTCTTAGACTGCGCTGGTTCACTGGTTTGAGGATATTTTTTAACAAACACAGCTATTTGGGTACAAAAGCCAACATCCTCCATTCCTGTTGGTGGGTTCCCTACACCAGTAAATTCCACTGAGTAACCATAGCGTTTAGCAGCATCTAAAGCCCTAAAAGAAAACATGTTTTGATCATAATAAATATTCATCTTTAATGCGATAAAGATGCATTCCCACAGATGCGAGAATACATGCCTGAAGATAAGCACTATAAAGGCTTCTGCTGGATCAGAGCCATAACTGTATTCCTACCAGTCTGAATCATTTAGTATCAGAAACTTAGGCAACCAAAACTTACTGCTGTATCTTGTTCAACCCTCTCATGGTTGCATGTTTTGCATCAAGTCTTTTGTTGTGCCAGAATCCACTAAACCATCATTAACTTTATTTAAACCATTCTTCTATTGTAATTACTATTTCATAAATCTGCTCGTGTGCTATTACAGAAAGGCCCAGGGTAACTGAGTGCCTTGATTACACACTGTACATAGTGAGCACAATCCTTCTGTTTCCACGAAGCTTTTCTACAGCAGGGTATTACTATGTGAAAGGGCTTATTTAGTACTTTACACTTGAAACACATTAACTGTAACAGTAATGTATGAAAAAATTTAAATATTTTTTTGCAGAGCAGTTACAGTAAAAGCAAGCCAACTCATCATAAAACACAAAACCCACAGAGCATACTTAACTATTTACAACAGCCAAGAAACATTTCACCAAATCAGTAGGCGTCAAACTCCGAGAGCAACCCACATATACAAACCCCTCTGAATCTATATTCCTCTTTCACATTACTTAGCACTCAAAGCTGTCTGCAGATGGTTAGTAAACTCACCAACTTTGAAATTGTGCTCGGTCCCATTCAAATTTGTGGTCTTCATGCCTGAAAACTGTCACTCCTGGAAGCAGGGGGTTAAATTCAGAATTTGGAGTACTGATAACCACCATGGTTGGAGCCATGAAACCAAACACCACTTCAGGAAACTTCTCTAGCTCTGATTCTTCCAGGTGCTCTATCCTGCAAGCACACATTTACATATGTCCTTTAAGAAGGCCCTACTGCATTTTAATTTTCTTAGCCAATCAAATTAAAATTGTGGCATCTCCTTTTGCCACAATGAGCTAGCACCACTTGAATTTCTTGGTGTAATTAATTTTAAGCACAACTTAGAAGATGCCACATTTTGCTACTCCTCTATTTGAGAGGTTTGATCAAGTCTTGTTTAGATTATGAATAAAATTCTTAAACCCTAATGAGTTTAGAAAAACACAGCATGTTGGCCTAATACTCACAATTCAATGCATGTCACCAAGTCAAAACCAAGCATGCAGGGATCTTCATGAGCAACTGAGCCGTGATGCAGTGTAACAGTTAGGGATCTTTCAGATGGCTGCAAATAATCAGCAGGAAGAGGATACAACCTGTGCCTACAAAAGCATTAAAAACACGATACCATACAAAGGCCCTTAGGACAAGATGAATTTTGCATGCAACTGTACTAGCAAATGCCCTGCCTAGGTACTTTGGAAATATCCAAAAAGTTAAATATTTATAGAACAAGAAGAACACAAAAGCATGTTTGATGACCATCTGCAATAGGACAGAAAGAGCAGAGGAATTAAGCCAGCAATTGTCCTTCAAGTTTACAAAAATTTTCACTATATTCAAGGCACTTGCACAGAGAAGATACTGTAAATTCTGAAAATAGCTCAACTCTAAAAACACGGTAAGTCTGTTTTAGACCTGCTTTACAGGATTTTGGGAGAAGTTATGAAGCAAGCATATTAACATATTTTTTCAAATTAAAAAAAAAAAAAAGTGAAAGTAAAATATATGTGCAAATTTAATTCTGAAATACTACATCAGAAAAAAAATACAAATAAACATTAAACTTAATAAAAGGTTTATTTTCTTCATTCTTGAGAAAGAGCAAATGACAAGGTCAGCATCTAGATGATACCTATTCATTGAAACCGTATCAAGCTTTGAATTGAAAACAGCTTTCAAGAGAAAAACTTTGTTGTTCCTCAGAAGTCTGCCCCATGCCTCAAGCATCATATAAACTTCAAGTTTTAGAGCTTTATAAGTCAAACACAAACCACTGAGCTAGCCTTCCCATTTTAAATGGGTGAACAAAAACGAAGGCACCACCATAGTGACCAGAAGTGTAATGTGCCCATTTCAAAAAGATCAGTTTTGCATACAATTATCTCATGTATGAGCATAAACTGAGTAACATCAGCTACACGCGAGGTATTTGTACCTTTCCAAATAGTCTGTTTCTCAGATGTACACACCTTCATGGCCACTCCATGAGCACAGCCTTCTGCTGCACTAGGGGATAGCCCAGCAACCCTCCCAGCAAATCTGACACAGCCTGCATCATAACCAATTAGCAATGGATAGCCCTCCATTTGCGAAGCTGGTATTTCTGCATTTACCCTCATTTTGAAATGACTGACAACGAGTTATGTATCTTGCCAGTAGGTCAAACCAATCACAAGCCTTAAAAAAACACAATGCAAAAGCTTACATTTTCTCTTTCATCACACTTGCACAGATATCTAGCCCAGCTAACACTTCAATGCAATTGTAGAATTTCAGCATCCAGAGTAGTGTACAGTCCGCGCATCCTAAATCTGCCACCTGTAAATTAGATAGTAGAAATATGGAGCACTTGCACATTAAATAATTTGAGACTTTCATAAATAATTCTGCATTTATAATCAAAATATCATAATGATAAAACGTTTCATGATTCTAACTTCTAGCAGGCTAGACAAAGTTAAGAAAGTGTTAAAAATAATATGAGGATCTTACAAGATGCTTAAAGTGGGTTGACCTTTTCTTATTAGAGCTATAAACAAACACATGTACATCATTCACTGACTCCAGAGAATGCCTTCCACATGAAGGCATAATATCATACTTCAGTGATTTGAGGGAGTAAGTATTAAAGCTGTAGGCTCACCAGCCCCAGGATAGCTTGGAGGAGGAACAGGAGTCATCAATCAGACTTTTAGGTGGAGAAAAGTTAGCCTTACATAATCCCACACTGTTAACGTCACTTCTCATCTGAAAGCATCTGTCAATGATGATGTAAACCCAATACTGTACGTGGACCTAAAAGCTTTAGAAAGTTTTTTAAAAAACAAAACACTATGATGAGAGACACTTGAACTGAAGTCTTCAACATTAAATTACAACCAGAATGCTAACTACTCTCCAAGATAGGAAATGCTAAGGCATTTTTCTTGTTCATATTTCCCCTTTTCCCATCAACTAGCATTAATTTTATTAATTCCTGATAAAACAAACAAACATCATAAGATTTCTCTCTAAGCAGTTTGGTTTTAACAATAGTTCCTCCAGTACTGTTGCTTGCTAATTAGGTCACCGGATTATCTAGTCATTTCCCACCTTTCTGAGATACTTAATATATATATTTTTTTCAAATTTATAATGCAAAAAGACAAAATATACCAACCTTCTTAGGTTTGTATTTTCCCACTAAATCTTTAACAAACTGGTACCGCTGTTTGTACAATGGTGGTGTGAACTTGATCACGCCAGTACACCGTTCTTCTTGAAAGTTCTTATCCATTGTATTTTGGTAAGTCTGAAATAATAATAAATATATAAAAAAAGATTGTCATAAGTACTCTATAACGTCAAAATACAGAATTTGCTGTCTTCAGTGGCAACAAATTAACAATTAGGCAGGGGAAGGCCTGGTCCCTGTTGTGTTTACAGAATGACAAAAACAGGAATTAGCACAACTAGGCTGTAGCTGCCCCATCCACGTACAGTGGTGGGAATAACCCTTTTATAAAGCAATCATATATTATATACATTTTTAAAAACGCATGTTTCATAATTTATTGTTCTTCCCCCTCCAGAACATGGCCATCCTCCATGGTGTTGGCACGACTACAACATCAAACCTTCCTTAACTTTTCCGTCAAGGACAGAAAAAATCTATTTCTCAGCGTCAGTGCCCACTGGCGCCTCGCCCTCCATCCTCTCCCCCACCGCCCACCTCCCACAGGTTGCCCCAGGGGCAGTAGGAGGGAGCGGAGAGGGGCCGGGGTAGCTCGTCCCTCAGTTACCTTAGAGCAGCAGTGCTGGCCTCTTGCTCATACTCACTTCTGGTGTGAGTAGCAGGTCTACAATTCTACAACTCCTTTCGTTACAACAGCTCAAGTGCTGACCAGAGCACGGGCAAGGCAGCCTGAGAGCTAGTAAGCCAAACAGAATGCGGATGGCAAACAGGCTTTAAATAAGTGCTGCACTATTACCAATCTCTAATCATACAGGAAATTTACTTTAAAGGATATATAAAACCTGACCAATCATTTTTTGTAGGATTTTTCCTCCCGGCAGACTTAAGGACCCATACGGCCAAAGCTGGCCATACACAGAAACACTTGCCTGGACAGTAATCCCCATGAAATCCCTCCGATTAATCCAGTAAATTCATTTTACCTTTCAATTAGGTTTTGATTTTGGAAAACACACTGTAACAAGGACACGTGAGCAAGATGTGATAGACTGATACTCGGAATGTCTGATGAAAGCTCTGTGGTTTATAATGCATTTGCTCTTTTGGGCTGTTGAGTTATTTAGCCTTCAACCATCATTTAGTATCTCCGTTTCAATTGTACCATCTATATACTGCACATAATATTTTTCTACCTCAGAGAGAGATGATATAGTTCATTATTAGTCTTGTATGTCCTGGCTTAAATATTCTATAGATTCTGGTATCCTACAAAATTCTATTTATAGTAACATGTTAATTTGTACGATTTTCTAACAGTACTCCAAAATGTACTGCTGTTTGTCAATCCTTCAAAATTACCAGAAAATAAATTTCAGCAAAATTCTGTGGGTTATTCTTATGGAATTAATTCTATTTGTACTACAAAGAAAGCAACGAATCGTGGTTATAAATAAAGAAATGCATCTCACAGTGGAAATGCATTAATCAAGAAATCCTAAACTGCTGACATTTATTTAATGCTCTTGGGATGAGAAAAACAACGGTGTGGAGATCCTGTACTTTCCCTTTAAAGTTGCAATACATATAATTAAATATGATAGCAAAAGAAAGCTAATGCAGTGCCGCTGCCAGAAGACACTAGTCCACACTGACGTTTGACAGGAAAATCCACGTATCAGTACTATTTAATCTATCACTCAAGAGCTAACAATCATTCCGCTCAAACCAAATTTAAGATTGTTTTATGACTAGGTATTACCGTCTTTCTTCTCAGCTTCAACTAACAGATCATGCCTGTTCCAGAAAAATTCTCAATTAATCTATGTGAATGAGAAATGAGCTCTTACACACATCACCATCATCTTCCTTTTTTGTAATTATATGTAGTTCCTTACTCTTTGCAAGTCAAAATCACTCTCTTGTTGATTTTTTTTTTCTTTTGGCTCTGATTCTGTATGAAGACCAGCTGGGATGCCTGAGGGAAGAAAATCTAATTTGAAGCAAATGGATTATAGGTTCCAGCTAAACTTAAGCTTGCGGCATCATCGCAAAAGAGGAACTGTCTAAGAATTGCAAAAATGATAACTTTTACAGAGGAAGAACATTGAGTTTTTGAAACACACTAAATATTCCAAGAGGAAAAGAGAAATATGTGAATAAACAATTGTGGCAATATAAATGATAACAAATGCAAGCTGTCTTGAAGTGATTATGCAAGAATAATGAAGGACATGCTCAAAGAGTCAAGGCTATGCTAAACAAACAAATAAAACAACCCCTCAAAGTAAAGTTACTACTCTAGCTGCCTGCAGAATAAGATTACTTTATTGCTATAAAGATTCTATTTCAGAATTTATTTTGTGATTAGTTCTTTTAATTTTGTAGATTAAGTGGATGTTTACTGCAGAAGCAATGATGATGATGACAGCAGAGTCCTCCAATTGTTGGAAATTAGATGACATGGAAGTGCAGGCCAAAGGGCAGCTGGTGAAGTTATTCTTAGAAAACAGGAATGAAAAGCCTAGATAGCAGAGCAGGCAGTTTAGAGAAACTGTTAACTGCCGTGGTCCGATAATGCTATAGTATGAGCACTGCTCCAAGGTAGATTAAGAGACCTGAGTAATGAAGATGAGGTACTCTTTCTCAGGTCTTGAATCTTGGGTGTGTAATGAAGAGTGAAGGTAGTGTATTGCTACTTCCAGTGGTATTAATTTCCAATTTTAATTTTTTAAATTCAAAATCTCAATTGGTGTTAAATCGCCTAAGTGTAGAGAGGTCATTTCCATGAATGCTTCCACATCAACTTCACCCTCCACTCGTTTCCTGACGAGCTGAGCAACCTGGATCTCGTGTCTGCGTGTACAACCGGCTTTGTTTTCTTCCACCATGCACAGTTTGCCGTAACTTTGGTGGAATTTTTGTTTTGTTGCAGCCATTTGGTGTTTACAGCGCCTTTACTATTCTTCTAAACCTTGCATTGTCTCCCTTTTGTTGGTGAGGCAAAAATATTAAACCCAAATAATGGGTTTAATAGGTGTGTGTGTGGGGGGGGGTTGCTTTTAAAAGAGCATGCAACGAAAAAAACTGTGGGAAACTAGAGCAATAAGTTAAATACAACCTGAAAACGTAAGTTGAATTTGTCTCTCAGATATCCCAGCCAAAACCGGCGCAGTTTGTTGTTCCCTGTTAGCAATTATCATAAAAGCTATCATAAAAGCGGCACAGGACGCCTAAGCGCAGCCCTGTCGCCCCCCGTGCCGTTTAACGGCCGTAACCGCCCCGTGAGGCGCCGCTCCCGCTCTCCGCGGGCCCCTCCCCCCAGCCCGGCCGCGCGGCCCCGCGGGGATTGGCGGGCTCGGCCCCGGAAGGCGCGGGCGTCACTTCCGCGGGGGCCGCCATCTTGTCGGCCGTCGGCGGAGGCAGCGCCCGTCCCGTCCCGCCGCGTCCCGCCTGGTCCCGCCGCGGCCGCCGCCGCCCCGCAGGCCCCGCGCCGCCGCCATGGCCAACAACAGCCCCGCCGTGGGCGCCGGCAACTGCCAGGGGCAGCAGGCGGCGCAGCACCAGGCCGGCGCCGCCGCCCCGGGCCAGCAGCAGCTGCAGAGCGGCGCCCCGAAGCCGGCGGCCTCCGGCAAGCAGGGCAACGTGCTGCCGCTGTGGGGCAACGAGAAGACCATGAACCTCAACCCCATGATCCTCACCAACATCCTCTCCTCGCCCTACTTCAAGGTGCAGCTCTACGAGCTCAAGACGTACCACGAGGTGGTGGACGAGATCTACTTCAAGGTGAGGGGCTGCGGGGGGCCCTCAGGGCCGGCCGGGCGGGTAGGAGGTGCTCGCCGCAGCAGCTTGCGTGTGGCCCTTCTGCCTCGGCTCCATCGGGATTGCCCCAATGGCGCTCTTTCCAGTCAAATCCACTGGCTCTCTTCCCAATCAAACCCAGTTTCTTCCTAGCGTCCCTCCTGGCGTTAGGTTGGATGTGCTGGGAGGATAACCGTCAGCGCACCCCTGTCTCGGTTCTTGTTTTGTTAGCAGGATTGAATCAGTTTTGCAGCGAGGCTTCCATCGAGCCGCTCTCCCAGGTAGAGGTATGCATAATTAACGCTCGTCAGCACAGCCTCGTTCTTTGTTCTGATAACGAGAGCAGAACTTTGATAATTCAGGTTGATGTTTTCAGTCAGCTGTAGGTAGGACACTATGGGGATTCTCTTTGAGGGATGTTGATTCTCCTCAGTAACGTTACTGGGTCACTAAACAGATTTCAGTTCTTTGAAAGAAAAAAAAAAGCATCCATTTAACAGAGGCAAGTCAAGTCACCATAATTGTGAAAAATAACTCTTTGGAAGCACTTTAAGATCTTTGATGTTGTTTGCACGCGCTTATGAAGACAGTGTGTTGTTCCTCGGGTTGACAACACATCTCTGATTGGACTTTGGCACTTCAAGCAGACTATTTAATTTTTTTTTTTTTAGTACTTTGAGTAACATAGATTATAGAGAAAGCTTGTTAGTAAACTTAGCACTTGCTGCATATGAGATAAAAAAAAATATTTGTTGGAGTGTAAAACAGCAAAGTTTATTTTTGCAACTGAGGTCAAGAGCTCAAAATTGATTTAAGACATTTGGAGGAAATTTGAGAACGTAACATTTGTTAGGTGGATCTCTTCAGATGAGATCAAAAATGATTGATGTGTTCCACCTTCTTTATATTGGTAGAGCTCAACTGCAATAGTTCAGCTAGTTCTATTTGCTTGTCCTAGCGTTTCATTCCATAAGTGGCTTCATCTTAAATTGGAGAAGAATTTGGATGCATCATTAGGTATCAATATATTAATTCCTTATAAATAAGATTTACTGAACTTGACAGTTATTTGACTCAAAAATGCACGTTGAAGAGAATGCTCAGACCCTGACTTACTCATAAATAGTATATGTGAGGCAGAAAATGGCCCCGTAGTTCAGGTACTTAGCTGATACTCACAAGACTTCAGTTCTGCTTATATTTTCAGGTTCCTGAATCATGTTGAATAACTTACGGTCTCCATTTTTCTTCCTGATTTTTTTTCCTTTTTTTTTTTTTTTTTTTTAAATGAGCACAATATCCACTGCAGCACGAGTATTTTTAGGCGTATTTGTTTTAGGAACCAGAATAAATGGCTCACTTTAAAATAAATAAATAAATAAAATAAATCAAATGTTGGGTGCTGGAGATGTAGGAGAAAAAGTTCTAAATTAACACAGACAGGTAGTGGTAGGATCTGTTATTGAAAATAGAGATTCTTTGTAGATACTTACATTAATTCACATGTAGTTCTAGTTTTCTCTTTATCTGTTTTAGTGCTGTATCTGCAAAATGGGTGACTTCTTTCTTTATTCCTGATCTTACATCTCTGTGCTCTTCCTCAACTTCATTTCATCTGTGTACTTCCAACAAGTTGAGTGCGTGCAGTAGTCTTTGAAGGATCGAGACTTGTATGATTAAAAATGTAACTAACTTAAGAAGGAAAAATCGGGGATTACTATTGTGATAGTGTCACACTTAAACCTTTTATAGGATATGAAAAGCAGTTTTTAGTTTGAGGCAAAACGAAGTAATTTGAAGGGTATGCACTATTATTTATGTAGCATTTCTGAACTTCTCACGTGATGCTAATAACGTGGGAAGTTGTGGATTTCAAATCATGTAGTATTGGCATCTCTCAGCTTTCACATTCGGATAAGACAGCAGCTGTCAAAAACAGTTCAGCAGCTTCCTTTGTCCATTAGTATCTCTAGGATTTCCAGTGATTGTGTATGTACTTAGCTTTATTTCATGTACTGGTCAAGAACTGTAATATCTCAACTACTGTGCCTCTTGGCCACATGCCTTTATCCCCAGTCTAGCGTAATACCACGGTGTGCTTTGCACTTTTTTTTCCTGGTTTTAAGTTGTGTTTAGGAAATCTACTTGTTCATTAACACAGACATTTCTTCTCTGAATTTCACTATGTCAAATAGTTTGGGCCTTCTTATGATTCTTAATTTGACTCTTATTGTCATATTTAAGGAATGATGGCTAATTATGGTCTTTTGAGATGCATTTAGAGTGCAAGAAGATTTGAATTGGGCAAACTTTATCCCTTATTATGTAGGAAGCATTTTACCTAGGATTTTTCATTGCGGTCTTCAAGATCATCATCTACAGTATCATCATTGCAGTCTACAAGAAAAATAACATCAGCTTGTTAGATTAAAACACTATGTTGTAGGCATCTTAATTTTTTTCTAATTGTAGGTAATACTCAGAAGAAATCTCTAGTTAAGCTCACTGCATAAATGAGATTTCTGGATATGAGACTAGATTTTTGTCACCAGCAGGTATCACTGAACTTGAGACAGTTTAAATAAAGGTCATTTAGTCACCACTGAAAATAGTAATGATGTGTTTTAGTCATGGAGTATTTGAAACTGGAGTATAGAATAAGACACTTGAGATGGTACCTTTGTTTTTACTTCATCCATGATTTGGGGGTATTGTTTTTTTAATGCATTAAAAAAGCCAAATGCTCTGCTTTAGGGACGGAGCAGACTTGGTTTTGAGTTTGTCTTCTAACATGCTATTCAAGACTGATTTAGGAAACCCGTTGTCTAAATAAAGTTTGTATAGGCAGCTAAACATTATGGAGGTTATAATTGTAACTTTATTTTGTTTCCCCCACCCTTTCAGGTTACACATGTTGAACCATGGGAAAAGGGGAGTAGAAAAACAGCAGGCCAGACAGGAATGTGTGGAGGGGTAAGTAGAAGTACGTGCCTTCTTACGTTTTTCTGTGTCTGATAGAAAACATTTCCCAAGCATAGCTGAAACTTCTTGTATGTTGGTTGTTGGCTAAGTCCCTACATGTAAAAGGATTTATTACAAAGAGTTGGTATATTCCCCTTGCTTCCAGAGGAGCTGAAACTGTGGAGGCAAATAGTGTTACTTTGTTCACGTAATTACATTTGTAGATTTAGAATTCATCCTGTATTAGTTACTGTATGTTTGTAGATACTGGATAAAGATTTTGTGGCTTCCTGTATCATCACCTAACTTTTTTTTGAAAGGTCCGTGGTGTTGGAACTGGAGGAATTGTGTCCACTGCCTTTTGTCTGCTCTACAAATTATTTACACTGAAGCTGACCCGTAAGCAAGTGATGGGCCTTATAACTCATACAGACTCTCCATATATTAGGGCTCTTGGATTTATGTATATTAGGTAAGTGTCAATACAGTCAGCTAATGACCAGTTTACTGTACAGAAAGTTGCATTAAAGCTTTTGCATTCTTTTTGTACTTAAAGGTACACACAACCACCTACAGATCTATGGGACTGGTTTGAATCCTTTCTTGATGATGAAGAGGTATGTCGCCGAGGGTAATAATTTGTTTTCTTTTGTTTCTTTTCATATAACTGCTTTAGGATTAAAGACTGATAAGTTTTGCTGTAGTTTGAATGCTGCAAATAATATTGTTATTGTATTCTTTCATTAAATGGTGCAGAAAGCAGATCAGAGCTGGGACCTGGGTCATTTTGCTTAGATTTCCAAGATGTAACGGAGTTTTCAGTTGATGAGGATGTTTCTGTGTCAAATACTGTGATGCCATGCAAAAGAGTTTCATTAAATCAGAATGGGCAGTAGGCTGAGTGTGGGTTCTGTATGCTTTTTTCAAGACAAAATCATTATTTAAACAAGGTATAGTAAGTACTGAGTGCTAAATTGGTCTTTCCTGTTTATTACTGGGATGGAAGGAGTTGGTATTCACATGAAGAGTGGGAAGTATGTAGTAGAAACCAACATTCACCTTAGAATAAGATGAAATTACCAAAAAAATCTCTCTGGTAATTGCTTTTATGTTTTGGAATAAATAAAGGCAGCATTTCTGGGGAGGAGTAACCAACAACTGCTGCATCAAGTGATGTTATTGACCTTACTGTCTTTGGTAAGGGGCACTAAAAAGCAACATGAGTTGATAACTTAAAAAATGCAGTAAAGAAGGTGGCATTATTATCCTGTAGGGTAGGATAATGCCTTTAGTCCTGTTTACTGTTTGGAGAAATGGACAAGGAGCTTGTGGGTGAGGTTTCAAGGTAGATAGTCAGCTATGTAGTGTGGCGATTTGTATTTATTTAGCACGTTTAAAATTGCATCCCATGGTTGGGGAATTGGACAGGCAAAATCATTTGCCCTCTTCAGTGTGACAGTAGGTGTCTACTTCAAGAAACTTCACGTGTAGTTGCGAATGATATCCAAATACTTGTATTAAAGAAATGTTAATTATACCTCTATCTGACATGCCATACAGTGTATTTAAACAGCTTCCTTCATGTTAAGTTTCAAAAACAATGTGCAAAGGTAGCAGTTATTTCAGGGAACTTGATATTATTGTATGTTTGTAACAAAATCAAAACAAATTTGAATCTTGATTGCATAGCTGTGATACCCTCCTTCTCCCCTAGGTGGAGCTAGTTGTTATCAACTCTTCTCTGCAGTGCTGCGTTAAACTTTACCAGGAAGATTGGTTATCAGGACATACTTGTGTATTGTTGAAAACATCCCATTGGAATGCTGTTTTTCTTGGAATTAGTGTTTCTTTCCAAGCTGCTTTCAGTAGTGTTGCATTATGTAGGAAAAGGTGCCTTGGGGCTGTTTTTCCTAAGTTTCTTACCAGTCCTGGTCAAACTTGAAGGATGAAGCCAACTTATCTATAAAATTATTTAAACCTACAGGATTCTTTTTTCTTCCAATTCTTAAGCATATGGAAGCAGTTCATCTTTTCTCATGCTGCCGTGAAAAAGAAAAACTTCCCAGGGTTTCTTTCAAAATGCTTCTTATGTTTATTTTGTTTAACTGTACGTACTCTCCAGGTGCTACGTTTAACTCCTTTTTTTCTTCTTTAGATCTCTGCAGCGATTATATTTGGAAATACTGTATATCTGAACACTTAAATGTGTGTGAGTGCAAGCAGTTTTACATTTAGATTTTCTCTTCCTGTTTAGATAACAAATCTCACTTTCCTTGTGTGCTTGCACTATAGGTTTGGGACTGACAATAGCTGACTAACATGTCCTGAGCTGTGAGAGGGCATAGCAAGAAGGCCTTCATGCGGTAATGACCCTTTTCAGAGACAATGGTCATCATGGATTATGCGTTTCCAATTATTTGTTCATTTATTTATTTTTTTACATGTTTCTAAATTAGAAACCTCACTGCTTCATGGCAGTTGGTTTGCTATTGCTTCCAATTTTGGTAGGATGCCATTTTGTACTCCAGATTTTTCTGTGATCATTTTTAGATAGGCAATGATGTAGTTCTTAAATGATTTAGGCCGCAGGGTTGGGTATGATGGTACGCAGTTGTGCATCCACAAAATGAAGTATTAAATGTAGTTTGAGAGGACTTCTCAACTTTGTGGCATTTATATAAAATACAAGATCATACCATGTAACCAGACTGTAAGGGGATTTTGTCTTAATCTCCTCGTTGACAGTCCCTTACCACCCAGATGGCTGCAGGATTAGCGTGTTCCTGCATGCATTTGTGTTAAGTCCCAGGCCCTATCTGTAACATACTGCCAAATGCAAAGGGTACAGAGTTTGAAGTTTTCTAAGGAAATGTATTAGAATAAAAGACAAGTAAACTTTCATAGTCATGAGACTTCAAGAGGGCAGTAATGTAGCAGCATTTTTTTTGAAAGTCAGTAAAGAATATGTTTGACCATCAGAATACTTTTTGTTTGTATTTTGTAGGACTTGGACGTGAAGGCAGGCGGGGGCTGTGTTATGACCATCGGGGAGATGCTTCGTTCCTTCCTCACTAAGCTGGAATGGTTTTCCACATTGTTTCCAAGAATTCCTGTGCCAGTCCAGAAAACTATCGACCAACAAATTAAAAGCAGACCCAGAAAAATCAAGAAAGATGGCAAGGAGGGAATGGAAGAAATAGACCGGCATGTAGAACGTAGACGTTCAAGGTCATATGCATGTTATTTTGAAAATTAACATTGAAATGTCAATATTGAATGACTTACTACCAGAAATGTCTTTTTTTTTTTCAATGAGATGAGTTTCAGGGCAACAGCCCAAAGTGTTTATGAATGCTAATGGCTAAGATTAGATGATATAGTATTTGCAGGATACTTGGTATTCAAGATTATACTTCACATACACAGCCTGTATTTAAATTGGAAAGTAAGGAGATTCCCTCTGCTTTTAAGAGTGTGTTTCTTACTGAATATCCTTTTTTTTTTTTTTTTAAAGGTCTCCAAGGCGTTCCATCAGTCCCAGGAGGTCTCCCAGAAGATCCAGAAGCAGAAGTCATCACCGGGAACCCCATGGATCATCTAGCTTTGACAGAGAGCTAGAAAGAGAGAGGGAACGGCAGAGATTAGAACGTGAAGCTAAGGAGAGAGAGAAAGAAAGGCGGAGATCTCGAAGCACTGATCGCACGCTAGAACGGAGACGAAGCAGAAGCAGGGAACGGTACAGAAGCCGTAGTCGGAGTCGTGACAGGAAAGGAGATAGACGAGACAGGGACAGGGAGCGAGAGAAAGAGAATGAACGCAGCCGGAAAAAAGAGAGAGATTATGACAAGGAGAGAGGTAGCGAGAGGGAAAAAGATAGCGATCGGTCTAGAGAAAGATCAAAAGAAAGGAGAAGTAAGGGAGATCCAGAAGAGAGAAGACACAAGGATGACAAAGATGACAAGAAACACCGGGATGATAAGAGGGATTCCAAAAAAGAGAGAAAACATAGTAGAAGTCGAAGCCGGGAAAGAAAGCATAGGAGTAGAAGTCGAAGTAAGAATACAGGTAAGCGCAGCAGAAGCAGGAGCAAAGAGAAATCAAGTAAACATAAAAGCGAAAGCAAAGAGAAATCAAATAAACGAAGTAGGAGCAGAAGCAGAGGAAGAACAGATAGTGTCGAGAAGTCCAAAAAACGAGACCACAGTCCCAGTAAAGAAAGATCTAGAAAGCGTAGTAGAAGCAAAGACCGTTCCCACAAACACGATCCCAGTGATAGCAAGGACCATTCAGACAAACACGATCGTCGAAGGAGCCAAAGTACAGAGCGAGAGAGCCAAGAAAAGCAACACAAAAACAAAGATGAGACTGTGTGAACTCTTTCGGAAGTGGATCACATTGAATCCTATAAATGTTTGATTAAATCCTGCTTATTTTTTCTTAAAGTTGAGATTGTGCAGTAGTTGATGAGCACTCTTCTCCGACCTCCCTCTAGGCTGCAGATTGTCATTTCCTATTTTGGGTAGGGAAGTGCCTTTGTAAACCCATTCAACACATCGACGGTTTCGAACCATTTGTTTAGTTTAATTCGTAATGCAGAGATTGTTCTTGCATTTTTATTGTTCAGATGTTTCTGAAATGTACAGTCTGTACATATGTCCTGAAAATGTTTTAATTCCTTTGGCATGGTTGCCATGTTGGTTAAATTTGTATGAGGCAATAAACTGCCACTAATTCTACTTGCATTTTGTAGACGTGGAATTATGGTTTGTATCCTGAAGTTAGCATGGCTGTGCTTTACATAATAGTATGGCAATTTTAGGGGTGGATCTTGAATGTGTAATATAGCTGAGATATTTATGTGCATACAACGTACATGGAGGGCTGCAGATTTAGAATAACGTTTATGTCCACTGTACCTGCTGTTTTCAAAAGCTTTTAAAATGTATTATGTTGTTGATCACCGCTGGTGTTAAACTGAGAGTGGACTTTGAAGGAGATAGTGGTTTTGATGCAAAGGTTTTAGATTGTGTTGGGGCTTGTTTAGTAACTCTTTAGGAAGGCTACCTCAAGCAGATACTGTAAAGGTTGATGGATGAGTACTGTAGCCATCTATGCATTTTGTTTGGGAAAAAAAATAATCATGTAAGCTTCCAATTCTTTTAAACAGTTCATCCATTTGTGGTCTTCTAATGTTTTTAATCAGCAGCTGCACTCTGTCATTTATGGTAATCCTGGGCTAATAAAGGCATTTAAGATGGGAAGAGGGAGGTAGGAGGAAGAAGATCATTACAAAAGATTTCAGTTTCAAGCTTCCAAAGCATTTTTCTAAGTGTAAACATTTAAAATATGAATTACCTGATAGTGTCCTTTTTTAAGTCATATTTTCTACAAATAGGAAGATTGCAGTTTGTGCAGAACGTTTCATCTGGCAGATTTTTTTTAAACAGGTTGTTAGAAGCAAAAACCAAAATGCATTATAGGGAAAAACAAAATCCATTTCATTAAAGTCCAGGCTTATTTGATAGATTATTCTGACTTGTATACTAAGTGAGGAGAACCATCTGGAATAAACTCTCAATTAATTCCTTTGTATTGGGTCTCAGCTTTTCCCTGCATGCTTATTGCCAGTTGAAGTGTTTGTGTTCCTCCATCTTTCATTTTAAACCAAGTGACACTTTATGAATAAGGCCTTTTATGTAACAGGTACCTTATGTAGAACATGTAACTAACAAAGAAATGGAGTAGCCCGGGAAATGGGAAGAACGTGCGGGTGACTTAAGTTAGGGTCTTGAAGTGAAGTGAAGGTAGGAATAAATTGATGTTTGTGCCTTTTTTGCTTCTGTCTGATGCAGGTCATCTAGGTATAATATATTGAAATATTAACGTTTTCTTACACCATTTTCCTGAGTATTCACTAAATATTTATCTTAAATCCTACTGTAGTAAAACAATTCTTACCTTGTCACTAATCTTTCATGAGGAGAAAAAAAGTGCTTGATTTCTGATAATACCATTCATTCTGTAGGAGTTAAGGAAGCAAAAATAACAAACTCAATTTTTTCTTCCTCTCTGCACTTAGTGCTTTGCAAGGAGTTAGTCTTTCTTTTGTCACCATGATCAGCAGTATGAGAAGCGTCGATAATGAGGTTGTTTAGTTGGTGTTATATTTTTATCTGAATTTAAAATCTGAGCTTGAAACTAAGTGTATCCTTTAACAAGTTTCACCGCAATTTAATTGCAGTGTTTGAACTTTTAGTGGCAGAGGAGAAAAGCTGTGTTGGCCATTCAAGAAATACCTTGATTAGTAGATGATTAGAACTAACCTTGCAGTCCACCAGGAGAGTCTGGAAGGATTTTTTCAAAAGAATTAGGACAGCTTTGATGTCTGTGGAACACCTTATTTGCTACTGGAGGGCTTGTAAGCTTTTAACCTTCAGCCACTGAGTTTCTGAAATAAGTGTATTTTGTGGCAGAGCAGCTGTAAGGCCAGTGTTCATTATGCCAGGGAAAATTAATTACTGATTTCAAGTTGTCTTCAGTGCTTCTCTTTTCCCATTGCTTGGAGTTACGGTGAAGGATTGGTTTATTTGCAGACAAAATCCAGATACAGGAGAAACGATCTCCTTAAAGTGGATAGAGCTGTCTTACTCTAATGACAATAGTGAAAGTTTTGATACAGCTTGTGCAAAGGCCAGCCCATGCCAGTGTCTCTTACAAATGCAATAATTTGAGGACTTTGCCTTTTTTCAATAAATAGGACTTTTTGACTCTTGGACCTGATTTGATCTGTATAGTGTACTTGAGCTAGCAATGTAGGGGATAGCACAATATTTGTGACTGACCAAAATGTGAAAATCATTTAAACCAAGACACCTGTCTTAAATTATTGGGATTTAGTATCTTACAGCTCTTGGGTTTGGATACAGGGACTCTTTAATTCTTTTTGTCTTTCTGATGCCATTTTAATTTGTGCTACTGTCCTTGAAACCTGAAGGAACAGATCCAAAGAACTTCCACAACAGCTCTGATCAGAAACGGTAAGATCTGTGGAGTGCTGATAGGTCTGATGTGGTAGCTAGCAGTACAAGCTGCAGCGCTGATTTGTCTCCTGGTTGTTGGAGGAAGTTCTGTAAAACTTCATTTCTCCCAGGAGGCATGGTTACAGAGCTTTGTTCTGACAAGAGCCTGTTTAATTACTCTGTTCTGAGGTTAAAGGTGCAACAAGTCTAACACTGTGAACTTGAAGTTTCCACGTTTTACCGTGCGTCCATAGTGTTTGATCATATTGACACACCTATGTAGTCATTTCTCTTGAAGCCAAATCTGTCTTAGAAATTTCCTGTAGCTTCAAAGGTAAGTACTTATCTGGACTGACGATACTAATTTAAGAAATATAATACTTAATTACTTTTCTTTCCTTTTGAAGATATTACCTAATTAGCTTAACATTATTTCAGATATTAAGAGGTAGCAAATGGGCATCCTCTAAGTAAGGATGAAGGCTTTGTGACCCCAACGATTTACATCCATCTATTGCCACACAACTATGCAGGGAATGGGTGTAAATAAAAAAAAAATTACTTGTGCATCTCTGAATTCTGAACATGTTGAGAATGGTATTTTGATTGTCTCTGTATTGGAAAAAGTAATCTGAACGGCAGGGTTATACACCAGATTGCATTCTGTGGGAGTAATCGTGTGCACCTGTTTTCATATGTTGCTGAAATATTACTGGGCTTGTAGTTTTAGTATTTAAAGCTTAATGTCACAGTAGACTCATTATAGAAACAGTATACAAAGCATCAGGAAATCCTAAGAGGAAGCTAAAAGAATTAGATGACTTCCACTCAATCGTACATGCTTGAGCACTTCCTTGATAGAAGTGAGAGAACAAAAGTATCGGGATCCTTTACATGAAAGGAGGAAAGCTGTGGTCTAAATTTAAGATGATTACAAAAGAGACTGCTTTAGACTTTTGAAAATCCAGTCACTTATCAAATACTGTTGCAAAATGTGTTTTTATAACAGGTAAACTGAACAAAACTTGTTCTCCCTAACAAATAAGAAATTTCAACTGTTAAATAATGCAGGGCATTTTTAGGCCTTCTTTTCTGAAAGACTTGATTGACAGTGAGGCAATGCAAACCATTTTCTAAGAAGCAATGTGATTTCTTGTGACATCTACGCTCAAGTGTCAGATTCCTATGAGATGGTTTTGTGTAAGAGAGCAGAACCTGTGACTGAGCCAGTACAACTGTGGTCTGCAAAGAAAGGAAACTTCACAATGCATGGCATTTATAACCTGAAAAGTGTTCCAAACAAACCTCTTGACTTTGGTAACCTTATTGCCATAATTTTCTGAAGACTTTTTGTAAAATACCTTTTCATAATGTTATGTATAACTGAAACTCTTGCACATGTTTTATCTTATTTGCTATGTTGGCTGAAAAAGTAACCACAGTGGAGTATGAAAAAAGTTCTGCCTTGGGGAAAAAAAAAAAAAAAGCTAACCATGTTAGTAAATGGCATTTGTTAGTTAGCTACAAAGCAGAATATGGATTGAAGAGGTTGTTGTTTACCCTCATGAGTCACCTCAAAATTATAAAGAGGAAACTTACTCTTTTAATTAAAATTAAATAGCATACTTAGATTGTGCCAAAATAGTTTTGAGAGCACCTAAACTGTTGTTTTTTCTTTTTTTTAAAAAAAAAAAAGTTAAATTTTACTCTTTTGGCCTTCAGTACTTCAGTGGTATATTAGGTATAGAATGCCCCTAGTGATTGGTAACAGCTTTCTGGAGCAGCTTCTAAAACTGATTGCTGTACAGGGAAAATTACAGTTCAAGGTAACCAATATCACTGTCTACGTTCATCCGCATTTAAAAATGATCTCATTTAGGGCTGAAATTCAGTGTTCTGGATTAGATTTCAGATAGAGCTAGGTGTTCAGCTTCCCTCCTCCCCATCTTGAAGCAGCTGTGACTGTTGCAATTAAGCATAGATGTCATCTTTCCAGCTTCAGGGAAAGAGCAATAGGGAGGATGGTGTTAGCAACATCCTTAATATCCAAGGTAGCTCTTGGAGAGCAGCAGAGAGGAAATTATCAACCCTGGGGAAGAAAAAAGCAGGCAGTGACTTCTTACCATCCTTTTGAGAACATCCTTGAGACAAGGACAGTAACTTGCCCAGAAAACGAGTACTTTGTGGGAGATTGAGTAGTTTTGGATGGGAGAAAGAAGGCAATTGAGTACTGGAGAGTAGCTTGATTTGTTTGTCTTCGGTGTAAGGTTCCTCTGATGGGGGATTATAAAATCAATAGAAAAGGCTTAAGGAAGCTAAAGATCGGTTACTGGAGGAGAGGACAAATGAGTATTGATAGTAGGAGTAGGCAACATGAGGTAAATATGATGGATTTTAACAAATAACTTCGATAGAATTAGCGCAGTTTATCCCTTCAGTCCCGAAGATTTAAGCAGCTGAAAAAAGCAAACATCCTAATCTTACGACTTTTAGAACTTACCTCCCTGTCTGAACCAGATTGTCCAGCTAGACATGTTCTGCATTGTTCTTTCCTCTATAAATCACTGGAACAGAATTCAGAAATTAAGGTGATTTCAATTAGAGTAAAGCAACTGCCTAGGGAGAAGCTTTTGAAACTGCTTTCAGCATCATATAGAGAAATGAAGCACAAGACTACTCTGAAGCACTTGCAAAATACGGTAGTATAGATTCAGATAAGTCATAGCCAGAGTAGTGATCTAGTTTAATCTGTAATTCGGTATGGCTATGCTACAAAAGCCTGCCTTTTGTTATGTACTGTTAGATAAACAGTAAATGTCATGTGACAGGATAGAATGGCATGATACTATAAAGGCAGTACCATAGGTAACAAGAATTTTTCAAATAATGCATTATAAGACAGGGGTGAGTCAACCCTGCACAACACTGAGCCTTAACTATCCAATATAACTTATTTGCAGCTTATTTGGTGTTACAATGTTAGTTAGCTTTACAAACATCAAGAATTTGGAATTTATGTGCTATGTGTTCTTACCCATTCCAACAGAGCTTCCAGAACAGGTTACTGAAATGATATGAAAGCGGTATGGATGTTAGATATCAGGTTGTAAACTGCAAAACAGTAGGCTGTACAATGTAGTCCGTGTTATTCAACTGTGCGTTTTCATCAGATAACTGTACTTACAATAGTTTAAATTTATGTCCTGGGAAAGGAATCCTAAGGAGATTACTGCAATTATTACTACTACAATTTTTATGTATAATACCTCCTATCCCGTTAGGAGTGGTTCATAAAAAGTTCTTAATTTTTTTTTCCACAAACAATAACAATATAAGACAAATCAATTAAAATCCTCTTTTACTTGCTTCTGTAGTCTAACCACTACTATCCCAGCTGAAACTGAACTTCTCTGCATTCACTATGCAGAGAAATGATCCAGTTGAGAAGCATCTGTGTAGATAAGTGCTAGTGATCCTTATGCAAGAAATACATCGAGACAACTTTTTTCTTGCATTAATCCCAAAATGTCCCTGTGAAGCTCTAGTCACAGATACTGCGTGATAGCACTCATAAAGGTTACTCTGGAGTCAACATTAATCAACATTAAAATAGAAAAGTTCTGGTTTGTGCTGCCTTTACTCACATAACTTCTGATTACATTTTAACAATCTAGCATGTATTGACAGAAATACATTGTTCAATTAAGTTTTACCTGAATATATTTTCTTAGGACAAAAAGTCAGCTTTGGCTCCTTATCGGTAACTGGAGATACTACCACTGTGTAGACGTCCCCACAAGGTATCTCAGTGATATCACAGTAACTTCGCCCAGAGCTAGGGGTACAGGTGAAATTGCCTTTTGACCCACGTAAATCAGTATTGTAGCTCTTTGCTTCTGCAGAAGCTCGCCAGTACACCCGGATACCGTTATTGCCAATTCTGTACAGCTTCACTCCAGAAGGACAGCAAGCACCTAATAAGATATTCAATGTATCAATAACCTTATTTGTAAATCCACAATACTTTATAGTGCATTTATACCATGTGATATGATTACTACCACACTAAATACCAGCATTTCAATGAGCAATTAGCATTTAGCAGAAAGCCAGAATAATATTGAATAGGGATGAAAATGTTCTATCAGACTCATATTATAGAGCTGGAATTTGGTACTTGTTCTATACACGGGAATATTGTTGCTCTTGCCTGTCTCGTGGAGGCTCTAGGGCTACCTAGAAAGGTAAGGATCCTTTTGTGGACTCCAGATTTTAATTATGCTCTAGCATAATTAAATATTTGGTTCTGGAATGTTGTTATTAAAACTTCTTTATATAGCCCCTGATAACAGTTAAAAGAACAGGGGTTGAATGATATGTGAAATTAATCCACAGTGCATTTATGTAAAAGAGGGAACTGCAAGTGTATTAACTATTTGTTGAATTTCAGCTTCGCTATTTGTACGAGAGGAACGCTATACCAAGTTGTATAGCAGGTCTTCCCAATTGCTTTTATTATTTACGTACTGGAAGAGTATCCTTGATATGTGCAACTGGATGTCAAACCAGTTTCACTGATTGCTCTCAGCGATACTGTATAGGTGGTGCCACATGCGATGCATCCCAGGAGACAGTAGGTTTGGAGACTGTGACATTTTGCCCATCCTTTGGAAGACTCCAGCACTGTTACATATGTCTGAGCACCCATCCCAGCAGACCAGCTGATGTTCGTTACAGACTGTGTCACTTGAGTCAGTGTCAGGTCGTTAGGGCAACAAGGAGCTTAAAAAGGGGAAAAAAAAAATGTTTTCTGCTTTTTACTTGTAAAACTGAAATAATTGAGGCATTGCTACTACGGTATTACATGTTGAAGAGTGAAGGAATGAAAGCTTGCTTACTTTTCAGGCAAGTATTAGCATAGTGAAAAACAGTCTCAGGCTGTACCTATGGTTTGTTTAAGCAGGGTCCATCTCTACTGGTCAAGTCATATGACTCAGTCTAGCTCTGTCTCTGTTTAAGTTTTCCTCCTTGACAAAATAAAATGACTGTTAACGGACAAACTGCCTGCTAAAAATTGACACTGGCCTACATTTATCCCACAACTGTGCCTGGGAATTATCTGGGCAAACAAAATATGACAAAACTGTGCTAACAAATTAATAGCAGGAAGGGTGGTAAGATGTGCTTTAATCTGTTCTTCAGACTGTTCCAGTTGTTGGGGTGGACACCACCTTATTGCTTCTCCTGGCAGTATTAAAAGTCAAAATGTTGACAAGGAGTTTATGCACTATATTAGTGGATGATGTTACTATAGTAGTTAGCTGTGACAAATGATAACTGATTGCACTCATGTTTCGCAGTATCAGTCAAATGCCCTTCTCTCTTTCTCTCACACACATTTAAGCAGAAGACATCCAGCAACAGAAAATATAATTTACACATGTGGTAATTTAAAAAGTTAAAACATAAAGAAAGTAGAAATATTTTAATGTCAAGATGCTAAATATTTTACAATTCCCACTTACCTGTCTCTAAAGGAACGCTGTAGCTGGGTAAGCTCTGTCCAACGGGTGACCTTGCAATAGCACTAACAGAGAAAGCTGATCCACAGGGAAGATTAACTAGGGTACAGAAGTTTCCAGAGCTTGTGCAATGCCAAAGTCCAGCTTCTCCTCGTGCAGTTACAGTATATGTAGCTTCTTCATTGTTAGACTGCCAATGCACAGTGACTACAGAAAGAGCCTCCTTTGAGATATTTTTAATTTCAGGACTGCAGGGAGCTGAAAAGTATCACAGTAACAGCTATTAAACAGTGTTTATGCATACTAAATCAGTTACACATGAAAATTACCTTCCAGTGAGAACTGACAAACTACTTCTGAGAAGTATATAATCCTTAAAGAGTTGCTTCTGGTGAGAAATTAGAACTTGTGAGAGAAAGAGCAATGTAAGTATTTTGCATAGAAAAACAGACTAATTTTAAATCTGAGTTTCAAAAACTTGGAGCATTGAGTAGCTTTCAGTCCAACCCCTTTTAAAGTCCCCAATTACAATATATTTCTAAATATTTCCAGCAGGCTTTTTCATTTGGGTTAGTTATAGTACCTTAGCACTCCCTCTATTAATTCTTTTCATCCATTAATCACTGCAGCCTAATTATTTCTAAAGGAAAATCAGAAAGATCATAATACCTGTTGCCACATATTTAGATGTGCATGATGTGTTGCTGCCCCTGGCCTCGCTGAATGAGTAAACAGTGATGTTGTAGAGGGTGTTGCAGCGCAGAGCAGACAAGGTGCAGGCCGGGGCGGTGTCGTTGCAGAGCACAGCACTGCTCCCCTCAGCAGCTTTTGTCTCGTACAGTTCAGCACCGCGGACAGGAGCCCAGGTCACCTCCACAGTGTCACTTGTCACCAGCACAGCGTGGAAGTCACTGGGGCAGCAAGGTGCTGGGAGAGGCAAGAAAGAGGTGGAAACTTCAGCAGGAACAGAGACCGGGCATTAAACTGAACAGTGTTGTGTTGTTTACTTCTGTGCTTCATATCTCAAATCTCTAAAAGTGTTTTGTTTTGTGCAAATTGAATACCATTAATTCCAGACTTACTTTTTGAATTACTTCCATATCCCTCCTTTAATGGAGGGCATTCTAATGCAACACATATTTTTATATATATAGAATTATGTATGTCCTTGATTTAAAATTCCAAGTAACTCGAGTAACATTAAAGTAACTCCAACAATGTTCTTCACATTTAAATTGTTATTTTTAGTTTTCCAAATATGAAAACCATCTCTAAAGAAGTTTACACTTTTGTACATCCTTCTCAAGGCAACAGAAAAAAAATCCAGGACTACACTTCAAATGTCATCCCAGGACTGTGTGTTGTTCATACGTTCCTGTCTAATGTTTGTAGAACATAAAGCTATCTTCAAGTTTGTAAGTATGTTGCATTTGACTAGTTAAGTTAAAATCAACTGCAATGTGAAGTGGTTATTTTTCTCTGCCAGCTTCCGTGTGTTTTGTCCCCAAATTGAATAAAAACAGTTCAAGTCATTATCTCGCAAAAACCAAAACCAAACAAACGAAAAGTCCAGTCAGCTCTATCATAAATACAGTTAACGGATCCAAAATGAATTTGCAAGAATATATTAATACTTACCAGTGGTGTAATTGAATACATCGCCTAAAGGACTCTGCCCTGCCTTGTTGTATGCAAAGACGCTAATGAAGTAGGTGAAACCGCAGTCTGATTGGAAATGGCATTGAGTATGTGATGTGTTGCAGTGCACTTCCAAGCCATCGTCACTCTTCACAAAAACCACATAATAATGGCCAAAATTGACACTAGACCATGATACCAACAAGTTGCCAGGTTCATCCTCTTCAATTGATATATTTCCTGGGGCACAAGGGACTGAAAAAAAAAAAAAGGAATTGTCATCAAAATATTTTAAAGTTATACTTTATGGAAAAAAAAAAAAGTAAAATCGGGAATACAGGAATATACAGAATTATCCTACTCAGCTTGAACATTTATCATTGTCTTGATCAAAAAAAGCAACTCATACCTCTTTACAGAGGATGCTTCTTACGTTTAGATGAAAAGTGAGTATGATTTTTACAGAAAAAAAAACAGATTTTACCTTTATCCCTTACATAAAAGAGACCTGCTTGAGCCCCCATGAAGAAAAAGAGACACTAGTCGGTATTTGAAAAGGAATTGGCACGTTCTGTGCTCACAAATAGCAGTTTTGGATGAATACATGAATAATATCTTGAATAACCATCGACATCCAGAAACCTTTATGTGAAAACTCTTTATATACTGGTATGAAACTCCCTGACTCTGTCTGACATAGAAGAATCTTTTGCTCAGCTTTCGTTTCTGGTATCATACCAAAATTTCACAATAAACTTCTAACTCCATGTATGTTTGTTTGTTTCCTCAAATAACATTTTTCTTTCCTCTCCTGGTTCAAAAAGTATAGCTTGCTGCTACTAGAACATAAATGATCTAATTGAAGCAATGTTGGTTGAGAAGATTACAGCCAACAGCTTAAAAGTGTCTCTTGCTAAAGGCTTTCATCCCATTAGAACTACTTTTGAGTTACTCACAGGGGTGATCTCTAACTGATACAGTGAGAGGTCAGAATGAGACAAGTAACATTAAATAAATCAGTAAATAAAGCTCTGTCCTTAAGGTAGCACATAATAAAAATGGTTTAGGTTTTGTTTATGTGAGCCATTCATCTAACAGATCAGGAAGCACAAATCTCTGACATGGCAGTGGTGCTCAGTAGCTGAGGCTAGCAGTCTTTTGTACTGACAAAGCTGCAACCTGCAAACAGCCTGTGACTATCTGAATTCAGTTCCATGGCACCATTTAGCTGGGAGTGGTTATTTGTTAACCTGCTTTCTAAGTTGCAACTGAATCTAGCCTAGAGCAGTTCTCAGCCTAAAGCCAGTTCTCCGTGCTATTTCCTCACAGACTTTTCCCAATCTATTTGGAGCAGATCTGTTATACCTTAGATTAGTTTTACACTCAGAAAATTGACTTTAGAACAAGTACTTCTGGGAGGAGGAAAATGCAGGCTTATTGTTTCAGCTAACAATATGTATACTGATGCAAGTTTCTCACAGAAATATGAAGAAAATTTAGGCTATTATCCCCTTAGTACAAAAGTATATGGTATAGTTCATGTGCAGAGTTCAGAAGCAGAAACAACTATTTGAGAATCATGAATTGTATCGGACTAGCATTTGAAGTTAAAGAAATGTATGTTAAAATGCCATAAGCTATGTAAGAATCAATGATTCACATACTAGTTTTTAAGCTTACTGCATCAGTAGGTTTACTGGATCCAGCATCATTATGTGCTGTGACAGAAACAGAATATTCAGATCCACACTGGAGTGGCAGTACCATGCAGGAGGCAGAAGATGTGTTACAATTCAGTTTCAGGAGTCCACTGGAGGCTGTCACAGTGTAAGTTAGAGCTCCTTCTGCTGGCATCCAAGAAACAACAGCTCTTAAAGCACCGCTATTGAAAACTACTTGAACATCCACTGGTGCCTGAGGACCTATGGCATATCAGTTAGGAATAATTGTAAGTACAACTTTGCATATGGCCTACAGACATGAAGTTTTTCAGAACTTGCAAATGAAGTACAATTTTTTGTGGTGCACACCTTACCCTTGTTCATAGTAAAGTTGCAACATAATTTTCTAAATAAATGATTCTGTTTGTACGCTGACATAAAGCTTTCTGTTGAAATTCCTTGCCTTATTTGAACGCTTGCTGTTCACAGTTAGAAAAATCCCCCAAACAGTTTAAGCTTGTGTAATCCTTACCTAGGCCTGTAAATCTTCAGTGGTAGTTAATGGCATGTTTGCCTCAGTAACGCTCATTAGACATAGCCGCACCATCTGGTTTCCAGGAAGTTTGAGATGGGCTAAGATTTACATGTTCTGAAAATCTACCCAATATATCTTTGAAAAACATAACACAATGAAGTCATACACACACAAACACTTCTTCGTATATCCTTTTCTTTTTTTTTAATGCTTACTTAGTTTTAGAAAATAAAATTTCTTACTTGTTCTTTGGTTGTATGTGAAATCATCTCCAGGAAGCCCATTGGCATTCCAGGCATATGCCTTGATAGTATAGAGAGTTCCTGGATCTAAATTTGTAAATACGAAGGAAGTATTGGTGGTGTTCTGCTTCAGCATTCTGCCCAAACCATCCGATCTCATCAGGGACACAGAGAATCCAGCTGCCATATACACAGCTTTCCAGCTCACTGCAATGGAGTCACAGCTCGGGGAACTAACAGACAGAACTGGAGCAGCCAGGACTGTTGAGAAAGAACATCAATTCAGCTTGCAGTTAGCTAGTAATACTGTTCGGAAGGTCCAAATTCCAGGTGAATATACAGAATACAAAATCAACAAATTATTAAAACAACAACAGGAAGACAAAATAGTGCAAATTTGACAGAGTAAATCAGGAAACTGATTTGGTTTATCTATTATGTAACAGGTTTTGTAAAGTGAAAGCAACTCATACACATTGTATGAAAGTAGTGTGTGCAGAAGAATGAAAATCACTAAGAAGATACTGTATTTCCCATCGTTTAAGTTTTGCATTGTCTTATTTTTACTTTTTTTTTATGTATTCTGTTATCTCAAGATGTGTCTTTGGTTAAAATAAAATCAGTATATTCATACAGACTCTATTAAAACTTCTCTATTAAACATTTAACTTAATGTCACAAAGCAAACCACCAAGTCAGACCTATGTCCTGCTCATTAAGTTAGAGACAGACAAATTCTAGTCCTCAAAAACTGCAAGGAGAGTATGCTCAATACAATTTAAAATACAAAATTATAATAAGTGGTACCGGTACATTTCTGGGTTACACTGTTTCTTTTTTGTTCCATATATATATATATATATATATATATATATATATATATATATATATATATATATATATATATATATATATATATATATATATATATATATGTTATACTATATATATTTAAGCTAGGATGCTTCCATGAGTGCTTTATAGTATAATATTAAAGAATTTGAAATAAAAATAAAGTCCACCTGTTTTTGCTTTTCTGGAAAGTGAAGGCTGGCTTTTTCCTCCTGCATTTATAGATCTGATAGTGATTCTGTACGAGGTGGCAGGTTTCAATCCCATAACTGTACCCGGTGGATTTGTGACTATAGTTTCAATGCAGGAATCTCCATCTTGTGCAGACAGTAGATAACTTGTAGCTCCAGGTACCGCTCTCCATTCCACTGTGATACTGTTGCTAAGTTTTGAGTAAGCTTGATTGATAACAGGTATGTCTGGAGCTAAAACAGAAATAACAGGAGACGTGCTGACACTGGGGTACTTAGCCCTCTAAAACAGTGTGCTCTGAACATTGCACGAAGACTGATCAGAACAAATGGTCTACACTTTCTATTAATGTTTTAATTTTATTATTCAATTTAAACGAAGTTAAATAGTACAGTGTATTTACTTTTGTTTCAGGAAATAAAACATTTTTCAGTGCATGCTGAATGACTACTGAAAACTGTGTAATATTTCGGTACTCTTATGAGACTTGCTACTGGTGTGACACACATTTGTCTTTCAAGGGTGAAAGACTGCATCAATTAGATTGATAGGTACTGTTTGGGATGATGTGGCTTTCTAGGGTTTTCTTATTACACAGGTCTGCTTGTCTTTCCCACAGTTTCTCTGGACAACTTTTTCCAGTGTTTGACAACCCTCACAATATAAAACTGTTTTCTCCTCTTCATATGGAATTTGTGTCTGAATTTGTGCCCACTGTCTCTTGTCCTGTTATGGGTGCTTCTGAGAAGTTTGGTTCCCTCATTCTTTCCCATCAAGCAAATATATGCAGATTGCTGAGATCCTCCCTGAGCCTTTTCTTCTCAAAGCTGAACAGTCACAACTCTTTCAGCCTCTCCTCATATGAAAGACATTACATATATCAAAGGCAAATGATTCTGCACTAAGTCTAAAACAAGTGTAAATTAACATTAACAAAACGTGTAATTTTCAGGTATTCTAGATCATTTTTAATCTTCCAATTAAGATATTCAGTACTCCTGAAATCAGTATTGAAATGGGGGACATCAGTATGCTCCTTGAGGCAAAATTACTTGTAGCAATGCAGCTAATTTGGGATTTCCGAGATGGCAGAAAATATTAGGCATAGGTGTACAACCCTTGAGCATTATCTCCACACTCTTAGACCCAAGCATTCTCATTTAGTTACAGGCATACATCTTCTTTTGCCCCCTTTTAAAAATGGTAACATATATTCTATATCATGATACCTATGGAACATCTTTCTCTGTCTTTCTCTGTCTTTGGGCAAATTGTCAGCTACTGCACTATGATCTTATTTTTCCTTATAATAAATTATCTTCATAAGCAACTCATTAAAAAATATGTGCAGGAAACCCTTATGAAAATCTAAGGGAGTTGCTTGCCCAAAGGTCAAGTAGACAATATATAGCATATGATTTATATCAGAAATAAATTATAGACCGTGAGTCATTAACATCCGTTCTTGGATAACTAATCTATCACTAGAGGGGTTTTATATTTATTGGGATAAACACTGCTACTTTTTAATTTTGATGCTTAATTTTTAAGTATTTTAAAAACCAAATTTCAACAGAATGTTTCTCAATTACATTTCAGCGGTGAGATAAAAAAGGAAATTTGTTTATGCAGATTCTGCATTATCCATCAATGACTTTACGCTACAAGTCCTTTTGCAAATGAAACAAAAATATAATTTATCAGCATTAGTACCAAAAAATGTATCCAGCTTCACATCAGCATTTGTAATGAGAAAGTAGATGATTTGGAAAGCTGCAGTCTGAGTGAGCTGTGTGTGGCAGTTTAGGGAAACATGCATGAAAAAAGAAGAGGGGAAAATGAGCTAATCATGCTACTACTGAACTTGGTATGAGGACCAACAAAAGGCTTCAACAGGAACGGCAGCTATTCCCTACAGGTACAATAAACACCAGGGATGAAATTCCAGTGCTACAGAAGTCAATGGAAATCATATTTCATGTAGGTTCTCTTACTAACCTGTTGACTGCATAATCTGTGTTTCAGCCAGAATAATTCCATTCATGTCAATGGCTTCTGCTTGTATAACATAAACAGTATTGGGAATTAATGAAGTTAGCGTGCCTGTAAATGTAATACCACTGAAATGAGCCTGTAAAGAATGGCCCACAGTATTCACAGCTGTAGCTGTGATTCTGTAGGTAAAGGCTCCTGAAAACTTGGGCCATCTGAGATAAATGCTTCTTGATGTCACATCATATATAGACATAGAGAAACCTAAAAAACAAACAAACAAACAACAACAACAACAAAACAGAAAGAAAGAAAAAAAAAACACAATCAGAAAAACATTTCAGTAAATCCAACTCTAGCAAGAAAATCAGTAAATCTCACTCTTGCTCTAACAAGACTCTAACAGTTCAGTATATGCAGAAACATGTACTATCATCCTTCTTAGAAAATGAATCGATTCTGAAAGCATTCCTTGTAGTCTTGCATTCCTCATATTTTAATCTAGTTAATACATGTATGCATGCTTAAGACACTAGGAGCTCTTGGCACAAAATGTGAGATTGTAAGAAGTATAAAATGCCATGAAATATTAAAAACGTTTAGTGCTTAGGAGATAATACCAATGTCATGGTATAAGTGGCCTGTGAGAATCTTTGTGCAAGTGTTCAACAGAATTGGGGCTCTTCAAAATGAGATTTCAAGTTTATAAAGATATCAACATAGATTTTTTATTTTTATTTTTTTGAAACTCAATCAAACTTGAAAACATTTTTGTTTATAAAACTGTGAAAACAGTACTTATTATAAATCAGAAACTTGTTTGTTCTCTTCAGACCCATTCAAAAATAAGCATGCACAAACAAAATGCCATTTTGAAGATTTACCTGTGCTAGATGAAAAAACCTGAAAAGGAAGATGTAAAAAATTAGAAATACGAAGTGAAATATCTTACTTGGGAAATTCAAAAACTGCTGATAGTACTAGTAACAGCTTAAAACATTACACTTTTTAGCACAAAGCTACTGATGTGATGTATTTGTTCCAATTCTTTAAGCGCAGATGGTTTGTGCAACCAGTGAGATTTGGTACAGATGTGCAGATTGCATTACTTCATTTTCCTCTCTGAATCTGCCTGTTGAGTTAGTGTTCACTTGCTGAAAGACTTTGAAAGGACCCTAAAATACTGTTTTATGTTTGACACTTATTTTTAAAACCTAGCCAGTCGCTTGTAAATATTTGCATAAGGGTAACAGTAACAAAGTATGAATGTGGAAGCTATTTGATAGTCTCTATCAAATAGCTTTTAGCTTACCTTTATAAAGAGCACAGTATCATTCTAGAAAATAATTTGAAAGAAAATCAGTTGCACTCACCATTTCTAGGCTGTTGTAAACCAGTCCAAGGAAAACTAATGACCGACTTTTTAAGCCGCACATCGTGACAGAACTTTGCTCCAGGCTTCACATCTGGATGAGCTCAAGCCAATGCCTGCGATGAGTGGAAATACTTCACAGCGGCTCTGCGGCCACAGGAGCTTTACTCACAGGGTGAGGGCAGGCTGCCTTAGCTTGGGCCCTCCTCTGTGGCAGTCCCACACAGAAAGGAGCTTTTAGGCAGGCAGGTGGTTGTTTTTTTTTTTTTTTTTTTTTTTTTTTTCTTTCTTCAAGATACAGTCTCTGTATTGAGTACACATGATACATGAAGTAATGAAGCTCAACACAAATTAGGAATTTGCTGTTTAGTTCACTGTTGCTACTTTTGTCCACTTACAAGCACCTTTTTTCAGTCTGGTATTAACCCCTCGTCATACTTTGATTGGAAAGATGTTGTACCAGCCTTAGCCTCCCTCAGGCCTTGTGCTGTGTGAAGAGAAACAGACATTTTCTCTCAGTTTTTCTGACTCCGTCTGGGATTTTTTTTAACGACACGGCCTTTACAACGTCAAGTTGAAACTCCATATCGCTGATTTTACGGGCTCAGAAAGGGGATCTCGTTGTGAACCGCCAGGGCTGTGTCGGATTACTTTTTACAGAGGGTCTGGGGGAAGTTTTTACGGGGGAGCCCTTTCCCCAGGGGCCGGGCTGCGGGCTCCGAGCAGCGGGGACCCGCGGTGCCCCACAGCGGCTGCGGCGGGGCGGGCAGGACTCTGGCCGGCCGGGGCCGCCTCAGAAAGGGGCGCGGTGGGGCTGGGCCGGGGCGGCGGAAGGGAAGGAAGGGAAGGGAAGGGAAGGAGGAGAAGGGAAGAAGGGGAGAAGGGCAGGGCAGGGCCGGCAGCGCGGACAAGATGGCGCCGGCGGTGCGGGGGCTGAAGAGCCTGGTGTGGCAGAGTGAGTGCGCGGCTCGCTGCTGCTGTGAGGGAGCCGCGGGGGCTGCCGTCCGAGGGCATTGCGCTGCCACGGCTTTGGGATTTCGGCTCTGCCTCCTTCCGAGGCTGGGTGGGACGCGGGTCGGGGCAGCGCTGCCTGCTGCCGGGGAGGGGAAGGGGAGTCAGCGCCTCAGGGGTCCCGCTGGGGGGCTCCCGGTCCGTCGGAGCTGCCGGGGGAGCCGAGGTTGTCTGTCAGCGAGCGGCAGCGTGCGCCTGGCAGGGTTCAGCAGAAAAACTAAATACAAATAATAATAATACAAAAAAAACCCCACTGGAGGTATTTTTATTAGTGAGCTGCAGGGTTTTATGGCCGTGCTCGGGAGCAGGTTCTGCCGGTGTCGCTCCGAAAAAGCCGAGCGGTGGCGGCTCGGTAGCGTGAAACCAGCCTCGGGACAGGCGGGCAGCGGCCCCACGCCAGGCTGAGGTGTTTTGGGGCTGCTCGGGCAGCCTGGTGGGCGGCCGACCCTGGCTGACAGGGAAGGGCCTGTGGCCGCCCTGCCTTCTGCTGCCACCTGCGAGCGCCGGGGGCTGGCTGCTGGCAGGGAATGAAGGAAGAGAAGAAGGGGGAAAAGAGGAAAGGGGCACGTTTTTGGAGCGCTCAGTGTGTAAATTACTGACATAAATATCCTAGCTGCTGTAAATAGAAGCATTTATTTAGCATTTGAGCTTCAGAAATCCCCTCTTTTGCTGCTTTCCTTCTCCTGGGTTGCTCCAAGTTATTTGCGCCTTTGACTGTGACATTTTCTTGAGAGTTTCTTCTGGGGGATGCTGAGGTGTTTAGAGAAGATCTGGGCCTCGTGAGGAGGGAACCTGATCAAAGTGCTGGTGTGTTATCAGGGCACACGCGAACTTGGGAAAGTGGCATTGCTGGCGTGGACGAGACTGAAGGGGGAAAAAAGGTTAGCACTGCTTCATGGTTTAATAATAAAACGTCTCGTAAAAGTCAAGTTTCCTTTGAAAATAATTGTTGTTAGATAGCTAGTTACTGTTGTCTTCTCAAGACCACAACAATTCTGAAATTGGTGAACAAGTTTCAGGTGTTTTTAGTGAATTGGCATTTTGTTTATGGGTAATTCAAGGCCAGAAGTGGCAGCTCCGTAATATTTCCGTGAAATGTTTTTAACGCTGGTTTGTCTGGAAATAATCCATCAGTAATGCTGACATTTCATGTGGTACATTGTTAACAATGCATATCTTATTCCTGTTCTGTGGAAAAAAAATGAGTGTTCTGTGGAAAAAAAATGAGTGTTTTATCTATGCTGTGGCATGGTGTTATTTAAGAGTCTTTGTTCCTTGGGAATGCATATTTCTGTAAGGTGCGCTTTGAGATGAAATCTAAGCAGAAGTGTGTGGAAAAAGTTACCAGAGTTTACAGAGAATAATAAAGAGGGAGGAAGATAAAAAGAAAGCTACTTGTATTTAGAAGACATTAGTTTTTGTGAATGAAGTTAGAAAACTAACCAGATACACACACACACAGATGCAGTATCTGTAAATAAGGTTATTTTCCCTAAGCAATTCTGCCATTAAAAACTTGTAACAGTTTTAAAATGCGTTCTAGATTTGTATAGTTACATTTTAACCTAGCCATTAATATTTTTTATGATTCAGCATTTTTTTTTTTCCAGCTTTGTTTTCCCTGGCACTTGGTTCTGGTGAAAGGCACAGTTGTAGTACTTTAAGGAAGTACAGCATGAATGGGTCATTGGCTTTGCCAAGGCGTGGGTTGCTTTTTTTGTTTGTTTTTGTGTTTGGCTTTATTTGCCATATGGCAGTTTAGGAAAGACAAGAACTAAGGAAATGACACCATAGGCGAGAATGGAGCACTACTTATGCATGGCCTTATGATAGTTTTTGTTGCCTTCAGAATACTTACTGGAGGCAAATGAGATGACTTTGAGATCCTGTAAATCAATATAGTTTCTTTGGTATTCCAGTTATTTGAGTAAAGTAGTTGCAGGTTGGGGATAAAATAAATAGCAGTTGGAAAATATGCTGTATCTGGGAAACTGGTAGCTTGGAATAATGCTATCTGTCTTCCACAGTGGGAGAAAGCTGACTTTTTTTTGATTACAGAAATTAAGTTTGAGTAAGTTTGAGACAACTGGATTGTGCATTTGTGTGTTTTGGATTATTTTATAGGCAAGCAAGTGAAAACGTTTTAGGAAACCGTATACTTGAGATTTTGGATGGGACTCTGAGTCCATTATTTTAGTATTTAGTATTTTAGTATTTATAGTATTTTATATAGTATAAATATATATATATATAATACTATATATACTATATATAGTGTATATATATAGTATATATAGTATTTTAGTATTTATTATTTAGTATTTTATTAGTATTAAAAAGATCTCTGTAATGCTAAAGACTAAGTCTGGTAAGAGTGTTTTCAGAAAATACAAAGGCTAATAAACTTTCATGAATCTAAGCGTTTTTTTATTATAACTTGTGTAGAAACCCAGAAGAAAATGCAACAAATGTACGAAGTGTAAAAGGGACAGGAAAGAATGTTCCTGTATTACACAATGGCCTTGGGTATTAGTTTTGGGTATCTTGGGTGTAGATAGTATCATGCCAAAGGACCTTGAATGTAAATGAAGATCTTAATATTTACAAAAACTTAAGAAGTAGATGGACTTTGCTGTATGTGCAACTACTGTTCTGGAGCTCTTTGTGATTGTCTCACTTGGCAGGAATCACAAAATGTGTGTCAATTTTGTTAGTCTGTATTTCAGAACTGTTTGCCTTACTTTTACATTTGGACTTGGGAAAAAGGTCTAACTGATGACAGCCATAGTTCACAGCTTCATCTGAAATTCTGTTCTCTGGGAAGGCTTCTTTATGGTTGTGTTTATAAAAGTATTGGCTCATCAATTCTCCAAATTTTCTGACTTGTAATTTGTAAATATTACTGCCATGGTCAGATTTGCACTAGATTGAGGACCGTGCTCTGGAAAGCTGCAGCTCATAGTTCTGGTGATCTGTAATGGCTGTGGGACATAACTCTTAGTGCTGAATCCTATACATGATTTATAATTGACATTTCTCCCAAAATTGTAATAGCAGGAAAAGTTAATGGATACCTGTTTTAAGGTAACTTTTATTTCCTGATTAAACTGGTATTTTTGTAGTTTTTTTTTTTTCTGGAATTCTAGAGAAAGAGCAAGGACATGTGAAGTGTACACATATTGGAAAACAGGTTTAACTGTGTTGGCGTAACTATCATTTCTTGAAGAGTAACTTTGATTTTTGCACGTGTGCAATCTGTTTTATTGAACTAAACCGTTCCACTAAATAAAGAAAAAAAGACAATGAAATATTTACAGGCCTATGACCGTTTAGATTGATTTTACGGAGATTCTCTACATTAGCAAAAATTAGTATTTTTTTAGAACAATTTGATTCTTCTAATTGGTAACATCTCTGTTCCTTCTTACAGAGCTGAAATCAGCAATATTTGACGACTGCAGGAAAGAGGATGAATGGAAGGTATAGTTTTGTATAAATATCGTTTAATGGCTATTTTTTCTTAAAATGTTGTTTACTTTCCAAATAGTGGAATTTTAGTTCTGTTAAGTTGGGTCTGTGTAACACACAAAGAAAAATGTAAGGGTTAGCAGAGGAAGAACAAATGGCAGTTGTCTCAATTCTTTTTTTGCTAAATTTAGAAATTCTTCCTGTTTATCTTCACTTTTTTGTCTGAATGACTTGCACTTTATGCAGTTCTTTAGAACTCCATGTTGCTGTCTTAATTGCACCGGTGGCCAGGAGAAAATAATGTTGCTGTGTGGTATGTGTGGAGCAGGATTCAACAGTATGAGATAGGCTTTGCTCCAGACTCCAGCTCCACCAATGTTTGCTGTTTTCAGTGATAACATCAACAGTAATAAAAATAATAGGGAAGTACAGCTGAATGGCCCTGAGAAAATCATCTGATTCAAGTGTTGCATTGTTTTCTGATCAGTAATTTCTATATATCTTCCAGAACAAGTATGACCTATTTCTCACTCCCTCTTGTCCTGTAGTCTGCTGATTGTTGCCTTGTTTTTCTGAATTACTTTTCAGTCGATGCCCTAAAGCAGCCCACAGATTCCTGGGGTTCCACAGATTGCCTTTGAAAGGCGCTTGACCATATTAATCATCTAATTATTATTTGTCATCCTTGGAAGTTTTGTTTAAAAGATATGTTAGAGAGAGCTCCAAGATGAAGGTTCTGTTTTTTCAGTACACGATATGTTCTTATGTCTATCTTTCCTTTTTTTCTAACTAATGTTTTTTTTTGTTGTTGTAGTTGAAGCCAATTGTTACTGATCCTCTTATTTTGGGAAGAAATGCAGACAGACTGTTCTTTTTTTGCAGCTGACTTTGTGTCTGAAATCCATTGTCCTATTTTTTCTTCTTGGGACTAAAATTATGCCAATTAGTTTGACTGACTTGATTTTGACTGATGTTTTTGCTTTTTTAATGAGATATTTCAAATTCACACGTGTCTTCTGAGCTGTGGAGAAGTGAAGACATGTACTTAAGCAGTGGTACAAAATACCAGCGAGGTCTTGCATTTTATTGTAAATGGCTCAAGATTGATGTAAGCACAGGAAGATACACAGAGATGGTTGGGAAGGGTGAGAGAGCTTGATTACCTGAAGAGTCTGATAGGAAGGAGACTTGGTTAGTTAAGAGAAATTATTATCTCATAAAAAACTGTTAGAACTGGGTGGGTGGGGTGGGAGGAGAGAACAGCTGCTTAAGCTGTAAAACTTTTGAGACTAAGAACAGATACACCTAAGTCGGCCGTAGTGCAAATTAGGCAGAATTCAAGACTTGTGTCTAAGTGAAAGTTTTGAGACGAGGGGACAAGGTACCAAGGTACTTAAGATGCAGTTCGTCTTCTGAGATGCTGTATGTAGCATCCTTCTGATGTTACTGGAGATGAATTTCTTCCTCTTCCTACAGCTGCTATGTACAGGTGATGAAAGATACAGAGTAAAGAAGTGGATTTCAGTGTCAAATTTTCATGGCAGGTTATTCAGGAAATAATATGGTTTTATTACAGCTGATTAATTTATCTAATTGATGTTTTATGTATTTAGATAATTCTTTTAGATGACTATACTACTAAATTGCTGTCACTCTGCTGTAAGATGACTGATCTGCTGGCAGAGGGTATCACAGGTAAGCACAGCTCTTCTCAATATACACGTTATGTCTTGATTTAAAAAAAAAAAAAAAAGGAAGCAAAGAATAAAGTTGATGGTACCCTCACATAAAACTTTATTTTTTCTTGTCTTCAACAGCCAAATTACCATGGTGTATTAGACTAGAAAACTGGCTTTTATAATAACCAACCAATTGCAATTTCACTATTTGAATAGAAAATTAAACATGTCTCTGCTCGGAAGCTATTTTTTTCCTGTCTTACTGCAAAAGATTGCTTTAAGGGTGTTGGTGGTTGGTTTTTGTTGTTTTTGTTTTGTTTTTCTGATGTCCTGGATGTGATAAATGAATTATCCATGACACTGAATTTTTTGAGGATGTTACCTGTGAGCTGAAGTGAATACAGGAGCATAGTAAAGAACTATGTTTTTACTAAAGTTCACTTAAAAGAATAGGCAAACTGCTCTCTATAATTTTCTTAATGTGTTCTGCAAGTGACTAATACCCACTGCTTTGAATGCATGTATGCTCATGAGCAGTAGAATTGGGGTATGGGTATAGAAGGGTATGGAAATGTAAGTGCTGAAGACAAAATGAAAACAACAGGCAACAACAGAAAACTGATGAGGGGTGGTTGCAAGCAAGTGGATGGGATACGAAAATTAAAATTTGAGTTGTGTTGCGCAGAAATGTTCTGGCCTATTTTCAAAACAAGATAACTTTTACTGGGAAAACAACAACAACAAAAACAAACAGGAAAAAATGCTTGAAACTAAGTGATATCAATGATCACTGTTCATGCTACGTATCGTTTTCTTCTAGGTAAAGTAATCAGGTTGTCACTTTTCTCAGTAGCTTGTATGTAGTTTCTAGTGGATATGTTTTTCTCACATATTCTGGAGTGTCTTTGATGTTCCTTGATGCTTGGTGTTAGCTGCTGTCAGAAGTGAGTAAGAGACAGATTGTGATAGATCTGGTAAACAGATCTGGTATGCCTGATTATATTAGGCTTTGTTTTTCTGCACATTTTATGAAAGCGTTTTTCCTCTAGTGAACTGTTTAAAAAAATAAAAGCTAACAGATGTTTTTCCTACCATAAGCCACTTGTCAAATTTTTATTGGCCATTCTGTAATGCTTATTAGTATATCATTGTGCCAAACTTACTTTTGAAATTGAAACAGATAAACTAAATTACTGATTTTTTTTTATTTCATTGCCTCTAGTTCTAGATTTTTAGAAATACTTCTGTAATTGGATGAGGCGACATTGAAAATTAGCTTTTTTCAGATAAGTAGCAAGATTGCTTAAAGAAGAGATTACATGATTAGGCTTTCAATTTATAACCTGAAGCTATGAAAATTTGCTCAGTGTTATCTTTTACAACGCGTTTACATGTTCTGAATATTCCGTATAACATGATTCTTTAGGAAGAATGATAGCAGAGCTGTATGCACTGATTTTTTTCTATGTACTTTGATCATAATTAGTACCACTTATCCATCCTTTGTGAGAAAAATCAGTAAGTATGCATTCTATTCATCAATACGAGGTCTTTCCTTTTCAGTGAACACAGTGTTGAAAAGAACCTGTCTTTCCACATCTGACGTTATTTATCCTGCTCTTTTCTCCCCCTCAAAATTACTGAGCATCATGAATCATTCTGCATTCTTGATCTAATGTATTGTACCACTGTGTACAGTAATGACCTTAATAAACAGAGAAAAGCAAGAGATGAATGAACCTGCTGATTTGTTGAAAACATCTAATTTGTGCCTGCTATTATATTGAAACAGAATAAGTACACAGGAAAAGGGTGAACAAAAGACAATAGAGGAATAGAGTCCAAAATGTTGCCCTCCATGTTTTCGTTCTCCCTCTACTTCAGTGTACTGGAAAAAGAATAATCTTGCAGTCCTCTTGTAAGATATTTCATGCTGGGCCCCATAGCTTGAGCATCTTTGTATTGCCCTAAGTTTCTGTGTGAGGGCAAATATTGTATAGAATAGACAGGAAAATCTGGATGTAAAACTTAAGTTGACACAAGGGTGCAGGCTGCAAAAGTCTTCTGGTAATTTGTTCTATTTAACGTAATAAATAAGTTTAAAAAAAAAAATGCTTGGCAGTAATTTTGAGGACAACTTCATTAGTCTTTTATTGTCTATACTAAAATATTTGTATATTATGAAAGCATAAAGCTCTTAATTTCAAGTAGTATTTTTTTTTTTTTTTTACTTTGTAGTGGTGGAGAACGTGTATAAAAACCGGGAGCCTGTTCCACACATGAAAGCAATATATTTCATAACTCCGACCAAAAAGGTGCGTATTTTTTTTTTTTTTTTTTACAGAAAAAAGTACTGCAAAATCTTTCAGACTGAAAAAGCAATCTTTTTTTTGAGTATTGATGTACTGATTATGACTATGCAGTGTTTTTTTTTTTTTTTATATTTGTGTGACGCTGCTCTGTGTCATGCTTAACTTGCCCTAGTGAAAAGGCAGTGCATTGTCACCACTGATCAAGTTGCAGGTGTGTAGCTTTTGATCAAGGAGACAATGTTTCATTGTGTAGATTTTGGTAACTTCACTGACAGACACAATGCAGCAAATAATGCAATACACTAAAGAATGGAATTCGAAGTGATGGCTCTAGTAAGAGGTTACAGCTACTTCCTAAAACCTCATAAGAGAACAAATCTCAGCACTGTGACAGGTGGAAAATGATACAAGTATCCTGTTGGGTTCCCAAAGTAATCTTGGCAGAGGGGTATGGAAAGTCAGTCAGGAGTGACTTTCTGTAACTGCTTATTAATGTTGCTTTTGAATAATAATAAAAATATCTACTTAAGTATTTTGTGCTGATTTGCAGCATTCTTTAGTTAGACTGGGTAACTAAAAGGGTAGGGGGAGAAGCTTTGGTACTTGAGGAAGGACAAAATACTACAGTGATATTTTTCTTCCCCCACAAGTCTGTAGATGGACTTATTGATGACTTCATCAGCAGATCATCAAGCAGATACAAGGCAGCATATGTGTATTTCACTGACTGTAAGTAAGCTTTTATGTTGTAGTCTGACTTTGTTGTAGTAAATAAGCCTCTTGCCTGTCTTTTCTGTAGGTTAATGCATTAATATATGGGTCCTGTTTCTCTCGAGAGGTTTTGAGACTCCAGTCATCAACTGTCCTTTGGCTGCCAGAACTTGCTCATGATGCTGTGGCAATGCTCAGTCATTCCACAAATAAAGTAAAACTATGTACCTCATATAAATAAAACTATTTAAAAATATAAATGCACGACGATTTGCTTTGCTGCAAGAATGATGTTTTATAATTTTTTATTGTAGGTAGTTCCTTCTTATGTAGGAGAGAAGGCTCACTGCTACTTGTGAGCCAGCATTTTTTGTGTGCAACTGAAAAACGAATATGGTGCCTATGTAGCCCTTGCATGGGTGATGCAAGGCATCTGCCTTGGTATCTACCAAGTGATTAATGTGATTGTGTGTTCTTCCACTGTCACTCTCTGTGACTAAAATGGCACGGAGAGAGGGAAGAAAGTTAAGAAACAAAATGTGCTGCTGAATCGTGGCAGTTTCTATAGGTGTTGTGGATGATACATGTGTGTCTGCTACTTTGGAGTTGCTTTGCCAGCTCAATCTAGCTCATAGGGAAAAAAAGCTCCTGAACCAAAATTCAAATGTAGTTCTTTGGTTGGGTTTTTGTTACTCCAAATCTCAACCATGTTTTGGTGTTTGAATCATACCCTTTCACTCTGTATCATATGTAGCAATTTAGAGTGAAAAACAAGACAATTTCTGTAGTGTTTCTTTAAGGTGTTTGTCAGATTTCCGTCATTAAAGTTGCATTTGGAAACTACTCAAGCTTATCCGGTGAAATTCCCTTTCTGTTGAGTATTTCTGCGAAGACTGTTCTTTGTGCCTGACAAGCCACTCCTGTGGGTCTGCTTCTGTCTATCTGCCACTGGCAGGAGCTTAGTAAAAGCTGGTAATTCTTTGTCTCTGTTTTACCCTCAAATCACTTTCAGATTTACAGAACCATTTATTTCATGAATTAGTCTTGTTTCCAGCAGTCAAATTTTTAGGTGTTTCAGGTTGGTATTGTTAGTTGCTTTTTCAAGGAACTGTGTTTTCTCAGAGCAGTTATGAAATTCATAGCAACATCTCCCAGCTTGTTTCATTTGCTGCTAATGCAGCAGTTTTTGGTTCTCCTGAGAAAATACTCCTGTGTATTCTCATGTTGCAAATGTGCAAGCTTTCACTACGAATATTTGCCAAAATTTCTCTGAGAGAGAGAAATACTTTCTATGGTCACTTTCAAGTCTATGTAGAATTTGTCATCAAAACGGTGGTGGTTTTTAGTTCAGTTTCTAGACTGTGATCCAATGTAGCCTGTGAATTGGCGGAACACGTGAGATCTGTAATTGAATGCTATATTTCTGTTTTTATACTTGATATCTACACAGTACTTCTTCCTTTAACCTTTTTTTTTTTTTTTTTTTTTTTTGGTAGCATGGGAAATGTTTTCTCTCTCCTATATGGGCAAAAAAAAAGAAAAGAGTAGAAATTTTTGCTTTATTATAGTTGATATCCTTCACTGCTGTACACTACTAAAAATTATTATACAAACTCACCTGCCAAAAGCTAGTAAAAATGATCAGCAATGCATCTTTAAAAAGAGATCTCACTATACAAGATACTGATTGTATATTTTCTTTCACTTCAGGAAGCTTTGGCAACTTTGTTATGTTACTGATAACTGGCTCTTAATTAGTATTGCTTTGAAAGGAGAATAATTGGATGGTGTGGTGAACTGATCCATTTCATGAAAGCCGTGGGATCAGAACTCAACCTACAAGGAAGTCATACTAAAAGCACATAAATAATTGCAAATGCTCATTTTTGGAAAACAAAAAAAAATAATGTTAGAGGTTTTTAAGGTTGTAAGTTTATAAATGACATAAGTAATTGCTGGAATATGCCCAAAAGATTTTTAGTGTAGTATCTTCTTTCCATAGTTTGTCCTGATAACCTCTTCAATAAAATTAAGTCTTCCTGCTCCAAATCAATAAGGAGATGCAAGGAGATCAACATTTCCTTCTTCCCATATGAGTCTCAGGTAAGTTTCATTCTTCATCTCAACAGCACTTTAAATCTATATGACTGTTGTTGATGTACTAGAAAATGATCACATAAAGTACCTCTTCTATTCTTTTATTGGCAAACTGTGAGACTGGTTACCACTTTGACGTATTTCCAGGGCATTCCTGTATTTTTCTGTTGAAAACAAATGCTCCCGTGCTGGAAGAGCATTTACTGGTTGTGTTTGACCTCTTCGCAAGACTCAGTCAGTTGTGGTAGAGAACTGTAGTAGAAAGGTGAGAGAAGGAATCTGTTCCTTAAGAGAAGGCAGGTATTCCTGTTTGTCTTGAAGCAGTAAGTTTCGGTATTTTGACAGACTTAGGTAGGTTGGCATGTAGGAGTAGGAATAGGGAAAATTCCAGAGCTAATTGCTCAGTGGAAACTAGAATAGCAGATAGGGCCGCATTTTTTTTATTATTATTTAGTTTGAGAAGCCATCACTGTGGATTTGGTTGCTTTGCTATTATTATTTATTACATAACTATTACATAACTTTTTAGTGAAGCCCGCAGTTTAACAGATGCTTTGGAAATGTATGATTTATGCCATTTTTTTTTTCTTGGTTGTACTTTACCTAGGTATTTACTCTCAATGTCCCAGATGCATTCTACCGCTGTTATAGTCCAACTCTGGAAAAGACAAAGGATAAAGATGCTGTAATGGAAACAATGGCTGAACAAATTGTTACTCTGTGTGCCACTCTAGAAGAGAATCCAGGAGTACGATGTAAAAGGTGGGGCAAAAATAGTGGTTTGTTTGTGTAGCTGCTTTCACTTTTGGGACTTGCCACATTGTTTGATACTAGCTTGAAGCTGTAGAATTGTTTCTTTTATTGTGACTTAATTTAATCCACAACTCTAATTACAGAAAGGTAGGAATTCATAAAGTATATGTGAAACAGGGATTCTTCCTTTGTGTAAGCACGTACCAGTGCTTACCTTATTAAGTTCTGTTGTGAATTGCTTGTATTTCATGTTTGGGCTATAGGGTGATGCTAACATGCTGCCCTCCGTTACACAGTGTGCCTACTGAGTCCTCTAACAGAGATGCTGCTGTTGGGAGCTTTGTAGCTCCAGTTAAGATCAAGGAATTAATAAATTGCTGAGGCAGATTAGATTAGGAAAGATGATAATGCTTTTTCTGAATTTCTTCATAGTACAGAAATTGAGAATACTTTTGTTGAGCTTTGATAGAGTACAGGGTGGTAGCTTTGAAATCAGAGTAAGCATCTGAAATTACACCCAAGAATGGCATTCTAATATTTTTAATGAGAGTAATGAAACAATAATTGCTCGACTGTGGGTGTGTTTCCTTGTTTTTCTTCTGTTCTCTTTTCCTTTTCCAAAAGGATATGAAACTTTTTTGAGATTTGACCACAGATTTATTCTGTGACCTTAAATTTTTGGGAAAAGTCATGATTTGAAATACATACATATGTGTCATGTGTTGTAGTAAGGCATATCCAAGGTGTATCGGACCTACCCTAGGTTGGTGAACTGCATGTGTTGTATTTGCTTGTTGATTTCATATTCATCTGTAATAAGCTTCATGCACCAAAAATTTTAGGATTTCTGTGTAGAAACTATTCATCAGGGACTTAGTCTTGTGCTTTCCTGAATTGCAACTTCCACTTCTAAAATTAGACTCAAGTTTCTTTTAATGGAAAAATGTAACTCTTCTCTCTATCTCTTTGCTAGTTATAAAAGACTTTTGTGGTATATTGGAAGCAAAGAGAAATAAGTGATTACAAAAAAAAAGTTAATTATTAGATTTCCAGTTGTTAATTTAAATGTGTAGTTGCCTGAAAATTTAGCAGTGAGACTTTTCTCCTCGTGATGTTTTAAAGAGTGTCTTAATGTCTACTATGAGCAGTGCCCTGCCTAGGCCACAGTACCGTCTGGCTTTGCAGATGACTTGTTTCTTTGCATGTCTATACTTATCTGAAAAGCCTGGGGGTTGTGGGCATTGCTAGAGGTAGTAATGTGCACTTCCTAGATTGGGTTTTGCCTAAAACATTAGTCAAGCTGGCTGTAACATTCCTGTAAGAAAAATAATTTGGAAAGTAGGCAAAGATAATGGTGGGCTATTAAAACAATAGCTTCAGGCTCTTGACCAGGTGGTGGTTCTGGGCGTGTCTCCCTGACTGAGAATTTTTGGTGCTGGCTACTAGGACAGTTTATGTCCATCTTCTGACTGACACTGTTCCTACTGTCTGAAGAACCTGAAACATGAAAAGAGTGGAATTATAATATCAGAATGAAAACATAATGGAGATACTTAGAATGGTGTACTGAAACTGCATGTAAAACCAGGGAATCGGTCTAAGGAGATCCTTGTTTTAAAGGTAGCATTTTAATTTTTCGATTAAGAAACTAAGTTACATTCATTTCCTTTTTTCCCAGCGCGCCATCAGATAATGCCAGCAAACTTGCACACCTTGTTGAAAAACATCTTGAAGACTACTACAAAACTGATGAGAAAAGCCAAATAAAGGTAGAAAATGAACTAAAATGTTTGCTTTTTTGCTACATCATGGGCAGCAGCCTAAGCACAAAAGTATGGGGTAAAGGATTTGACTTAGTGATGTTCCACTCTGCTACAGAAATAAATGTATCTGATGCTACTGCACTAAAGCCCAAAATAGAACTTTGAGCTGAATGTTTGGAGGCCTTAGTGCAGATCTTTTTTGATGTACTGCAGCACAGTGTAGATAATCTACTCTGAAATAAAAGCAATTTACAGATTTATGAATAGATAATGAGAGGCCTTAAAAGCTTTTTTTTTTTTAAGCATTTTTATTTTCTTTTGATTAGGTAAGGTGAATGTAATGCAGTTGTCCTAAGAGCATTGCGTTAGGATTACTATTTAAAAGCATTGTGTTCTGATTATCATTTAAATATTTGTTTCTGTTTTTGTTGATAACCATTTGGACCCCATTTTTTTTCAGTTATGGAGAATTCCTCAAGCAATAGGATAGGTTTTATTCCAAGAACATGTACAGCAATGTAATTTACTGTAAATAGACTTAAGATGCGTTGGTTTTGTACTGTGCATCTTATCTTTACATTTATTTGATGGATTTCTAGGCTAAAACCCACTCACAATTAATAATAATTGATCGTGGCTTTGACCCAGTATCAACTGTACTTCATGAACTCACGTTCCAGGCAATGGCATATGATCTGCTACCAATTGAAAATGATACTTACAAGCAAGTACTTTTTCTTTTTAATCTAAACACTTTATTCTTGATAATATATACAGAATTGTTGAGCTGAATTGCACTGTAGGTGTTTTTAAGGTGCTTTTAATATGTAAGAGTTGCTTTAGTTATTAGTCTTTCCTCTTGAATTTGCAATTTTTTTTAATTAACTTCCTCATTTAGTTGAGATTAGGTGGGGACTAATTAATATTTTTGCTAAATTTGACTTTGATGCATTATTCTTAGTTGTCTGCTTAAGTAATCTCTATTTCTAATGTTTTCAACCTTTGTGCTAGACTTGTATCAAGGCATTGGTAGGGCACGTTCAGATTCCTGGCTTCTGTTAAGATAAATCAAGACCACTAATAGGATAATAATTCTGGAGAAAAAGATTTTTTTTTTCCATAAGACTTTTATAGTTCATGATTTAATTTGTGTGGTTGCTGTAATCTTACGTGTTTCTACCCCAAATAGACATTTAGGTAAGCTGTGTTCAGTTTGTGTGTGTTGTTTTATCACTAATTGGAATAACGACTTTGTTTGAGTATGGTACTTTGCTGTTGAATTGTTCTGACACCAAAGATTTTGGTAAGACTTTTCTTTTTGATGACTGCTTCTTGGAACAATGAGGCAATTTGACCTGATTTGCTATAGTCAAACAGGAATGCTCATTGGAAACACTGAGTATTTTCATATAACGTAGAATTTTGCAAATCTGAAATTTGTTGGGTATGGGAACATAGCAGAGTATGTTTTCTAAGTAGAGTCATGATCCAGCTTTCACAATTAATCTTGTTTTTTCTATTTTTCTGCATTCTGGCTTCACACCCTATCTGTGAGTTTCTGTAACTGGAAGTGTTATATAGTAAGACTATTTTGTTATGTAGGTTGATTTGTGTTAGTAGAAAAGTAATAGTTGAAAGTAATAGTCTGTAATGCTGTGAAGCATGTTACCTTGTGCATGTGAAATAATTTGTCATGCCTTGTCTGTTCTATGTGTGAATGGGATTTAATTTGGGGACTAAGATTCTTGATTTTTCCCTCAGAGTTATAGAATGTTTCATAGTAGGTACAAAAATCTGTGCTTTGCAATATCAATGTATATTATTTCACACACAATTTAAATCTGAAGGGAAATTTATTTTAGATTTAATTTGTCATTCAAATCTTCTTTTTGAAGGTACAAAACAGATGGATCAGCTGGGAAGGAAAAGGAAGCAATTCTGGAGGAAGATGATGAGCTCTGGGTGAAGATTCGGCACAAGCATATTGCAGATGTGATAGAGTATGTGAATCAATTAACAAATTGTTAAATACAAGTTATAAATGTTTCTTTGAGGGGTATATGTCTCACAAACAGTCAAGGAAGTAGGAGTATAGGGAATAATGAAAATAGCTTATTATATGCACGTTAAGCTGTTGAATAGTTGTTGCCAGGAAGAAAACATACTTTGAGAATCATAGCATGTATGTATAAAGGTATGCAATTTTGTGAGTAGTCATTACAGTTCTTGAGGAAAAATAAAATTATTTCCTAGGAAATATCTTCAAATCTTTTAAATTCATATGGATTTTGCAAGAAATACCAAGAAGTTATTGCCTCAAATGACTTGATAAATATCATAAAATAAATTGTTTAACTTCAGTTTCCTCTGCTGAAAAACATGCTGTAGAAAACACTTATTACTCTGCAGAAAACCTGTATTTGAAGCTTTTACTTTCATTCAAAACTTATTGCTGCTTAGTTCTCTTTAAGATTTTAAGAACTGTGATGCTGTTGCATTTCATTATTTATTTATTTCATTATTTTTATGCAGGGAAATACCAAAACTGCTGAAAGAAGTTTCATCAAAAAAGAAAGCAACAGAAGGAAAAGTAAGTTGTTTAGTGCTGTTTTTCCTGGTAATTGAATTTTCAGATGGTCAGATCTGTGTAATTTGTGGATCTACTAGAGAAACCTAAATATACACGTGCAAACCTATACCAATTGCAATATTTGGAAAATGCAAAGCTGCATCAGGAAGGGAAGTACAAGTGTCTAATACTGGGGGGGAAAAAATAAATTTCTATTGTTTCTTCACAGTTATCAATATCCAGTTTGTCCCAATTGATGAAAAAGATGCCACACTATCGTAAAGAGATTACTAGGGTAAGGGGTATTTCGTAAGTACAGCTCAGTGCTAAATAATTTATGTGCTGTAATTGTGTTGTTGAAGTTTAGATTTATTCACTTGTTATTGTGTATAACTTTTTTCCAATTTATGTTCAACTACTGTAAATTTTTGAGAAGAAAACTTGTTTCCACGTGTTTCATTTAAATACAGTTTACAGTTAAGCATTTTTATGTATGTACTTTAAGGACTGAAGATGTAAGAGTAATGTTCTAGAAAGTATTGGGGGGGGATCAATCTTCAAGTGAAGGGTAAACTATGGAAAATGCATGATGATTCTGAATATTGGTGAAAGACTGAGTTTTGTAACCAGTAAAAATGATTGCTCTGTTTAAAATAAAATAAAAAAAACAAGCTATGAAAACGGATTTTTGTTTTCTTCTAGCAAGTTGTCCACCTTAACTTAGCAGAAGATTGCATGAGCAAGTTCAAGCCTAATATAGAAAGGCTTTGTAAAACTGAACAGGTATGTTTAAAACAAACAAACAAAAAAAAAAAAAACAACCCCACAAAACTACTGCAAATGCAACTTTTTTGTGGGCAGGAATAGGTGCTTAGTTTTAACTGACAAACCTAGTATCTCCCTTGTGTTTTTTTTTTCTTTCTTTGCAGTCACTTTTTGAGGTAGTAGTATTTGAACTAAGGTGAGATATACAACTCTTACTCTGCCAATTAAAGAGTTGTTATTAGAGTTCTGTTTTTTCTTCGAATTTGGCTGATCTGTATAACGATGATCTTTGAATTTTCTTGATTCAAATATCCTATGAAGTTGCCTTACTATTTCTGCTGAAGGAAGCCCTTTTTAAATGTCTGGAAAAAGTACCTGCTTGAGTGAGACATTGCAGTTGTACTACTAATCTCAAGTTCAACATTCATATTATTATGAATTCTGGGGAGCTTCACAGGATATATAATACTTCTGAATTAATATTTTATAACAGTTTTGAGGTATAGAATATCTTTATTTTGGGCAGGGAGAGGGATACAACTGTTTTTATTGTAGCCTGGATTGAGGCTAGCAGTTTAAATTTGACAGAGCTCTTGTCCAAAATAACAATACAACAAAGACTGTAGCTGCTTGTATTTGAGCTGTTGGTTTATTCCTCTTATACAGATGTTTTTGATTGTCTTATGAGAATTTGAATCTGTTTGCGTAAAATGTATTCTTGCAGCATTCTCAAAGTCCATTGCAAACTGTATTCAAACAATATTAAATGTCTAAAAGCATTATATAGTATTACCACATCACTATTGAAATAGTTATGTCTAAAACTTTTCATACAGTTTAATTTTATGCAGCCTTTTTTTCTTGAAGCCTCTATTTTCATAAAAATATATTTCAGAACAAACAAAACCCATTTAAGAAAAAGTGTACTTGCTGAAATGATTTACTTTGTTTTTAATTTAGGACTTGGCTCTTGGAACTGATGCAGAAGGTCAAAAAGTGAAAGACTCAATGAGAGTCCTCCTGCCAGTTCTGCTCAACAAAAATCATGACAACTATGACAAAATTAGAGCTATTCTCCTGTATATCTTCAGCACAAATGGTATGTTAAGCTGCCCTGTTTTTTGTCTCAGTGCTATGAACTTCAACTCAAATTTTGTGAAAGAGTCCAGTATTTTAACTAACTCAAGCACATGTGTTAGTTGATGGTCAAACTTAAAAGAAACAGTCTATCCTCTGTAAATTCTCTTCCCTCAGATTGGTAGTGAAGATAGTATTGATAAAGAAACAAGAGGTTCAGTAGAAGTGCAGATCCATACCCTCTTTTAGCATCATTCCTGTGCTTGAATGTTTGTAAGAATTTTTCTCCTTTTCACACAATGTTGAAGTTGTTAAGGGAACCTGAAAATGAAGTCAATGGGAGAAAATCTGTACTAAAAAAAGGAGGAAACGATCAGAATGTGGGTCTAAGGAATCTGTAACAATATTGAGTTCTGTTCTCAAAAATGGATTTTTAATCCTATATTTTAGCATAAAAATTTGCTTATGTTAAACTTACGTTAAATACACAGTAGTGTATTGGCCAACCAAATGAAAAAAAAAAAAATCCTGGACTAAAGAATAACAGCCCAGAATGTGTGAGACAAAATTGGTCTCATTGCATTGACGAAGTCACGTGGTAACCAAGTCGTATGTTTTTCTTATATCAAAGGAACTACCCAGGAGAACTTGGACAAGCTGATCCAGAATGTACAAATAGAAAGTGATAGTGATATGATAAGAAACTGGAAATACCTTGATGTTCCTATTATCTCTTCAGTAAGATTTTTTTTTCTTAAATTTCCTACCATCCAAGCACTTGTCTACAGCTCTTTCAGCAACTCTTAGCAATATTGACCAGGTTCTGTTTTGGAAGCAGGCAATTACTAGGCATTCCTATTGTCATGACATGTCTAGGAGAAATCCTTTAAACAATTAACTTGGATACTTCTCAAAGAGATGTCTATAATGTTCCCTTGTAACATCATCAGATGGTGACTCTAGCTGGTTGGTTTTGGGAAGCACTAACTTACTCAGTTCCTTGCCTCTGAAAGGTGTTTTCTTAGTGTATCCTGAATTCTACAGGTAATCAGACCTGTGGAATGATTATCAATCATACTATGGTATCACCGTAATTGATAATAATTTCTTTAAAATTTCTTACTGATTTTTTTTCTCCCACCTGCTGTGAACTGGGAATAAGTTTTCAAAACAAAAGTACTGTATAATATATCTATGGTTTTGAAAATCTTTTCAGTCTGCTGTTCAGCAACAGAAACAAACAAGAAGGGACCGTTCTTTAGAAGAAACTTTTCAACTCTCTAGGTGGACGCCTGTTATCAAAGATGTTATGGAGGTAATTTCAAACAAGTAATTATTTCATGCAATGCAGGAATATATATCCAAGTGTGCAATTGTATTCCATCTAATGAAATTTTATAGTATTTTAACTTACTTCTATTAATACTTCTGCTGGTAAAGCAATCAATTCTAGTCTGTTTATAATATAGGCAATTAGAGTGCTGTTTATTGTTAATGCTACTTACTGGAGGTTGACTTAAGAGTAAAGCAAACCAAAGTGAACGTTTGTTTGTTTGTTTTGAGCTGCCTGCCCTGTCACTGGTAATATTTAGTGTAATCTAAAGATCTGGATATTACCTCCTTTGTCATTTTTGTTTTCTTCTAGTAGGTCTTCAAGCTGTAATGCAAATCTAAGTTGCAGATTGGTAGAAGCCAGAAAATTTTACTTGGCAGAAGTTGCTGCTCTATTCTTAAATCTCCTCCTAAGCATCAGTCTGTTGCTGATGTCAGACAATAGTGGGCTTACTGGGTCTTTGGTCTGACTCAGTGCACACATTTTCAGAGTTTTGCTAACCTTGTTAATTCATTAACTGGGTGTGCCTTCAGGAGACCATGACTTCTCTCATATAGTCCCCTAGAGAAATTAGTTAAGTTAGAGTAGTTGCAGATGAAAAACTGCTAGTGATATCTGAGCAGTTAAATCACTATCCTTTTGAGAAAGAAAGCATGTGTACTTCCATTCCTTATGATGTATGAAAGTCTTATAATTGCTTCTAGTATTACGTGGTCTAGCATTTTGGTATGCAAGAACACTGTTTTGGCGATGCTGGCTGCCATTGGTTGTTCTAAGAAATGATATGTGCTGTCATTAAATGTCAGGTAGACATCCTTACTGGAAGTTGAAGCTTGTTGGGCTTTGGTTCTCCATGGTTGTTTAAACTGGGTTTTTGTTTTGCCCTTCAGGATGCTATAGAAAACAAACTAGACTCAAAAGACTGGCCCTATTGTTCCCAGTGTCCACCTACCTGGAATGGTTCAGGAGCAGTAAGGTAAAGTGGTTAATATCTTGAGATGCGATGTTCCTGTTTCTCAGTACTTCTGTCACAGGTGTTGTTAAGCATTATACAAGTGCACTTTCTAAGTGGTGAAATGATTTATAAATGGTTATGTAATGTTGAGGTGTAAAACCATAATTTTTAACTCATCTAAAACACCCTGAACTGGATTGTTAGTTTAGTAACTCTTCCTAGTCCTGCGTGGCTGCTTGTGTAGAATATCTCCTTTTTGCTTCTAATTTAGAAATAGCATTTCCATATTCCTAGAATGAGAAGCTTAAACAACTGAGCTTTTTACTGTGAAGTAGTTTTAAGAATGTGTTATCAGTATGCTGGTAATTTGAATCTGCAATTAGTATATATGTTAGGAAAAGTATGTTTTATTTTTTATCTTTCCTAGCTATGTGAATCTTACTTGATAACAGCTAAATAAATCTATTTTTAGTTATATTCTATTTGTGTATGGACACTGAAGTACTTGAGATTTTAGCTTTTTCAAATGAACTCTTCTGAAAGCTTCTGCTGTAATTGGTAGCATGCAGAACAAAGCTTCCTGACAGAGAAGCTGTGTACAACAAGATTTTTGCTTTGTATTTATTTTCCCTTTGGATATCTGAGTAGTTTGTGTAATGTACTAACTTGTGTTCTTAGAAACTCTTTTAGTTACTGGATTTTTTTTGCTTTGTGAACTGCATGACAGAAACCATTACTGCTCATTAAGTGTGTCATTTTTACCAAAAATTAATCCGTAAAACTATATAAATGTCATCTTATGAAATGTTTTGCAGTGCTCGCCAGAAACCTAAAGCTAGTTATCAAGATGAGCGAAAGAGTAGTGCAAGACTGATTATATTTGTGATTGGAGGGATTACATATTCTGAGATGCGCAGTGCTTACGAAGTTTCTCAAGCCCACAAGTCATGTGAAGTTATCATTGGTAAGTCTGTCCTGGGACCAGGGTGATATGTAGAGATTTACTTTAAACAAGAGTATGTAGTCTAAAGATACATTTCTGTAAAAATGTAAGCATCTTTTTCAACGTTGGTTCAGTAAACTAATGCTACAGCCAATGTATCTTTTAAAACCAGACGTTTAAACTGAGAAGATCCTTTGGTAGTTTTCAACATAGAAGTAACATCATAAATTAAATCAGAGAAATGAGTTATTAAAGTAGTCTGACGTATAGCAAAAAATATTTAATAAATCTTTATTTCCTTGCATTAGACTGTCTCCTCACAAACTCATGCATCTGCCTGTGCTTTACCTACAATTATTGTACCTACAATTACCTGCAGCTACAATTATTATTCTGGTTAATTTTGTAAGTAGTAGGAAAGCTGGTAGAATACTGCAAAAGTAATCACTTCTTGTGGGAGGGAGGAGAAATAATTATTTCTTATTTTTTTTTAAAATTTTTTTCAAGTGTAGCTAAGTCTGTTTTACAACATCTTGCCGTTCTTGTCATGTTTTTGTTTTTCTTTCAGAAAAATTAAATAAAACACACCATGCTCAATAGCTTTTTCCGTGAAAATTAGTGATCTCCCTAATCTTTTTAGGATTCTGCGGTGTGTTTGTAAATGCATGAATCACTAGCAGGAGTAATAATCCCTCAGTTAATACCTAGAGGCAGCAAATGCTTTTTCTATCATCTGCTGTGTTCCAGATAATCATTTATTGCTATTTAAATTTAATTGCTAAAACACTTGGGTACGTGATATATCAAAACAAAAATCCCAGATTTAGAACCTTACCAGAGACCTGTATTGATGTGCAGTGGCAACTGCTGTTTGGGTGCGGAGTCATCTAAAGCATCCTAATTGCCTGAGATGCCTGTGTTTTGGCAACTAAACTTTAAATCCTTTTTGACACTCAGGAATAATCCTATCTACTGTCACTTAAATAAATAAGACTCTTCCCTAAAGCAGTAACAACTTGATTCTGAGAACTAGAATCTGCCATTAGTACTTTTTTTTCTTTTGGTTGCTGGTCTTGTTAGTAGTGATTGAGGTAGGTTTAACACCAGTGTTGAGTTGCAATTGGAAGACAAGGACAAGAGGAATGTAGTTTGACAAGGCTGTTTCTTCATCTAAGACTTGTTTACAAAATTGCATCTAGCATAAGTCACTTCCATTGTAATTTCTGGCACTAAGTTCAGCATCATCTTCCTTTTTTTTATTTGGAAGTGATTCTTGTAGCTTTGCATGTAATCCTGCTTTCTGAGGGAAGGTGATAACATTTCCATGCAAGATGAAAACATTACTCAATTTTGAATTGAGAATTCAAGGAATACTAGCCTGTACAGATTGACACTGCTAAAACTCAAGGTTTGAGACTGCCCTAATCTTAAATGGTTAAGATTTTCCTTTATAACTGCAGGGTGACCCTTCAAGGCAGTTATATCATGCTCCATGAGAATCAGAGAAGTAATAGTAGTGTGCTCTTGAGGAATAGCATGGATTTTCTTGGCCGCTCCAAATTTGGAATTTGTTGTGAATTTTTTTAGGAAATGTTGACTGGTAAAAGAAAATTTTCTCTAACCATTATTTGTATGGAGAACTGTTTGTGGTAATCCTTAATGCAGATGACTTCCTGATTTTTAGGATAAAGCCTGTTATTAACTCACCCTTCCACAGAATGGGCAGATTTATTGCAGCTTGGGACAATTATGGAGTGAAAGGTTCAAGGCTGTGTTTCAAACCAGACGGAGCAGGGACTTGAAACTGGTGTCCAAAGTAAGAGTACTAGGGATGTGGTCTTTGCCCTCCCATCTTTGCTTCTCCACTCTCTCCTGGTCCCCAAATCCTTGTAGCCTTTGTTTAACTGGGGCAAGGGGCAGAGCAAGAAAGACAACCGTTTTTTTTTTCTGGTTGTCCACTGTGTGTGGAAGGAGGACACCTCCCTCGTAGGCCTTCCTAATCGTGACAGTTGGGCTTTATGTAACACACAACTTTACGTAACACACGAAAACATTTTGAACTGTTTTTTTGTGTGTGTGTGTGTGTATATATACTTCTAATGACTGCAAAGCGTAACAATTAACTTAATCAGTCTAAAAATTTGTTTGCTTTGTCAGGTTCTACACATATTTTGACACCTAGAAGACTACTGGATGAAGTAAAGAGCCTCAGTAAACCCAAGGATACGGTCTGCATTAAGGATGAATAGAAAGGGTGATGCGTTAGGAAAAGACAAATAGTATGTACACGTTCTCATGCAACTGACTTTTGCAAATACTGTACTGGGATACTACAGGGACTAATGGAATGTCATTTAAAATCTGAAGTTGCTGCTTTTTGGGGGGAGTAGAAGGCAGAGAAAGGGGAAAAAGAATAACATGTTTCTTAGGTTGTATTTAGTATAGGCGGTGGTACACTGTAAGTGCCTTTTCAAAAGGGCATGTTCTTCCCTAACAAGTTATGATAAAACTTATCATGATTATATATATATATGTATGTATACTCCAATTGTTTTTGAAAACTGTGAAACCTTTCTATAATAGTTTATTTCTAAAAATCACTGAATTAAAGACTAGGGTCTGAGGGAGAGGCTTCAAAAGAAAGCTGTAAATACTAGTTTGTTAAAAAAAAAAAAAAGTGTATATTTCACAAAAGTGCAATGTCTCTAACTTCTCTGTAAAATAATTTTAAATACATGTCATTATGAATTTTTTTTTTTTCTGGGTGGTTGTGGGTAAGGTAGAAATCCAGTCATAGACATATTGAGCACTTAATTTCAATAAATAACATTAAAGAAATGCTGTCAATTGTGGACTGAAGTACACTGTAAACATATACTTATCTCTAAAAATTTCCAAAAATAGTTTTTTTTACAGACTTGCTTGTGATTGTCTGTGTAGTGCGCCTGTTTTATAAATGGAATTGCCTATAATAGTGTTCTGCTAGCTCCCATGTAATTTTCAAAATTGTAAGCTTCAATTTTTTTTTTTTTTTTTTTTTTTGAAGGGGGGAGGAAGATGAGAGAGAAAAAGAGGGGAAGCAGCCAAATCTTTGGCAGGGCTTGGTAATAAAAAGAAAAAAGCAAACCAAACAACAAAACCCGATGCATTCAAGGAGAATTTCTTTTTTTTTTTCTTACTTATTAAGAAAGAAATACATTAGTTTGTGATTAAGTGGATCAAATAAATTATATTAGTTCTGTAATACTGCTAATAATTAGATTTGTCTTAGTTATTTAAGTGTAAACTTTTATTAACCCTTTAAAGGGATAATATTGTGTTGATGTGCATTGATATGCTAGTTTATTATATGTGAGAGAAATCTGAGAGAAATGTCATAAAACACGATTACTCAAGTTGTTTATTTACCATTTCTACAAACTGTAAGGGTATTCATCTTCTGTTTTGCAGAAATGTGTTTTCTTTTCCTTCTTTTTGCCCTCAGGTTAACTAGTAGGTTAAGAAAACATCTTTGATAGGTAAGTTTGGTCGAAGTGAATTAGAAGGTGGCAAAAGGTCAGGTTTTTTTTTCCTTCCTTCAAAGCAGTTTATAAATTATAAAACTAAATGATTTAAAAGCAGTAAGTGCAGAATGTAATAACTGATATCAGTGTCATATTTAAGGACTAAAATAATTGAGAAGTCAAATGAAACTCGCTGTATTGATACTTATGTATTGTATATGGTTGGAGAAATATCAACTTGAAGTGTTGGACTATTTTCCCACAGTCGGCATTTAAACTTTCTTCAAGTGTTTGTTTTTTTGTGTTGAAATGCTATCAATAGCTCAACGCTTCATAGCTGATAAATATGAGACTAAAAATTTGTGGCTTTGGAATCCATCACGCTCTTCTTCCAGAAGAAAAAGAATAGATCAATTTTCTTGATTGACTGTATTTCTACATAACTTTTAAAATCCTGCAGCCTACATCATCAGCTGAAATCTCAACAACAGATATATTGGACAAGGTAAGGCCATCACAGTGAGAGAACCGTTTAATTGTTACGGATACACAAGACAACCAATGGTATTACTCGGTTATTGAGACATGAGAAGTATCTTAAAATTAAAGCACTCTCAATGTGACACACTCTAAAACCCAAATAATTACATATGTTAACAGCGATTTGGTATGCTAGTATGATGCTTACAGATGCAGAGGCTGTTTGCATTTGCTCACATGCTTAAGCAGCTGCTATAAAGTCTGAAGAGAAAATATATGTAATGAATGAGATATTTATTCTGCTGTTTGGGGTAGAAGGAAAACAGAAGCCAAAAAGCTAACCTTGCTTGTTTAAATCAATTTTTGTAATGCTCCCTTAAGTGAATTCTAAGAGAAGGCAGCTGTAAGCAAGAATAGGTATTAGCAAATGTACCAAAGACTTCTATTAAAATTAGTGGTTTGTTTTCTAGTTCAGACACTGAGTGTAAAGATGCAGAGTACCAGTATGCTCTCATTTAGTTCAGTATTGATGGTCATAGAACTGAAGCGAGCTGACTATCCAGTCATTGTATTTATTATTTTATATTTGCAGACACACTGATATTTCAGTATTAACCAGCAAAACACAGCATTTGAAACTGGATAATTAAAGCTGATTTCTTGCAACTTTAGCTAGATCTTCTGAAATTGCTTGTACCATTCGTTCTGTAGCTTTCTTCAAACTGTTTGCTGTCTGTATGGCATGATCCAGGGTAGAATTTAAAATCTGTTAGGGATAATAAAATAAAGCCATCTTGAGTACGATTGTTTCCATAGGTATGAAATAGGAAGTGATGTCCAGTTAAGGCTCTGTGTAGCATTTTCCACAGGTGTACTCTAAAAATATGTTGACAAGTTTAAAACAAAAAATGTGGTAGACTACTCCAAGATTTGAGTGTAATAAATCATAATTTTAACTTAGTATGGAAAGTTTCAGCTACGGAACAGGTTTTTTAAACTCTCTCCTGTTCCATTATTATCCTCAAATGGATTAGACAAGCTTAAATGGTAATAACTGGTGTGCTGAGAAAGGGTATTGTTAAACAGTTCCATGATGGTGTGGACATACGTTTTTTTTTTAAGATAATGATATGGCTTTTAATTTTTACTCTCAAGTCTTACATTTGCGTTGAAATCATTGGTATTTCTGTTTCTGATGTTGATTGCAGGTTTGTTTCGGGCAGACTTCTTGACATTGACATTCCTAAATATTGATGTGAAAGGACAGCTTTATCATATATATTTGAAAAGGAGGATTCATCAACCTAAAAAATCTGTCTAGATATAAAGTATATAATAAAACATGCAAAATTATTTTAAACTGTGAATTAGATAAATACACCTTGATAACACACTTGCAAGTTAACTTTACAGTGAATAGAATCTTTCATTTACCTGTAAAAATACAACCAGTCATAATTTGCAGCTGTACTGCAGTAAGACAGAAAACATTCCCCAATGAAGAGTTAGAAAATCTCTCTAGCATCATTGTCTCAGTGCTGTAACCTTCTTGAGTAGGCTGCCACTGATACTCAAGCGCAGCTACCGTACTTCCAGGCAATTACTGCTACTCAGTAATGCTGTCAAACACTGGTTGCAAAACTTGCCTCAGGTTACCTCATCTGTGTTACCTATAGTTAAGAATCCATTTGATTCCTCAGACTCTGAGTGTAATTTAATGTTAACAAATTCTTAGAAAAAAAAAAACCACACACAACGTACTTTATTAAGAGTATGTTTCCATTCACAGATCCCTAAAACAAGTCTGTAATACTTAATATGCAATTACTTTTGCTACAAGAGTCCTAATTCTGTCTTGTTTTTCGGAATAAATATGTCAGCTACAGAGGTCAGATGTTGATTTGTTAAACTAGAAACATTGAAGAACTACTCCAAGAGTTACTTACATTTGTGCTTATGGTAAATATATTAAAATTTTACTCACTAATTAAATTAAAAGATAGTGTGCTCTGAAAAAGACAAAGCACTGCCCCTGCTTATGATAGTGCTGAATATTTTTCATGCTGGACCTTTATTAATGGTATTTTCTGTTGTGCCACACACTTATTACTACAGCTTACCTTTCAGAAAGTCTGTTTACAAGTTCACGGGGCTGTTTATTTGTTTGAGTCTTCTGAGTGGAGATTCTCTTCTGTGCATAAGCTTCAGATATTGAGGCTGTGTTTAAAACTGATAAATGTATTTTCTATATATTTAACACCTTTCTCCATTTAGCTAAATTCAACTCAATGTCACTGCTGAATTAAAATTTGAATACGTTATGATTTTTTTGTAAATGAGGCTAAATTTTTCCTTTTGGGTTCCCTGTTGAATTTAGTTCTTCAACAAACGATCTATAGATTTGTATTTGATTTCATACAGTGAAAGACTGCACGGGGAAAGTGGTGAATCATCAGACTATCATAATCCTAATAATTATATAAATACCACTTTGATTTTATTTTACAGTCTTAATACAAAGAAGTAGCTAACTTATTAATTAATACTTTAATTTTTCTGGCTGCAATTTCTTTCTACAGTACAGAGAGTAGAGTCCAAGATAATTGATTTAAAAGCTCGATGTTCAATGTTTTTTTAAAAAAACAGGAATTCCCTAACTCTGCTGTTTGACACACAATTTCAGTGTAGAACTGGCATTTCCTTTCAATACTTGCTTATGCTACATTCAGTAACAGCTAGTACTGAAAAGGTTGGCATGGTAATGCCCAATGGTAGTGTTCTTCCATGCAGCACTGGAGATGCTCCTGGCTGAAGTGAAATACAGGATTCTTCGAAACTGGAGAAGGCGAAAGCTGTTGTGAGTAAGGATTAAACTCAGGCAGGTGTGTAAAGGTTGGATTTGCTAATTTCACTTTGCAGGGTCTATACCCATTTACTGGTTAGCCATAGTGCTGTTTCTTATGCTAAGCTAAATTTTTCTTGGTACGTGAGCAACATGACTTTTTGCTCTTTAAGATCTAGCCCACGATTTAAAATATTTCTGTAACAAACCATACTTACAGGTTGAACCAGAATTTTTATTCCTACACAGGGCACAAGACTGAACAGACTGTTTGTAACTCCTGTGTTTGAGTTGATAACTGCTTTCTCTAGGGCATCTGAATTCAAATCCTGAAAACAAAGACATGTTTAAAAAGTAGAATACTATAAACAAGAATATTTTGTGTAGATTTTGGTATTTTTTGCAATTGTTTTACCTTTTTTCTCTTGATGTAATCTTGTATTGAGTGTTCTGTAACTTTCAGTCTCATGTTCCATAAATTCCTCGCTTTGTGAACTGTAAGAGTCACAGGCTGAGATGTCTTCTGAATCACTGCCTAAAATCCCCAAAACAGATATTAAAGATCTGAAATACTGAAAGTTTTGGCCTGTGTACCTAAGCAATTACTGGGCTTTCAGCACTGTAATTTCTGAGCCCTTCACAGCCACTAGCAATACTGCAGTTAGAATAAGTTATTTTTCCTCCATTTTACAGGTGGGGATTGAGCTGTAAAGACTGGCTTTCAGCTTTAACTCTAAGCCTCAAATGCAGATGTTATTTCCAGTCCCAGAAGTGTTTTTATAAAACTAAACACACCCTCTAACTGTCCTTAGTTTTTTGTTCTGGAGGTCAAAATCACTGAAAACAAGCATTGTGAAAGCAATGCAGCCCAAGAGGAACATAACAATGAAGTTGGGAGGATATAGTATGGCACTGCTTTAGGTATTGCACAAATCAGCATTAAGAATAATGGCCCCAGTGTATTCTATTAAAGTGAAAGGACATCACGGAGAAGTCAAAGAAAAAAGGTAGGCCCAAAGCATGAATAGCCCACGTGCTGAGATTTCAAGCTGAATCTACTACAGCTCATGCTGCTCTTTTAGTTTGTCAGACAGCCTCAGAGTATTCTACATTAGGAAGATAAATTTAAGATGCCCTAAGAGAAAGAAATGCTTACAGATTCCTAGTGAACCTCTAAGAACTGGAGTCGTAGAGGACAGCTGATTTAATTAGTTCATTCACAGTAGCTTGTGTAGGCTCTGGTTTGCATTTGGTGAAACTATTAGGAGCTGGACAGAGGAAGCAGAACACTTCCAGTCTGTCTCTATCCTGAATGGAAGAAAGATTTAAGAAACCGTTCTTGATTTTCATGCAGAATAAGGAAGTTGAATTCCAAAAATGAAAGTGGAAATCTTAATGTGCAATGTTTTAATTACCAAATTTGTTTCAATGTTTGGTTGTACCCAGACTTGTCTGTTGTCTCTTGGTCTGTCACCGACCAAGAGTGGATTTGATGTGGTCTCCCCAAAAGTCAACTTTGTGTTCTTATTGCCTTGTGCTGTGCTAAGCAGTACCATCTGTTGAAACTCCAAAACAATTTTCATGCTGCTTAGATGTGACAGGAATGCATTTCTAAGCGAGATTGAATAGGAGGTATAAGCACAGGGTTCTGACCTTTGTATCGCATCGCTACTTACTCAGATTTGTGTCTGATAAATCAGTTGGTTTTCTCTGAGTGAAGATTGAACGTACTCCAGTTTTCCTTTCCTGGATGTTTTTATTTCTTTGAGCATGGAAACAGAATGATATCTTAATTTTAGCTTAATACCTGTATGAGTCTTATGGACATAAAATAACGTCTAACCAGATCTTAACTAAGAAGATAGCAGATTTACTTTCACTGTTCTGAAAAAGTGGGAAGTAGAAGCTTAAATGAAAAATTAACCAACCACAAAATAATGGCTTCTTGTCCAAGAATATAGTCTGTCAGAAAGACCTTGCCTTATCAGAGCAGTTAAACATGCCTAAAAGTGAAGTAACAGCTCTAGCTTTGAATAGCAATGTAGCATACAACAGTATACATTTACATATAAGTGTTTAAACACGCTATAACAACATTATGAATGGTAAAGATTATATAGTTTTTTTTAGTAACTTTGAGCCAAGTTAAGGTTTTAATTTTTACAGCCTTTACAGAATTAGAGGAATATTTGGGATGTACGTTCTGACAGAACAAGATCAAAGATCCTTGTTTGCCATGTTTGATGTATGTATTCTCAACAGGGCATGAAGTATCCTCAAATTTATTTGGAAGTGTTTCCAGCCACTCAGGAAAACAAGGATCAGAAGATTGAGTTATTTTTTCTTAAGTGACAGAGAGGGGAAAAAATGAAGTTAGGTGAGTTTTACTAGATAAGTATTATCTATTCAGTAAAATAGTCTGAGAGCATTTTTCTCTTATGCTTGCATTCTTCTCCCAGCAAACTTAGAGAATTGTTGTATTCTACACTGCATGTTATCATAAGATGTGACTTTGGATAGAGATTTAATTTGCCAAAACTTCAATCTCCCAATTAAGGCATGTAGAAGTATTTTATCACATGGAGATTTCTGTAAACGAAACTCTACAGATTGGCCTTTACACCTTACACCTGAACTATATGCAGAATTATCGATATGCTCCAGGCCTACCAGATTTGTTTTATGACAATGATAATTTCCAATATTTGTAGTTGCTGAATAGTTCGTAGTTACTTATTCAGAGTTCTGTCATTTATTACTGAAGGGGTGGGGGGCTTGACACAAAGCCTCTTCTTTTCATGCACTATTAAAATTTGTTTGTGGTATTTAAGTACCACAGGCCTTGCAGTGGTCCAGTGAGATGGGCTTTTTAAATATGAAATCATTCCAATCTTTAATGAAATTGATGGGAGTTTTGCCCTTTCTCCAGTGGTCTGCTGTATCACGTTCCTTATGTGATTAACCAGGAATACTCCTGAAAACAGGTCATCCTTGTATTTTATACATACTGAACGTGCAGTGTTCTGGGCAGAATCCAGTGTAGAGACAAGACTGGTGCACATGCGTGTGTCAGTTCATTTAGCTGTAGAAAACAGTGTCTATGACTAGCCGAAACACACAATACACTTACCCTTTCATATTTTCTTCATCAGCATTACACTTTTGACTTAACGTACCCTGAGTATGGAATCTAAGACCTTTTTCTTCTGGTGAAAGGAATCTCTGTAGCACCCAGAAAGCAAAACAAACTGCTAGTATTGTTCATATTACTGTGTACTCATCAAACAGGATAAGTGTGAACAGTAGCATTGGGTGTACATTATTTTTGTATTGCTTTAGTTGCCGTCAGCTCTACAACTTCATCTATTACAATTGTAACTGTAAAGCAGGCTGGACACTATAAGAACACTTCTTAATCTATGAAGTTGGGAGTATGCGAAGTCCTATGTAGCTTTGAGAAGGATTAGTCTATATTCACTCACATCTCTCATTGCCTCAAAATTACAGTAAATGTTGTAAGCAAGGAATTGCCTGTAGATTTTTGCCTTCTGAACAAATAACCAAGGCAGGCCAGTAAACACAGCTAAATCTTTCTTAAGAGAAATGAACTTGATCACAAATTTCACAAGTTTGGAAACCAATTCAGCAGTGTTATGATAAACTAGTATCTCAAAAGCTGAGCCATCATGCAAAAAGGGGAAAAATATTCCATAAATAATTTTAAAGCTGAATATGGTTATCTAAGTTCAAATGAATATGCAAACAGATCTCCTACCATTACACTGGAAGAATGCTTGCTTGCTAGCAGATAACCTTTTCCCAGAGGCTCCATTTCTCTTCTGGAAGTTGATTCAGCTCTCTTTTGTAACCTGAATTGGTTAAGCAAAAAACATGTTTTTACTTTCCTAATCTCATTGAAATGATTAACACCTATGAAATACTCCCTGAAAGGGTGGAGAGATGGCCTCTAGAATTGTTTCACAAAGTTTTAATGGTTAATTACATGAATATATCTGCATCCCTCATTTTTTTAATTAAAAATTTAATGCAAATTCTTCTGTAGCAGTATTGCATTTTGACTAGTGTTTCACATCCTGAATTAGTGTGGCTGCAATAAATTTTATGCAGAGATAAGATAACTTCTAGTGAAACTACTGGTAGTGGTTTGGCTTCAGGAAAGGCCTCAAAGTAGAAATGCCAGGCTGGAAGGAATTCTTGGGTGTTCAGAATTCTCTTAAGTGTCATTTGAGAATATTCTACCTACTTGCAGATATTGTAGCCATCTCGACTTTCTGTACTCAGCAAATAGTTATAGAAAAAGCTTTAATAACTTCAGTAGCTGTCTGCTTTACACTTACATGTGAGGACAAAGATTGCACTTTGCAGCTTCGAAAGAAAACAGATGATTTGTTTGTGGGATTACATCACTTGTCTGACTTGTATTTTCTCCCTTGTTCTTGTGAAGAAATGTGGCTTCTTCTGGAGGATCAGTAATGCTTGGAACTACTGAGCTCTGTACAAAGTAACCATAGGATGGTAGTATATGGTCAGTGTATCACAAGGACATGACTTCCACCAGCCAGCATTTCCTGAATGTCTCTAGCTTGGGATTCAGAGAAGACTGGTCTCTAAAATAGTGCCTATGAAAGCTCTCTTAATTTTCTGTTAGAATTAACAAAATTAATGGAGCTGATATTTAATGGGGAACAAAATTTCTTTGAAGTGACATGCTATCCAAAACTGTCATGCTTTACAAATATTAGAGGAAAACATACAACTACACCGTTTGGAGATTTTCTTTAGTAAAACTGAATAATATAGTTTTTAAATGATAAATCTCAGAATTACCTCCCAAAGACGATTTGATGAATGGGCAGATTCATCAGAAATAAGCGAAGGAGCCAAGCTGTATTTGCAGTCATCAGTCTGCTCTTGGATGTCTTCAAGCAGTGTGCCAAGTCTAAATATTTCCCCTTCCACCTTTCTAAAACCAATCACAATACACAGCTAGTGAAACTTACTTCTTACCATTTCTTATCTTATAATAACCATATTTGGCATTGCATTCAATATTCGGGGGGGGGGGGGATTAATGGAGTTCACTGAGTCTCTTTTAAGTACTCGAATTAATCCATTAGCCTAATTATAACAGCAATACGTAAAGCCTGACATGAATTTTGGCCAAATCACTTCTAGCTTACTCCATGTAATGTTAAGGTGATGTTTGCACCTCTGGAGAATGTTAATGGATAAACGAAGTAATAGTTCGAAGACAGTCAAAATATGGAAAATATATGGATGCAATACTCAGCACTTATATTCTAACCTTTCAGGATCAAACTCTCCAACGTGGATAGACTTGTCCTTGTAGTTCTGCAGCTGTAAAACACGGTGCTCCTCTCTAGCAGTTAAGTAACTCCTTTCCAAGGCATCCAGGTATTTTCTCAATTGATTTAATGCCTTAACCAGTGAGAAATAATTCAGTAGTAAATTCCATTTTCATTAGTAAGTCATGGTAACCATAGTTACGCTATGTAAGCCAGATGCTGTTTGCGGTGATGTTGGTAAGAATTGGGCTACTGCTCTGAATTAGAACAGGGCTGCATCTCATATGCCCACCCAGGACACTGTGCTGTTCAATTATGTGCAAGTAAAATATTGAACTGACTTCAGAACTGATACTCTTCATGTCAAAATTCATAGCTTCTATGGCAATTTAACGCTTTTAACTGATAGGTTTGAATCGTAAATCCTTAAATCTAATAATCTAATTCAGCCATGTAATGAACAATTTCATTTTTTGCTTCTGAAACTCAATTTAAATCTGAGATTGATTTAAAAAAAAAAAAAAAAGATTTTTAAATGTGTATTTGAGGAAAATATTGAATATCTTGCCAGAAAATTTTAAGTCTATAGACAATTCAAGAACATTTCTGATTACTGAAAATATATTAATTTACCAGGTAATTGTCTTGTGGAACGAATGTCTCATGGGTCATATGTTTAGTGAAATCTTCCACCTTCAAGAGAAAATACTTTAATTTGGATTTTAAAACTGAGCATTCAGAAAGGGTATACAATCTGAACATCAATGCAAAATAGATATGGAAACAGAGCTCTTTATTACTTTAATTTTCAGTTGATCTGTCTGTTCTTTTAGTATCTGAGACATCTTTTCTCCTTGTGTTAGTTCTGGCAGTAAATTAGAAGGACTCAGACAGTGTACTTGTACTGCACCAGCTGCTGGAAATGCTGATACCATTGTCCCATGCGGTAATCCTATATAACACAAGAGAAGATAAGTTAGAATTTCTGCCAAAAACTTTGCCTGAAAGTACTATCAAATTGCATTAAATGAGTCATTTGCATAGTTACTGCCATTTCATTTACTTGGATCAGGCAAGTGCTGTGTAGTGTTAGGAGCAGGTGCTGTAAAGACTTGAGAAGATGTCCCAGCGCCTCCCGAGTAAACAACAAAGCTTGGAGGTGCAAAATCCGGCTGAGGCAGTATCTGTTAAAATGGGAACTTCTGTTAGAGAAACAGGGTCCAGAACACTTGCAAATATTTAACTAAAAAACTTAGAAATACATAGGACAAGTTGTTAATGAGATGCGTATTATAACTGCACCACATCATTTGCTGTGTTCTCAGTACAGATAATATCTCACTGTGTAAATGCTGGAATATTTTAACTCGATGTCAGGGAAATCTGTGTTCAGAGAACTTGTGTAAATGGGTAGCACAATATAAAGGTGACAACAGCTGGGAGAATATTCATATTCTTAGAGGTAAGAGAACGAATTAATAATTTCCTAAAGATAGGACGACTTGCAATCACAAATAATACTTCAGTGCATCATTAACTGGGCGTTTAAGCTCTGTAGAAATTCAGTCCCACAACACTACATGAAAGCGACTATTGACAGAAGGGAGACACTTGCTGATAGCTGCAGAATGCTTTTGTGAATTAGTCATGTTACATTTTACTTGACACAGAATATCTTTTTTTATGGTAAACATCGCTCTTGAGAAGTATTAACAATCTTCTAAAGCATCTTAATTACCTTGAGCTGTTGCAACAGTTCTGGAATTCTCATTTCTTGATTTTCTACTTCAACGGAACGGGAACAGTTCCTTTCTAGAATGTTGTCCATAGTTTCTGATTGACTGAGCAAAATAGGGAAGGATTTTGTTGGTTCAGTTGTAGGAACTGATTTAATATTTTCATTTATTTTTGGCACTTTTAGTTCTGAAGTAATTTCAGAGAAGTCAGGAAGGCACTGGTGGACGTCACCATGTATGAGCCTGGGAGATGAAGCGGTTTTCTTAAACACTTCTCTCTGTTCCTTCGTGTTGTGAGAGCGGTGTGTGTCTTCGTATCCGCTCCTCAACTGTGAACTGTTGTGTCTGCACCCACAGCTACCAGCAGACGAAACAGATCGCTTTGAAACAAATTTTTCATTTAGCACACTTGGATTTTTCCCAGCGGTGCATCCATCCTCCTGCTTTTCTCGATGATACTCTTCCCCTGTCGTTGCCCACTGTTCAGGTGTTGAAGAGCCTTGGCTGTGTTCGTGAGTCTCAGGTTTGGTTGTTGTTTCACCAATGCTTTCAGTGTAGGACGTCTCCGGTATGGTCTCACACTCGATTAGCTGCCATGTGTTCAGTAACTCTCCTTCAGGAAAATGACGCCAGAGGCCGTTGGACATCTTTGCGTTGGGCAGCTGTTCCTTGCAGGCTGCTTCATCTTCAGAGCAGGATACACTTAGCATGTGAGGCATGTTCCCTGGGCAGTCCCGCAGCCCCTCCGCATTGCTGCTGTACTTAGAGCTCAGCCCCTCGTCTCCATCGTAGGGCAGCTCCTCCTGCTCCCCGGCATTGCAGTCAGTAAGGGCGCTGGGTTCGGTGCCGAGTGCGCTGTGTGCCGGCGGCCCCAGCTGCTCGCTGCCGGGCTCCATCTCCCCGCTGTGTCCCCCCTCTCCGCTGTGCTCCGCCCTGCAGCGCCCCCCGGCCCTTCCCGCGCCCGCGCCTCATGGCCCCGCCCCTTACCCCAGGAGGGGGGCGTGGCTCCCCATAAGCCCCGCCCCCTTCGCAGGGCGCTGCCTCCCGCCGGCCGTTGGGGCCGCGGCCGCGCGCCCATTGGCGGGTTCGAAGCGCGGCTGCGCGGGGGCGGCCGCACGCGCGCGCTCCCCTCAGCCGCCGCCGTCGCTGTGGAAACGGGCGGGGGCGCGCGGGGGGGGCCGCGGCCTGCGGCGGCGCCCGGCTGAGGTGAGGCGGGGGGCGGGCAGGGAAGGGCCGGGCCGGGCCGGGCCGGGCCCCTCGCGTTGGTGGCGGGGCTGCGGGCTGGGGAACGCGGCCCTTGGGGTGCGGGGCGGCCGCCTGAGGCACCGGGGGCAGCCGGCCTGCGCCTCCGGCACCGCGCCGCGCTGTGGGGCGGGCAGCGAGCGGCCCCTCGGCACCGCGACGGCCCCCGCGGCCCTCCCGGCTCGGCCAGGCCTCGTCCCAGCGCCGCTGGTCGCCGGGAGCGGCGTTCACAAGAAATCAGTAATAATCAGTAATTCCAAAGGCAAACGCTGCCTGCCCGCGGTCCTGACTATTGAGCGTGGGATGGGTTTTTTCGCTCTGGCACAATCTTTTCGTGATCCCTTTGGTTTTGCTTACAACAGGATCGTTTTTAGCTTCTGCTTTTCGGCTTCTTTAATTTAACAACAAAGGTGTTGGTGTGTTTTTCTTGCTCTCATTCATAGTTCTTGTAGCTGTCGTGCGGTCAGCTTCACCTTCCACATCCATGCCTGGATCTGGTAACAATGGTTTTGGTTTTAGTTGTCTCTAGCATTAACATCTTAATGAAGTTGTGTGTGTTCAAGGAGTGGGCGCTGATCTTAGGGCCTTCAGAAAGATTAACCTGCTCTGGCTGTTACTGGTTAACCTTGGCGAAGACTGGTTAACCAGGCGAAGGAAGAAGCCTGTAACTTCCATTTAGGCATTCAAGAGTGAGTCAGCTAGGCAAATGATTGCATCAAAAAAGTAAGCAAATAGTGGAAAATACAGGAAAAAAAGTGGAAAAGCTGGTAAGACGTGGTCTGAGACATATATAGTATCAAACAGATGATTAACGTCAAGTTGCCTCCTAGGACTTGAATCGGATTGTTTGAAAAGTAGGGATCCTGTTCAGATCATAAAACTTCTTTGTAATTTGAACCTTTTCCTGATAAGAAGGAGAAACGTTCACACAGCAGAGTTATGGGGAAGAAAATTATGGGGAAGAAAATCGTACATGACCTACCTAAGCCTCTCTAAATCTTCTTTTATTTCTTTGCACCACATTTTTTTCCTACCATTGTCTTGCTGTTCAGGATACTGTTCCAGGCAAGAAACACTTTGGAGGCTGTATCTTACCTGGCAATCGTTGGCTGCTACTGGACAGCATACAGTGTCGTGACCAAGAGTATCTGTGTGACAATGTGGAAATATAGTTACATAAATCTGTGGGCAACTGAGGCAAAATAGAGGCCAGTTCAACATCTGTCACACAGACAGAAAAAATGGATTTGAACAGCTCCTAAAAATACCTGCACCTGCATCCCAAATGTCGGGATAAATATGCAAAGCAATTTGCAACTTGGCACCTCAACAAATATTTTTTTCCTTAAATCTGCATAAGCGTTGTGCCATAAATAAACAGTACCTGTATCTATAAAAAGCAAACAGTAGGAAAAACAGCATGTGCTCTTCTTTCTGTGCTGCGTGTTCATCCGCACCTAGGCTGTAGCTGCACGTTGTTCAGCTGTAGGCTCAGAGGTGAGAGGAATGTTACCACTTGCTGTTGGTACTTGCGAACTGGGGGACACAGGTGATGCACCAAGCGATTCTGATGGCAGTAAGCTAGCAGGGATCATTTCAGTTGTGTAACAGCTGCTGTAAGAGCTACACCTTCTCCTTGCAGGATAACTCTTGCTGGGGTGGCAATTAGTTCTTTATGCTGAACGCTTGCTTAATCTCTGAATGAGCATGAAATAGGAAATTTGATACATCACTTTTATTCCTTCACCTGTACGTGCTAGTGTGTTTTATTGCCTGTGATTCTATAGAAAGACTTTTTTTTTTGATTTATCAGATCTTAAGATTGATTTTCTTCTCTCTTTGCAAGGTGCTTGTGCAGTCTCAGTCTGGCTTCTTTCTTTACTTCCCAGGATCTCTTATTAACAGATGTTACAGGCCAAGAAGGAGCTGAGCTAAGTGGAACACTTTGTTGGAAAGATTTGTGATAAACATGCTCCATCAGCTTAAGCACAATATTTACAACATTTTGCATTCAACTTTTCCCATCTGGTGTTCTAGTGCATCTTATAACGTGCTCCATTTACCAAACTGAAGGTATTTGGATGGCTGAGAAAGAGAAACCCCATTATTTGCATGATGAGCTTGTCCCTAACAAGCAGAAGGAGTGAGATTCAAATTTAAGATCAGGTCGTGGTTACACAACTCGTACCGATTTTGTGGTAATGTGACTTATGTGAGAAGAAGAAAAAGATCACAAGATACTGTTTTCTTGTGAATCGTCACTGAAGGCTGGTGTGGCATTTAAGTGCTTGAAAACTGTGAATCTCATCTCCTGTTGTGGGATGCTTGGAAAGAAGGTTGCTGGCAGCACAATATTTTTCAATCTGGGAATGACAATGTGTAAAAACTTAGAACTCATTATTCCAATCAAAAATAAAAATAAAGGAATCCTAATAACTTGATGTATCAAATACGTAACAACAAAAAAAAAGCTATTTAGATTTTGCTATTTTGCTCTTTTTAATGCACAGAGGATGTTACTCTAGCATCTTCCATCTGAAATCTTAATCTTATTGCATTTAGAATGAGCTCCCAGTTGCCTGATTAGATTTATTATAGGGATGTAGGGATATTAGTTACGTTGTGCTGCAGGCGCTTTGTGCGCTCTTCCTTTCGTATTTTGTCTTGGTGCAGGATTGCCTTACTTCAGAGTTTAAATGGATGGCTTACGTAAACTATTTGCAGAACTGTCCGTATAATAAAAATGCTTGTGGTTACGTGCGTTAGCTACACCCGGTTCTTTAGCTTGCACACTAGGCAGCAATTACAGACATTAAGTAGCACGCTGATTTTCAGCTAAATATTCATTATTTTCCATTCTGAGAGCTGCTCTGGGAGAGAGGCGCTGAGAAGTCTGCCTTTGCATCCCTGCACTTGGATATTTCATGTACTTGGGTATCAGTCTGGTATCACGTGCATTTGCTGCTGCTTTGTGTTACTCCACGTAGTGGAAATCTGTGTGCTAGTTTTGGTTGTTTTTGTCACCAGTACATGCTTAGCCTGTAAGTCAGGATAGGGCCTGCATCGCTGCCAGGTGCCTGAAGTATTTCTCTTCACAAACCTGTAGGACCGAGTGCTGCCTGGCAGGGCACCTCCTCGTGCTGCAGCTAATGGAGCTGCCCTGCAACTGTGACAGTGCTCTGCTGAGCGTGCTAGCAATGAGGATATGTGGGGCTTTGCCACTTATGTATTGCATCACTCTCCTAAGTTTCTGGCATTTCTTTCTGTGCTTAATTAATGATTCCATTATAGGGAATGTATTTACACTTCTGATTGCTGGGTGCAAACAGGGCATTTAGGGTTGAGCAGAGCTCCCAGATTCTTGCCAGATATTTGCAAGTTCCTTAATTGATTTTTTTTTTTTCCCTCCTTGGGTTTGATGTATAATGTACTTTTCTCTTGTTGCAAAGCATATATATATGCAGTTTTTATTTATGGCTTGGGTGTTTTGTGTGGAAGGAAAAGAAAATAACCCTTAAGAATGCGGGTGAGTTTCCTTCTGACTCACAGTGGGAAGATGCTTCTGGAATCAGTTATCGTGGTTGTTGGGAATAGTTTTTTTATGATCTGGCAGAAATAACGTGTGTCATTAAGACTCTGCTTGCCTTTTAGGCTGATAATTGTGAGTAATGTTGCAAGTAATGCTAGGCAATGCCAACTTGTTAAGGGAGACGCTTGCACAACCCTGTAACGGCAGAGAGAAAAAACGAACAAAACGCATGCGTAGAGTTTAAAAAGCTTGCCATATTGAAGCCCTTTAGCATTAATGCACCAAACTCTGCTCAACAAGGTACTCCGCAAACATGGAAGAAAAAAATCTTACTGCCGATCTGCAGAATAAGTGGAAAATATATACAGGTAACAGTAGAGGGCATGCAGAAATGCTCAGACATGTCTGTTTGCCTTTACCATGATACTGTATAAGGCAGGCTGGCTGGAGTGGTAGGCCAAAAAGAGCTGTGAGGGGAGGGAGACTGAGGAGGACTGAGTGCACATGAAAGGGCACTGAAGCAACGAGCTTTCGCTAACCTTGTATACAACCCGCCATGCAGCAAGGCCAATTGGGCTTAGGTAACCAGAGAACATAAAAATTAGATCAAGCCTTTTTAGAAACAGGGAGATAAAGTAATTCTCTCCGCTGTTACCATGCTTGCCACAATGCAGCACTGTGTTAGCGGTTCGGGAGCAGGTGTTGGTGCTGGAGCTGCGCTCTCAAGCAGTGAATTCAAGTCCGTGCTGTTGTTTTCAGCTGTGGAGGCAGCGAAATCCTCACTGCTCTGTAAGCAAGACTGGTCTCCAATATACTCACCACCTATTAGGTTTCTTTTGGTTGGTTTGTTTGTGTATTTTTTTAGCATTTTAAGACTTGAAAGGGATCTTACTGCCAGGATTGTTTTAGGATTGTCTGCAGTATTCAGTACTGTGACTTGGTTTCATAGGGCCCAATATTTATAAGTCAGCAAGTATAATTGGGGCGGAGGAGGAAGCATCTGAATGAGGCACGCTGTATACTGGTATTAATTTATTTACAGCTTGCCTGGTGTGCCTGATAGCATAGGATGTGCTAGGCTGGGTCTTGCCCGTGCTCCGCAGGAATTACAAGCTCTGCAGAATGCCCTTTGTCGGACTAGCACCTAGGTGGGGTGGTTGTTGACGAACCTCCGCTTTCCTGTGTGGTCCTTCAGGTGCAGCCCGCTTGTGTCAGACTGGAGCGCTGCTCATCTCGCGTGCTTCGAAGCCAGTCCTTTCACAGAAGCCCCGTGGTTTATTCTGGGGGTATCTGCTCCATGTGGAAATCCAGCTGGAGAAAGAATCCGGTATTTCAGAGCAGGGATTGCTGCACGGCATAGCTCACCCTGAATAAAACCTCAAATTCACTTCACCAGTGAGGGTGGTTTCTGTTTGCTGTTAGCTTATCAGCTGTTGAGCTTGTGTCAAAAGTGGTGCAGAGAGGAGTATAAAATTCAACTTCCAAGAGTCACCACGCTGGTCATCTGCTTACAGCGTTCCTCGTATCTGCCTGGCCCACTCGCACCACTTGTATCTGCTGTGCTCAAGGTTTGCAAAACCTAGCCCGTGTCCCAACATGTCGCACGGTTATTTTAAGGTTTGTTCAGAGGGGAATGTTTGTCACTGCACAAACGCTGTGGACCGTGCTGTTTTCTGTGCAAATACAATATTAAACTTGATATATTTTTTTTTGGCTTATTTGTGTTAGCTCAGGTGATTTTTAAAAATATCCTTGGGCATCACTGAAGACTGAAATTTTGGTTTGTCTGGTTCTGGTTGTGGTTTTGGTGTTCCTGGTCTTACTATTTATGTTTATATGCTGCTTTATAATTTCAACGTCTGGAGTCAAGCTGCTCTCTGTATTTCGGTAACACAGCTGTCACTACATTTTTTTTGTTGCTTAGTCTCTTTTTCTCCATAAGGGCTGCAAAACTCTTCTTTATTTTCAAGTAATCCATTGCAAGCTTTTTTTTTTTTTTTTCTTTCCCACCCATGCCTGTCTCTGAAAGGAAATTCAAACTTAGTTCAACCTTGGAAAATTTGCCTTAATCTCGAAACAGCAAACCTCTGTAGCTAGTTTATGTACAGAAATAGAATTTGTGTGATTGGACTGCCTCAATCTGTACTTTCCTTTCCCCTGGTAACTTATATCTCTCAGGCAGTGATGACTTCATTTGGCAGATGCTCCTTCCCTATAGCTTTGTGAAAATAGCAGATGGATGGGGAAGGCAGGACTCGGTTGCTTCCTTTAGGGAAAGGCAGGCAGAAGCGAACTGTGAAATTCTCCTAGCCAGCCGCCGGGTGCCCAGCCAGCAGCAGTAGGTGAGCAGGGAAATGTCCTCGCATCGTCTGACAGCTCCGCAGGGGAAGGTTCGGGCTCAGGGAGACCATGGGGTGAGGGAAGGAGCCAGTGAAGCTGCAGGCATTTACTGAGGTAGGGAAATGCAGGGGAAAAAAACATCTCCCTCTGCATCTGCCTTGTGATTACCAGCTGATGCTGAGAGAGCTTTTTACTGATGGTTTGATTTAGAGATCCTTTACCTGTTTGTTGACGGGATGGATAAGCCTCTGTGGCTCACCGTTTTCTTCTTTATTAGAAGAAGGAGTTTATTAGAGTGCGCATTTTGTCAGTTGGGGGTATAAACTCTGCCACTTTGCCTACTATCTGCCTTGCTGTATTTCATTTTTGTTTGTTTGTTCGGTGTTTTGCTGTTGTGTAACTGTGAACACTAGTTTAGTTAATTTTCCACTTCTCAAGGAAGCCCGCTCTTTTCTTTGTGCTTTTCTCACCCATTTTAAAATGGCAAAAGGGGCTAGGACTTCTTGCATTTGTTAGCTGGAGTAGTAAAATTGGGCATTTTCCAGTTGTACGTGCAACTACAATATGGCAGTCATGCCTGTGTGAAAGGCAGCTCTTTTAGGTGTATAGGAATTTTTCATTGCTTCAAGTTGTGGAGAGAATACATTTTAAAGCTTTTGCTTCACACTAATACAGAGGTTTCCTAGTAATCACAAGTGCTTTTCTCATGCTGTATGAAGCTTTAATTAAACACAAGTTTAGGAGAAACTCTCACTGTGAGAGACGCAGATATGGTAGAACTTTTCCCAGCTTCCCTGAACTCCTGAGGCTGTGCTGCTGCAGTACGGTGCCCTCGGAGGTGCTGATCTCCAGCTCTGGAGGGCTGGATTACAGAGGTGATCTGTGAAGTCACCGTGCTTCAACTGAAAGAGCCTTCAGTTTGCTGAAGCGTGATCCTCCAAGGCCAGCTTACACCTGAGATCGTGTCTGCAAAAGGCTTCATTGATACCTGCCTCCTTAATTTTTAATCCCTCACTCTAAATAATGTGCTTTAGGTTTGTTTCTGATTGCCTGTTGGCGTGGTTGATACAAATTAGTAATTACCATTACAGAGCAAATGGACAAACAACTTGCCACAGCCATTATTTCCTGAGCCCCGCCAGTCGCCCAAGCACACCCTTGTTGTTCTGTGGCACGCAGTAGGGCACGTGAGGGTGGCCATCTGCCCATCTGCCGAACAAACTTGCAATTCCCTGCTATTGCTGAGCACCAAGACTGCTCATGGGTGACTTAGAGCTGGCTCCTGGTGTGAGTGCTCTGGACAGGCTTCCAGAGGGTGAGCAGCAGTAATGCAGTCTTCCCAGGACGTGGGCTGTAATGGTATTAAAATGTATGTGTCACACTTGGTAATTGCAAAAACAGGCCCACACCCACGTGTGGATGGCAAATAACTCTGCTGCGGAGCATGGAAGGGCAGAGTTGTTTGACGGGAGGAAAGTGGATGGGCGGTCTGAAGGATGCTCTTGAGGAGGAGGAGGATGGGAAGCACAAATCTTCATTCCTGGCACTTGATAAAGCTCCTGAGAGGAAAAGCACTGCCTGCACTGACAGTTAAAGACGGATGCATTTTCTTCTGGTGACAGCTTTAAATCTGAGCTCTGCTCTTACTTTGTGACATCTCCGCCATCTCTTGATGAAATATGCATTTGTGAGTTACACAACTCTGCAAAGGAAGGTAACGTTAGTGCTGAGCAATAAATATGTCAACTCTTTTACTAAAAATATACTTTAAAGTGGGTAAACTTTTTGAATAGAGGTGTTTTTTTTTTTTTGTAAATTATTTTCCCTGCCAGCCTAAACGTGTCTGACTTCTGAGTACTGGCTGCTGCGATCCCTTTGAAGCTGAGTTTGGAGCTCATATGACAATGTTGCGGCATTCTGGAATGTGAAGCCAATGGAAAAAAAAAAAAAAAAAGCAAAACAAAAATATCCCTTTTGAGGAAGGAGGGGAAGGGGAATAGGGCTTAAACATCTGCTGGCTTCTGTGCTCCTCATATTCAAGGCGGGATGAGGTCCAGAACAGCTCATCTCTAGGTGGGATTGTGTCAGCCTGTTCTGACTCCAGGGAAGCTGCGTGGTTTCAACAGGGCTGTTTGCATGTGAAGCAGTTTGTGATTTGCTTCCTATTATGCCTTTCACCCTGCAGCTTTCATCCTTTAAGCCTTTTACTTGGAATCGCAGGAGGCCAAGAAGTACTAACAAAGATAAATGACTCCAAGTTCCCAGCAGAAAAGAGAGCGTTGTTTTTCATTAAACCTTCCTGCTTTCTTGCTTGCCTACGAGAGTTGCCGTGTGTATGTAGCAGGTTTTGGCTCCGGGGCGAGCTTCAGGTTGTTGATTGACACTTCCTGCTTGGTGGGAGCAGCGCTCTGCTGCTGCATCAGCTGCGAGTGGTTATGAGTTATGAACTGACTGTCAGACTTCAAGCCACGCGTCTTGTGTTCCCTTTGCAGAAACGCAGCTGAATGGAACTGAAAGGGCCACAGATGCAAGAACTTGAGCACGTTTCTGAAAGCGTGAGATGTGTCTGGCAGTGACTTCCTTACCTTAGTAACAAAGAAGAATATTTCAACAGGAGCTTAGGATACCTGTGCTCCACCTTGTTAATGTACTGACTGGAATGGTGTTCTGGCAGCAGTTCTCCACAGCAGAGCACTTACCTGCTGCAGAACGGTCCCTGCTCTGCTGATAATGCAACTCGATGGAGGAAAGTAATGTGTTGATAAGCATGCGTGAAGATCGCTCCTTCCATGTGCGATACAGGTAAGGCAACTAAATCAGTGTGGGTGCTTTAGTACTGCTAGTGGTAGAGAAGTAAACAAGCAAATAGCTCGGTGTTTCTGTTACCAGTACTAATGAAACTGCAAGCTAAAACAACACCTTCTTTGCTTTTCTTGATTTTTGAGTTACAAAAATTCGCTGTTGTTGCACAGCAGATTATACTGGCACAGTTACAGGCTTGCCTAATGCTGGAGCTGTGTGCAGCTACAGAATAATGTGCGAGTGTTTGTACCTCCCTGTCTTTCTGCCTGGGCTTGTGACAGAATGATACGAGGTGTGATCCCTGCCTGGTAATACGTGCTCTCTCTTTTTAGCTTTTGGGCTGCCTGTGCAAGTTCTGCCTGCTGATGTCCTCTCTGCTTTTCCCCGTGTTGCTGCTATGAATGATGACTTTTTAGCTGCACTGTCACGTAGAGCACCGTTTTCCCTGCCTATAATAGTTATGCTTGATAGATAAAAACTGCTGTGAACTTGGGACTAGCACAGTGCTGTTATTGCAAGTCAAGAGGACGTGCCATTTCCCTCCCAGAGCTTTTATCATTTTTCTTCTGGAATCCCCTTTACAGACGTGGGATAGCGTGTTAGCGTTGCAGCCTCGCTCTAATGAGCCAGAACAAGAGAAACATTGTGTAGCACACCGTGTTTGGCTGGCTGGTGTTGGGCAGGGTAAATCTTGCCGCTCGTTCAGCAGGAAGGGGCGCGGGAACACTGCAGTGATTGTTCTGAACACAAATGGCAAGCGCGGCTCTTGTGGTTTCCCCAGCCTCGCCCCCAGGCAGCCGTGCTTGGGGGCTTTTTCCTGGCTAACTGACGGGAACAAACCACTACCCTTACTTGTACAACAGCACGTGCTGTGGCTTAAAATTAATGCTGGAAAACAGGGAGGTGCTTTGAGAACATTCTCATCCAGCTGTTGTGACCGCGTTGGATTGCTGATCGGTTGGCCTTCCTTCACAGAAGCACAGTGCTGGGTCTGCTCAGCAGCGCACTCAGCAGGAAGAGCTTTTTCATGCTCAATATGGAAAAAAATAGGCAAATGTAATTTACTTTCTGCTCTTTATTTTGCTAAAAACTTGATGTTGTGGCTGTGGCTTCGACTGCAGGAATCCCTGAGCGTCTGAGCATGACGTTTCTGCTGTGCTCAGTGTTTCTGGGGTGTAGCTAGCTGGTGCCCCTGCCCGTCCCCACGCAACCCCACAGAGCCCTGCTCTCCAGTTAAAGCAGGGGCTGCTCAGGTTACCCTTGTGGAAGTAAATGGACGAAGAAAGCGGCATGGCCAGCTGCCTGTTTCAAATTGACAAGCCAAAAATAACTTCTAAAAAATATGGCAAGCACAGCCAAGGCAAAGTGTCCTACAGCTTTATTCTGTATTTCAGTCCAGGCTTGAATGGTACTGATTAACAACAAAAATATCCGTGCCCTTATTAAACTGTGCTGTAAGAACTGTAATCTGATGAACATCTAAAAACCACCGAGGAGTAATCCTTTTAAATTTTTTCAAATATTAAACTTCCCTAAGAAGAAACTGCAAATTAATTCAGTATAGAAATCAGATTTTTATGATGCTTTAATACCTATAATTTCAAAAGATTTGATTTGCTTGTAGTTTAAAATTTAATCCAGGAAAAAACGTAATGGATTACTGGGTGAATGTTTATCAGGGGGTGTTTTATTATTATTATTATTTTTTTCATCCCATGTTCATTGGGTTCTCACACTGCTTTTTCTTTCCTACTGGTCTTGTAGTGGAACTGACTTTAAAAGAAACTGGTGGCCCACTCCTAAGGGAGGGTTTGCTCTGGGTCAGTTTCTTTCTGGGCGAGCTGTTTCTTTCCCCTCACTGCAGGTATTTGACCCACGTGAACTTAGAGCTGACTTCAGCAGCCATAAAAGTGACAGAAGGAAACTATTTGTTGTTCTGATGTGATTTATAACAATCACAGATTAATGACTGAAAATAAAATGCTGATGTTAATAAATTGGACTGATAAGTGATCTGTTGCGTAAATATTTGCAGAACTAATTTGTCTTAGCCTGCTGAGTCCATACACCACCAAAATTTAAAACTTTTTGAAGAGTTTGACTAATCACAGTGCTGCAGTGGACATGCAGCAGGTTGGTTGGAGTGGTCAGTGCGATACGCTTCTGCACGGGGCATAGAAACAGGGGCAGGAGTGGGGAATGGCGTGGGATCTTTGGCTAGGATTCACTGGCAGTAGCAGTTTTATGCCTCTGAATTAGAGAGGATTTTTTTTTGTTTCCGTGTCCATGTGTTTTGTGTATCCATGTGTGTCGCAGCATAGTCATGTGACAGCTCGCCCCAATAGCAAAAATGTTCAGAAATGCTCTTAGTTGGGACTGAATGGGGTAAAACTATGTTAGTAGTGTTTAGAGACTGTAATAATCAGTGTAATCTTCTTGCTGTTTTCTGTTGTCTTATTTCCTACCAGTTTTCTTTCTTTTTTGCTAAGATGAGAAACAAGACCAAAAAATAAAACCATACACACACAAAAAAAAAAAAAGCATAAGGGAGCCAGGCAAGATGAAGAGCTTAGAGGGAGAGATAAGGATGAGGTAGTTTTACAGATGAGAAATTATTCAGGAGATGCCAGCCTTTCAGAGAACAGGTCGAGGCAACTATAAGCAGAATAATAAAATGAAGCCCTGTAAGAGTATTTCCACAGTAATATCTGGAAGAACCTTATCCTGTTTAGCAGGAACAGAATTTCATTAGAAGTACCCAGATGAATGGGTTTTGTTCTCCTCTTGTCTCTATGGGCTCAATGTATCTTTTGTTTAGCCATTCGGTATTGAATAAATAAGTAATTCAATTCAGCTCTGGGAACAGAGAAAGTAATTTTATATTCTCCTTGTAACTATTTAATGACTTCCTAAAACATTGATAACCTGGCCCTGTTTAGTCTGCTGACATGCTATTCAGCCATTGGAAGTGATGGTTAAAGCAGCCTCTGAGAACAAGAGATGACAGGGTTTTGACTGTAGAATTATGTGCCTCTTTTTAAAATGTTGCATGATTTTCCTAACAGTCTTTCAAGGACTGAAACAAACAAACAAACACCACCTTTTCTGAGTCCATTTTTGTACTTTTTGAAGAAACCTTTGTGCTCTTCAGTGGTAAAAAAAAACAAACAAAAAAAATAAGTAATTCCAAAGCTTTTATGTAGTGTGAATAAAATATTTATACTGGGTGTAGGCCACTGTAATAAGATGAAAATAAATATTTCATTTTCTCTGTTCATCCCTTTTAGTAGCTTACTTAGACTTTGAAACTGTAGAAGGTCAGTGAGCACAGATCCAGGTGGCTGTGTAGCTTTAGTTTGTTGTGCAGGTTCTAGCTACCTGCCAATACAGCCTTTCTAGAGCTGTTCTCAATGGTAATATTACATTTGGAGTTCTTTTATACCCAAGCAATTGCTAATTCTTATTCTCATTTACTTCCTGTAATTCTGGTTGAGTTGACGCCCTGTAAGAACAGCTGATACTCATCAGCCTGGGTATAAGACTTGGCTTTGTAGCTATTTAGGTTCTGTATGAAACCACAACCAACCACATCTTTCCTTTCTCGAAGTTACATTAAGTCTGGGCTGCAGAGTCAGAAGATTGTTTCAAGTTCCGTGCCAAAACGGTAATGCTGCCTAATGCTGCCTTGGCGTTTGGCTGTCTTTGGAATAATGTGAAATTACTTGAGTGGAGAGGTACCTGAAAATCCTGCTTCGTAGCCTTCTCTGATATTGTCTTTGTACCGTTTTAGTCTGTGCCTTTTCTTAATTGATTTGATGACTGTTGCATCACAAATTGCAAATCATAACAATTCCCTTATGGAACTGGAGCCAGGTACAGCGTTGTGACTATGACGCCATATGCACATTTTCCTGGAAGCTCTAATGTAATCCCTTCAAGCTAAAAATCGCAGGAAATGAATGTGATTGTATAATGCTCTAAATCTTTGCAGTAAGGAGCGCCATATTTCCTAGCCATCACTTTAATTGGACGTGTCAGTTAACATGAGGTGCCCGGAGAGAACCTCTTTGGATAGGATTAAGATTACCCAATGAAGTGTTTTAAATCTTAAACCTTGAGTTGCTGATGGTGTAACATGCTGTACTTAATCATTTCTGCCTTTTTCTGTCTGACATTCAACAAATGCACAATGTAGTGAAAACCAGGTTGTTTGTTCTAGCAAACAGCAATGCTTTAACTGCTCTGAGAAGTTTCCAAACCTAGAAATACTGCATGTGGTATGGATATCCAACCTGAGAAGCTGGGCCTGGGAAGAACTTCATGCTTGAGTTCTTGTTTGCTGTCTGCATCTTTACCAGGTGCCACGCATAGAGTATTTGTAATTGCAAAAGTTAAACATGTCTGTCATCTCACTGTGCTTGAGTTGTGGAATGTCGAAGACCAGCAGGTACGGTACTCTTTTGTGCTAGTAGCTTGTTCTGCTTACGATCCAAATTCTTCTATTTCTCTTGGAAACTCAGGATTTTTCAAAAATACCTCCTCCTTACTCAGCTTTCAGTAGAATGTTGTGTAGCTTGTTTTTTTCTGATTTAGACAAACACAGAAATGCAAACATTGCGGGTCTGTCACATACTGCATTTCTGTATCTTGGCAAAACAGCTGTCTTCTGGTGTTGCTGTTAAAATAGCTGTTGGAGTACTGAGCGTTTGTGATTGCTGCTATTACTGATCTTGCATATGAAGGAAAACTGGTTTAGGGCTAGAATTACAGAAGATCTATTCTTAAAACTAGGTAAATATCAAATAATGATATAACAAAGATATATTAAATCATGCAAAATGTTCTGTTCTGGACTGCAAGCCAAAAAACCAAAACAGTCCATCTTGAAGAAAAATGCAAAACAAGATACAAATTTGCAAGGCTGATGTCCAACATTTTCTGGAAATATAAGTGCACGCTTGTATAACACTTAGAGGATGTCTCTTACTGATTTTCTTTTCAAAAAAAATCTTCTAGAAAGTAGAACGGTGGCATTTTTGTGAGCTTTTTCAAGTGCATACAGCCTTAAAAAGCTAGAGAACCGTATTGCTTCAAGACTAAGACCCTGAGGTTGTCGTCTTCATCTTCCTCCTCCCTACTTCCCTCACATCTTAGAACTGGGAAGTAGGAAGTGTTCATGTATATTCATTAACACTTAATAAAATTTTGCCTTTTTGCCTTTTGTACACCAAAATTCACAATAGCATAAATGTATATGGATGTGTTTTGGTAGCCACTGTTTTCTATAAGAGCTTCTTTATTCATTGTTCAACATGTAATTTGCAAATTAACTAGTACCTTCTTCTTGCAGCATTTTATACCTGTATGATCACACAGTTATTTGCTGATAATAATCAAAAATATTCCAATGGCTTCTGAAATTATTGCTGCTCAGTTAACTAACTGGAATTGATGTGCATTTTGTTAATTAAGTCTACTTTTTTCTTCACACTGTGAGAATTTTTCTAACAGTGACACTAGGAAATGAAGTGCCAAGTAGTGCTTAGCTACATAGGAAACAGCTTGAGGAAAAGTAGTCATCTTTGATACACAGGAATATTGAACTTGGAAGATTTTTGTTCTTTGTTTTTAAGACATTTTGCACGTAACTGTGTTATCTTCCTAAAAATCAATTCCACTTTTTTTGGGAAGGAAGAGGTGGAAAGCAGCAAGCAATTGCCTTTTGCTGTAAATACTGCCACATCCATTTGCACCTATGTTTTGCTGTTACAACGCTTATTTTGTTGATTGTTCTGCATCCATAAGCCTACTGATAAAAAGCTAATACTACACAACATTTGTCAAAATCAGTATTTGCCAGTAGTCGCAGCAGCCTGGGCGGTAAATACTCTGCATTTTAGAACCTACAGGTGCTGCTATGTATGGATGAAGCAGACTTTGGATTTTCCCCCCCAGACATAAAAAATTAAATATAAATATATAGTTGAAGCCACTTGTTCTACTGTTATGTAGAACAAATATTTGCTTATCACTACTGAAGTGCCAAGTTAGATTTCAGCCTTCGCTTCATAGCACCATTGATGTTAGAGTGTCAAGCTCATTGCTTGTACTGTGGTGCTGCCTTCCTGTCCTGAACAAATAGAGAGCCTTGGAGTAAAATACATCTCTTCAGAACATTATTGGACAGAGTAGTGCATGCAGAATAACAGTTTTCCCTTTTTACTTAAATTGTGCAGGATGGAGGCTTCCTGCCTAGAGCTGGCTTTGGAAGGTGAGCGCCTGTGTAAAGCAGGAGACTGCCGAGCTGGTGTGTCTTTCTTTGAAGCAGCTGTTCAAGTGGGAACTGAAGATTTAAAAACACTCAGTGCTATTTACAGCCAGCTGGGCAATGCCTATTTCTACTTGCATGAATATGCGAAGGCCTTGGAATACCATCACCATGATTTAACTCTTGCAAGGTAATCTTCTGGCTTTAACCATGTTCTCTGTTTGATCCTGTTCTTGTGGAGATGAGCAGTTGGCTGTTGCTTTGCCTACCAAAGCCTGCTGTTAACAGTAGATAATGAGCGAAGGAGGTGAGGGCAGAGGGCTGGGGAGTCAGGGAGGTAACTCGATTGCCCTTTAACCTGGGAGCACCGTAATCCTGGTACTAACTGAGGCCTCACCGGGTTGTGGGTAATTAAGTAGCTTCTTTAAATCCGCCCTTTCCTGTTTTTAAAATTCAGTCTTTCTGGCCGTCTTAATAGACAGAGCGCATTCATGGTTCTCTGTGTAAAACTCACAGTATAATCCTGTGAGGTCTAAACCTACTGTGCATTTCATACACTATTTATGCATCTGACTTTTAATTAGTATGGATCCAATAAAAGACACAATCACCTAATGTAGAATCTAACCACAGTTTAGGCAAAAATCTATTCTCCCCACCCCCTTTATCTGTTCAAATACTGTAAGCAGAGAGGTACCTAAACTCACTAAGCATCCTTGCGGGAACCCCTTTTTTTCTGTTGTGTTTTTCCCCAAGTATCCGAGACTCAGTGGCTCAAGTGCCCTTCTTCTGCCTTAAGCGTGTTTAGAAGCTAGAAATGTAATGTTTCCTCTGAGCTTTCTGGGAGACTGGCAGGTCTGATACATCATGTAAGAATGATAGTCAAGTTAAATGCAGAAACAGCTAAAACTATTTGTATAAATTTGTATTTGTATTTTTATAAAACTATTTGTAATCCTGGAACAGTCTTTCTGCATAATCATTAAGTATCCATGTTCTCTTCCTAGGAGAAGTGATGCCTTTTTTCTTTTTTGATTTACAGTAGGTAGATCAATACCGCACAAACAGCACCAACAAAACCAAATGTTTCTGTAACCACAGAGTGAGCTGTATTTATGTGAATGCATTTTAGATATAAAATGAACTGAATACACACACAATTTTAATTTCTTTCAGTAAATTCTTTGAATTGTCTGCCATGCATTGATCATGTCCTTGGTTTCAAATTGCACACTGTTAACTGGGTGCTTTTCTGCTGCAATTTTAGGACAATTGGAGACCTACTGGGAGAAGCTAAAGCTAGTGGGAATCTGGGCAATACCTTAAAGGTACTTGGGAATTTTGAAGAAGCTATTGTTTGTTGTCAAAGACATCTGGATATTTCCAGAGAACTTAATGATAAGGTAAGAATTGCTTAGGAATCTTTAAATGAACTCCGAACAAATAGTGGTGAACCTTGTTGTATTGGTAATGAGTGTGCCACCTTTCAGGGGGAATTAAATATTGCATATTCAAATATTCCTTCCTGACTATATGAATGTCAGGTGGCTGTTTGCACCTAGAAGTCTACAGTATCCAGATTCCCAAATATTTTTTAAGTTTAGTTTTTAATGATAATTGGCCTCAACAGTTATTATGTATCTTACACCTCAGAAGGGAATAATGCGCAAAACAATTTGATTGAGGAATGTGACCGGGTGGGAGTAATTTGGGCAATGAGAGCGTGTGTTGACAAGTAGCTACCAAACCTCTTCTCCCTTCTGTGGCTTGTTCTAATTGCTGTTGTGACACAAGTCTTTGAGGCGTCCTTTTAATACCTTGTTTTTGCTTTAGGTTGGAGAAGCTAGAGCACTGTATAATCTGGGGAATGTTTATCACTCTAAAGGGAAAAATGTAGCTTGTGCTGGGACTTACGATCCAGGGGAACTTCCAGATGATGTGAAAAATGCTTTACAAAAAGCTGCAGATTATTATGAGTAAGTAGCAGTTTTAAATGTTCGTGATTGAGAGGATATGATTGGTCATCTGGCTTGTTAAAATATTGAGGTTTGTGGTATCATGAACTAATGCACCTGTGATTTCCCCCCCCCCCCCCTTTAAACTGGAGAGTACGTTATTTTTTGTCAAGCTGCCATTTTCAGCACACCTCTTACTAGCTGGCACGTTCTTTCTCTGTTAGAATTCAGCGTAACTCTTAGAACCAGGCTGAGACGTGTTCTGCATCTCACATAGCTGCTTCATTAGAAATGAGTGTGCCAGCGTAAGAATGCAGTTAAGTTGGATATCTCAAATATTTCCTACTAAGTGGAAAACTTGTGTTGCATAAGGGCTATTAAAATAGGACAAGGTAGAATAATGTACTTTATTTAAATGGGAAAAAGATTTTTTTGTTTAAGTGATTATGAGAAGAACGTAACTTAAAAGTCACTAGTCTTGCTCTTGTCCTCCCTTCCCCCTTCCCCCAAAACAGAGAGAACCTGACGATAGTAACAGAGCTGGGTGATAGAGCAGCACAAGGACGTGCCTTTGGAAATCTGGGAAACACACACTACCTTCTGGGCAACTTCAGGAGTGCAGTTTTAGCTCATGAACAGGTACTGCAATGTGCTAGTAAACAATTTTGTTTGTTCTGTAAAATATCACCGGTTGCTACAGATTTTATGTACATGCAGGTTTTTGGATATTGTCACAAGCTTTTTAATGCAAGCTTTAGATCTTAAGGGCACAGCCTCAAGTCCAGGCTGTTCTTTTCAAGCATTGTTGGTCTGAAGAACAGATAGGGTGGGAAATCAATGAACACGTGTTTTTGTATGCAAATGTACACTATGAAGCACAAAATGGAGTAATTAATGCAATTCTTTCCCATTTTTAAGCGTCTCCTAATTGCAAAAGAATTTGGTGATAGATCAGCGGAAAGAAGAGCATACAGCAATCTTGGAAATGCCCATATATTCCTGGGAGAATTTGAAACTGCTTCTGAATACTACAAGTTAGTTGACTGCTTATAAATATAGTTTATACCTCTTCTTGTCCAGTTAATTTCTGTTGCGCCTAGTACTTCAGCTCACTGTAGAACAGCCATCTCTTCGAAATATACTTAGGAAAGAGCTGCATTTGTTTAAAAAAAAAAAAAAAAAAAAAAGGCAACAAAAACCTACTAACCAACCACCCAACATTTTTCCCTACTTAACTATTCAGGTTCTTTTAGGGGAGCTAATCTTTCGATGTTTTGTTACTTTAAATATATTCTTCTCAGCACTGTAGATATCTTTTTGTTGAGACACATTTATTCAGCTTTATTCTAGAAACAAGCATTCCTGTCTTAGCAAGTTCTGGAATGATCTGAGTAAGTGTAGTACACTGGAGATGGGTACCTGGCCTAGGTACGCTCATTAGCTGGGGTTGGTGGTGCGTATCAACATGGTTTTACACATTTAGTCCATGGTTGTAATCAAGATGGATTCTTCTTCTTAAGATTTTGCAAGATGGTAGTTTGTTAGCAGCTAATTTACAAGTTGTCCTAATTTGTTTAACTTGTGCAACTGATTTTTAGTTGTGCAAATACACTTTTCAAAACTTTAGTGATTTTTTTGAGGTAATTGACTTTTGTTTTTTTTTTCAGGAGGACATTACAGCTGGCTCGACAGCTTAAAGATAGAGCTGTGGAAGCACAGGCCTGCTACAGCCTTGGAAACACATACACTTTGCTTCAGGACTATGAAAAAGCAATTGATTATCACTTGAAACACCTTGTGATTGCTCAGGAATTAAATGATAAGTAAGTCCTAAGAGATTGTTTTATGTATATGACACTTAAACTGAATCCTGTTACCTCTAACTCCGCTGCCGTTGTTCTATAAATGACATCTGAATTAATGTGAATTCCCTACAACTTGTTTTCAAATGGAGAGAAAAACTGCTCGTGAAAGGATTGTGGCTAATGAATGTGAGATGAAAGGGAGATTCATGAATGGATGTCTCTGAACCTTCTTATGTTGGTATCATCTTTGTAAAGTTAGCATTTTTTCCCATGATTTGATCACAATAATTTTGCGTACCTTCATCAGAATACATCTTCTACTTTTCCACAAATGAAGAAAATAGTAAGGGGTGGGGAAGGGAGAATAATCCAGTAGTAAATAATGCTTATTTTAAAATAAGTACTATAATGACTTCTGTAGCTTTTTTGTAATATTGGGGACAGTGTACAGTTACTTTTTTTTTTTTTAAAAAACAACTCATAAATGTACTTTTTCTAGTTCAGGAAGCAAAATTTGTGAAAAACAATAAAGTATGCAATCTGAGGCAAAGTAAGGAGGTTATAAAATGTTCCATGCCTCTAAAACTGAAAATAGTGACTTAATTGTTTGCTGTAAATTTAAAAATTCAAATTTTGATGAGATTTGTTTGTATTTATGCTTATGCCAGATCAGTCCTTTAATTACAATACTTAGTGTGGTGGTGGTGGTGGAATGGTTTCTGAAGATAGTCTTAGTTGTTCCTGGCACAGTAATCTGGCAATATCACGCACACCCGACCCCTAGTGTTCAGCGAGTATTAGGAGACAGCCTTGAGCATGTTTCTCTTCTGCAGAATCGGTGAAGGAAGAGCGTGCTGGAGTTTAGGGAACGCGTACACGGCTCTGGGAAATCATGACCAGGCTATGCATTTTGCTGAGAGGCACCTGGAGATTTCACGAGAGGTATGATGCTCACGCTTACATACACTGCTTGCCTGGTTTTTGCTCTCACGTAACGCAGGGATGGTACAGAGGTTGTGTCTGTACATGTGATTGTGAGAATGGAAAGGATATTGGATAATTTCTGAGATAGTTTATTCAAAGTTATGTCAGCCGTACGTCACTGCAGTTGCATCCTTAGTTCTAGTGTCACCTCCAGTAACCAGCATGGGATCCAAGTTATTAGCCTAGCAGAGGTTATTTTAGGCTTTGGTTTGAACCTTTTAGTTTTTGTGTACTTCATGAAAAAGGTGGTCTAAGTTTTCAGTGAGGAAAACCTTTTACTCCCAGAAGTCTGGGAGGACAGTGTTTGTATTTACATGTGTATATATTTCTTTACAGTAACAACTGCTTATTTTATTTGGTTTGCAGGTGGGAGATAAAAGTGGAGAACTCACTGCTAGACTTAATCTCTCAGATCTTCAAATGGTTCTTGGATTAAGCTACAGCACAAACAACTCCATGATGTCAGAAAGCCACGTGGTAGATAACAATTTGCATGGTATGTGCTTTTTTCCGAATGCTTTCTAACAGTAAACTTCAACACGAATCTGTTATTTGCACTGTTTTCTGACTATAGGTGCTTTATATTTTTTTCCCCACCAGCAAAAAAAAAAAAAAAAACTAGTTGTTTTTGCAGTACCTCCTCACCTCCTGCTTTTTTGATGGGTTTATGTTGTGAATCACAGCTTGATGCCTCACCTTCAGTTTCTAATTGTTCCTGGGTTTTGTGTTTGGATTTTTTTTCCCTTTTTTTTTTTAACGTGGGAGATTTGTCTAATACCTGCAAAATTATGTCTTTTTTTCTTCCAATTCTTCAATTTCTTCTTTTTGGAACACGGGGTTAGAGTTAAAGCTGGTTCATTTGATGTTCCTGATTGAATCTAAGGTCCTTGGCTCTTCTCTGTGTCCCATGAAAGCAGCTTACATACCTGAGATTGGTGTGGTTTTAAAGGCTGCTTTTACTAGTGATTATTTATTCTGTGCTGAGTTCTGCAACTTGCTTTATCTTGGATATTTGATGAAAACTGCCACAGCTTTGAAGGTGACACAATAAGTCTTAATGATAACAAGATAAACTTCTTTTTTCTTTCTTGAAGGTACCAGACCCAGAGTAGGACGCCGTCACAGCATGGAGAACATGGAACTTATGAAATTAACACCAGAAAAGGTTGGCAATTTTATTCTTTTTGTTCTGCTGCTGAGACAGCGACAAAATCTATAGGCTTCTGTAAGGGTTTAATAATCAAAATTATCAATGTAGTGCGCATCAAAGGAATTCCTTTCATCTCCTTTTAAAAAGTGTTTTGAGGTTGGTGCAGAAAGTGACTCAGTGTAAAACGCCAAAGTTTTAGCTCAGCTGCTCTAAACAGTTTTCCTTTGGCTGCAATCAATTTACTTAACATACACATAGTGTGTTTCACTAATAAATACACTAAAATGCTTAATGTGGAGTCTTATTAGCAACTAGTAACACAGTATTGCAGCTTATTTCTTATAAAGGTTTTTTTTTCCTCAAGATCCTTATGCGGTAGGTTCCAAAAACTCTTTCCATAAATGCCTTTGATATATAGAACGTATGGCACTAGCACTATGGTTTGGCTGCACAAGGATACCAGCTGCTTGGAGGTGGAATGTGTGCTGATCTTTAATAAGCTTTAGAAGTCATTTCATCGGGGTAGGCAGTATTGCTGAAAGATTTGTGATTGTGTTCACACTTTCTGATCTAGGATCAAGATTAAAGGTTTTCTTTTTTTTGTGTAGATATTATAGAAGTTTGTTAATTCTGGATGAATTTATCATTTTATAGATAAAATATTTATTTTAAGAGAATTTAGGGGAATTCTCTTTTATGAAAACGCTTTCAGGTTGACAAAGCTATCCATTCTGCTACTCACTGAAATTAGATAGACAGCTATTCCTGTTTACTCTTGTGCTCGCATTTTTCTCTCTCTTCCTCTCCAATCTTCAGTGGGAGTTCTGTGCATATGAAGGACTATACAGAAAGCTGATTAAATATCTAGGTTTGTTTTGCACTTACGCTTTGTAAGAGTTATTATGATAAGAATGTCATGTTTTGAGTTGACATGAACTACAGCTCCTGCACTGCAGTCAGCAAGGAAAATTTCAGGAAGTTTGCTTAAAGGCACCACTTGACCATATTTCGGTCAGTAACAGTACTAACCTGCCTCAGGTAACGAGGTATCAATAATCACACGTCAAGTAAATAGAACTAAAAACTAACTTTTTACTTCCTAGTGGTTGGATAAAATAAATATTGTAAAACGTTTCATTTTGGGGAGGAAAAGAAGACCTGAGTAAGAGGTAACCGTACGTGATCAAAATTAGGTGGCTTAGTTTCATGAGTCTTCCTTTTTTTTAGGTTCAGAACTGGAACAGTGAGATTCTTGCTAAACAGAAACCACTCGTTGCCAAACCTTCAGCAAAACTGCATTTTGTAAATCGCCTAAAAGGCAAAAAGTACAAAACCAGCACCGCCTCCAAAGTTTTGCAGGATGCCAGTAATTCTATTGATCATCGTCTCCCCAACTCTCAGAGGGTAGGTTCGGAGAGCTGTGGAGATGACAGCCTTTACTTATCTCAGTTTGTCCAAAATTATGAAAAACACATTCCTGCAGATGTCCATTTCACTTTTACATGTTTAAACACTGATGGGAGAATCTGGCACTCTACGTTTGTCTCCTGGGTGGTGACAGCTTTAAGCTTTTTCTACTGTTGGAAGTTTTTTTCCTGGGGGATTTTCTCAAGTTACAGGTCAGCTTGCACATACGTTTTATGTCTAGAGTTTCTCCCAAACCCTGCTTTTCCTAACTTACAAAAAAAAGTAGCTTTTCTGATTCAAATAGAGGAAGATATTTGGTGTATTTTCTAGGTTATTGCACTCTTCACAAAAATCAGTTTAAGAAAAAAAAAGTCATTTGGTCTTGGTAAGAGAAGAGAGCTTTTGACCACAGACCTGAGGAGCAAATGGATATTGCTCATTGCTGTTTTTTGTCTTCTCTTTCATGGGCATTTATTTGGGTTGTTGGTTGATTAATGGCTGAAGAGGAATAACTCCATTTGTACTGATAACAGCACTATTTTGTAATGTTTTGGAGAACAAAATGTTTCTAATAGATTTACCTTCCAGAAGTGTTTGCCATATTATTAAAATTTCTTATTAGGCTAAATCTCTGTCTATAGAAATGGGTGACTAAAAAAAATTAGCTTACTGGATTTCAGTTATCAAACACATAACTGGAATGAAACTGCCACGCAGCTGTCCTGGGTTTAGGTACTTCTGAGTTCAAAGTACCTCTGTTTTTTCTCTCCTCTCCAGAGAAACAGTCGAGAGACGATGGCAGATGAAGGGTTCTTTGATCTGCTGAGTCGATTCCAGAGTAACAGGATGGATGATCAGAGATGCTACTTCCAGGAGAAGAACAGATTCTCAGCTGCTTCAGTAGCAACATCCTCTACTCCACCTAAAACAATGAGAAAATGTAAGTTTTAAAAACAAAACCTGTAGCTTTCAGTTCCTGTCGAATGACATCCTAAAACTGTATTTGAATGGAAGGGTGCTTGCTTCTGGGCTCATTTGGTTTTGTTCTTCCTCCCCCAGCCTTTTCTACTTCTGTAGTCTCACCCCACACGGATGAATTTCTGGACTTACTTGCCAGCTCCCAGAGCCGCCGCCTAGACGACCAGCGCGCTAGCTTCAGTAACCTGCCCGGCCTTCGTCTTAACCAGCACAACAGCCAGTCAGTCCTGGGGCACTTGATGGCAAGTAACAACAGAGAGCTGGATGATGACTTCTTTGATATATTGATAAAATGCCAGGTAAGAGTCTGAGTCTTTCGGGGTTTGATTGTGCATCCTAAATATTTAGTGTCGTCAATTAAGTCTCTGTGCTTCTCATGTGTTTTAAGATACAAATGGATTTGGTGGGTAAGAAAGTAAATACATGCACATATGTACATAAATATACACACATACATGTATTATTTTATATATATAAAATATATATTTATATAATCTGATGAAATACCTATTTTAGCAACTTGTCTATTTACTTTTTTTTTGAGTCAAGCAAAAAATCTAGAAATTAGTATGATAAATTTTGTCTCTTTTTTTTGTCTCTTTACATGCACTATATGTAGCAAATATGTAATATGCCTGGACTGTGCTCAGTCTGAAAAGAATAGAAAACTTCAGTCTTGTCATCCAGTACTGATGTTACTGCTTTATGCACAAAAGCACAAAAGAGTTGCTTATTTTAAGACTTTTATCTCAAAGTCAACTCTATTCAAGGACATGGTTGCAGTCCACAGCCGGAGCTTGTAAAATCTGACCAGGAGCTGGCAGCTGTGTGAAATGAACACAGAAACAAGCTCAGGCATTTCATGCAAACTGCTCTGTAACATCAATACAATTAAATCTCAGTCTGATGAGTCTGAAGGAAAACTCTATTATTGCTTATCCAAATCTTACTACAGTGTAGCTATTTTTATTCCCTGTATAGTGGAAGGAAGGAAGTCAGTTGTAAAATCCTTACTTTTGTAATAGAAGCGCTAAGGGTAGCAACCCTAGCCTAAAGAGCAATGCTGGTATGTCAGAAATAACCATGTTTTTGGTCATATGAGACTAGATCTAATAGAAATAACACTGAAATTCTTCCGGCAAAAGACAGTTGAACCATGTTCTGCAACAGGAACAAGAATTAAATTGGCGGTTTTATTTTCTGATACAGTTGGAGGCACCATTTTTCTACACTTGTAATTTTACATTAGTAACTTCATTTGAGAATGGTTAAGGCCTAGTTAGCTACTTGCACCAAAGCTTAACTAACTGTTAAATCCATGAATAGCTTTAACTCTGGGAAAACAGAAACTTACTTTTAATGATTTTTCACTCATATTGTTCACTTATCGATATATACGGGGGGGGGGGAGGGAGGGGAGGAAGAGAGACAGTGAGAGAGAGAGAGAGAGAGAGTATATGTGTATATATATTCCTGTAAATATGCAGCTTTATTGCCTGGTCTGTCTGCAGGGCTCCAGACTGGATGATCAAAGATGTGCTCCTCCATCATCTGCAAAAGGACCAACTGTACCAGATGAGGACTTTTTCAGCCTGATTCTGCGATCACAAGCTAAGAGAATGGATGAGCAAAGAGTCCACTTACCCTCTGCTATAAAAGGACCAAGTTCTAGCTGAGGAAATTAACAGGCTCGTACTGTACACTAGCATCTTAGGAATCAATTATATTTGTTGGAAAACATAAATGCCTTTTTACAAAAGACTTTAATTAGTAGTTTTGTCTCCTTTCTAATAATTTTTGTATAATAGCAGCATCATGCTTGTGACCAGTAGTTGGAGTTGCCACTGTTCCTTATATTGGCAGCTACTTTTAGCAGTGTCTGAGATACTGATTACTGTATCTCCCTCTTAACTGCTCTAGTTGATGAACATTAACATCATTTTTTTGCTGTCATCAAGGTATTCTCAGTGCTGATGTGTGGACTCTCCCACATCTAGTGTTAAGACCTAAGTGTATATGTTCTTTTTAAAGAAAACTTGATTTTTTTTTCTGATTTGTACCTCCCTGGAAAACTGTCCCATTTTCTTTTATAATTTTTTTAAAAAATAAAAGTAATTGTGAAATAGCTTGAGTACGTAGTCTGTCTTTTCTTCTTCCAAACTTTCTGCAGTCATGATTATTTAAAAAAGAAAAAAGTATTTCAAAACCTAGTTTTACTCCTCTTTGAAACAAAAACATTATTTTAAAAATATGCTGGGTTTATTTGGGCAGTATTTAGTTAACTTAAATATAAAACTACACTGTACAATGTGTACTACTACACTGTACTGCACTACTACAATGTAGGAAACAATCAGAAGACTATTTTAAAGATATATCTAAGTATATTTATATATTATTTAGTATATATTTATAATAGTACATTTATTTACCAGCTATCAATGCTGTTCTACAGATTGTGGTACATTTCCACCACCACTGGTGTTCTACAGGGATGGGAGGTATTTGGCAGGGGCTACCACAGACATCAGGTCATTCCTCCTCTAAATCAATTTTTAGCATTACAAACAACAAACGTACGTGTGCTGCTTATTACTTGACCTGAACTACTTCTCCTGAAAAGACCACGTGCTGTGCTGGGGCTTTCTTGAGAGAAGCTGGTCTAAGTGTTAGTGCTCACCCGTGCTGGACACCTGTGCTGCCCTGGAGTAGTACAGGGCTCTGGAGAACCCCGAGGTCTCTGTGCTGTCTTAAGTGCATGACTTCAGTTAAAAGTCATTGATTTAATGGCTAAGGTGGCAAAATGCTTATTTTGGTTATTTATGAATGAAGTGTTCTCCATTTTTAATTCAAGTATTATATCCATGGAGAAGAATTGACCGTTACTTTTAGCATCAGAATAAAATGGCATTTTAAGACTAATGGAAGTAGACTTAACTGTTGAAAGTTTTACAGACCTGCTCTCGTAGTTTTTTTAAGCCCTGAGAAATCGACCTCTACTGAAACAAAAACTTTTCTTTTCTTCTAAGGAGAAATGCCAGAACATTGCTCCACAATCAGGTGTACCATCATTTTAGTGAGCTCATCTTTGGTACATGTGCTTTAGTGCTTTATTCCTCGTTCAGCTTTGAACATCCCTAAAACAAACTGATACAACATCAGTTTCTCACACTTCTGCCCTTGATTTCAAGATGTCCCAGAACTGAGCTGATGAATAGCAATTCTATCTACTGAAAACTGGTTTTAAAGAATAAAAACGAGAGTGGGGTTTCCTGAGACTTCTATTTCAGCTGCAATTAGTCTTACATGAATTATGTGACTATCAGCAACTTCCTTCAGGCTGTTTTCCAGTTACCTGATTAGGGTTATGTTTGCTAATCACAGAGTATCGGTGATTTCCTACCACAGACTATCTACTTTTACTTGAAACTTGTGCCACAAACTTGATTTCAAACAATGCCAGCCACCTGCACAGAGCTGTTCTCTTGGCTACTTAATGTTGTATTATCCTTCTTAAAAGCAGATTGATTTCCAGTTGCAGTAGTACGTACACCATCACCACTTTTCACCCCTGCCTCACAGCTATGCTGACCACTGCTCTGACCAACACTGAGTTCTCATCAGCTTACTGAGCCCTCATCTAGAACTAAAACATTTCAGAGCTAGAGCAGAGCTACTTCAGTATGGGACAATTAAAGATTAGACAGAACTTACAGCAGATGTTGCGGGTTCCTCACTCTCCTCCTTCCTGTGAGTCGCACGTGCTGCTCTTTTTCTTCTCTTCAAGTGGCCCCCCTGTAGAACTTGTTTCTTCTAGGTTTTTATTGGGATCGCATTTTTCTCCAGTCTCTTGCTCTGCTTTGCCTGTCTGTTGTTTCTGCTGTTCCCGTGCATGTTCTTCGGTAACAGTTGTAGCTGGGGCAGTTTCTACTCTACAGACTTCAGACTCAGTGTGCAATCTCTTCTGTAAAAATTAATAATAAGCTATTAATCAACCAACCCAAACTGATGGTGGCCATTCCTTCAAGTGCCTCTCAGTTCAAGGGCAGAACTCCCCCAGATCTCCTAACTTTTAAGTACAATTGACTGGTGTCTTGGTATCTTTTTTTTTTTTTTTCCCCTTAGGGAAACAGCACATGGAAATAAGCACAATCTAGAGTACAAATCTGTTTAAAATTTCCTGTAATTCAAAGGAAAGTCCATTGGGCTGTTTTCCCCTTACACAAGTAATCTGTATTCCTGAGGCTGACATAAATACTGTCAAACAGTTATAAGTACACAAGATCTCTCAAAACAAGGGAAGTCTCTACTACCACATATTTTCATTCAGTGTGTTCCTGACAGAGTTAACCATCACACAGTATTTTTCCAGAGCAAAATATGCCCAAAACAACCTATACCACATGGTTCTATAGGGGAGCACAGGTACCTCTCCTCACAAGGCTTGGGTAAGCCTGTTGTTTAACCACGTTCTAGCACACGGCACAGAAATCTAGCAAACTGAATCCCAGCTCAGAGACTAACATACACCAGGGTCTGTTTTTTGAGACTCTTCTACTTGCGTGTCTGGCTCACTGCTCGCATGCAGCATGTCAGGGCTTCTGCTGCCATTTCCAGGTCTCAGCTGAGCATCTCCTCTGTCGTAAGGTCCTCTATAAACATACGCAATCTGTGAATAGCAGCCATCCGATGCACTCCTGTCATATCGCCCAAAGTCTATTTTCTCCTGTTGACTGTCAGGTGGAGGAAGTGTCTTCCTCTGAGAAGATGTGAAATATCTTATCACAGGCACGGATGAACCTGCACCATAGCAGAAAGCCTGCAGGTGGGAAAACAGAAACAGAACTGCAAACATTTGCAACCTACAGGTTCCATACAGAATTCAGAGTCACAAACCTGAAAAGCACAAAGAAAAGTGTGGATGACCAGAATGGCTGTGATAAAATTCAAGCTCTCTGCAGTCTGACCACACTGCAGCAGCTGCCAGGTTGTAACCTGTCCTTGGTGCTAGAAGGAAGGTGCTGAAGGCTCTACCTCAATGTGTTATGTACAAAATGCCAATTAGGTGCATCACTGTGATACTTAAGAAAAGGGAATATAATTTCAAATAAACTGTCAGAGTCTAGAATTGTAAGCAGTTTAATGCTATTTTATCCTACTTGTGTAATGGGAAAGTGATGCAATTTCAATACAAACTGAAGTTATTTTAATAGCTAAACCAGCTGTACTTATAAAGAGTACAGTCTAGAAAAAAATCCCTTGTAGAAATAATTTCATCTGTGCTAGGAAATCTGTTTATCAGTACAAATAAGCAATAATTAATAACATAATGATACTTAAGTATAAATAAGTTTAGTATATAAAAATAAATGTGAGCTTTGAAATATAAGAAAGGCATACAAACCAGGACACCCAGAGCCATTATAATTAGCACTGGGATCTGCAGGATCAGTGGTATCTCCTTCATAAGCGCCTTGATGAATTCTCCAATGCCTTGTCCCACGTGCTTCAAAGGCTCAGTTACAAAGTTGGTGAAAGTAATAGCCAATGCCTAGAGAAACACAACCCCAAAATGATGTTGTTGCTGCTGACAAACAAATATACGCAGTCTGTCTGGGTCTGGCACGTACCTTTGTTGGTGGAACCAGCAGAACAGGATTCACTAGTAGTGTTTCATAGTACTTCTGGCAGGGATCATCCTGAAACGTCCACTTACTTCTGAGCCATTCTGTAGTCAAAGCAGAGACACATTTTTACTACTTTTTAAAAAACGCATTTTATGACATCGTTATAATACAGAAAGCAGCATTTCAACTTCTAATGGAAATCTTCTAGATATGGTTCAAAGCCCAGATTTATTTTTTAACAATCTGAGATTAGCTTGGCCATGTAGCTTATCCAGTCACAGGGATGCAGAGAAGGAAGGAAAGAGAAGAAACAAAGTTTTTCCCATGTTTAGTCAAGAAAGTTCTCTTTACTGGAAGAATTTAGAGTCTAGAAGTCACAGAAGAAGGAGCAGCATGGCCTCTGGAAACACTTGTTATCTGGCACATTTTGTCCATAGGCACTGGAACAGAAGTAATGTTGCGTGTTTCCACTTACCTGCCAGGCTGCAAGTATGCAGAAGAATGTTTGTGCACCTGGTACATTTCAAGAGAGCATCTTAGATCTAACCCGAAAGTCTTACTCCTTAATTTATGACACCAGTGTTTGTTTCTGTAGTTTGAATTCAGTGTAGTCATACCAAAAACCATCGAAATTTGACATAAAGTAATCACAGCCACTACGTTCCAAGCAAAGACCACAAAAGACACTCATTAAGAGTTGCTATACTTAATCTACCTGCGACACCACTGAATAACAAAGAATGGCTATCAAAAAAATCAGCCATCTCTGTATAATAATGAAAGTAGAGTTGCAAGATTGAATTTCCAAACTCTGTTGTATTCACATGCCTGAAAGATGGGAAAAAAAATCTTTGATTCTGCCGTTCCATCTTTGATGACCTGCACTGAACGGCACAGGGGGTGGGGGAGCTGGTGAAACACTCATGGGCCAAGTTTTAAAGGAAAAGAAGTAACCCCAGGACAGGACCTAAGAACATTTTTGCCATTGGTTCTCCTTCAAAGGCCTAGCAAGGAAAGTCTTGTGAAATGGAAAAATGGTAAAACCACATAATCATGTATTGCTCAAGAACATTCAGTGTACTTACAATTTATGAAGAAATTAGAGTATTTGGGGCACAATTACTGAGTATTTTGTGATCTTAAAAACTATCACAAAACAATTAAACAAATATTTACCAATAAGGCTGTCCTTCCAGTTCAATTTCTCAGCACAGACGTTATCAAACTGCTCCATTTTGGCAATTTCTGCTTGGTGCTGCGCGAAGGCCAGCTGCAGGAGAATCAGAAATATTTGTAAAAAATAAAGAGAGAGATGCCATCATCTGTAAAAACTTTTAAGATTCATTGCACATCTGAAAAAGCAACGTTCCACAAGCCAAACCCCGTTTGAAGTTTCTTTGCAGGGACAAAACTAGTTTGAAAAGCACTGACTGCTCCCACCACAGATCTTCTTGCTGCCAGCAGCACAACCCTTGGGACAGTCCACAAGAGCTTTGCAGCCCCCGGGGCCGAGACCCATCCCCACAGCGTGCACAGGCCGGGTGCAGGGCACCCAGACCCCAAACCCCGCTCTGCAGCGGGCAGCACAGAGCCACCTGCGCAGAACAAAACACAGCCTTTCATCCCTTCTTTCATTTTGCAGTCAACTAAATAACCTTAACTCCCTCACAACTGTCAGGTTTTAAGCCTAAAAGCCATTTAGGTTTCAAAGCAACTTACTTTATATAAGTAAAACCAGTTCCATGCAAAACTGATGAGAAAACTTATTAATACAATACGTTTCAGCTGAACAAACAAATGAATACGTGTCCACAGCTCCGTAGCTATTAAAATCACAACGCAGACTAAGCACAAGAGCATCTGAAAGAGAAGATAGGAAAGAATTGTGATCCAAATTTTCCAAGCTTACAATCAGGACATCTGAAAAAACTGTCAGCTTTCATTTTTACCAGCATCATTTACACAGAAGCAGTTAGGAAACTTCTTGTTTTCATAGCACATCTGTTGCAGCACAAAGCAGAAAAGCATCATGGTATTACAAGCAGTCATTCCTATCACAGCCTTATGTTTCCATTGCTCTTTTTTTCCTTATATTTTGTTATTTCTTCCTTATGACATGTATCACATTACCTATCATAAGTTAAAATTACAAAATGGATACAATCCAACACAAGTGTTGAAGTGCATGCTATGAACCACAGAACCACTGCAGCCGACTGCCGCAGTTAAGAGGCCTGGTTATGGTTTAAGTACCAGCAGCAGGACTTCGGGGAAGCACTCTGCAGCCTTTTTCCATCTGAGGACTCCTGAGAGCAAAGTTACGATGTGGACCACTTGCTTTTTTATTTGTCTTCTATGAACTACCTAAAAACTAGACAAGCTTATTCTCAGTTCAACATTTTCTAATTCCATTTAGAGAATATGACGTTTTCACAGAGTCACAATCTCCTCTCCAACACTAGACAATTTTTTTCTACTCAATTCACAACTCTAACCTATAAAATCTAAGACATCAAATATATATTGTTTCAACAGAAAATTATTCCAGCTCCTGCAGGAGCCAACAGCTACAGCATCTATTTGAACAAGAGGCAAACCTGGAAAATGAGCAACTTGTGCATTCTAAATGTGATGAGAAACTAGTCTAAGGAATCACACAACACAGATATAAAAAGCAAGAAAAAAATGCATACCATAAAAAAAAAGCAATTCTAAAAAAAGAAAAGCAAACCATGAAGGAAAAAAAAAAAGTTTAGTTCTTACTTTAACTGACTATATCACCTCTACCTTCAGCAGCCAAGAAGCCAGAGTGACTCACTGTACATATGATGGAAGGAGCTGATTTTCACGTGGAGTGAAAATGACTGTATTATCATTGGCTAGACTTGCACAAAGGAACTGGAGAAAACAGTAATTAAAATATGTATATATATATATATCACCTTCCTTCTTCTCTTACCACAAACATATTATATAAATCAATTCCAAAAGTGTCTTCAAAGTTCCAATGCCAAGCTTTACTATCATGGTGCTTAAAATTGATCAGAATATCACTAAGGGCATCATCCACAGCCCCTGACTGCCACGTTTCCTCGTTGAGAAACTTGAGGATTTCCAAATGTGTCTGTTTTGTAAGGATGATCTCAGCATCATAATGCACACGGTCCATGTCTTCCTCAGGCTGAGTTAAAAGCAAAGCAAAATGATGGTCAGAAGTCGTCTATTGGGAAATACATGGATATATGAAAAACTGTATCACTATGCCAAATCCTGATTACAGACCCTCGTCCTATGCCAGCCCCTTTTTGTGGTAGTCTGCAGGATGAAGACATGGGGTAGGGAGCCCACTATAGCTCTACGATCCTTCTGTTCATTCACCTCACCCCTATAAATCATGAGCTCAACTGTTTTGTTCTCTTTCAATTCTACTGCAAAAAACTAAAAACAATGAAGCGTTATTAAAATTTTACCATTGCTTCTCATTAATAGCTATTAATGACTAATGCACTGTGTGTGCCACCGAACTCGATCATGCCTGAGTAATACAGATAGAAGCTATTAAGCATGGAAATAAGAAATTTTACATTGTTAAATAGAATGTTCTTTTTAAAAATATTAATTTTGCTAATTGCTAAAAATGTATCCTTCTACCTCTGAACAGAAAAGAAAGTATTTCCAAAGACAATGTAATGAATAAAGTAACAAGGTGATTCTTATACGCCGACTCCAGAAGCTACTACTCCTACATGGGTAACGTGGTAAGTCTAAAACAAAGGCATAAAAACAATGAACAAACGAGATCGGGCTCTCTTCAGTTTAACAGCCATGGACATGAACTGGAGGAGGTATTACTGTAGCTGCACCCCAGCAACCGATACTTGGATACACATTCTGATTTCACAATCTTCCCTCAGATGCTTTACAGATAAAATGGCAACTGAACAAACACTGGTAACTCTAACAGCAATACCGGATGCACATTCTTGTATCATCTTTTTCTTTAAATTAAAATGAAGGGAACTGAATTGTAAAGTATGAGAGAATAATCAATCAATACTTATTAACTGTGAAAAACAAAGGAAATGGTAATATGAATTCATTTTAAAGCAATATTCAAATACTTACAAGGCCAAGTTTTCCAGCCTCATTTAGAATCTTATTCAAGTACCGCTTAAAAATATAAAAGCTCCGGCTTTCCCGGGATTTGGCATTCCTCTTCTCGCATTCTGCGATCTACAATGTAAAGATGCTTTCACTCGTTTGTTGCTCAAACCAGCTCATTTGTAAGAGATAAAAAAACACCACAAAAACACATTACACCCACAGTTAATGGAAGCGCATTAGTTTGGCAATAATCCCATGATTAAATCCCCATTTAAAAATCATATGCAGTTGTACAGTGTAAGTTTCCATTCTGCTGCTGTTTTCCATGGCTTTGGCCAAGTAGGAGGGGTTTCAGCTCTGGTGATAGCATGATTTGAATACCAACCTCAGTAAGACGAGAAAAACTTAAGATCTGGATCTCCTTAATTTTTAAGTTCCTATCCAAACATACCAAGTCAAGCAGTATTAAAATTACATTTCACACTGGGTCTCCAAACGGATGAGGGAAGCAGGTCTTGGTAGCTACACAGCAGGACTGCATCCTTCTGAGCTCAGGGGAAGCGCACTCCTTACACCCACAGCCCACCCCTTAAAATCTTACGGAACTGAACAGCTCGAACAGGTCAGGTACTCTGGCTATTGGCAGCACGGAGTAACACCACCACCACCATGGTTAAACTGTCAGCACCAAACAGCACACAACTCCTCCTGACTTCTGTTACAGCTCAGAACGTTTTAGGGAACAGGCCTTGGTAGGCTGAGCAGCAATTTGGAGTTAAGGTCAAATCACTTTTAGTTTTTCCTCTAAAGTTACACGAAGAAGTTCCCCCTATATAATCCATGATCTCTCTCAAACCGTGCAGCAATTCACCTGCTCTATGCTATCCGCTGCCTCTGCAACTGTCAGAAAGCACAAACTAGAAAAGATCAGAAAACATTCTGAAGCTCCACCACAAACCTTCTGTTGCAAGGAATCCACTTCCCTGAAGCAGCTTGGTAACTTTTCAGTGTTGACTGTATCCGCTGTCTTATCCTCAGAGTCATAATAGTTTACCTAAAATTACAAAAGAAGAACAATTTGTCAATATGCCACGTTACACTCTTATGGTCAGCTCACTTTAAAAAAAGCAAAGGGGCTAAAACAGTGTCAGCCTTTTCTGCATGTACTCCCTCAGCTATATTCGCTGCCTCTCTGCTGTTGTTTTAGGCTCCATCCAGAGTGACAATTGCTTTATGCTTATCTAAATGCATGCTGCCATCAAAAGGAGAGGTTGTGCCCTTTCCTCCCCCACCTGCCCTTTCCCCTCCTCTGAGTGTTGGTGACCACATGAGCCCACAGAGCACCAGATTAGATATCTGACCGGCTAAAAACTGACTCAGCAAGCACACACCATTTTCAGCCAGATGAAATTCCCGGCCTGGCTGGCCATGCAGCCCGACTGGAAGCAAACACCAAGCACGTTCCTTGTTGCATGCTCTAACCTTCCTGTTCCCCTTCGCCCTGGAACAACATCCCACGTTCTCTGGCTACTGCCCAGCTGCAGTCTTAGCAGTGCTTCTTCTCCACGACTTGGTATGCACCTTGAGGAAAGTCTCCAAAAGGAAGCAAAATGTCACAGAATTAAGTGACCTCACGAGAACACATCACCCGATAGGAAGTTTTGTTTCAGCTGCAGAGCCTGCCTAAAACCTCTCACCGTACAGCAGAAAACTAAAATCTTCCTGTAGAGCAGAAAATAAATTATTGAAGGATTATTCCAAAGCAGTCATATTTCTCCCTTTTTCATGGGAGACAATAGGAGAACTCCGAATATTTCTGATAAAAGTAGAAGCAGTTGGGCAGCGAAGTTAAAGAC